>NC_057806.1:68087529-68817800 GCF_018294505.1 Triticum aestivum | reverse complement strand
CAACAATGACATCAGAAGGGTAACAACTCGATCTGATCGTAATCTGTCAATTGGTTTCTCTCGCGAAGATTGTGTCTCTATGCCTCGCTCAGTAGCCCCCTCGAGATGTAGACTTCTCGCGCGTGCACAACTGTAGTGACGATGACACTGAACCCAGTGTGCCTCCTTTTTACCGGCCTCATGTGATAGTTTTCACCCTGTTTTCTATTAATTAACAAGGCAACCTTTTCTTTGTTACTACTAGTGAATCTGAAATCATTCAGGGTAGACATAAAATATATCACTTCAACCCAATTATCGCAGTAACTATTTTAAAAGAACTAGCTAGATGCCCGTGTGTTGCACGGAACATCAAGATGCATTTGTATGAGTAGTTTATCTTGTGAGAGAAAAGGATGAACGAGGGAAGGCCGTATTTGCGAACATGGAGAGGGGTGTGGGTATATTTTTGCAAAATTGGCGTAGTTTCCTTCCTATCCATTAGATATAAATCCGACGGCCTATATTGCAGGTTGACATGCACACCATCATCACCAACTCTGTTTTCTAGTCCCTCCGTTCCTAAATATTTGTCTTTTAGAGATCTCAACAAGTGACTACATATGGAGCAAAATGAGTGAATCTACACTCTAAAATATGTCTACATACACATCCGTATGTGGTAGTCCATTTGAAATCTGAAAAAGACAAATACTCCCTCCGTTCCTAAATATAAGACCTTTTAGAGATTCTACTATAAACTACATACAGATGTATATAGACATACTTTAGAGTGTAGATTCACTCATTTTGCTCCGTATATAGTCTATAGTGAATCCCTAAAAGGTATTATATTTGGGAACGGAGGGAGTATTTAGGAACGGATGAGTATAAGAGTAGACATGGAGATATATCTCCAGCATGGTCTACAACAAAAATGTGCTGGATTGGTTAGCGCCGGATGCTCGCAACGCGATGACATGAGTTCGAATTATGTCTTTAACTTTAGATTTTTTATATTATATATCACTTATTTAATAGTATATACTTCTTTCGCCACTGTACTGACAGTGGAACCCACAGAGTACTTAGAATACAAGATTACTGATGGACTTGTTTCTTTTTAACTTTCTGTATAAAGCTATAGCCACCCTGCAAGTCACGTGTACACTATACATGCAATTAACTTTTTATAGAGGGACAATCATACATGCAATTAACTCAAATGGATTGGATGTCACTCTATTATTTCCAGCATAAGAGCATCTCCAACAGCGGCCGGCAAATTTCCTCCCGCTTCCTTCCGCGGAGGACGACATCAAACGCCAGCGACATACATTTTCACAACTCTAACCAACCAGATGAAATTCGTGCAAACACGGACTGATTTCATATAAGCATGAAGGATTTCGCATAAAAGCCGTATCTTCATATAAACATGACAGATTTCATTACATTTACATGAACTAAGCGGTGCCAATCCGGCTCTCTTGGTATAATTAATACTCCCTCCGGCTGGAAATACTTGTCCTAGAAATGGATGTATCTAGACTTATTTTAGTTATAGATACATACAATTTATCCATTCTTAGAACAAATATTTCCCGCCACCTAGAGAGGGAGTACATAATCTAAATGGCTGCCCGCGGATCCCTTTGTCTTCCTCATGTCTGGCAAACACTTGCGGGGTCGACGAAGGTCCTCGGAAGAGATGAAGCAGCAAAGAAACCACCTGAATGCATAGTCGTCGCCTCGGCGGTGGCCTTCATGGGACCCAAGTGGCGGCGGCCTCCCGTGTTCTACTTCTCCTCGATGATGGTGGCGGACACGGAGAAGCTGGCCACCGACTCGTCGCTCTCCATGCACCCAGCTTCTGTCTCTGCCTGCATGGCGCTGCCGTAGGCACGGGAGGTGCACCCACAGACACTGGTGGCGCGGTACGACCCGGCAGTGACAACGTCCATACCGGTGTGCTCGTCGCCGTGCCGGTGTGGAGCAACTCGCCACTCCTCACCGAGCTGAACTGGAGCG
Source organism: Triticum aestivum (assembly GCF_018294505.1). Classification (NCBI taxonomy): domain Eukaryota; kingdom Viridiplantae; phylum Streptophyta; class Magnoliopsida; order Poales; family Poaceae; genus Triticum; species Triticum aestivum. The sequence goes on along the minus strand of NC_057806.1, from coordinate 68,815,790 downwards.
GCGAGTTTCTAAACCATGCGCCTGCTTGGGGCGGCAACTGGCTCCGTCGGGCCAAGTGAGGTTGGTGAAGCACCGAGCGGCCTCGCCCGTATACGGAGGGCTCGGCGGGCCACCCAGCCGGGTAATATTCTGGAGAACAGCTCCTCGGAGACCATCAGAAAGTGGAGAAACTGGTGAAGGAGGAGATGGGGGAGCGATGGAGGGGTGCGGTTCTTGCCCGCTGTCTGTCTGGCCTCATGTAAATAGAGGGCGGATGGTAGGAGCTTGGCCGGTGTCTGGCCTCATTTAAACTGAGGGCGGACGGGAGGAGCTCGGCCGGTGTTGCGTTTAATTCTGGCCCGCTCATGAACAGACGTGTGGCCGGAGTAGGTTTCTGGTTTGCATGCGGGTTTAATGGAGGCGAGGAGGCATGTTCAGCCGGGCGTGCAGCGGGCGGTGCAGTACTATTCGATTTGACAGCGGTTGGTGCAGTTCCCGATACGGCTTTAATGTAGACGAGGGAGGGAGTAGCGGTTCCCGAAATGTTGAACAACCAATGCATCCTCCTTCAATTAATGCATGAGGGAAGTAATGGGAGGAGGACCAGGAAAAGAGGATGCACGATGTGGATGCAACGCAGTTTGACCTTATATAAAGGCGCCCCTCCATTCCAATGCATCTACCACACGGTACACACCTAAGCATTTGCCTAAGCACCTACACTACATGCAAAAGTCCTCGCTCCAGACACATGGCGGCGATGCAGGCGAGAGGCCAGCGGCTATGCCAGATGGTCCACGACGCCGGCCTGTGGCATGGTGCCGAGGATCGTCTCCAGGTGGTGTTGGCGACCGGCTGGTAGATGGCCGCCGTCGACGCCAACTACGACTCTTAGTTGGACCAGATGATCGTCGCCGCCACCAACAAGTTCACCCTTCTCAAGAAGCTCACGGACGACATCGCCGTACTCCTCCAGCCCGCGCGCCCGGGCTCCTCATTGCCTGCTACTCTAGTCGGCCTCCATGGCCGGAACCTATTTCAAGCACTAGTGGCCCTACGACTGCCCGCCGATGCCACGAAAAATGTCCGCCTGGAGGTCACGCTCGCCGCTAGGCGCCTCGCCCTGCAAGAATTCGTCGACCTACACATCCACATGTACGAGCAAATCGTGTACATTGGTATCTACAAGGTCAGTGAGGACGCTACGACGTTGGCCTTCCTCAAAGGGCTGGAAGCCGTGGATTCCTTTGCCGAGAAGCACCTCGACCTCGCCACAAAAGTCGTCGCTCCTTAGCCGCCGGTCGGTGGTCCGACGCACTAAGTTGAGGAGGAGGAGGAGGAGGTCGTACGTTGATGGATGCATCTTGCTTCTTGCCTTCTATAACCACCAATGCGACCGCATCATCATCGTGGCCTTAATTCTTATTGTGCTGTTGCATTCTCGTTCCAGTCAATACCGACATGTGTGATCCCTTTGCTTAATTATACGCATCACTATAACTAGTACTCCATCCGTCAATTTATAAGTTGTGCTTACCTTTTCCATCAACTTTGTGCAATGCGCGGGCATCTTGCTAGAAACACTAGAACATGTCGGACCACGTGTGACCAAACCGATGATGCGCCAACCTAGCTACTAGCATTTCCAATCGTTATTTCTATCTATCGATCGTGCCAAAGAGCAGAACCAAACTGTTACAATTTATACAAGTTTCACTACTACTACTCCTATAAAAGACTCAGTTGGTGATGGTGGCGTGTCTGCCATCCGTCGTTTCTGACCATTAGATCTACATCTAATGGCTATGAGGTAAGTTGTGGCATTTTTGCAACAATAGCCCACTTCTCTGCTCGAATTCGCAGAAAACCCCTTATTATCTTGAAAGTAACCACATCCCTGCCTCACCTCATCAAAATAGACCGAGAAATATATTTTGAGTGAAAAGTACTCCCTCCGTTCCTAAATATTTGTCTTTCTAGAGATTTCAATAAGTGACTACATACGGAGCAAAATGAGTGAATCTACACGTCAAAATATGTCTATATAATCCGTATGTGATAGTCCATTTGAAATCTCTAAAAAGACAAATATTTAGGAACGAAGGGAGTAATATATTAGGAGTATATCAAAACAAGAGTGATTTCTTTCAAGTTTGTGAACAAGTACTACTATTCTACTACTTTGGATCCGTCGCAACGCACATGCACATTGCTAATAAAAGGAAAAGGCACGTCGCGTTCGCGTTGCACTCCCTCCATAGACGCTCAGGAATTGGGAGTACTCCACGACTCGTGCGACATGGCACATAGCTTAGGGAAGGCGTGTTGCCTAGCATTTTCACTTTGATGTGGGACCACCGTTGAGCAAACCTACTATTGGCAAACCGAACCCCGCCCGCCGCCGGGTTGGAAAACAAAAACGTGGGGAAGATCTAGCTGTAGCACGGAAGCCAAGAAATTTGGTGTCAGATGGGGCTCGTTGATAGAGTAGGAGCATTCCATACTACTCTACTCCTACTAGTACCAAGTTTGTACTATACAACTAGTACTACCACTATACAACTAGTAGGTACGTGCACGGCACAGCATCATAGGAACAAAAAACAGGAAGATCTTGTTTTGGGTGATTTATATTTTTTCAGTCAACGTAGTATGAATAATATTATGTGGGGGCACCCATGAAGCTTATGTGGCTTGGTTGCATGGCTACGAAAGGTTAGAGAAAAATAAATAGATAATGTGTTTAGAGTGCACTCCACTAAATAGATATACTCTGGATCCATTGCAATGGGCCGGCACATCTATATCTATACCCCCTATATAGCGTGTGAATAACTTTGAAAGTTGGTCGTTGGATGAAGCCAATCCGACGGAACAAATATGTCAAATCCGAGCACTACTGGCCGTTGGATATCATCTACATTCCACCAGATTTTGCCACATGTAGAATCTAGAAGACTCCGCATGTAAAAGCATAATGCACAAACCACCAGAATCTCTTGCGTGCAATGCACGTGTACCTTACTAGTAGTTTGGATTAGTAGTAAGAAACAAATTCCGGGTTTGGCACGAGCTCGTACGGCGGGAGCACCACAAGGCCTACCGCGGGAGTTACATTTCCCTCTCGGGGCCCACGGGACTGAACTTAAGTGGCTTAGTGCCCGGCCTATGAGTCAATGACATGCGGACCGTAAATGTGGCTGGCCCACATGTCATTCTCATGGTGGTGGTGTGGTTCACGACTCACTCGTTCGAGATAAACCGGCCGGTGGTGGCGTGGCCGTGGCGAGGGTGCCACAACTGGGCGTCGGGGCGTTACGAGGCGTAGATGGCCACACCGGCGGGTACTACCTGTAGTACAGAAGTACTCCAGCTGAGGATTGATGCCCGGGACGAAATGTGTCATAGCCGCTGGAAGAAAATTCGATGGTGTGGGAGTACGGATCGGAACACAGCATCGGATCAGGCAAACCGCATCCAATTGGCTATGGCTGTGGTAGAAAGTTGATGGTCTCCGTAGTTCAGCTAGCCTGCATGTCATGCACACAAAGGCAGAGGAGCGGTGGGGCCGAGAGGGATGAGGCGCACATCGGGGGATGCGGATCCCCTGAGGTGAACAATCCTACCATTCTTTCAGTGACATGTGGGACCCCCAAGTGTGGGTCCCACCTGTCAGCGAAGGAAAGGCAGGGTAAGGCAGTGCTAGCCACGTCAGAGGATCCATGTCCACGTCGGGGGACATCGTGCTAGCCACGTCAGAGGATCCATGTCCATGTCGGGGGACATCGTGCTTACGGGTAGGGTTGGAGCGGCGCCGTGGGAATCACGTGTGGGTGTGGAAGTGGTACAAACAAGAAACGTGATGGTCGCCGTGGTTCAACTTCCATGGACAAGATGTCATGTCTGCTGATACATGTATATCAATACTAGAGTGTTTATATCTCAAGCACATGAACAAGTATTATTCTACTACTTTGGATCCATTGCAACACACGGGCCAGCACATTGGTAGTAGTAGTGTCTATATCTATCTCTAGAGGCCTTCCCTCGTTCATCCTTTTCTCTCACAAGATAAACTACTCATACAAATGCATCTTGATGTTCCGTGGAATGCCTGAGGATGTTTCCTTGGGGGTCTCTCCAGCGCGGCGTGGCCGTAGTTGCAAGTTGACGCCCCTTGAGATGCCGACATTGAGGGGCACTCGGATTTCCTCCGATGAGCAGGTAAGATGAGTTAGATCACGTAGTAAATGCATTCTAAAGACTACTTCCGTGTCCATTTCCTAATTCTCCCCCTGCCCACTGTTTCACAGGTTAGGCTCGGTGCGAGTGGATATTGGCTTGCATATGTACGGGAGGGTACCAACATCAATTTGCACAACATTTACAACGGTGACACTGTTCCCGTAGAACCTTTGTCCAAAATTGGGATCAGCCATGCAACGGGCCAGCGCATGAATTGGTACGATAGAACCACGGTGAGATTGAATAAGATAGCACGAACCTTACACATGGCGGTCAAAGGTGGACCATGCTGTTTGCGGCCGATTTGTTGCCATACGAGTACGAAGACACTGTGCTCCTTTCTAACCGCATCTTCGCGGTGACAAACCAGGGGACTTGTTTTGTATGGGACACATCCTACGATATACTCCCTCTCTCCCAGTTTATTTGTTTTGAATCTTTTCGTTTTATAACTTTCAAATTCAAATTTAGAGCTCCCCATCACATGTTGAGATTACAATATCCATTAAATCGTTGCGTGCATGTATAGTAAAGAAACAAATCTCGAGTTTGGCACGAGTTCGTGCAGCGGTAGCACCAGCCTGGCACAGGAGTTACATTTCCCACTCAAGGCCCTCGGGACTGAGCTTCAGTGCCTTACTACACCTGCCTTTGAGTCAATAACATGTGGACCCGATAGGTGGCTGGTCCACATGTAATGCTCTAGAAGCCAGAGGAGCAGTGGGGCCGAGAGGGGTGAGCCGCATGTCGGGGGACGTGTGGTATCATGGGTTCGTGCGGCGTCGTGGGAATCGCGTGTGGCTGTGGTAGAAACTTGATGCTTGCCGCATTTAAGGTAGCCAACATGTCATGCACACAAAGGCACAGGGGCGGTGTGGCCGAGAGGGGTGAGGCGCACGTCGGGGGACGTGGTGCCGTGGGTTGGAACGGCGTCGTGGGAATCGCGAGTGGCAGTGGATGAAACGTGATGGTCGCCGTAGTTGAGCTTCCATGGACAAGCTGCCATGTCTACGGACACATGCATTGCATACTGATCACTGGAAGGAGTAGTAGAGAAAGCTAGGCGGATAAATAGTTCCTTATAGTCAAGCGGACCCACGCTACTACTTGTTCCAAAGAAATGCACACCATCGAAATAGTCCATCTATATCAATATACACCGAGAGGGAATAATTTTTTTGTACAAGAGAGGAAATAGTTCATCCATCCATAATGCCCTACTACTGGTGTAGTCTTATCTTCTTATTCTTCTTCTTCTTCTTCTTCTTCTTCTTCTTCTTCTTCTTCTTCTTCTTCTTCTTCTTCTTCTTGTTCTCATTTTCTATGGGAGATGGCTTTGCAACAAGCTCTTTCAACCTTGCAGCTATCTTGAAACTCACACGGGATCAAGGGCACCATATTTTATCCGCTCATAAGTCAAGGGATAATTCTCCCATCCAGACGACCTTAATGCCACCGTCTCATCACCCTTCTGAAGATTTGTACCGAGCACAAAATGTCGAAGTTGTTGGCGACGGGTACCCCGAAGACGGCAAGACAATATTTCAAGACATCGGGGCTAGCAAAGCCCCTCAGTCTGACTGCCCGGCCGCTCTTGCCGGCACCCCGTCCGACTGCTCTGCCCGACTGGCTGCCGGCTGCTGACTACGCCGACCAGCCGGCTGCCAACTGCGCCAACCAGCCAGCTGCCGATTGCAGCCCGACCCGACACCGACAAGACACCAACGAGACGGCTGTACCTGAGCACTGTTCATGTGTCACCCCAGCCATCATGTATAGTGTCACTTGTCCCCTGGCACTATTTATGAAGTGACCCAAGGGACAAGGATGACACCCACCATGCCTTGCCCATGCCATTACTTGGCTCACTCTCTAAGATAGCTCACACTATAAAAGGAGGCTCCATCCATCCATCCACGAGGACATGGACTCACACACACACTCTCATGCATGCATGCTAGCTAGCAAGATAGCTAGCTAGCACACACATACATCCATTCATCCATCCACCCACGGCCAAGCACACACTTTTGCCCATATGCATATACGAGCCTAGATGCCGGCGGCACTGACCTCAGTTACAGCTCCAGGAGCAACTCTGTACCAGATATACTAGATATACTCAGACATGCAGGAGTATGGGTATTATCTCTTTGGAGAGCCCCGAACCTGGGTAAACTAGCGTGTGCTACTCGCATACCCGTCCCTGGATATTTCGGCAGCGGTCTTGCCCTCACACTCAAGCCACCTTGTGGCATCTGTCGTCTTGCACCCCCCATGAGAATACCACGACAGTTGGCGCCCACCGTGGGGCGGTACTATGCTACCGCGCTACTGCTGGTTTCGCAGTCCACGCGGGACCATCTTAGCCATCACTGCGGTAGCGTGGCGCCCTCTCTTCGGTAGCGCTCGGGGGCTCGACTTCGACCCGCCCGTGAAGCGGCCGCGTGGGTCGGCGTGCCCTCATCGCCGGCCTCGCCGCCTTCTTCATCACCACCATTGCGACCCCGGCTGTCTGGCCGCATGCGGGGCATGCGCGGGGGGCCTCGCTTCGGTCGTCCACGTTCGTCCGCGCACCGTTCGCGTCCGCTCCCCTCCGTTCTGCACTTTTCTTTGGCCAAAACGTGGGTCGCTCCTCCATATACCATCTATGCTAGCTAGCTAGATGCAACCAGTCAATGGTCAAACCATCAGCCATACACTACGCGTGCACAACCCACGCATCAACCGGATACGAGTTGCACAAAGGTTGTACATAGGTCGGATGCAAGACAGACACAAGCCAGATAATTGCCAGACATGCCTCAGATATTCCTCATACACCCTCGTACATGACACATACTCTAGCTGCTTCGTCCGAGCTACTTCGCTTTGTGCTGCTGCTTCCTCATGCGTGCATCACCACCACCGGCCGCGGCCGCTGCCGTGCGGCTGGCTAAGCCGTCGTGCTTCTCAAGCACGAGCCCTCCCTCGAGACGCCAGCGCCTCGGTTGCTCCTCTGCTCCGCGCGCGTGCGCGCAGCCATCCGGCCCGACTCCACCCCGCCGTGTTGGTCCTCCGTTCCGGCCCCCGCGGTGCGCTCCTTCGCCTTGCCACCCCCGCGCCGGCCACCCAGCTCCCGGACTCCGGCTGCTCCACTCCGGCTCCCCGCGGCCGGCTCCACGCGTCGCCCGTTCTGGCCTCCTGCCGTCTTGGCGCTGGCTGGCTTCCTGCAATCCGGCTGGCTGGCTCCCCCGCAACCCGGCCAGCCTGGCTGGCTGCCGGCTTCCCACAAGCCCCGCCCGCTCGTCCGCCTTCTCCCCGCACTCGGTGCTCCACCCCGGCTGAAAGCACAAGTGCTCCCTAGGTGGTTTTGATAATTGATGACAACATATCTCTTGTTGGACTAACATTTCTATCTAGCATGTTTCAGGTAAGTTCAACAATGGAGTGGCATGGACTAAAGGTTGTGGGAACTCCTTCAAGATGCTAAGGACAAAGGATTGGCTAAAGCTTCAAGCTCAAGACTCTTCATTTTACATTTTAGTGATCCAAGATCACATTGAGTCCATAGGAAAAGCCAATACTATCAAGGAGGGATGAGGTGTTGCTTAATGAGCCTCTTGCTTCATGTGCTTAATGATATGCTCCAAAATCCTCAGCTACTTTCCCACTTCCACATATGACCTAAACCCTAAGCCAAACTCGGTCCTACCGATTCTTCCTATCCGGCGCCACCGAGTTTCACTTGTCATTAGCCACTACCAAACCCTAGCAATTCGGTTCTACCGATAAGGATCTCGGTCTCACCGAGATGGGATTGCAAACTCTCTGTTACCTATTGCAATATTCTCGGTCCCACCGAGATATGCAATCGGTCCCACCGAGATTGCAATGTAAACTCAGTGTTTCCCCTTTGTAACTTTTCGGTCTCACCGAGTTCCACTCAGTCTCACCGAATGAGCAAATCGGTCCCACCGAGTTTGCCTGACCAACTCTCTGGTTAGCTAATTACCAAATTCGGTCCCACCGAGTTTGTGTAATCGGTCTCACCGAGATTAGTTATGCCCAAACCCTAACCGAATCGGTCCTACCGAGTTGCATGTCAGTCCCACCGAAATTCCTAACGGTCACTAGGTTTACTATTTTGGTCAGACCGAGTTTTCTGATTCGGTCCCACCGAGATTGGTAAATTGTTTGTAACGGTTGGATTTTGTGTGGAGGCTATATATACCCCTCCACCTCTTTCTCATTCAGTGAGAGAGCCATCAGAACACACACACCATTCCAACTCATATGTTCTGAGAGAGAACCACCTACTCATGTGTTGAGACCAAGACATTCCATTCCTACCATATGAATCTTGATCTCTAGCCTTCCCAAGTTGCTTTCCACTCAAAATCTTCTTTCCACCAAATCCAAATCCTATGAGAGAGAGTTGAGTGTTGGGGAGACTATCATTTGAAGCACAAGAGCAAGGAGTTCATTACCTACACACCATTTGTTACTTCTTGGAGAGTGGTGTCTCCTAGATTGGCTAGGTGTCACATGGGAGCCTCCGACAAGATTGTGGAGTTGAACCAAGGAGTTTGTAAGGGCAAGGAGATCGCCTACTTCGTGAAGATCTACCGCTAGTGAGGCAAGTCCTTCGTGGGCGATGGCCATGGTGGGATAGACAAGGTTGCTTCTTCGTGGACCCTTTGTGGGTGGTTGCTTCTTCGTGGACCCTTCGTGGGTGGAGCCCTGTGTGGACTCGCGCAACCGTTGCCCTTGGGTGGAGCCCTGTGTGGACTCACGCAACCGTTACCCTTCGTGGGTTGAAGTCTCCATCAACGTGGATGTAGGATAGCACCACCTATCCGAACCACGGGAAAAACATCCGTGTCTCCAATTGCGTTTGATCTCTCCAAACCCTTCCCTTTACATTCTTGCAAGTTGCATGATTTACATTCCGCTTCTCATATACTCTTTGCATGCTTGCTTGATATGTATTGCGTGTGCTGAAATTGTGAATAAACCCCACTTAAACCGAAAAAGCTTAAAGATTGCAACTTTTGCACTAAGTGTCTAATCACCCCCCCTTTAGACACATCTACTTCTAGATCCTACAAGTGGCATCAGAGCTTTGGTCTCCATTGCCTTGGTTTAATCACCATTGGAGGAAGATGGATGTGTCTACTCTAGGGAGTCTTAGACATAGAGTGCCTATTCTTGATGGAAAGTATTTTCATGAGTGGAAAAATGAGATGCTTGTAATCTTCAATCAATATCATTTGAACAAGTATATTACTAGCCCTTGTGCACCCCATATTGATCCCTTGCATCCTACCCTAGATGAAGATATTGACATGATTCGCAATCTTAGAACTATTGAGCTCATCATTAGTGGTTTGCCCAAAGATTTGATTGCTAGTTTGCCTACTCAAAATTGCGCCTATACTATATGGAAATTTCTTGAGGAACGGTTTCCCAGTTACTCGTTGAAAACTTTGGATGAAATTCTCCATAAATCTATTGCCTTGAGTAAGATGAACTCTAGTGATCCTAGTTTTGGTAAATGTCTTCTTGAACTTGCCAATCTTAAGCATGCTAAAGGAGATGTTGGAATCATTAATGATATCATACTCAAAGCTATAAGAATTCATAAAAGTAACCACTTTGATCATCTATCTAATGAATTACCCTCTCTAGGAAATGATGAGTCACAAGATCATGATGAACATGAATATTATGATGATGATGATAGTGGCTCCGATCTTGATAATGCAATGAGACATTTTGGTCTTATGGCAAATCTTCGGGGATATGAATCAGGAGGAAAGGAATGGGTCCTTGATAGTGGATGCACTGATCATATGACCGGAGATGAAGAGATGTTCCTTGAACTTGCTGAAAACAACGACCCTCGAAAATATGTCACCTTTGGTGATAATTCAAAGGGTAAAGTGGTTGGCCTTGGTAAGGTGGCCATCTCACATGATAGTTCCATTCAAAATGTCATGCTCGTTGAATCTCTTGGCTACAACTTACTTTCAGTATCTAGACTTGCTGATTTTGGTTTGAATGTCCTATTTACTGAGGTAGATTGCCAAGTATTTCGTCGAGACAATCATAAAATGGTCTTTACGGGTATGCGTAGAGGTGATCTTTACATTGTCGATTTCTCTAAAAAGGCACAACCTAAAACTTGCTTTGTTGCTAAATCCTCAAAAGGTTGGTTGTGGCATAGACGACTAGGTCACGTTGGCATGAGAAACCTTGACAAGCTTATTAAAGGAAATCATATCCTTGGAGTTAGCGATGTCATATTTGATAAGGATAGACTTTGCAGTGCTTGTCAAGCAGGTAAACAGGTTGGAGGAAGACATCCCGTGAAGAACATCATGACCACAAGGAGGCCACTCGAGCTGCTTCACATGGATCTTTTTGGTCCCAACGCCTACAAGAGTCTCGGTGGAAATTCTTTTGGTCTAGTTATAGTTGATGATTTTTCAAGATTTACGTGGGTGTTCTTTCTTAATGACAAGTCGCAGGTCCAGAAGATCTTCAGAAACTTCGCTAGGAAGGCCCAAAATCAGTTTGATGTGAAGATCAATAAGGTTCGGAGTGACAACGGAATGGAGTTCAAGAACGCAAATGTGGACACCTTTCTTGACGAAGAAGGGATTTCACACGAGTTCTCGGCTACGTACACACCTCAACAAAATGGAGTTGTTGAGAGGAAGAACCGGACGCTCATCGAAATGGCAAGAACGATGCTTGATGAATACAAGACGCCAAAGCACTTTTGGGCAGAAGCGATTGAGACAGCTTGTCACGCAACAAATCGCTTATATCTTCACAAGCTACTCGGCAAGAGGGCATACGAGCTGCTCACTGGTAACAAGCCTCAAGTTGGATACTTTCGAGTATTCGGCTCAAAGTGCTACATTCTTGATAAGCATCGTCGTTCAAAGTTTGCTCCTAAATCTCATGAAGGTGTTCTACTTGGTTATGGCTCAAACTCTCACACTTACCGTGTCTACAACAATTTCACCCGAAAGGTTGAAGAGACGGTAGATGTGAAGTTTGATGAATCTAATGGCTCGCAAGTAGAGCAATTGCCAATTGATGTAGGAGACAAAGACCCTTCGGAAGCAATTCAAGACTTGTCCATTGGCAAAATTCGTCCAACGGAGGTGAAGGAGAGTACTTCATCCGTCCAAGTAGAAGCTTCTACTTCACAACAAGGTGAACCAAGAATCGACACGGAAGCATCCACAAGTGGGACACACCAAGATGAAGAAAACGAGGAAGTATGTCAAGATGAACATCAACAACCTCCTTCTCCACCACGACAAGAGAACGACGACGTCAACAATGAAGAAGGCCAAGAAGAAGAACAAGATGAAGAAGATGTTCAACGAAGACCCAAGCAAAAGCTCTCATGAGTTCGAGCAAGAATTTCCAAAGATCATCCAGTCGAGCAAATCCTCAATGATATACAAACCGGGAGAATCACTCGCTCAAGAACTCGTTTAGCTAACTTTTGTGAAAACTATTCATTCATCTCTAGCTTTGAACCAATGAAGGTTGAATAAGCATTGGAAGATCCGGATTGGATAAACGCTATGCATGAAGAGCTACATAATTTTGAGAGAAACCAAGTTTGGACATTGGTTGAGAAGCCCGACAACAACCACAACATCATTGGTACCAAATGGGTGTTTCGCAACAAGCAAGATGAAGATGGACAAGTGGTCCGCAACAAAGCACGTCTCGTAGCCCAAGGATACACACAAGTCGAAGGTATGGACTATGGTGAGACGTATGCTCCCGTTGCTAGACTTGAGTCCATTCGCATCTTACTTGCCTATGCTAATCACCATAATATCACCTTGTACCAAATGGACATTAAAAGTGCTTTTCTAAATGGAGAAATAGAGGAGGAAGTTTATGTCAAACAACCTCCCGGCTTTGTCAATCCTAAGAAACCAAATCATGTTTACAAACTTCACAAAGCTCTTTATGGTCTTAAACAAGCTCCTAGAGCATGGTATAAATGCTTGACCAAGTTCCTTACTACAAGTGGTTTTGAAATTGGTAAAATTGATTCTACTCTTTTTACTAAAAAGGTTAATGGAGAACTATTTGTATGCCAAATTTATGTTGATGACATCATATTTGGTTCAACTAACCCTCTCTTTAGTGAAAAGTTTGGAAAGCTAATGTCAGAGAAGTTTGAGATGTCTATGATGAGCGAACTCAAATTCTTTCTCGGGTTACAAATCAAGCAAACTAAGGAAGGTACATTTGTCTCTCAAACAAAGTACACCAAGGACTTATTCAAGAAGTTCAATATGCAAGAATGCAAAGGTATGTCTACACCCATGCCTACTAGTGGACATAATGATTTGACCAAAGATGGCGAACTTGTTGATCAAAAGGTTTATCACTCTATGATTGGTTCATTGTTCTACCTATGTGCTTCATGTCCCGATATTATGCTAAGTGTGTGCATGTGTGCACGATATCAAGCTGCTCCTAAAGATTGTCATCTTAAGGCTGTGAAAAGGATAGTGAGATATTTAATCCATACACCAAATTTTGGCATTAGGTATCCTAAGAGGTCTTCTTTTGATCTTGTTGGCTATTCCGACTCAGATTATGCCGGAGACAAGGTTGATAGAAAGTCCACTTCGGGTACTTGTCAATTTCTTGGTAGATCTCTTGTGTCTTGGTCTTCCAAGAAACAAAACTCGGTATCCTTATCCACCGCCGAAGCGGAATACATTGCCGCTGGTTCATGTTGTGCTCAATTACTTTGGATGACCCAAACTCTTAAAGATTATGGGATTTATGTGAAACATGTTCCACTGCTTTGTGACAATGAAAGTGCTATCAAAATTGGTCATAATCCTGTACAACATTCTCGAACTAAGCATATTGAAGTTCGCCATCATTTCATTCGAGATCATGTTGCTAAGGGTGACATCAATCTTAAGCATGTTCACACCGATAAGCAATTAGCGGATATATTCACTAAACCGCTTGATGAGAAAGTGTTTTGCAGGTTGAGAGGAGAATTGAACATCATTGATGCTTCGAACTTGGAGTAGAAACTCCATTGGATACATGCAAGACATGAGCTTATAACTAATCCATGATGTATCTCTGATGATAACTATCTTATGTCTTGGATATATTTGCACCTTGCATGTTGTCTAACCCATGTAGGTGCTTGGTTGAATCTAATTCCATGAGATTGCGACTCACTCACATCTTGAGCAATCTCTACAAGACCAAGACTCTACACAATAGTGGTTGAAGACAAGGAAGCACAAAACCATTCAAACATATCCTTTGACAAATTCTATGTTAAGCTTCATGATTGTCATTTTTGGATACACAAGTGCTCTTCCTTGCAAGAACTAACCCATGTAGGTAGATGAACTCAAACTCCAAGTGGTGCTCCCAACTCTTGATGAACTACATCAACCCTGAGCACCCACACAAGTTCAACTACATGAGCAAGAACCACATCACCACCCAAGGTATGTTATTCCATCTTAGAGAAGCTTTACTCCAAGACATGAGTCAAACAAACTCAACAAGATGTGAATACATCAAGATGCTTAAACGAAAAATGGTAACCCCATTTTGAGCTTAAACGATGAGTATGACCTATGATCAAGTGTTCTCACTTGACTCCTAAGTCAATATACTCTAACATAGGTAACTATGTCACCACCCAATTCTAGATGAAGTTCTCTTGTGTTCTTTTCTGAGTTATTGCATTTGTCCCTTTCATATTTGTTTCCTTCTTTTTCAAACAAAACAAAAACAAAAACTTCATCTAGAAACTTTCACTCTTTTCTTTTTTTTTGGTTCTTGTTCTGCATATTTCTGCATCAAATTCATTGTAAATCTTTGTGAGATCTTACTTGACTAGTGAGCTGAGGTGACAAGTGTTTTTCTCTGTGATGAACTCGGTTTCACCGAATTGCCATGCCACTCGGTGCCACCGATTTCGCAACAGGAAAAATAGTTTGCCACATATTCTATATTTCTTCTGATCCAGCTCCACTCAATGAATCTTGTCCTCTACAAGCATCACAGTTTTATTCCCTACTTTGTACTGAATCTCAAGGACCAAACCTATTCAACGGATTCCAGGAAAAACCTTCTTGGAAATTGATGTCAAAGGGGGAGAGAGAGATCACATCAAAGCTTATCATCAGGGAGAGAGAGATCACATCAAAAGCTTATCACCTACAAAGGAGAAAGTACTAAGGGGGAGAGAATACTCAAGGATCCCATATATTAAGGGGGAGAAAGAAATCTCCAAGGGGGAGAGAATACTCAAGGATCCCAGATGCTTGATGTTCAAGAGGAGAGATGCCACATGTCTTTTTGGGGGAAAGACATGTTCATATGAACTCATTTGAATTAAGTTCTATTCATATCTTTCAGCTCCGATTTTCTGTTTCCTATCTTCTCCCAATATCCCATGTACGATTCAGGGGGAGCAAGACACCTAAGGAAAAGAAATCAGTCAAATTCTTTGCATATCTTTATTCTTGGGGACATGTTGAATTCAATGTGGTATCTTGTACTCACTCTCTACATGTCATCCCAGTCTTGGTATTCTTGTGGTTTCTTTTGTTTGCTCTGGCTAGTGGATGTACCTATGTTATCTAACCTTGTTTGTGCAGGTTCATTCCATCCTAAGCCAACTCAAGACCACAAGGTAAGTATATGCATCAAAATCATGAGTATGAGGAATTCTGGCTTATGTACATACTATTTGCAAGAAGGACTCATGAGCATGAAGGTATTTTCCTTGATAATCTTTTGCTCTGATGCATATGGCCAAGATACATGTAACACATTGCCTACTCTGTCATGGTTATGCTCTCACATGCCTCTATATTTCATATTTACAAGAGTGCATACATGTAGGGGGAGCCTATGCTCGTTACATGTCCTTACAAAGCTTTACTTGCTGTTCTTTATATCTTTATCTAAAGCTTTGATGTATGTTGCCATCAATTATCAAAAGGGGGGAGATTGAAAGCACAAGTGCTCCCTAGGTGGTTTTGATAATTGATGACAACATCTCTCTTGTTGGACTAACATTTCTATCTAGCATGTTTCAGGTAAGTTCAACAACGGAGTGGCATGGACTAAAGGTTGTGGGAACTCCTTCAAGATGCTAAGGACAAAGGATTGGCTAAAGCTTCAAGCTCAAGACTCTTCATTTTACATTTTAGTGATCCAATATCACATTGAGTCCATAGGAAAAGCCAATACTATCAAGGAGGGATAAGGTGTTGCTTAATGAGCCTCTTGCTTCATGTGCTTAATGATATGCTCCAAAATCCTCAGCTACATTCCCACTTCCACATATGACCTAAACCCTAAGCCAAACTCGGTCCTACCGATTCTTCCTATCCGGCGCCACCGAGTTTCACTTGTCATTAGCCACTGCCAAACCCTAGCAATTCGGTTCTACCGATAAGGATCTCGGTCTCACCGAGATGGGATTGCAAACTCTCTGTTACCTATTGCAATATTCTCGGTCCCACCGAGATATGCAATCGGTCCCACCGAGATTGCAATGTAAACTCAGTGTTTCCCCTTTGTAACTTTTCGGTCTCACCGAGTTCCACTCGGTCTCACCGAAAGAGCAAATCGGTCCCACCGAGTTTGCCTGACCAACTCTCTGGTTAGCTAATTACCAAATTCGGTCCCACCGAGTTTGTGTAATCGGTCTCACCGAGATTATGCTATGCCCAAACCCTAACCGAATCGGTCCTACCGAGTTGCATGTCAGTCCCACCGAAATTCCTAACGGTCACTAGGTTTACTATTTCGGTCAGATCGAGTTTTCTGATTCGGTCCCACCGAGATTGGTAAATTGTGTGTAACGGTTGGATTTTGTGTGGAGGCTATATATACCCCTCCACCTCTTTCTTATTCAGTGAGAGAGCCATCAGAACACACACACCATCCCAACTCATATGTTCTGAGAGAGAACCACCTACTCATGTGTTGAGACCAAGACATTCCATTCCTACCATATGAATGTTGATCTCAAGCCTTCCCAAGTTGCTTTCCACTCAAAATCTTCTTTCCACCAAATCCAAATCCTATGAGAGAGAGTTGAGTGTTGGGGAGACTATCATTTGAAGCACAAGAGCAAGGAGTTCATTACCTACACACCATTTGTTACTTCTTGGAGAGTGGTGTCTCCTAGATTGGCTAGGTGTCACTTGGGAGCCTCCGACAAGATTGTGGAGTTGAACCAAGGAGTTTGTAAGGGCAAGGAGATCGCCTACTTCGTGAAGATCTACCGCTAGTGAGGCAAGTCCTTCGTGGGCGATGGCCATGGTGGGATAGACAAGGTTGCTTCTTCGTGGACCCTTTGTGGGTGGTTGCTTCTTCGTGGACCCTTCGTGGGTGGAGCCCTGTGTGGACTCGCGCAACCGTTGCCCTTGGGTGGAGCCCTGTGTGGACTCATGCAACCGTTACCCTTCGTGGGTTGAAGTCTCCATCAACGTGGATGTAGGATAGCGCCACCTATCCGAACCACGGGAAAAACATCCGTGTCTCCAATTGCGTTTGATCTCTCCAAACCCTTCCCTTTACATTCTTGCAAGTTGCATGATTTACATTCCGCTGCTCATATACTCTTTGCATGCTTGCTTGATATGTATTGCGTGTGCTGAAATTGTGAATAAACCCCACTTAAACCGAAAAAGCTTAAAGATTGCAACTTTAGCACTAAGTGTCTAATCACCCCCCCTTTAGACACATCTACTTCTAGATCCTACACCCGCCTTTGCGCCGCTCCGCCATGGTTCGGCCCCGTCGCCCCAACTGCTCCTTGCCGGCTCCGGCCTCCTCCGAGCCCGACCAGGTTGCCAGCTCCCGGTCGCGCCGGCTCCGGCTCCTGCCGCCTGCCGTCTCCGCCGCAGCCTGGCCGGATGCCGGCCCTTCCGCGTCTCGTGCGCGGCTCCGTCCGCGCCTGGCCGCCTCTCGACGCGCCTGCTGGCTACCTCGCGCGCCCCGTGCCGGCTCGCCGCTTGCCAGCCGCCTGCTGGCTCCGCCTCCCCCGCTCCGGCTGCCCGCTTTGGCCGGCTTCCCGAGAGTCAGATGGAATAAAAGAAAAGAAGAAAGAGCCGGGCCGGCTGCTCGCAACAAATAAAATTCAAAGGTCGGCTGGCCTTGCAAAAAAAGGGAGAGAAAGAGGTCGGCTGGGACAAAGAGAAAAAAAGAAAAAATGTCCGTCTGTCCGTCCGCCTGCTTTGCCACTCGGATAGCTAGACACGACCCGGCCTGCCTGCCCACTTCAAAGTCTGGCCGGCAAGAGCGCCGGCTCGGCCGCGTCCCGCTCGCCCCCTGGCCGGTCAAGACCGACCGGTTGGATCCTCCTCGAGCGCCTAGAGGCTCGGGGGCTGGACCCAGCGGGTGCTGAAAGTGCAACTATCCCTAGGTGGTTTTGGTAATTCATAACAACATATAGCTCATTGAGCTAATGCTATTCCAAGATGATTATTTCAGGAATGCTCAATGATTGGCATGGCATGGATGTGAAAGTGGAACCCTCAAAATGCTAAGGACAAAGGATGGGCTCAAGCTCAAAAGCTCAAGACTCTTCATTTTATATTTTAGTGATCCAAGATCACATTGAGTCTTTAGGAAAAGCCAATACTATCAAGGAGGGATGAGGTGTTGCTTAATGAGCCTCTTGCTTCATGTGCTTAGTGATATGCTCCAAAACCCCCAACTACTTTCCCATATCCACATATGACCTAAACCCTAAGCCAAACTCGGTCCTACCGATTCTTCCTATCCGGCGCCACCGAGTTTCACTTGTCATAAGCCACTGCCAAACCCTAGCAATTCGGTTCTACCGATAGGGATCTCGGTCTCACCGAGATGGGATTGTAAACTCTCTGTTTCCCTTTCGTAACTTTTCGGTCTCACCGAAAGAGCGAATCGGTCCCACCAAGATTGCAATGTAAATTCAGTGTTTCCCTTTTGTAACTTTTCGGTCTCACCGAAAGAGCAAATCGGTCCCACCGAGTTTGCCTGACCAACTCTCTGGTTAGCTAATTACCAAAGTCGGTCTCACCGAGTTTGTGTAATCGGTCTCACCGAGATTACGTTATGCCCAAACCCTAACCATATCGGTCCTACCGAGTTGCATGTCAGTCCCACCGAAAATCTCTAACGGTCACTAGGTTTACATTTTCGGTCCGACCGAGTTTGTTGATTCGGTCCCACCGAGATTGGAAAACTGTGTGTAACGGTTGGATTTTGTGTGGAGGCTATATATACCCCTCCACCTCCTCTTCGTTCGAAGAGAGAGCTATCAGAACACATACACCATTCCAACTCATATGTTCTGAGAGAGAACCACCTACTCATGTGTTGAGACCAAGATATTCCATTCCTACCATATGAATCTTGATCTCTAGCCTCTCCAAGTTGCTTTCCACTCAAATCTTCTTTCCACAAAATCCAAATCCTACGAGAGAGAGTTGAGTGTTGGGGAGACTATCATTTGAAGCACAAGAGCAAGGAGTTCATTACCTACACACCATTTGTTACTTCTTGGAGAGTGGTGTCTCCTAGATTGGCTAGGTATCACTTGGGAGCCTTCGACAAGATTGTGGAGTTGTGTTGGGGAACGTAGCAGAAATTCAAAATTTTCTTACGTATCACCAAGATCTATCTATGGAGAAACTAGCAACGAGGGGAAGGAGAGTGCATCTACATACCCTTGTAGATCGCTAAGCGGAAGCGTTCAAGTGAACGGGGTTGATGAAGTCGTACTCGTCGTGATTCAAATCACCGATGATCAAGTGCCGAACGCACGGCACCTCCGCGTTCAACACACGTACAGCCCGGTGACGTCTCCCAAGCCTTGATCCAGCAAGGAGAGATGGAGAGGTTGAAGAAGACTCCATCCAGCAGCAGCACAACGGCGTGGTGGTGGTGGAGGAGCGTGGCAATCCTGCAGGGCTTCGCCAAGCACCGCGGGAGAGGAGGAGTACTTGTGAGAGGGGGAGGGCTGCGCCAGAACTTCGTGTGTAGCTCCCATGCGCCTCCCCACTATATATAGGGGTGGAGGGGCTGGTTTCTTGCCCTCCAAGTCCATTGGGGCGTTGGCCAAGGTGGGAGGAAAGAAATCCCATCATTTCCTTCCCCACCGATTGTTATCCCCCCTTTTTAGGGATCTTGATCTTATCCCTTCGGGATATGATCTTATTCCCTCTAAGGGGGGATCTTGTTGCGCCTTGACCAGGGGTGTGGGGCCTTGCCCCCACTACCCACGTTCATGTGGGTCCCCCCATGCAGGTGGGCCCCACTCCGGAACCTTCTAGAACCTTCCCGGTACAATACCGAAAAATCCCGAACATTTTTCGGTGGCCAAAATAGGACTTCCCATATATAAATCTTTACCTCCGGACCATTCCGGAACTCCTCGTGACGTCCGGGATCTCATCCGGGACTCCGAACAACATTCGGTAACCACATACAAACTTCCTTTATAACCCTAGCGTCATCGAACCTTAAGTGTGTAGACCCTACGGGTTCGGGAGACATGTAGACATGACCGAGACGTTCTCCGGTCAATAACCAACAGCGGGATCTGGATACCCATGATGGCTCCCACATGTTCCACGATGATCTCATCGGATGAACCACGATGTCAAGGACTTAATCAATCCCGTATTCAATTCCCTTTGTCTATCGGTATGTTACTTGCCCGAGATTCGATCGTCGGTATCCAATACCTTGTTCAATCTCGTTACCGGCAAGTCACTTTACTCGTTCCGTAACACATCATCCCGTGATCAGCTCCTTGGTCACATTGCGCATATGATGATGTCCTACCGAGTGGGCCCAGAGATACCTCTCCGTTTACACGGAGTGACAAATCCCAGTCTCGATCCGCATAAAACAATAGATACTTTCGGAGATACCTGTAGTGCACCTTTATAGTCACCCAGTTACGTTGTGACGTTTGATACACCCAAAGCACTCCTACGGTATCCAGGAGTTACACGCTCTCATGGTCGAAGGAAGAGATACTTGACATTGGCAAAGCTCTAGCAAATGAACTACACGATCTTTTGTGCTAGTCTTAGGATTGGGTCTTGTCCATCACATCATTCTCCTAATGATGTGATCCCGTTATCAACGACATCCAATGTCCATAGCCAGGAAACCATGACTATCTGTTGATCACAACGAGCTAGTCAACTAGAGGCTCACTAGGGACATATTGTGGTCTATGTATTCACACGTGTATTACGATTTCCAGATAATACAGTTATAGCATGAATAAAAGACAATTATCATGAACAAGGAAATATAATAATAATACTTTTATTATTGCCTCTAGGGCATATTTCCAACAGTCTCCCACTTGCACTAGAGTCAATAATCTAGTTCACATCGCCATGTGATTAACACTCACAGGTCACATCGCCATGTGACTAACACCCAAGAGTTTACTAGAATCAGTAGTCTAGTTCACATCACTATGTGATTAATACTCAATGAGTTTTAGGTTTGATCATGTTGCTTGTGAGAGAGGTTTTAGTCAACGGGTCCGAACCTTTCAGATCCGTGTGTGTTTTACAAATCTCTATGTCATCTCCTAGATGTAGCTACCACACTCTATTTGGAGCTAATCCAAATAACTGTTCTACTTGGAGCTATTCTAAATTGTTGCTCCATTATATGTATCCGGTATCTCTACTCAGAGCTATCCGGATAGGTGTCAAGCTTGCATCGACGTAACCCTTTACGACGAACTCTTTTACCACCTCCATAATCGAGAAAAATTCCTTAGTCCACTAATTTCTAAGGATAACTTTGACCGCTGTCCTGTGATCCATTCTTGGATCACTCTTGTACCCCTTGACTGACTCATGGCAAGGCACACTTCAGGTGCGGTACTCAGCATGGCATACTGTAGAGCCTACGTCTAAAGTATAGGGGACGACCTTCGTCCTTTCTCTCTTTTCTGCCGTGGTCGAGCTTTAAGTCTTAACTTCATACCTTACATCTCAGGCAAGAATTCCTTCTTTGACTGATCTATCTTGAACACCTTCAAGATCATGTCAAGGTATGTGCTCATTTGAAAGTACTATTGAGCGTTTTTGATCTATCCTTGTAGATCTCGATGCTCAATGTTCAAGTAGCTTAATCCAGGTTTTCTATTGAAAAACACCTTTCAAATAATCCTATATGCTTTCTAGAAATTCTACATCATTTATGATCATCAATATGTCAACAACATATACTCATCAGAAATTCTATAGTGCTCCCACTCACTTCTTTGGAAATACAAGTTTCTCATAAACTTTGTATAGACCCAAAATCTTTGATCATCTTATCAAAGCGTACATTCCAACTCCGAGATGCTTACTCCAGTCCTTAGAAGGATTGCTGGAGCCAGCATACCTTTTAGCATTCTTAGGATCGACAAAACCTTTCTGATTGTATCGCATACAACCTTTCCTTACGACTGGAAAGGAAACTCGTTTTGACATCCATCTGCCAGATTTCACAAATGCAGCTTGTGCTAACGTGATTCCGACGGACTTTAAGCATCGCTACGGATGAGAAAATCTCATCGTAGTCAACTCCTTGAACTTGTGAAAAAACTCTTCGCCACAAGTCGAGCTTCATAGATGGTGACATTACCATCCACGTCCGTCTTCTTCTTAAAGATCCATTTATCTCAATAGCTTGCCGATCATCGGGCAAGTCCACCAAAGTCCATGCTTTGTCCTGATACATGGATCCTATCTCGGATTTCATGGCTTCTAACCATTTGTCAGAATTTGGGCCCACCATCGCTTCTCCATAGCTCGTAGGTTCATTGTTGTCCAGCAACATGACTTCCAAGACAGGATTACTGTACCACTCTGAAGTAGTACGTATCCTTGTCACCCTACGAGGTACGGCGGTGACTTGATCCGAAACTTCATGATCACTATCATAAGCTTCTACTTCAATTGGTGTAGGTGCCACATGAACAATTTCCTGTGCCCTGAAACACACTGGTTGAAGTGATGGTTCAATAACCATATCAAGTCTCCACCATCCTCCCACTCAATTCTTTCGAGAGAAACTTTTCCTCGAGAAAGGACCTGATTCTAGAAACAATCCCTTATTGCTTTCGGATCTGAGACAGGAGGTATACCCAACTGTTTTGGGTGTCCTATGAAGATGCATTTTATCCGCTTTGGGTTCGAGCTTATCAATCCTGAAACTTTTTCACATAAGCGTCGCAGCCCCAAACCTTTAAGAAATGACAACTTAGCTTTCTCTAAACCATAATTCACACGGTGTCATCTCAACGGAATTACGTGGTGCCCTATTTAAAGTGAATGTGGTTGTCTCTAATGCCTAACCCATGGACAATAGTGGTAATTCGATAAGAGACATCATGGTACGCACCATATCCAATAGGGTGCAACTATGATGTTCGGACACACCATCACACTATGGTGTTCCAGGCGGTATTAATTGCGAAACAATTTCCACAATGTCTGAATTGTGTGCCAAAACTCGTAACTCAGATATTCATCTCTATGATCATATCATAGACATTTTATCCTCTTGTCACAATGATCTTCTACTTCACTCTGAAATTACTTGAACCATTCAATAATTCAGACTTGTGTTTCATCAAGTAAATATTCTCAACATCTACTCGAATCATCTGTGAAGTAAGATCATAACGATATTCACTGCATGCCTCAGCACTCATTGGATTGGACACATCAAAATGTGTTACTTCCAACAAGTTGCTATCTTGTTCCATCTTACTGAAAACGAGGCTTTTCAGTCATCTTGCCCATGTGGTATGATTTGCATATCTCAAGTGATTCAAAATCAAGTGAGTCCAAACGGTCCATTTGCATGGAGTTTCTTCATGCATATACACCAATATACATGGTTCGCATGTCTCAAACTTTTCAAAACGAGTGAGTCCAAAGATCCATCAACATGGAGCTTCTTCATGCGTTTTATACCATTATGACTTACATGGCAGTGCCACAAGTAAGTGGTACTATCATTACTATCTTATATCTTTTGGCATGAAAATGTGTATCACTACGATCGAGATTCAATAAACCATTCAGGTTTAATACTAATCTTGATGGTAGAGGGAGCGTGCGATGTTTGATCACATCAAACTTGGAAACACTTCCAACACATATCGTCAGCTCTCCTTTAGCTAGTCTCCGTTTATTCCGTAGCCTTTTATTCCGAGTTACTAACACTTAGCAACTGAACCGGTATCTAATACCCTGGTGCTACTAGGAGTACTAGTAAAGTACACATTAACATAATGTATATCCAATATACTTCTATCGACTTTGCCAGCCTTCTCATCTACCAAGTATCTAGGGTAATTCTGCTCCAGTGGCTGTTCCCCTTATTACAGAAGCACTTAGTCTCGGGTTTGGGTTCAACCTTGGGTCTCTTCACTAGAGCAGCAGCTGAATTGCCGTTTCATGAAGTATCCCTTTGTTCCCTTGCCCTTCTTGAAACTAGTGGTTTCACCAACCATCAACAATTCATGCTCCTTCTTGATTTCTACTTTCGCGGTGTCAAACATCGCGAATACCTCAAGGATCATCATATCTATCCCTGATATGTTATAGTTCATCACGAAGCTCTAGCAGCTTGGTGGCAATGACTTTGGAGAAACATCACTATCTCATTTGGAAGATCAACTCCCACTCGATTCAAGTGATTGTTGCACTCAGACAATCTGAGCACAAGCTCAACGATTGAGCTTTTCTCCCTTAGTTTGTAGGCTAAGAAAATTGTCGGAGGTCTTATACCTCTTGACGTGGGCATGAGCCTGAAATCCCAATTTCAGCCCTCGAAACATCTCATATGTTCCGCGATGTTTCGAAAACGTCTTTGGTGCCTCTACTTAAACCATTTAACTGAACTATCACGTAGTTATCAAAAGGTGTATGTTCGATGTTCGAAACATCCACAAACGACGTTTGGGGTTCAGCACACTGAGCAGTGCATTAAGGACATAAGCGTTCTACTGTCCGCATAATCGCTACTGTCAACTTTCAACTATATTTTCTCTAGGAACATATGTAAACAGTGGAACTAAAGCGCGAGCTTACGACATAATTTGCAAAAAGGTCTTTTGACTATGTTCAAGATAATTAAGTTCATCTTATGAACTCCCACTCAGATAGACATCCCTCTAGTCATCTAAGTGATTACATGATCCGAGTCAACTAGGCCGTGTCCGATCATCACGTGAGACGGACTAGTCATCATCGGTGAACATCTTCATGTTGATCGTATCTACTATACGACTCATGCTCGACCTTTCGGTCTCCGTGTTCCGAGGCCATGTCTGCACATGCTAGGCTCGTCAAGTTAACCCTAAGTGTTTTCGCTGTGTAAAACTGTCTTACACCCGTTGTATGTGAACGTAAGAATCCATCACACCCGATCATCACGTGGTGCTTAGAAGCGACGAACTGTAGCAACGGTGCACAGTTAGGGGAGAACACTTCTTGAAAATTTGTAAGGGATCATCTTATTTACTACCGTCGTCCTAAGTAAACAAGATGCATAAACATGATAAACATCACATGCAATCAAATAGTGACATGATATGGCCAATATCATTTTGCTCCTTTTGATCTTCATCTTCGGGGCTCCATGATCATCATCGTCACGGGCATGACACCATGATCTCCATCATCATGATCTCCATCATCGTGTCTTCATGAAGTTGTCACGCCAACGACTACTTCTACTTCTATGGCTAACACGTTTAGCAATAAAGTAAAGTAATTTACATGGCGTTGTTCAATGACACGCAGGTCATACAGTAAATAAAGACAACTCCTATGGCTCCTGCCGGTTGTCATACTCATCGACATGCAAGTCGTGATTCCTATTACAAGAACATGATCAATCTCATACATCACATATCATTCATCACATTCTTCTGGCCATATCACATCACATAGCATACCCTGCAAAAACAAGTTAGACGTCCTCTAATTGTTGTTTGCATGTTTTACGTGGCTGCTATGGGTTCTAGCAAGAACGTTTCTTACCTACGCAAAACCATAACGTGATATGCCAATTGCTATTTACCCTTCATAAGGACCCTTTTCATCGAATCCGTTCCGACTAAAGTGGGAGAGACTGGCACCCGCTAGCCACCTTATGCACCAAGTGCATGTCAATCGGTGGAACCTGTCTCACGTAAGAGTACGTGTAAGGTCGGTCCGGGCCGCTTCATCCTACAATACCGTCGAAACAAGATTGGACTAGTAACGGTAAGCATATTGAACAAAATCAACGCCCACAACTACTTTGTGTTCTACTCGTGCAAAGAATCTACGCAATAGACCTAGCTCATGATGCCACTGTTGGGGAACATAGCAGAAATTCAAAATTTTCCTACGTGTCACCAAGATCTATCTATGGAGAGACCAGCAACGAGTAGAAAGAAGGAGAGTGCATCTACATACCCTTGTAGATCGCTAAGCGGAAGCGTTCAAGTGAACGGGGTTGATGAAGTCGTACTCGTCGTGATTCAAATCACCGATGATCAAGTGCCGAACGCACGGGCACCTCCGCGTTCAACACACGTACAGCCCGGTGACGTCTCCCAAGCCTTGATCCAGCAAGGGAGAGAGAGGGAGAGGTTGAAGAAGACTCCATCCAGCAGTAGCACAATGGCGTGGTGGTGGTGGAGGAGCGTGGCAAATCCTGCAGGGGCTTCGCCAAGCACCGCGGGAGAGGAGGAGTACTTGTGAGAGGGGGAGAGCTGCGCCAAACTTCGTGTGTAGCTCCCATGCGCCTCCCCACTATATATGGGGTGGAGGGCTGGTTTCTTGCCCTCCAAGTCCATTGGGGCGTTGGCCAAGGTGGGAGGAAAGAATCCCATCATTTCCTTCCCCACCGATTGTTATCCCCCCTTTTTAGGGATCTTGATCTTATCCCTTCGGGAATGACTTATTCCCTCTAGGGGGATCTGTTGCGCTTGACCAGGGGTGTGGGGCCTTGCCCCCACTACCCACGTTCATGTGGGTCCCCCCATGCAGGTGGGCCCCACTCCGGAACCTTCTAGAACCTTCCCGGTACAATACCGAAAAATCCCGAACATTTTCCGGTGGCCAAAATAGGACTTCCCATATATAAATCTTTACCTCCGGACCATTCCGGAACTCCTCGTGACGTCTGGGATCTCATCCGGGACTCCGAACAACATTCGGTAACCACATACAAACTTCCTTTATAACCCTAGCGTCATCGAACCTTAAGTGTGTAGACCCTACGGGTTCGGGAGACATGTAGACATGACCGAGACGTTCTCCGGTCAATAACCAACAGCGGGATCTGGATACCCATGATGGCTCCCACATGTTCCACGATGATCTCATCGGATGAACCACGATGTCAAGGACATAATCAATCCCGTATTCAATTCCCTTTGTCTATCGGTATGTTACTTGCCCGAGATTCGATCGTCGGTATCCAATACCTTGTTCAATCTCGTTACCGGCAAGTCACTTTACTCGTTCCGTAACACATCATCCCGTGATCAACTCCTTGGCCACATTGCGCATATGATGATGTCCTACCGAGTGGGCCCAGAGATACCTCTCCGTTTACACGGAGTGACAAATCCCAGTCTCGATCCGCATAAAACAATAGATACTTTCGGAGATACCTGTAGTGCACCTTTATAGTCACCCAGTTACGTTGTGACGTTTGATACACCCAAAGCACTCCTACAGTATCCAGGAGTTACACGCTCTCATGGTCGAAGGAAGAGATACTTGACATTGGCAAAGCTCTAGCAAATGAACTACATGATCTTTTGTGCTAGTCTTAGGATTGGGTCTTGTCCATCACATCATTCTCCTAATGATGTGATCCCGTTATCAACGACATCCAATGTCCATAGCCAGGAAACCATGACTATCTTTTGATCACAACGAGCTAGTCAACTAGAGGCTCACTAGGGACATATTGTGGTCTATGTATTCACACGTGTATTACGATTTCCGGATAATACAGTTATAGCATGAATAAAAGACAATTATCATGAACAAGGAAATATAATAATAATACTTTTATTATTGCCTCTAGGGCATATTTCCAACAAGTTGAACCAAGGAGTTTGTAAGGGCAAGGAGATCGCCTACTTCGTGAAGATCTACCGCTAGTGAGGCAAGTCCTGTGTGGGCGATGGCCATGGTGGGATAGACAAGGTTGCTTCTTCGTGGACCCTTTGTGGGTGGTTGCTTCTTCGTGGACCCTTCGTGGGTGGAGCCCTGTGTGGACTCGCGCAACCGTTACCCTTTGTGGGTGGAGCCCTGTGTGGACTCTCGCAACCGTTACCCTTTGTGGGTTGAAGTCTCCATCAACGTGGATGTAGGATAGCACCACCTATCCGAACCACGGGAAAAACATCCGTGTCTCCAATTGCGTTTGAATTCTCCAAACCCTTCCCTTTACATTCTTGCAAGTTGCATGCTTTACTTTCCGCTGCCAATATACTCTTTGCATGTTTGCTTGAATTGTGTGATGATTGCTTGACTTGTCCTAAAATAGCTAAAATCTGCCAAGAACTAAAATTGGGAAAAGGTTAAGTTTTTATTTGGTCAAGTAGTCTAATCACCCCCCTCTAGACATACTTTTGATCCTACAAGTGGTATCAGAGCTTTGGTCTCCATTTGCTTTGATCTCCATAGCTTTTGGTGGTCATAGCCTTGGTTTCACAACCTAGGAGAGTATGGCATCTAGCGAGGGAAATTATCACCGTAGAGGTCCCTACTTTGATGGTACTAATTTTGCTAGTTGGAAGCATAAAATGAAAATGCATATTCTTGGACATAACCCCGCCGTTTGGGCTATTGTGTGTGTTGGTTTGCAGGGTGACTTCTTTGATGGGAGAGAACCAAACCGTGAAGCTATCGCGGATGAGTTGAAGATGTTGCAATACAATGCTCAAGCTTGTGATATTCTCTTCACGGATTGTGCCCCGAAGAATTCAACAAAATCAGCCGTCTTGAGAATGCGAAGGAAATTTGGGACACTTTGATTGATATGCACGAAGGTACCGACTCCGTTAAGGAATCCAAGTTGGATGTGCTTCAAAGCCAACTTGACAAGTTCAAGATGAAGGATGGTGAAGGTGTCGCTGAAATGTACTCTAGGCTTGCTCTCATCACAAATGAGATTGCCGGCTTAGGAAGTGAAGAGATGACCGATAGATTCATCATCAAGAAGATTCTAAGAGCCTTGGATGGAAAATATGATACCGTGTGCACATTGATCCAAATGATGCCCAATTACAAAGATCTCAAGCCAACGGAGGTGATTGGAAGAATTGTTGCTCATGAGATGTCACTTAAGGATAAAGAGGAACTTCACAACAAATCAAGTGGTGCCTACAAAGCCTCATGTGAAGCCCCTACATCATCAAGTGAGAAACAAAACTTCAATGAAGAATTGAGCTTAATGGTGAAGAACTTCAACAAGTTCTACAAGAGTAGAAGCAAAGATAGAAGCTTCAAGTCAAGGTCCTACAATGACAAAAGATCTTCTAGTCGAGAGCGAAACTGCTACAGTTGTGGAAGACCCGGACACTATTCCAATGAGTGTACGGCTCCCTACAAGAGAAGAGAAGATTCTCCAAAAAGAAGAAGCAAAGAATCACCACCAAGAGAGAGAAGGAGTAGAGATGATCGTTATGAACGAAGATACTCACGGAGAAGCAAGGATTCGGAAAGGAAGGAAAATCATCAAGGAGCTACACAAGACGAAGACATCAAGCTCATGTTGGTGAATGGGTATCCGGCTCCGACTCCGACAGCCACTCCGAGAGAAGTTATCACTCCGACTCCGAAGATACTCAAGATGAAGGTGTTGCCGGTCTAGCACTTGTGTCAACCAACTCCTACGACATATTTGACTCACCAAATGAAGGAATTGGAAGATGCTTCATGGCCAAAGGTCCTAAGGTAACACACCCCGAGTATGTTGATTTCAATAGTGATGAAGATGACTTGTTAGGTGATGATTTGCTTGTTGACAACTCTAGTGATGAATACTATGATGAAACGTCAATTAATCATGCTAATCAAGATAAAACGAATGACAATGATAAGGAGAAGATTGAGGCTCTAACTAAAGAACTAAACACTCTTAAGTTAGCTCATGAAACTATCTTCGAAGATCATCGAGAACTTTTAAGAGCTCATGAGAAATTACGCTTTGAAAAGCTCAATCTTGAGCAAGAGCATGAGTTCTTAAAAGCAATCAATGATGATCTCCGCAAGAAAAGTTCTTCTCACATTGCCAAGCGTTTACTCTTATCCACTTACATGCCTCAAGTCAAGTCTAGTAACAAGAACAAGAAAGATTCTTCCTCTAGTAGTAACAATGATCATGCTAAATCCAATATTGTTGCTTCTAGTAGTTCTCTTGATTCCACTAATGATTCTCTTAGCCAAGTTACACTTGAGCAAGAAAATAGCTTATTGAAGGGAATTATAGAGAAAGGAGTGTACAAAAGCCTTGCCGGGAGTAAGCAATTCGAGGAAATTGTGCGCAAGCAAGGAATGCACCGGAAGAATCAAGGTGTTGGTTTTGAACGAAAGTTCAATGCCAATGGAGTTGAGTGGGAAGAAGATCAATACCCCAAGACAAAGTTTGTTCCTCAACAAGAGAAGTATGATACTTCTTTCAAGGGGACACAAGCTCAAGATGATCTTCCACCACAAGACTACAAGCAAAAAGGCAAGGACAAGCTTCAAGAGGAAATTGATGCATTTGAAGAAGCTCCTAAGACCTTAGTCAAGTGGATTCCCAAGACTACTTCAAGTTCC
This sequence comes from Triticum aestivum, assembly GCF_018294505.1. Taxonomy (NCBI): domain Eukaryota; kingdom Viridiplantae; phylum Streptophyta; class Magnoliopsida; order Poales; family Poaceae; genus Triticum; species Triticum aestivum. The sequence continues at coordinate 68,785,674 of NC_057806.1, read as the reverse complement.
ACTTCATCAAGTACGACTACAACTCCAAGGATTCCCATCAAGATGGTGTGGATCCAAAAGAAGAAGAACTAGAGAGTTCTTGAGGGTGACTCCGCCAACATACTTCACTCTTATCATTTTGGCAAGAACAAGTGCAATCAACTTCCACATCTTGCACTAGTTCAAGGAGTCACAAACCCTCTTGTTGGTAAGACAAGGGACAAGGTAACCTAAAAGTTTTCATGGACATCATCTTGTGTGTGCATCACTCTATGTCTATGGATATCCTTGTTTGTTCCTTGTGGGACTAACCCATGTAGGTATTGAAAGTGCAATTCACTCAAATGGATAGCTCCAAGTGATCTACATCAACATTGAGCATCCACATCTTCAACATCTACATGAAGTCATCATCGACAAAACCCAAGGTTAGTTCATCCCTCTTAGGGGGGATATCACATCTAGGGGGAGCTTTACTCTAAGACTTGAGCTAAAGCAACTCTAAAGATGTGAACACAACAATGCTTTATGTAAAAGTGGTAACCCCACTTGAGCTTAAACGATGAGTATGACCTATGATCAAGTGTTCTCACTTGACTCCTAAGTCAATATACTCATATATAGATGACCTAGTCATCGCAAATTGCTTGATAGATGCTAGAATTGGTTGTGCATGCCTTGTCACATATTTCATTTGCCATCTTATTGTGTGAGCATGCTGGTTGCATATTTTACTCATTCGAGGACATCCACTTGTTGTTTTGATTGTTTGGTTTTATTTCTTTTGCCAAGTGGATGGACAAGAATGCCTAAGAACCTCCTCTAGCTATCTATGCTTTTCTCGTCTCAAACTCTATTCATGCTGCATCACAAAATTTGATCAAGTCAGATTCGAACCACTCTGTGTGAGGAGCGCTCGGAGTCCCCGATTCGTCATAGACTTAAACTTCCAAAACCTCTTTATGATTCTCGGTCTGACCGATACCCCACTTTCGGTCCTACCGAGATCATTAAGTTGATCTAGGTTTTCGATCTCGGTGCAACCGATTTGAACCTTTCGGTCACACCGAGTTTCAGTAACTGCTTGCAGTTATGAATCTCGGTGCCACCGAGTTGTTCCACTCGGTCACACCGACAGGGTCGGGCTATATATAGTCACGGGCAAAATTTGGAAATTTCTCCGAACCTCTTCGCCCGCGCGATAGCCTGCTCTGCCAACGTGGTCTCCGGATCGTCTCCTCGCCGCCAGCCGCCTCCAGTCACTGGTCTCCGTCGCCGTCAAGGGAATTCTACCCCGCCGTTGCCGCCGTAGCGAGTCTCCGCCGAACTAGGGTATGGACTCGATCTTTGTGCTATTCCCCAATCCGATTCTTAGCACATTGTGATCATCATGATTCTTGCCACGATTGAAACACTCCTATCCAGTCAATACGCTCGTAGATTAGGTTTGATTCGAAAATTTTAGGGTTAGGTTTCCGCCGAAACCATCTCGGACCCACCGAGTTGAAAAACTCGGTCCCACCGATTTGGCTTATGCCATTGCACAAGTGAGACTCGGTCTGACCGAGAATTACTTATCGGTGTGACCGATTTTGGAACTCTGTGAAACCCTAGCAGTCTCGGTGCCACCGAACTGTGACTCGGTCCAACCGAGTTCACTAGTTTAGGTTCCAAAACTGCTTCGGTATCACCGAGTTTGAAAATCGGTAGATCCGAGATGATTTCAGTGGGAAACTAAAACTAAGTTTTTGGATCATTCTTTTGCAAAAATCTCTGCATTTTGTGATGCTCATCCATTCTACCTCATCTATAAACTATTCACAGGGTCAGCGGTCAGAGTTTGCAGCATGTCTGATCAGAGTGATAGCCAAAACATGTCAGAAGAGCAAGTGCAGATGAGTGAGGGCACTAGCCCCTCCAGCTCTTCAGATGATGGCAGCAGAAGTACCCCAAGCAATCTGCCAAAAGCTGCCACTAGACAAAGGAAGAAGAGAACTTCTGATTCTGAAGATGAAGATTATGTGGCAGAAGAAGAGGCCACATCAAAGAGACTTGAGCCAGCTCAAGGCACAAAGCTAGGTCTAAAGATCAAAAGGCCAGCAGGCAGGCAACCTATGTCAAAGGCTAGAGCTTCAACTGAAAAGCCTGCACCCAAAGAGCCAGTTGCTGCAGAAGGCAAGAAGAGGAAGGAAAGGGTCAAGAAGACCGTAGCCAGAGTGCTTGGAAAGGCTTCCATTATGGAAGAGGAAGAGGAAGAAGAGGTTGCTGCACCAACACCTAAAACACCTAAGCTTATGGGTGATGCTATCAGGACAGGGGCTGCTGCATCTAAGCCCAAAGAAGCACCCAAAGCTGCCTCCAAGCCCAAGTCTGCACCAAAGAGGAATACAAGGAGCATTCCTGCAGCTGAGAAGAACAAGGCCCCAGTGCCTGAGACTGTTGCTGAAGAAGAGGATGAAGAGCAAATTTTGAGAAAGCTCAAGCCCAAGATCCCAGACCACAACGATGCTCATCCTGTGGCTGAGGATATGAAGCTCATAAGAGACTCAGGGCTGAGGAAGTGGAGAGAAGCAGATCCGTATGCTTCAAGGAGAAGGACTGCTGTGGATTACAGGTTTCACACCAAGGAGCAGCAAGATTTTTATGAGATAGTGCTACTAGACAAGAAGCCAATAGTCTGTGACATGAGATGGGTCGATTGGGACTACATGAAGGAAAATGAGGAACACTACCCTGGAGTGTATGATAGCTTTAATGCTTGTGGAGTTGCTGACTTTGTTGGGCAGAAGCTCACAAAGTGGAACGAGGAGCTCATCATGCAATTCTACTCCACGGCACACTTTTATCCAGATGGGAGGATCTCATGGATGTCTGAGGGTACGAGGTACCAATCAACTGTTGAGGAATGGGCAAAGTTGATCAATGCCCCAGAGGAGCAAGCAGATGACTTGGATATCTATGCCAAGAAGAAAATGGATCATAACTCAATGTCCAACATGTACAAGGAAATTCCCAATGAAGCTCTTGACACTTTCAAATTTGGCTCAGTGCAATATCTTCTGTCAGGGCTGCCAACCATCAATTGGATATTGAGGCACACCTTATTGCCCAAGTCTGGAGATCACAAGATGATCAGAGGCCATGCAATCAACTTGCTACATGTATTTGATGTGCCACAGAAATTCAAGGTCATGAGCCTCATAGTAGAGACTATCAAGAGGACTGCGGTAGATCAGAAGAGGAGTTGTGGTTATGCCCCTCAATTCAGGAGCTCATCAACTCCAAGATGGGCACGGGCATATATTATTGGACAAGGAACACCTGCCCATCCGTCCAGATTTTGAGGACAATCAAGTTGTCATGACTGAGAATGAGCCATCATCTGCCCAAGCACAAGCAAAGAAGGAGAAGGCAAGGAAGGAGAAAGCTGCCAAGATGCCAACTCAAGAGGAGGCATCTGAGTATTTCTTGAAAACCAAACAAGAGCAGCTTGGTTACCTGATTGCATCCACCCTGCGGATTGAGAAAGGACTAGCCACCCTAACTCAGAACCAGGCAAGCCTAGAGAGAATCATGGAACAAAAGTTCTATGACTTGGATGTCAAGGTGACAGAGATTCAGACTGCAGTGGAGCAGCTCCAAGACATATGCAGGAGAGGAGAGGCAGACTACCACTGATGCCTTTGCCAGAGTGCCACGAGGTCCGAGGTCGTCTGCAGTGCCAGTTGCTGACACAAGACCACTGCCTCAGCTCCAGCCGTAGCACCAGCCCAACCTGCTCCAGCGTCTACTTCAGCTCCAACTCCAGCGTCTACTTCAGCATCTACAGAAGCCTTCGTCCTTGGAGTGATCCGGACTCCACCACCACCTGAAGATCAAGCCTGAGCGTCGATCTAGCACTATGCATTTTCTAGGAACTTTTTGGTAACTTGTTGCCAAAGGGGGAGAAAAATGTATAGATCATAGGCTTCGAGAGAGAGAGTGTTGCTTTTTCTCTCTTGCTTTATTTGGTGGTTTTTCGAACTTGTTTGCTTTTGAGTGCTTGAGATACTATGTCATTGCTCGTGAGACATTGATGATCATGTGTTTGATCATAAGCTACACTTAATGTTTGCTTAATGCTATTATCTTATCTATCTTATGTGATCATTCACTATTCTTGGTGATGAGTGCATGTATTTCATTCTTATCATTTTAAGCGCTCCACCAAGATGTATGTGACATGGAAGAGTAACCCATGACTCTAACTCCTTGTGCATTTGCAGTCCAAAGCAAATTTTAAATATGCACAAATTTAGGGGGAGCTCTTACTTATCACATACTTCTCAAAGCGACGATATATTTCATGCTTATTATCATTTGTCGAAGCTTTGATCTATATGTTGTCATCAATTACCAAAAAGGGGGAGATTGAAAGTGCAACTATCCCTAGGTGGTTTTGGTAATTCATAACAACATATAGCTCATTGAGCTAATGCTATTCCAAGATGATTATTTCAGGAAAGCTCAATGATTGGCATGGCATGGATGTGAAAGTGGAACCCTCAAAATGCTAAGGACAAAGGATTGGCTCAAGCTCAAAAGCTCAAGACTCTTCATTTTATATTTTAGTGATCCAAGATCACATTGAGTCTTTAGGAAAAGCCAATACTATCAAGGAGGGATGAGGTGTTGCTTAATGAGCCTCTTGCTTCATGTGCTTAGTGATATGCTCCAAAACCCTCAACTACTTTCCCATATCCACATATGACCTAAACCCTAAGCCAAACTCGGTCCTACCGATTCTTCCTATCCGGCGCCACCGAGTTTCACTTGTCATAAGCCACTGCCAAACCCTAGCAATTCGGTTCTACCGATAGGGATCTCGGTCTCACCGAGATGGGATTGCAAACTCTCTGTTTCCCTTTCGTAACTTTTCGGTCTCACCGAAAGAGCGAATCGGTCCCACCGAGATTGCAATGTAAATTCAGTGTTTCCCCTTTGTAACTTTTCGGTCTCACCGAAAGAGCAAATCGGTCCCACCGAGTTTGCCTGACCAACTCTCTGGTTAGCTAATTACCAAATTCGGTCTCACCGAGTTTGTGTAATCGGTCTCACCGAGATTACGTTATGCCCAAACCCTAACCATATCGGTCCTACCGAGTTGCATGTCAGTCCCACCGAAAATCTCTAACGGTCACTAGGTTTACATTTTCGGTCCGACCGAGTTTGTTGATTCGGTCCCACCGAGATTGGAAAACTGTGTGTAACGGTTGGATTTTGTGTGGAGGCTATATATACCCCTCCACCTCCTCTTCATTCGAAGAGAGAGCCATCAGAACACATACACCATTCCAACTCATATGTTCTGAGAGAGAACCACCTACTCATGTGTTGAGACCAAGATATTCCATTCCTACCATATGAATCTTGATCTCTAGCCTTCCCAAGTTGCTTTCCACTCAAATCTTCTTTCCACAAAATCCAAATCCTATGAGAGAGAGTTGAGTGTTGGGGAGACTATCATTTGAAGCACAAGAGCAAGGAGTTCATTACCTACACACCATTTGTTACTTCTTGGAGAGTGGTGTCTCCTAGATTGGCTAGGTGTCACTTGGGAGCCTCCGACAAGATTGTGGAGTTGAACCAAGGAGTTTGTAAGGGCAAGGAGATCGCCTACTTCGTGAAGATCTACCGCTAGTGAGGCAAGTCCTTGTGGGCGATGGCCATGGTGGGATAGACAAGGTTGCTTCTTCGTGGACCCTTTGTGGGTGGTTGCTTCTTCGTGGACCCTTCGTGGGTGGAGCCCTTGTGGACTCGCGCAACCGTTACCTTTGTGGGTGGAGCCCTTGTGGACTCGCGCAACCGTTACCCTTTGTGGGTTGAAGTCTCCATCAACGTGGATGTAGGATAGCACCACCTATCCGAACCACGGGAAAAACATCCGTGTCTCCAATTGCGTTTGAATTCTCCAAACCCTTCCCTTTACATTCTTGCAAGTTGCATGCTTTACTTTCCGCTGCCAATATACTCTTTGCATGCTTGCTTGAATTGTGTGATGATTGCTTGACTTGTCCTACAATAGCTAAAATCTGCCAAGAACTAAAATTGGGAAAAGGTTAAGTTTTTATTTGGTCAAGTAGTCTAATCACCCCCCTCTAGACATACTTTCGATCCTACAGTGTCACGGCCCCCGAGGGAGCAAAGTCCGGAGATCCGCCCGACTCTCAGGAGCCCGAATCTCAACGCTCACCAGTTGGCGCTGACGCGCCCCCGTGAAGAAAAAGACAAAGTAGTTGCCGAGAGATTCGGCCCGACTGCTCAGCTGTCGGCCCGAATCTCGGGGGCTACACCTAGTGGGTGCGCCTGATGCGCCCTCGCGAAGAAGAAGACAAAGTAGTTGTCGGAAGATCCGGCACGACTGCTTAGCAGTCGCCCTGAATCTCGGGGGCTCCGCCCAGTGGGTGCGCTGGCGCGCCCCCACAAAAGATTGTAGACAAGATAAGAGTTATGTCCGGCTCCCAGCAACCGGTAGAAGAGAAAACAGAAGAAAAAAGGGCGCTGCCAGATGCCTCGCCGCCTGGCTGGTCGAGCCTGGCTGGCCAGGACCCCCTTCGAGCACCCGGAGGCTCGAAAGCTACACCCAGCGGGAGTGCCGACACGCTCCATGAGCGCCGGGTCGCGCCGGCTGTCTTCGACAACCGTGACTACACAAAAATCAATGTGAGCTCCTCACCCGCATATTTTTGCACCACGCAAGCACAGATAACCCCGAGGATGCTCGGGGAACTATCTTCGCATTTCATTATAGCTGCATCACTGTTCGCCCCGGCACGAGCCAGAGTTGGCCCGGGGGCTGGCCGCTTGGCCTGAGATGTTAGTTCCCGCAGACGGCTTAGTGGCGTGCGCGGTACCAAAGGCCCACTCTTAGTCACATACCGTAGAGCGGCTGTCCGGCTAGCAAGAGTTAACGTTGGAGGCCACCCACGCGAAAAACGTCTGGGAAGAAAGACGGTTCGGGCGACCCAGCCATTTCGTTTACAACTATCTACTCGGTTAAATCTGCTCCTAGACTCTGAGTACTGTACACTCCACTTCGCGGCCCACTCTCAGCCACAGACCGCAGAGCGGCTGTCCGGTAAGCAAGAGCACAAGCCAAAAGGCGGAGGGAACATGAAAAAGATTAAGGGGGCTTGGACGAAACCGAGTCGGCACCCTCCGCATAAACTTGCATTGCTAAAAGCAAACATTTGATATATCTGCATGGACTAACTTCGTCTTTTTGCATGATCATTTCCGTGGGGAACCCCCCTTCCTCGCTCGAAGGCTCAGAGACTACATTAACACCTGCCAAGGAACCTTCGCCCAACTTTGCCAAGTTGACCGGAGGCTCGGAGGCTACTATCGGAGTTATTGGCGACGGGTTCCCCGAAGACGGCAAGGCGATATTTCAAGACATCGGGGCTAGCAAAGCCCCTCAGTCCGACTGCCCGGCCGCTCTTGTCGGCTCCCCGTCCGACTACTCTGCCCGGCTGGCTGCCGGCTGCTAACTACGCCGGCCAGCCGGCTGCCGACTGCAGCCCGACCCGACACCGACAAGACACTGACGAGACGGTTGTACCTGAGCACTGTTCATGTGTCACCCCAACCATCATGTATAGTGTCACTTGTCCCCTGGCACTATTTATGAAGTGATCCAGGGGACAAGGATGACACCCACCATGCCTTGCCCATGCCACTACTTGGCTTACTCTCTAAGCTAGCTCACACTATAAAAGGAGGCTCCATCCATCCATCCACGAGGACATGGACTCACACACACACTCTCATGCATGCATGCTAGCTAGCAAGATAGATAGCTAGCACACACATACATCCATTCATCCATCCACCCACGGCCAAGCACACACTTGTGCCCGTATGCATATACGAGGCTAGATGCCGGTGGCACTGACCTCAGATACAGCTCCAGGAGCAACTCTGTACCAGATATACCAGATATACTCAGATATGCAGGAGTAGGGGGATTATCTCTCCGGAGAGCACTGAACCTGGGTAAACAAGCGCGTGCTACTCGCATACCCGTCCCTGGATATTCCGGCAACGGTCTTGCCCTCACACTCAAGCCACCTTGTGGTATCTGTCGTCTTGCAACCCCCCCCCCCCCCCGTGAGAATACCACGACAAAAGCAGAGCATGGTTGGCCAATCAGAGAATAGGATTTACCAATGGCATTATATATCATAGGAAGAACTTCCAAAGTGATTGAATATGAAGGACGTTGACGGATAAAATTTAACAAAGGATCTGATGGTCCTCAAGGGATCTGATGTAAGCATCGGTACTCAACCAGAGGAAGAAACAATGCAAAGGCATTGGATTATGGAAACAACTAAGTAATTCAAAGCTCAAAAGCAAGGGAATTGTAATTTCCAAATCAAGGGATCAGAAGCAATTGCTTTGATTAAGGATGGATATGTTGATTAGGCTTAGGGATACAATCGATGGAAATTTGATTGGTCGAGATCTAGGTCATGTTCAAAATGACGTCTGAGCTGCGAGGATGAATTTTAGTTTTGACTGATGATTGCGACCATTCACTATCACATCGAATCAACAGACTCAAAATGATAATGACAAAGTATGTCAATAAAATTACCAAACTTATGGGGATAATCATATTGCAAGCAAGCAAGAATTTCAAGAGCAATAAGCTGTTGAGGATTTTGGGAAGATCGAATGGTATTTCGAAGACTTTTGTGAAATACATGTATCCACTGGGGATGAGCGGATACTTGATAAGTGCGAGAAATTATTCATAGGGGTATTCCAGTTGCAGAGACTTTCCCAATGTGTACTCCAACTCTTGCCGTTTCCGGCGTTAACTTATTTTATTTTCTCGGGTTTGGGTTTTTGTCTCCGTCTGTTGTTGTCGTTGTCATGCATCTCATATCATGTCATCATGTGCATTGCATTTGCATACGTGTTCGTCTCATGCATTCGAGCATTTTCCCCGTTGTCCGTTTTGCATTTCGGCGCTTCGTTCTCCTCCAATGGTCAGTTCTAGCTTTCTTTCGTGCGTGGGGATTAAACATTTCCGGATTGGACCGAGACTTGCCAAGCGGCCTTGGTTTACTACCGGTAGATCGCCTGTCAAGTTTCGTATCATTTGGACTTCGTTTGATACTCCAACGGTTATCCGAGGGACCGAAAAGGCCTCGTGTGTGTTGCAGCCCAACACCCTTCCAATTTGGCCCAAAACCCACCTAAACCCTCTCCATCATCTAGAGCGTTCGATCATGATCGTGTGGCCGAAAACCGCTCCTCATTTGGACTCTCCTAGCTCCTCCTATGTCTATTTAAAGATCCCCTCCGTTTTTCTTCTTCTTCTTCCCCCCGAAACCCTAGATCCGCCACCTCGCGCGCGCCGGACAAACTCCCCCGTCGACGGACATTGTCCGCCCGATCCGCCCGGGCCAATCCCGCGAAGCCACGTGGCGCCACGCGCCCACATCGCCGCCCGCACCCGCCGCGGCCCGCGCGGCCCGTCACCGGCCCTCCCGGCCCGACTCCTGGGCGCCGCGCCCGAGCCGCCCCTCTCCTCCAACGCCGCCCCCGAGCCGCCCAGCACCACCGCGCCGCCGCACCATCGCCGTGCCGCCTCGCTCGCCGCGCTGCCTCGCCGGCCGCCGCGCCGCCACGCCCGCCGCGCCCCTCGCCGCCCCTCGGGTCCCGCGCCTCCCCGGCCCCTCTCGGCCTCTCCCTCTTACTCCGGCGATGAACTCCGGCGAAGCCCCGGCGACGAACCTCGTTTTGCGTGCCTGGGTCAAACCCTAGATCCGGAGGTAAAAATTCGTCTAAGTCCCCGAATTCTCAGATCCATATGCTCCTGTTCATGGCCTCGTAACTTTGCATCTGTAGATCCGATTCATGCATATAGTATATCAAAATGTTTGTCTCAGAGAGTACATCATTTCATTCCATTGGATCATTTTCATTTGAGTTCATCTTGGTGCCCGAAATGCTGTTAGAAGAGTGCTACTTGAGATATTTGTCAGATCTGCTACTCCATTTAGACTTTTGTCATTTTTGCCATGATTATTGTGTGCATGATATGCCCCTGAGCTCTACATATGCTTTCTTAAGGGTTTTTCCATCTCTCCAGAGGTGCAACCCATGTATTTTTGTGATGTGTGTCGTGACTAGTGCAAGCTTGCCAAGAGAGGCACATGGTAATTCTGTTTTCAGGGACTTAGCATTTCCACTAAGTCCTGGAGCTGTTTATCTCATGTTGTCATATGTTCGTGTTGTTTTCGGGTGATCCGTGCCTCTTTTCAGGATGGTCAGTAAGGATGTTTTGTTAATCTTGTAGTTCTCTATCCATACATATCTTTGTTTGCATTTATGGAGCACCCTAGCTTGAGTCAATCGAGCTCTACTTTTGCTACTTTGTGATTCTGGGCAGATTGTCAACTTGTTTGCAATTTTGCCGATGATGTTGTAGTTAATCCGTGCATGCTATGCTATTGTTCTTGCCATGTCTAGCTTGCATTTTGTGTGTTCTTGATAGATGTATTTTTATCTTGTCATGACTTGCTCCGTAGTGAGTGCATCGAGCTCGTAAACATGCCTACTTGAGTTATGTTTCAGCCTGTGCCAGTTTTCACTAAGTCTGAAAACTGATTATGCTTTTGCTATGTTCACATGCTTGTTAATATGTTTTCTGATCCCTTTTGGCTCAAGGTCACTAAGGGACTTTTGTTAAGATCTTTGAGTAGCTCCATACCATGCTTTACTTTGTCATGTTCAGGTCCTGTAGCTTGAAGTTTTGTTGCTCCGAAGAGGGCTACCTGATCTGAAATTCCAGACAAGTGTTAATTTCACAAAGTCTGAAATCTGTTTACCATATGCATTTTTGCCATGCTTGTTTGAACCTGTTAATGAATGAATTGGCCGTAGCTCAGTGCTATACTTTTGTTAAGCATCTTGAATGCATCCCTGCCATGTATTTTGTTGTCATGTTTGGGTGCTATAGCATGCTCATCTCATTGCTTTTAGATGGCTACTTGCTGTAAATCGCAGACCGGTGCCATATTTGAATCGCTTGCCATTTCCAAACCGTAAGTCCGATTCCGGTGATCTTTATATCGTTTTCAAGCCATTTCATCTCATCTTTCCAGTGGCACACTTGGATTTCCATGTTGAGGCCAGGTTCATGCTTTCCTCGTCACATCTTGCATATGCATCCCGCATCGCATCCCGCATATCATATCATCGTTGCATCATCCTGTTTGATCCTTGCACGTGGTTGATTGTGTCCTTGTTGCTTGTTTGTCTTGTTTGGGTAGAGCCGGGAGACGAGTTCGCTAACGAGGAGCCCGTTGAGTTTGCTTTCGAGGATCCAGTCAACTCTGACAACTTTGCAGGCAAGATGATCATACCATCGAAATCACTACTATCTTTGCTATGCTAGTTTGCTCGCTCTTTTGCTATGCCAATGCTACGATGCCTACCACTTGCTTTCAAGCCTCCCAAATTTCCATGTCAAACCTCTAACCCACCATGTCCTAACAAACCGTTGATTGGCTATGTTACCGTTTTGCTCAGCCCCTCTTATAGCGTTGCTAGTTGCAGGTGAAGATTGGAGGCCGTTCCTTGTTGGAACATTTATTTACTTGTTGGGATATCATTATATTATCTTGTTATCTTAATGCACCTATATACTTGTTAAAGGGTGGAAGGCTCGGCCTCTCGCCTAGTGTTTTGTTCCACTCTTGCCGCCCTAGTTTCTGTCATATCGGTGTTATGTTCCCGGATTTTGCGTTCCTTATGCGGTTGGGTTATAATGGGAACCCCTTGATAGTTAGCCTTGATTAAAGCTTTTCCAGAAATGCCCAACCTTGGTTTTACCATTTGCCACCTAGCCTCTTTTTCCCTTGGGGTTCCGGAGCCCGAGGGTCATCTAGTTTAAACCCCCCCGGGCTAGTGCTCCTCTGAGTGTTGGTCCAACTCGTCAGCCGCCGGTGGCTACCAGGGGCAACTCTGGGTTGGCCTACCGGAAGTTTAGACAATCTGAGTGTGCCCTGAGAACGAGATATGTGCAGCTCCTATCGGGATTTGTCGGCACATTCGGGCGGTGTTGCTGGTCTTGTTTTAACTTGTCGAAGTGTCTTGAAGAACCGAGGTACCGAGTCCGATCGGAAGGTCTTGGGAGGAGGTCTATTCCTTCGTTGACCATGAGAGCTTGTCATGGGCTAAGTTGGGACTCCCCTGCAGGGATTTGAACTTTCGAAAGCCGTGCCCGTGGTTATGGGCAGATGGGAATTTTTTAATGTCCGGTTGTAGATAACTTGAACCTTAATTTAATTAAAATGAATCAACTGAGTGTGTTACCGTGATGGCCTCTTCTCGGCGGAGTCCGGGAAGTGGACACGATGTTGGAGTAATGTTTTGTGCATGTTGCTCTTTAGTTTCTCGCTCGCGCTTTGCCTCCTCTTCTCGCTCTCTTTTGCGAACAGGATAGCCAACATACTTGTTAGTCGCTTGCCGCAGCTCCACTTATATTTACCTTGCCATACCTATTAAGCTTAAATAGACTTGATCGCGAGGGTGAGAGATTGCTGAGTCCCTGTGGCTCACATGTTACTATTACACCAGATGCAGGGCCTGATGATTCCGCTCCAGGTGACGCGCTCGAGCTCAAGTGGGAGTTCGACGAGGACTCTCAATGTTATTATGTTTCCTTTCCTGATGATCAGTAGTGGTGCCCAGTTGGGGGTGATCGGGACCGTGTCGCATGTTGGGTTATCTTTTATTTTGGCGCCGTAGTCGGGCCATGAGTGTTTGGATGATGTAATGTTATTTATGTACTTGATTGACGTGGCGAGTGTAAGCCAACTATGTTATCCCTTTTTATTATCTATATTACATGGGATGTTTGTGATGATTGCCTGACTTGCGACATATGCCTTCAATGCGATTATGTCTCTAAGTCGTGCCTCGACACGTGGGAGCTATAGTCGCATCGAGGGTGTTACAAGTTGGTAATCAGAGCATTCCCCGACCTTAGGAGCCCCATTGCTTGATCGTTTTTAGCAGCCGTTGTTGAGTCTAGAAAAATGTTTTGAGTCATTTAGGAATTATATATCGGAGAGTTAGGAATTCTTTTTACTTCCCAGCCCCTTCATCGCTCTGGTAAGGCATCCTGACGTAGAGTTTTGACTCTTCTCTTCTCAAATTTCACTAAAAAAATTTAGGATCACGCGGGTATCTTGGAATTGTTCCGATGGTTTTATGATGAGAACATTGTCTTGGTGCCTCCTGTCAGGGGTTTAGTGGAAGTGTCCCGGGGAGTTGAGCTCTGAGGTGTTGTCGTCATAATTTTATCGTTGCAGTTCTGGAATACCCGAGTTTAGTACGCTGACATCGAAAATCTCTTTTATGCAGTTCGTTGGTGAGATAACCTCGACGCCACCCAGTACTGGGGCGGGAGTTCGGGAGTATCGCCATAACTTGTATAACGGATGCTTTTCGAAGGTTGAGGTAGATGGTTTCCGAAGTTTTTCTCGGTTATGTGTTGAAGGATGGATACAGCTGGATGTAGGATTTGCTAGATTTGGGTGAGATATTATGCTTCCCCTGTATCCCCAACACCTGATTGCATAACCGGAAAGGTTCGGGAGTTTCATAGGTGGGAATTCTCGTAGCTCTAGTTCTTCTTCCACGGATATTGGTTTGAGATTGGGATTTCTTACCGATTATTCGTTCTTGATCCGTACCTTGTTGATTTATTTCTCTACCTTAATTCTAAGTGGCTTCTCAATTTATGGATATGTGACCATTTCAAGAGGAATGCATTCGTTCATTTTGTTCGGATGTGAAGCCTATATGTTGCAATTTTCATTCCGTTGGATTCAGCTTCATTTTATCTGTCTATGTGCTAATGGTGGTCAACCTCTTCAGGATGGCTCCTCCAACGAGCACGACTCCAAATCCCGATCCGCCACCACCTCCACCTCCTTCGGAGGCATGGCAAGCTGTGATGGCCGCAACCAATGCAAACATACAGTTGATCATGCAAATTCTTCAAGAGCGCAACCAAGGGAACCAAGGCAACAATCAGAATCACTTTGCTACACTCAACCAGTTCCTTGCTAACGGGCCAAAGACTTTCAGCAATTGTGTTGAGGCAACCGATGCTGACGATTGGCTTGTGGATCTGTGCAAGCATTTCGAGTGCAGTAACGTCAGGCCTGAGGACTTTGTCAAGTTCGCTTCCTTCCAACTCAAAGATCAAGCTGCAGAATGGTTCCAGCAGTACAAGGACTCCATAGGTGGACGTGTTATCACTTGGGATGAATTCTGTCAAGATTTCAGAGCTCACCATATCCCTCAGAGCATGGTTGAAAGCAAGCATGAGGAATTCCGCAATCTCAAGCAAGGCTCTTTGTCTGTCTATGACTACAACAAGTTGTTTCAGAAGCTCGCCCGCTTTGCCAAGCAGGACGTCCCGGATGAGAAGAGCATGATATACCAGTTCAGAGGTGGTCTCAGAGAAGAAATTCAACTAGCTCTTGTTCTCTTTGAGCCCTTGAGGTACGATGAGTTCTACAACATAGCATTGAAGCAAGAGGCTGCTCAACTGAGGTGTGATGCTTCCAAGAAGCGAGTCAGAGATGTTACTCCTTCTTCCTCTACTCAAGTGGCCAAGCAGCAGAAGTATTGGCTTCCTCCTCCTCCGTTTCGCCAGCCGTATCAGCAGAAGAGCAAAGGTGGCAGTGGTTCTTCCCACCCACCCAACCCTGGCTTTCAGAACAAGACTTCGTCGCAAGCTCCAAGATCGAGTGCTCTGTATCACCGTCCACTTTCAGAGGTCACGTGCAACAAGTGCCAAAAGAAGGGTCACTATGCCAACAAGTGCTTCAACCAGAGGCGTCTTCCTCCTCCTCCTCCTGTCAGATCGGCAAGTACAGCTGTGGTCAAGCATAACCCCAAGTACGCCAAGGTCAATATGGTGAATGCAGCTCAGGCAGAGGATTCATCAGATGTCATCATGGGTAACCTTCCTGTTAACGATGTTCCTGCAAAAGTTCTTTTTGACATTGGTGCATCGCATTGTTTTATCTCGAGACCTTTTGCATCTAAGCATGGGTGGTTTTCTCAAGTTATGCATAAGCCATTAGCAGTTGTCTCTCCGGGTAGATGCTTGCTTGCTAACTACGAAGTTCTGGATATTTCTATCTCGATGGGTGATTTCAAGTTTCTGGCTTCTCCAATGATCCTTGGTAACTCGGATATTGATCTTATTCTCGGGATGGATTGGCTTTCTAAGCACAAGGCTCAGCTTGATTGTGCAGCCAGGCAGATTCAATTGACTCATTCGTCTGAGGATGTAATTGTCTTTGCCGCTCGGGATAATACCATCCGTCTGTTTTCTCTCAATGAGAAGGGTGAACTCGATGCCATCTCGCAAATTCCAGTCGTTTGCGAATATCAAGACGTCTTTCCATAAGAGCTTCCAGGAATGCCTCCACACCGGCCAGTTGAATTCGTTATTGATCTTGAGCCCGGCACGGAACCTGTTTACAAGCGTCCTTACAAGCTCGAACCTGAAGAGTTAAAGGAGCTGAAGAAGCAACTCGATATTCAGGAGAAAATGGGTCTCATCCGGCCTAGTTCTTCTCCATGGGGTTGTGGTGTTCTTTTTGTGAAGAAGAAGGATGGAACGGACCGACTTTGTGTTGATTACCGTCCATTGAACAAGAAGACCATCAAGAACAAATACCCACTTCCCAACATCAATGAGTTGTTCGAACAACTCAAAGGTGCCCAAGTATTCTCCAAGCTTGATCTCCGTATGTGTTATCATCGGATTCGAATCCGTGAGCAAGATATTCCCAAGACGGCTTTCAGGACAAGCTATGTTTCATATGAGTACACTCTCATGTCTTTTGGCCTCGTCAATGCTCCTCCGACGTTCTCTCGCATGATGAACTTCATCTTCAACGCCTACACCAATGACTTCATTTTGGTCTACCTCGATGACATTCTGGTTTTCTCGAAGAACAAGGAGGATCATGCCAAGCACTTGCGTTTGGTGCTCGATTAGCTCAGAGAACACAAGTTCTACGCCAAGTTCTCCAAGTGTGAATTTTGGCTTGATGAGGTTCTTTATCTTGGTCATATCATCTCTGTCAAGGGCATTGCCGTGAATCCTGAGAAGGTGTCTGCAATTGTGAATTGGGAACCTCCTCAGAATGTGAAGCAACTCCGTAGCTTCCTCGGTCTTGCAAGCTATTGCCAAAGATTCGTTGAAAACTTTTCTAAGATCGCGAAGCCTCTCTCAAATCTTCTCCAGAAGCACGTCAAGTACGTTTGGTCTCCGGAGTGTGACATTGCTTTCAACACTTTGAAAGAGAAATTGATCACTGCTCCAGTTCTGACTCCGCCTGATGAATCCAAACCATACGAGGTCTTTTGTGATGCCTCTCTCCAAGGTCTTGGCGCAGTATTGATGCAAGAGAAGAAAGTTGTTGCTTATACCTCTCGCCAGTTGAAGCCTAATGAGAAGAACTACCCCATTCATGATCTCGAGTTGGCAGCAGTTGTGCATGCTCTTTTGACTTGGAGACATCTCTTATTGGGAAGAAAAGTGGACATTTTCACTGATCACAAGAGTCTCAAGTACATCTTCACTCAGCCTAATCTCAACCTCAGGCAAACTCGATGGTTCGAAATGATTCAAGAGTATAATCCGAGTATCGAGTATACTCCAGGCAAGGCCAATGTGATTGCTGACGCATTGAGCAGAAAGGCTTATTGCAACAGTCTGATTCTCAAACCTTATCAACCCGAGCTTGTGAAGCTTTTCGCAAACTTAATCTGCAAGTTGTTCCTCAAGGTTTCCTCGCCAACCTTCAAGTCTCTACTACCTTAGAAGACCAGATTCGCCAAGCCCAGCTTCTTGATGCTATGGTGAAAAAGGTGAAGATTGGGATTGCCAAGAGTCAACCCACGTACAAGTGCTACCGCCTTGATGACAAGGACACTCTCTTCTTTGAGGATCGTATTGTTGTACCCAAAGGTGACCTTTGTAAAGTGATCATGAACGAGGCTCACAATTCTCTCCTCTCCATCCACCCTGGGAGTACGAAGATGTATCAGGACCTGAAGCAGGCTTATTGGTGGACTCGAATGAAGCGCGAGATTGCTCAATTCGTGAACGAATGTGATGTCTGCAGAAGAGTGAAGGCAGAACACCAAAGGCCAGCTAGTCTCCTCCAACCTCTTTCCATTCCAGAATGGAAGTTTGACCACATTGAAATGGACTTCTTGACTGGGTTTCCAAAGTCCAAGCGTGGCAATGATGCTATATTCGTTGTCATCGACAAACTCACCAAAGTGGCTCACTTCCTGCCTATCAAAGAGTCGATCACTGCAGCTCAATTGGCGGAACTCTATACCTCTCGAATTGTCTCTCTGCACGGAATTCCACAAGTGATCTCTTCAGACCGTGGCAGCATCTTTACCTCCAAGTTTTGGGATTCTTTTCAGAAGGCCATGGGCACCAACATCCGCTTCAGCACAGCTTTCCATCCTCAAACTAGCGGTCAAGTCGAGCGTGTCAACCAGATTCTTGAAGATATGCTCAGGGCTTGCGTGATCTCCTTCGGCATGAAGTGGGAAGATTGTCTTCCTTATGCTAAATTCTCCTACAACAACAGTTTTCAAGCAAGTTTGGGCAATGCCCCATTCGAAATTCTGTATGGCAGGAAGTGTCGTACCCCTCTCAACTAGCCTGAAACCGGTGAACGTCAGCTTCTGGGTAATGACTTAATCACAGAGGCAGAGGAAATGTGCAAAGTCATTTGTGATAACCTCAAAGCAGCCCAATCCCGTCAGAAGAGCTACTATGATAGTAAGCACCGTGATTTGGCTTTCGAGATCGGAGATCATGTTGACCTCCGCGTCTCTCCTATGAAAGGTACTCATCTCTTCGGTATCAAAGGGAAGCTTGCCCCTAGATACGTGGGACCTTTCAAGATTGTCAGCCAGAGAGGCGATCTCGCCTATCAACTCGAGCTTCCTTCAAACTTTGCAAATGTTCATGATGTGTTCCATGTCTCTCAGCTCCGAAAGTGCTTCAAGACTCCTAACCGCACCGTCAACTTCGAGGACATTGAGCTCCAAGAAGATCTCTCCTACCGTGAGCACCCAGTTGCTATTCTCGAAGAGACTGAACGCAAGACTCGCAATAAGTCAATAAAATTCCTCAAAGTCAAGTGGTCACACCATTCCGACCGTGAAGCTACCTGGGAACGCGAGGATCACCTCCGTTCTGAGTACCCGGCGTTCTTTCAGTCCTATATCTCGGGACGAGATCCTTTCGTAGTGGTGGAGTGTTGTAACACCCCGGATATGACTTTCCCAATTTGTACTCCAACTCTTGCCGTTTCCGACGTTAACTTATTTTATTTTCTCGGGTTCAGGTTTTTGTCTCAGTGTGTTGTTGTCGTTGTCATGCATCTCATATCATGTCATCATGTACATTGCATTTGCATACGTGTTCGTCTCATGCATTCGAGCATTTTCCCCGTTGTCCGTTTTGCATTCCGACGCTTCGTTCTCCTCCGGTGGTCATTTCTAGCTTTCTTTCGTGTGTGGGGATTAAACATTTCCGGATTGGACCGAGACTTGCCAAGTGGCCTTGGTTTACTACCGGTAGACCGCCTGTCAAGTTTCGTATCATTTGGACTTCGTTTGATACTCCAACGGTTATCCGAGGGACCGAAAAGGCCTCGTGTGTGTTGCAGCCCAACACCCCTCCAATTTGGCCCAAAACCCACCTAAACCCTCTCCATCATCTAGAGCATTCGATCACGATCGCGTGGCCGAAAACCGCTCCTCATTTGGACTCTCCTAGCTCCTCCTATATCTATTTAAAGATTCCCCCCGTTTTTCTTCTTCTTCTTCCCCCCGAAACCCTAGATCTGCCACCTCGCGCGCGCCGGAAAAACTCCCCCGCCGACAGACATTGTCCGCCCGATCCGCCCGGGCCAATCCCGCGAAGTTACGTGGCGCCACGCGCCCACATCGCCGCCCACACCCGCCGCGGCCCGCGCGGCCCGTCACCGGCCCTCCCGGCCCGACTCTCGGGCGCCGCCGCCCCTCTCCTCCAACGCCGCCCCCGAGCCGCCCAGCACCACCGCGCCGCCACCTCCGCCGCTCCGCCGCCTCGCCGGCCGCGCCTCCCGGGCCCCTCTCGGCCTCTCCCTCCTACTCCGGCGACATACTCAGGCGAAGCCCCGGCGACAAACCTCGGTTTGCGTGCCCGGGTCAAACCCTAGATCCGGAGGTAAAAATTCGTCTAAGTCCCCGAATTCTCAGATCCATATGCTCCTATTCATGGCCTCGTAACTTTGCATCCATAACTCCGATTAATGCATATAGCATATCAAAATGTTCACCTCAGAGAGTACATCATTTCGTCCCATTGCATCATTTTCATTTGAGTTCATCTTGGTGCCCAAAATGCTGTTAGAAGAGTGCTACTTGAGATATTTGTCAGATCTGCTACTCCATTTAGACTTTTGTCATTTTTGCCATGATTATTGTGTGCATGATATGCCCCTGAGCTCTACATATGCTTTGTTAAGGATTTTTCCATCTCTCCAGAGGTGCCATACATGTATTTTGTGATGTGTGTGGTGACTAGTGCAAGCTTGCCAAGCGAGGCACTTGGTAATTCTGTTTTCAGGGACTTAGCATTTCCACTAAGTCCTTGAGCTGTTTATCTCATGTTGTCACATGTTCGTGCTGTTTCCGGGTGATCCATGCCTCTTTTGAGGATGGTCAGTAAGGATGTTTTGTTAATCTTGTAGTGCTCTATCCATCCATGTCTTTGTTTGCATTTATGGAGCACCCTAGCTTGAGTCAATCAAACTCTACTTTTGCTACTTTATGATTCTGGGCAGATTGTCAACTTGTTTGCAATTTTGCCGATGATGTTGTAGTTGATCCGTGCATGCTATGCTATTGTTCTTGCCATGTCTAACTTGAATTTTGTGTGTTCTTTATAGATGTATGCTTTTCTTGTCATGACTTACTCCGTAGTGAGTGCATCGAGCTCGTAAACATGCCTACTTGAGTTATGTTTCAGCCTGTGCCAGTTTTCACTAAGTCTGAAAACTGATTATGCTTTTGCTATGTTCACATGCTTGTTAATATGTTTTCTGATCCCTTTTGGCTCAAGGTCACTAAGGGAATTTTGTTAAGCTCTTTGAGTAGATCCATACCATGCTTTACTTTGTCATGTTAAGGTCCTGTAGCTTGAAGTTTTGTTGCTCCGAAGAGGGCTACCTGATCTGAAATTCCAGACAAGTGTTAATTTCACTAAGTCTGAAATCTGTTTACCATATGCATTTTTTCCATGCTTGTTTGAACCTGTTAATGGATGAATTGGCCGTAGCTCAGTGCTATACTTTTGTTAAGCATCTTGAATGCATCCCTGCCATGTATTTTGTTGTCATGTTTGGGTGCTGTAGCATGTTCATCTCATTGCTTTTAGATGGCTACTTGCTGTAAATCGCAGACCGGTGCCATATTTGAATCGCTTGCCATTTCCAAACCGTAACTCCGATTCCGGTGATCTTTATATCATTTTCAAGAGATTTCATCTCATCTTTCCAGTGGCACACTTGGATTTCCATGTTGAGGCCAGGTTCATGCTTTCCTTGTCACATCTTGCATATGCATCCCGCATCGCATCCCGCATAGCATATCATCGTTGCATCATCCTATTTGATCCTTGCACGTGGTTGATTGTGTCCTTGTTGCTTGTTTGTCTTGTTTGGGTAGAGCCGGGAGACGAGTTCGCTAACAAGGAGCCCGTTGAGTTTGCTTTCGAGGATCCAGTCAACTCTGACAACTTTGCAGGCAAGATGATCATACCATCGAAATCACTACTATCTTTGCTATGCTAGTTTGCTCTCTCTTTTGCTATGCCAATGCTATGATGCCTACCACTTGCTTTCAAGCCTCCCAAATTGCCATGTCAAACCTCTAACCCACCATATCCTCACAAACCGTTGATTGGCTATGTTACCGTTTTGCTCAGCCCCTCTTATAGCTTTGCTAGTTGCAGGTGAAGATTGGAGGCCGTTCCTTGTTGGAATATTTATTTACTTATTGGGATATCATTATATTATCTTGTTATCTTAATGCACCTATATACTTGGTAAAGGGTGGCAGGCTCGGCCTCTCGCCTAGTGTTTTGTTCCACTCTTGCCGCCCTAGTTTCCGTCATATCGGTGTTATGTTCCCGGATTTTGCGTTCCTTACGCGGTTGGGTTATAATGGGAACCCCTTGATAGTTAGCCTTGATTAAAGCTTTTCCAGCAATGCCCAACCTTGGTTTTACCATTTGCCACCTAGCCTCTTTTTCCCTTGGGTTTCCGGAGCCCGAGGGTCATCTTGTTTAAACCCCCCCGGGCCAGTGCTCCTCTGAGTGTTGGTCCAACTCGTCAGCCGCCGGTGGCTACCAGGGGCAACTCTGGGTTGGCCTACCGGAAGTTTAGACAATCTGAGTGTGCCCTGAGAACGAGATATGTGCAGCTCCTATCGGGATTTTTCGGCACATTCGGGCGGTGTTGCTGGTCTTGTTTTAACTTGTCGAAGTGTCTTGAAGAACCGAGGTACCGAGTCCGATCGGAAGGTCTTGGGAGGAGGTCTATTCCTTCGTTGACCATGAGAGCTTGTCATGGGCTAAGTTGGGACTCCCCTGCAGGGATTTGAACTTTCGAAAGCCGTGCCCGCGGTTATGGGCAGATGGGAATTTTTTAATGTCTTGTTGTAGATAACTTGAACCTTAATTTAATTAAAATGAATCAACTGAGTGTGTTACCGTGATGGCCTCTTCTCGGCGGAGTCCGGGAAGTGGACACGATGTTGGAGTAATGTTTTGTGCATGTTGCTCTTTAGTTTCTCGCTCGCGCTTTGCCTCCTCTTCTCGCTCTCTTTTGCGAACAGGATAGCCACCATACTTGCTAGTCGCTTGCCGCAGCTCCACTTATATTTACCTTGCCATACCTATTAAGCTTAAATAGTCTTGATCGCGAGGGTGAGAGATTGCTGAGTCCCTGTGGCTCACAGGTTACTATTACACCAGATGCAGGGCCTGATGATTCCGCTCCAGGTGACGCGCTCGAGGTCAAGTGGGAGTTCGACGAGGACTCTCAATGTTATTATGTTTCCTTTCTTGATGATCAGTAGCGGTGCCCAGTTGGGGGTGATCGGGACCGTGTCGCATGTTGGGTTATCTTTTATTTTGGCACCGTAGTCGGGCCATGAGTGTTTGGATGATGTAATGTTATTTATGTACTTGATTGACGTGGCGAGTGTAAGCCAACTATGTTATCCCTCTTTATTATCTATATTACATGGGATGTTTGCGATGATTGCCTGACTTGCGACATATGCCTTCAATGCGATTATGTCTCTAAGTCGTGCCTCGACACGTGGGAGCTATAGTCGCATCGAGGGTGTTACAAGTTGGTAATCAGAGCATTCCCCGACCTTAGGAGCCCCATTGCTTGATCATTTTTAGCAGCCGTTCTTGAGTCTAAAAAATGTTTTGAGTCATTTAGGAATTATATATCGGAGAGTTAGGAATTCTTTTTACTTCCCAGTCCCTTCATCGCTCAGGTAAGGCATCCTGACGTACAGTTTTGACTCTTCTCTTCTCAAATTTCACTAAAAAAAATTTAGGATCAGGCGGGTATCTTGGAATCGTTCTGATGGTTTTATGATGAGAACATTGTCTTGGTGCCTCCTGTCAGGGGTTTAGTGGAAGTGTCCCGGGGGGTTGAGCTCTGAGGTGTTGTCATCATAATTTTATCGTTGCAGTTCTGGAATACCCGAGTTTAGTACGCCGACATCGAAAATCTCTTTTATGCAGTTCGTTGGTGAGATAACCTCGACGCCACCCAGTACTGGGGCGGGAGTTCGGGAGTATCGCCATAACTTGTCTAACGGATGCTTTTCGAAGGTTGAGGTAGATGGTTTCCGAAGTTTTTCTCGGTTATGTGTTGAAGGATGGATACAGCTGGATGTAGGATTTGCTAGATTTGGGTGAGATATTATGCTTCCCCTGTATCCCCAACACTTGATTGCATAACCGGAAAGGTTCGGGAGTTTCATAGGTGGGAATTCTCGTAGCTCTAGTTCTTCTTCCACAGATATTGGTTTGAGATTGGGATTTCTTACCGATTATTCATTCTTGATCCGTACCTTGTTGATTTATTTCTCTACCTTAATTCTAAGTGGCTTCTCAATTTATGGATATGTGACCATTTCAAGAGGAATGCATTCGTTCATTTTGTTCGGATGTGAAGCCTATATGTTGCAATTTTCATTCCGTTGGATTCAGCTTCATTTTATCTGTCTATGTGCTAATGGTGGTCAACCTCTTCAGGATGGCTCCTCCAACGCGCACGAATCGGAATCCCGATCCGCCACCACCTCCACCTCCTCCGGAGGCATGGCAAGCTGTGATGGCTGCAACCAATGCAAACACACAGTTGATCATGCAAAATTTTCAAGAGCGCAACCAAGGGAACCAAGGCAACAATCAGAATCACTTTGCTACACTCAACCAGTTCCTTGCTAACAGGCCAAAGACTTTCAGCAATTGTGTTGAGGCAACCGATGCTGACGATTGGCTTGTGCATCTGTGCAAGCATTTCGAGTGCAGTAACGTCATGCCTGAGGACTTTGTCAAGTTCGCTTCCTTCCAACTCAAAGATCAAGCTGCAGAATGGTTCCAGTAGTACAAGGACTCAATAGGTGGATGTGTTATCACTTGGGATGAATTCTGTCAAGATTTCAGAGCTCACCATATCTCTCAGAGCGTGGTTGAAAGCAAGCGTGAGGAATTCCGCAATCTGAAGCAAGGCTCTTTGTCTGTCTATGACTACAACAAGTTGTTTCAGAAGCTCGCCCGCTTTTCCAAGCAGGACGTCCCGGATGAGAAGAGCATGATATACCAGTTCAGAGGTGGTCTCAGAGAAGAAATTCAACTAGCTCTTGTTCTCTTTGAGCCCTTGAGGTACGATGAGTTCTACAACATGGCATTGAAGCAAGAGGCTGCTCAACTGAGGTGTGATGCTTCCAAGAAGCGAGTCAGAGATGTTACTCCTTCTTCCTCTACTCAAGTGGCCAAGAAGCAGAAGTATTGGCTTCCTCCTCCTCCGTTTCGCCAGCCGTATCAGCAGAAGAGCAAAGGTGGCAGTGGTTCTTCCCACCCACCCAACCCTGGCTTTCAGAACAAGACTTCGTCTCAAGCTCCAAGACCGAGTGCTCCGTATCACCGTCCGCTTTCAGAGGTCACGTGCAACAAGTGCCAACAGAAGGGTCACTATGCCAACAAGTGCTTCAACCAGAGGCGTCTTCCTCCTCCTCCTCCTGTCAGATCGGCAAGTACAGCTGTGGTCAAGCATAACCCCAAGTACGCCAAGGTCAATATGGTGAATGCAGCTCAGGCAGAGGATTCATCAGATGTCATCATGGGTAACCTTCCTGTTAACGATGTTCCTGCAAAAGTTCTTTTTGACACTGGTGCATCGCATTGTTTTATCTCGAGACCTTTTGCATCTAAGCATGGGTGGTTTTCTCAAGTTATGCATAAGCCAGTAGCAGTTGTCTCTCCGGGTAGATGCTTGCTTGCTAACTACGAAGTTCCGGATATTTCTATCTCGATGGGTGATTTCAAGTTTCTGGCTTCTCCAATGATCCTTGGTAACTCGGATATTGATCTTATTCTCGGGATGGATTGGCTTTCTAAGCACAAGGCTCAGCTTGATTGTGCAGCCAGGCAGATTCAATTGACTCATTCGTTTGAGGATGTAATTGTCTTTGCCGCTCGGGATAATACCATCCGTCTGTTTTCTCTCAATGAGAAGGGTGAACTCGATGCCATCTCGCAAATTCTAGTCGTTTGCGAATATCAAGACGTCTTTCCATAAGAGCTTCCAGGAATGCCTCCACACCGGCCAGTTGAATTCGTTATTGATCTTGAGCCCGGCACGGAACCTGTTTGCAAGCATCCTTACAAGCTCGAACCTGAAGAGTTGAAGGAGCTGAAGAAGCAACTCGATATTCAGGAGAAAATGGGTCTCATCCGGCCTAGTTCTTCTCCGTGGGGTTGTGGTGTTCTTTTTGTGAAGAAGAAGGATGGAACGGACCGACTTTGTGTTGATTACCGTCCATTGAACAAGAAGACCATCAAGAACAAATACCCACTTCCCAACATCAATGAGTTGTTCGAACAACTCAAAGGTGCCCAAGTATTCTCCAAGCTTGATCTTCGTATGTGTTATCATCAGATTCGAATCCGTGAGCAAGATATTCCCAAAACGGCTTTCAGGACAAGCTATGGTTCATATGAGTACACTGTCATGTCTTTTGGCCTCGTCAACGCTCCTCCGACGTTCTCTCGCATGATGAACTTCATCTTCAACGCCTACACCAATGACTTCGTTTTGGTCTACCTCGATGACATTCTGGTTTTCTCGAAGAACAAGGAAGATTATGCCAAGCACTTGCGTTTGGTGCTCGATAAGCTCAGAGAACACAAGTTCTACGCCAAGTTCTCCAAGTGCGAATTTTGGCTTGATGAGGTTCTTTATCTTGGTCATATCATCTCTATAAAGGGCATTGCCGTGAATCCTGAGAAGGTGTCTGCAATTTTGAATTGGGAACCTCCTCAGAACATGAAGCAACTCCGTAGCTTCCTCGGTCTTGCAAGCTATTGCCGAAGATTCGTTGAAAACTTTTCTAAGATCTCGAAGCCTCTCTCAAATCTTCTCCAGAAGCACGTCAAGTACGTTTGGTCTCCGGAGTGTGACACTGCTTTCAACACTTTGAAAGAGAAATTGATCACTGCTCCAGTTCTGACTCCGCCTGATGAATCCAAATCGTACGAGGTCTTTTGTGAGGCCTCTCTCCAAGGTCTTGGCGCAGTATTGATGCAAGAGAAGAAAGTTGTTGCTTATACCTCTCGCCAGTTGAAGCCTAATGAGAAGAACTACCCCACTCATGATCTCGAGTTGGCGGCAGTTGTGCATGCTCGTTTGACTTGGAGACATCTCTTATTGGGAAGAAAAGTGGACATTTTCACTGATCACAAGAGTCTCAAGTACATCTTCACTCAGCCTAATCTCAACCTCAGGCAAACTCGATGGGTCGAAATGATTCAAGAGTATAATCCGAGTATCGAGTATACTCCAGGAAAGGCCAATGTGATTGCTGACGCATTGAGCAGAAAGGCTTATTGCAACAGTCTGATTCTCAAACCTTATCAACCCGAGCTTTGTGAAGCTTTCCGCAAACTTAATCTGCAAGTTGTTCCTCAAGGTTTCCTCGCCAACCTTCAAGTCTCTCCCACCTTAGAAGACCAGATTCGCAAAGCCCAGCTTCTTGATGCTATGGTGAAAAAGGTGAAGATTGGGATTGCCAAGAGTCAACCCAAGTACAAGTGCTACCGCCTTGATGACAAGGACACTCTCTTCTTCGAGGATCGTATTGTTGTACCCAAAGGTGACCTCTGTAAAGTGATCATGAACGAGGATCACAATTCTCTCCTCTCCATCCACCTTGGGAGTACGAAGATGTATCAGGACCTCGAGCAGGCTTATTGGTGGACTCGAATGAAGCGCGAGATTGCTCAATTCGTGAATGAATGTGATGTCTGCAAAAGAGTGAAGGCAGAACACCAAAGGCCAGCTGGTCTCCTCCAACCTCTTGCCATTCCAGAATGGAAGTTTGACCACATTGAAATGGACTTCGTGACTGGGTTTCCAAAGTCCAAGCGTGGCAATGATGCTATATTCGTTGTCATCGACAAACTCACCAAAGTGGCTCACTTTTTGCCTATCAAAGAGTCGATCACTGCAGCTCAATTGGCGGAACTGTGTACCTCTCGAATTGTCTCTCTGCACGGAATTCCACAAGTGATCTCTTCAGACCGTTGCAGCATCTTTACCTCCAAGTTTTGGGATTCTTTTCAGAAGGCCATGGGCACCAACATCCGCTTCAGCACAGCTTTCCATCCTCAAACTAGTGGTCAAGTCGAGCGTGTCAACCAGATTCTTGAAGATATGCTCAGGGCTTGTGTGATCTCCTTCGGCATGAAGTGGGAAGATTGTCTTCCTTATGCTGAATTCTCCTACAACAACAGTTTTCAAGCAAGTTCGGGCAAGGCCCCATTCGAAATTCTGTATGGCAGGAAGTGCCGTACCCCTCTCAACTGGTCTGAAACCAGTGAACGTCAGCTTTTGGGTAATGACTTAATCACAGAGGCAGAGGAAATGTGCAAAGTCATTCGTGATAACCTCAAAGCAGCCTAATCCCGTCAGAAGAGCTACTATGACAGTAAGCACCGTGATTTGGCTTTCGAGATCGGAGATCATGTTTACCTCCGCGTCTCTCCTATGGAAGGTACTCATCGCTTCGGTATCAAAGGGAAGCTTGCCCCTAGATACGTGGGACCTTTCAAGATTGTCAGCAAGAGAGGCGATCTCGCCTATCAACTCGAGCTTCCTTCAAACTTTGCAAATGTTCATGATACGTTCCATGTCTCTCAGCTCCGAAAGTGCTTCAAGACTCCTGACCGCACCATCAACTTCGAGGACATTGAGCTCCAAGAAGATCTCTCCTATCGTGAGCACCCAGTTGCTATTCTCGAAGAGACTGAACGCAAGACTCGCAATAAGTCAATAAAATTCCTCAAAGTCAAGTGGTCACACCATTCCGACCGTGAAGCTACCTGGGAACGCGAGGATCACCTCCGTTCTGAGTACCCGGCGTTCTTTCAGTCCTAGATCTCGGGACGAGATCCTTTCGTAGTGGTGGAGTTTTGTAACACCCCGGATATGACTTTCCCAATTTGTACTCCAACTCTTGCTGTTTCCAGCGTTAACTTATTTTATTTTCTCGGGTTCGGGTTTTTATCTCCGTGTGTTGTTGTCGTTGCCATGCATCTCATATCATGTCATCATGTACATTGCATTTGCATACGTGTTCGTCTCATGCATTCGAGCATTTTCCCCGTTGTCCGTTTTGCATTCCGGCGCTTCGTTCTCCTCCGGTGGTCATTTCTAGCTTTCTTTCGTGTGTGGGGATTAAACATTTCCGGATTGGACCGAGACTTGCCAAGCGGCCTTGGTTTACTACCGGTAGACCGCCTGTCAAGTTTCGTATCATTTGGACTTCGTTTGATACTCCAACGGTTATCCGAGGGACCGAAAAGGCCTTGTGTGTGTTGCATACCAACACCCCTCCAATTTGGCCCAAAACCCACCTAAACTCTCTCTATCATCTAGAGCGTTCGATCACGATCGCGTGGCCGAAAACCGCTCCTCATTTGGACTCTCCTAGCTCCTCCTATGTCTATTTAAAGATCCCCTCCGTTTTTCTTCTTCTTCTTCCCCCCGAAACCCTAGATCCGCCACCTCGCGCACGTCGGAAAAACTCCCCTGCCGAAGGACATTGTCCGCCCGATCCGCCCGGGCCAATCCCGCGAAGCCACGTGGCGCCGCGCGCCCACATCGACGCCCGCACCCGCCGCGGCCCGCGCGGCCCGTCACCGGCCCTCCCGGCCCGACTCTCGGGCGCCGCCGCCCGCGCCGCCCTTGTCCTCCAACGCCGCCCCCGAGCCGCCCAGCACCACCGCGCCGCCGCCTCCGCCGCTCCACTGCCTCGCCCGCCGCGCCCCTCGCCGCCCCTCGGGTCCCGCGCCTCCCAGGCCCCTCTCGGCCTCTCCCTCCTACTCTGACGACGAACTCCGGCGAAGCCCCGGTGAAGAACCTCGTTTTGCGTGCCTGGGTCAAACCCTAGATTCGGAGGTAAAAATTCGTCTAAGTCCCCGAATTCTCAGATCCATATGCTCCTGTTCATGGCCTCGTAACTTTGCATCCGTAACTCCGATTCATGCATATAGCATATCAAAATGTTCGTCTCAGAGAGTACATCATTTCATTCCATTGAATCATTTTCATTTGAGTTCATCTTGGTGCCCGAAATGTTGTTAGAATAGTGCTACTTGAGATATTTGTCAGATCTGCTACTCCATTTAGACTTTTGTCATTTTTGCCATGATTATTGTGTGCATGATATGCCCCTGAGCTCTACATATGCTTTGTTAAGGGTTTTGCCATCTCTCTAGAGGTGCAATCCATGTATTTTTGTGATGTGTGTGGTGACTAGTGCAAGCTTGCCAAGCGAGGCACTTGGTAATTCTGTTTTCAGGACCTTAGCATTTCCACTAAGTCCTTGAGCTGTTTATCTCATGTTGTCATATGTTCGTGCTGTTTTCGGGTGATCCATGCCTCTTTTGAGGATGGTCAGTAAGGATGTTTTGTTAATCTTGTAGTGCTCTATCCATCCATGTCTTTGTTTGCATTTATGGAGCAACCTAGCTTGAGTCAATCGAGCTCTACTTTTGCTACTTTGTGATTCTGGGCAGATTGTCAACTTGTTTGCAATTTTGCCGATGATGTTGTAGTTGATCCGTGCATGCTATGCTATTGTTCTTGCCATGTCTAACTTGAATTTTGTGTGTTCTTGATAGATGTATGCTTATCTTGTCATGACTTACTCCGTAGTGAGTGCATTGTTATGTTCACATGCTTGTTAATATGTTTGTTGATATGTTTTCTGATCCCTTTTGGCTCAAGGTCACTAAGGGAATTTTGTTAAGCTCTTTGAGTAGCTCCATACCATGCTTTACTTTATCATGTTAAGGTCTTGTAGCTTGAAGTTTTGTTGCTCCGAAGAGGGCTACCTGATCTGAAATTCCAGACAAGTGTTAATTTCACTAAGTCTGAAATCTGTTTACCATATGCATTTTTGCCATGCTTGTTTGAACCTGTTAATGGATGAATTGGCCGTAGCTCAGTGCTATACTTTTGTTAAGCATGTTGAATGCATCCCTGCCATGTATTTTGTTGTCATGTTTGGGTGATGTAGCATGTTAATCTCATTGCTTTTAGATGGCTACTTGCTGTAAATCGCAGACTTGTGCCATATTTGAATCGCTTGCCATTTCCAAACCGTAACTCCGATTCCGGTGATCTTTATATCGTTTTCAAGCGATTTCATCTCATCTTTCCATTGGCACACTTGGATTTCCATGTTGAGGCCAGGTTCATGCTTTCCTTGTCACATCTTGCATATGCATCCCGCATCGCATCCCGCATAGCATATCATCGTTGCATCATCCTGTTTGATCCTTGCACGTGGTTGATTGTGTCCTTGTTGCTTGTTTGTCTTGTTTGGGTAGAGCCGGGAGACGAGTTCGCTAACGAGGAGCCCGTTGAGTTTGCTTTCGAGGATCCAGTCAACTCTGACAACTTTGCAGGCAAGATGATCATACCCTCGAAATCACTACTATCTTTGCTATGCTAGTTTGCTCGCTCTTTTGCTATGCCAATGCTACGATGCCTACCACTTGCTTGCAAGCCTCCCAAATTGCCATGTCAAACCTCTAACCCACCATGTCCTAACAAACCATTGATTGGCTATGTTACCGTTTTGCTCAGCCCCTCTTATAGCGTTGCTAGTTGCAGGTGAAGATTGGAGGCCGTTCCTTGTTGGAACATTTATTTACTTGTTGGGATATCATTATATTATCTTGTTATCTTAATGCACCTATATACTTGGTAAAGGGTGGAAGGCTCGGCCTCTCGCCTAGTGTTTTGTTCCACTCTTGCCGCCCTAGTTTACATCATATCGGTGTTATGTTCCCGGATTTTGCGTTCCTTACGCGGTTGGGTTATAATGGGAACCCCTTGATAGTTAGCCTTGATTAAAGCTTTTCCAGCAATGCCCAACCTTGGTTTTACCATTTTCCACCTAGCCTCTTTTTCCCTTGGGTTTCTGGAGCCCGAGGGTCATCTTGTTTAACCCCCCCCCCCCCGGGCCAGTGCTCCTCTGAGTGTTGGTCCAACTCGTCAGCCGCCGGTGGCTACCAGGGGCAACTCTGGGCGGGCCTACCGGAAGTTTAGACAATCTGAGTGTGCCCTGAGAACGAGATATGTGCAGCTCCTATCGGGATTTGTCGGCACATTCGGGCGGTGTTGTTGGTCTTGTTTTAACCTGTCGAAGTGTCTTGAAGAACCGAGGTACCGAGTCTGATCGAAACGTCTTGGGAGGAGGTCTATTCCTTCGTTGACCGTGAGAGCTTGTCATGGGCTAAGTTGGGACTCCCCTGCAGGGATTTGAACTTTCGAAAGCCGTGCTCGCGGTTATGGGCAGATGGGAATTTGTTAATGTCCGGTTGTAGATAACTTGAACCTTAATTTAATTAAAATGAATCAACTGAGTGTGTTACCGTGATGGCCTCTTCTCTGCGGAGTCCGGGAAGTGGACACGGTGTTGGAGTAATGTTTTGTGCAGGTTGCTCTTTAGTTTCTCGCTCGCGCTTTTCCTCCTCTTCTCGCTCTGTTTCGCGGAACAGGATAGCCACCATACTTGCTAGTCGCTTGCCGCAGCTCCACTTATATTTACCTTGCCATACCTATTAAGCTTAAATAGTCTTGATCGCGAGGGTGAGAGATTGCTGAGTCCCTGTGGCTCACAGGTTACTATTACACCAGATGCAGGGCCTGATGATTCCTCTCCAGGTGACGCGCTCGAGCTCAAGTGGGAGTTCGACGAGGATCAATAGTGGTGCCCAGTTGGGTGTGATCGGGACCGTGTCGCATGTTGGGTTATCTTTTATTTTGGCGCCATAGTCCGGCCATGAGTGTTTGGATGATGTAATGTTATTTATGTACTTGATTGACGTGGCGAGTGTAAGCCAACTATGTTATCCCTTTTTATTATCTATATCACATGGGATGTTTGTGATGATTGCCTGACTTGCGACATATGCCTTCAATGTTATTATGTCTCTAAGTCGTGCCTCGACACGTGGGAGCTATAGTCGCATCGAGGGTGTTATAAGTGGGCACAAAGTATTTTTGGAACAATAGAGAGAATTTCGGGGTATCTTGTAATAACAAGATTAACTGGGAATAAAACTTAGAATGACAGGTGTAGGTATTTATCCATAGGGATATTTTTGTGGTAGGGAATGGCAAAAGAAAGCAATTGGCACAAAGCCTCGGGAGAACAACAGAGAGTATCTTCGGAATCCTTGGGTACAATAGGCGATCATATGTAACAAGGGGCTCTCCGGGTGGATGTTATTGATGAACCACAAGTATAGGGGATCTATCGTAGTCCTTTCGATAAGTAAGAGTGTCGAACCCAACGAGGAGCAGAAGGAAATGATAAGCAGTTTTCAGTAAGGTATTCTCTGCAAGCACTGAAATTATTGGTAACAGGTATTTTTGTGATAAGGTAATTTATAACGGGTAACAAGTAATAAAAGTAATTAAGGTGCAGCAAGATGGCCCAATCCTCTTTCTAGCAAAGGACAAGCCTGGACAAACTCTTATATAAAGGAAAGCGCTCCCGAGGACACATGGGAATTATCGTCAAGCTAGTTTTCATCACGTTCATATGATTCGCGTTCGGTACTTTGATAATTTGATATGTGGGTGGACCGGTGCTTGGGTACTGCCCTTCCTTGGACAAGCATCCCACTTATGATTAACCCCTCTTGCAAGCATCCACAACTACAAAAGAATTATTAAGGTAAACCTAACCATAGCATGAAACATATGGATCCAAATCAGCCCCTTACGAAGCAACTCATAAACTGGGGTTTAAGCTTCTGTCACTAGCCGCAAGTTCACCGTGGAAGCAGCGCTTAGATGGCTATCTTTTAGAGTTGCGTGGGTTGAAGGTACTGCCGCCGCCGGATCTGGATGACGGGGAGTCTTTGTGGATTGGCCCGGGGGCGGCGCAACCACGGCAGTGCGATGGGGCGGGGAGCGGGGTTTTGGCCGGGGCCACGGACGGCGGAGGCAGGCTGCTCTGCCGTTGGTCGCTGGCTCTTCGGGGAAGATTCTGAACAGTGTCAGCCGGGAGGCACAAGACGGCCTGCCATCCGACGTAGATCGGACAGTACCAAAATAAAATAAAATCATGTGACCCCAATTTAGTCTTCAGTCAACAGACGTGTGACCACTCTCGTACCTTACTGTTGATCTCTTAGTGTATTTCTTCAGATCAAAGAGATATGTCATTCTTAACATTATGCGTTATCTGCATCTTCAGACACTCCGTCTTCCGACTCACCGCAGCTGCTCCAACAAGGGAAGCATACACCAGAAGGGAGCTATAGTCCCCACTCAACAGTTCCCTGCATCGAATATGCGTGCCCGACATGCACAGCCACAAAAACTGCAGGGCCATCGACAAGTCAGCACATGATGCTCACTCCTATGGATGGCAGCCCGATAGGTTGTACCCTCATCTTACTTGTGTGCAACATTTATGGCTTTGTTATTCATGTAAGCATGGAAAATAGATCATCATATTTCACTGTATATTCATGCTGATCTCTTATGGGTCTTGTTCAGGAGTTAACGTTGTTCCATAGTTCAGCTAAGATACTTGTTCTTTAGGTAACACTGTTCCATAGTTATCATCCATTAGCCAATGCTATCCCGCAGGCTGGTGATTATAGTATTATACCACTTCTAGTATTTCCTATGTTGTTCTTTAATACTTTTGTGTGCCATCTAGTTAATCTCGAGTACAAACGGTACATACTTTGTAGCTTTCATCTGTGTTCTCCCTTTAGTTTATGAGACCTGTTGCTGCTAGTTAACCCCAGTCCTACTATTTATGTCATCTCCTACAGGCACTCATTACATAAATCTAACTAATAGTCGTCTTCCATGCATGTCAGATATAATTGCACACACTGATATATCCACAAGAACCTCACGGAGCAATGTAAAGGCCAATAAACTTGATGTCAATGATACCCAATATGATGGAACATGTAAAGGCAGTTCTTCGGAAGACTTGCAGAAAGATGATGAATCCTCTTCACCCCACAAGGTCCTTGCTCTAACTTGGCCTGTGATATGGGTACAACATGCATATAATGTCCTGGAGTGTATCTACCCCGTTGCAATGCCATGTGCTTAGTATGCTGATCATGCATGTCAATATGTCATGCCTTCCTGTTTTACATTCCTCTAGCATATAGTTTTACATTCAACTAGTGTTTTTTTGCTGTGTTGTCCTATCGTATCCCTAGCTCTTACACCATACTCCCTCCGTCCGGATTACATGTTGCCGAAATAGATAAAAAAGGATGTATCTAGAACTGAAATACACCTAGACCCATCCATTTTTTTCCGGATGGGGGGAATACATGTCAATATGTCATGCCTTTCTATTCTTCAGTACCTATTCCATCTCTCTACTGCTACATGTTTTATAAGTAAAGCAACATTCTTCTATACAAGGCATGCAAGGGGAAGACGACTATGTTAGAATCTGAAGGGTTACAAACAAGGCCTTTGCAAAAGATCCAAACGCCAGGAGATAATAAACCAACTCCAGTTTTTATAGATACTGCTCCAGCACAGAGAAACCCAACTCCTACTGATAATAAGCAGATTCCAGTGGCCAAACAACTAGTCCGCTCCAGTCCAGCAAAAATATGTCAACTCAATTCTAAGAAGCGTGTGCATATCCTTGCATCATGAAATTTTATAGCATGCTGATCATATTTTCTACATGTTTCTTACCCATCTCTCTTTTAGAAAATAAGCTTAACAGATAGAAGATTTTCTGCAATGGTATCGTTTATGAGGAAAGATTCTTGCAGGAATTCTCTCTGCTCCAATGTAGATGTAAGTACCTGTTGTATATCACTATATTTTTACATTAGCATGTATTTTGTTAATCGGAGTGAATCCAAGCTTTATCTAATCTAAATTTAGTTGTAGCAAAATGTATGATTAAAGGCCACAATGTTGATTTTTGCAAGGAAAACTGCGTGGTAGTTTTGCATCCTGAGCTGCATGAGATCAGTGGGTTCGAATACTTTGGTTCTGCAGTGGGTTTTTCAGTGTTTTTTTACTGTGTTGTCCTGTTGTATCCCTAGCTCTTACATCATACTCCCTCCATTCGGATTAAATGTCGCAGAAATGGATAAACTGGGTGTATCTAGAACTGAAATACGCCTAGACCGATCCATTTATTTCCGGATAGAGTGAATACATGTCAATATGTCATGCCTTTCTATTCTTCAGTACCTATTCCATCTCTGCTATAGCATGTTTTATAACTAAATCACCATTCTTCTATATAAGGCATGCAAGGGGAAGACGGCTATGTTAAAATCTGAAGGGTTACAAACCAGGTCTTTGCAAAAGATCCAAACGCCAGGAGATAATAAATCAACTCCATTTTTCATAGATACTGCTCCAGCACAGAGAAATCCAACTCCCACTGATAATAAGCAGATTAAAGTGGCCAAAGAACTAGTCCGCTCCAGTCCAGCAAAAGAATGTCAACTCCATTCTAAGAAGCATGTGCGTATCCTCGCATCATGAAATTTTATAGCATTCTGATCATATTTTCTACATGTTTCTTACCCGTCTCTCTTTTAGAAAATAATGTTAAACGATACAAGACTTCCTCCATTGGGATCGTATTCGAGGAAAATATCTTGCGGGAATTCTCTGTGCTCCAGTGCTGATATAAGTACCTGTTGTATATCACTATATTTTTACATCAGCATGTATTTTGTTAATCGGTGTGAATCTAACCTTTATCTGATCTAAAATTAGTTGTAGCAAAATGTTAAAGGCGCCAATGTTGATTTTTGTAAGGAAAACTTCCTGGTAGTTTTGCGTACTGAGCTGCATGAATGTGCTATCTCATATCACGCACATTACTGAATTATAGTGCTTCTCTGGTTGCCCATTCATTCATTGTGTCAATGTTGCTTTCGTATTACCTTACCTGGCTGATGATAGCTGTGCCATATTGTGTTAATTTGGTGTAGGCTAGTTGCACAAACATTCGTTGTGTCAATGTTGCTTTCCTATTATCTGACTTGGCCAATGATAGCAATGCTAGTGTGTTAATTTTGTGCAGGCTGCTGAAGATAAGAAGACAAACTCTGAAAACAACAAGGCAACCCCATTGTTTCTTTCAAGTAAATCTAGGCCAGGTAATATGGCAATAACTCATGATTAATCTGTTTGGTTCCCGTCCTAATTTACGTTATGATGCAGTGGTCAAGACACTCTCCACTATCAATAATACAAGCTTGCCAAAATCGCCATCTGAATCTGTTCAGTATCCTCTGTCTTGAATGCAACGGAATAAATGTATGTTTGTGAACCAATTAATGGTTGAAGCAATGATGGAAATGGTGGATGAATCAGAGGTGCAGAGTCGTGCGACACAACAACTGATCAATGTTTTCAGAGACAGTGTGGCAAAGCAGCAAGAACTTGCCCACATGCTTATGGGCGTCATCTGTGCTGAGGTTGCAGATTGTGTCGTTGTAGATGGTTAGGTTCTGCTCATTTATTTGCACTGGCATCAATCTTTGATTGCCCAGTGGATGTAATTTCCTGTAATATATTCTGGATGTGCAACGTTATTCTCTGTATGTCGTACCTTTGCTCATCATAATGGGCTCAAATTATCTAATTTGGCCTAAAGACATGAACGAACTTTAGTGGGTCCATTGAGTTAATGGGCCGTTACTAGGCCGAAAGTTAATGGTCGGCCCTCTTACCTCCCGGGTCGTTAACAGGCCGACATCGAAGCGGGCAACAGGTGGCCCCAATTTATTTCATGGGCTGTTAACAGGCCATTACTAAGTTTGGGCTACATATGGCCCAACTATACTGTAGGCCTTTAGCAGGCCGAAAGAGACAGTGGGCTTGTATTGGACCATGAAGAGCATGGGCCGCTAAGAGGCCGAAAGTCAGGTCGTATTGTAAACGGCCCAACTGTGTTGTGGGCCTTTAGCAGGCCGAAAGAGAAACCGGGCTGGTATTGGACCATGAAGGGCATGGGCTGTTAAGAGGGCAAAACTAAGGTCCGACTACAAATGGCCCAACTCATTTATGGTCCATTAACAGGCCGAAAGGCACACAGGGCCGGGAATTGGCCCAACACTTAAATGGGTCGCTAAAAGGCCAAAACTCGGGTCCAACTAAAATTGGCCCAACTGATTTATGGGCCGTCAACAGGCTGAAAGTGACACCAGGCCATAAATTGGCCCAACACTTAAATGGGCCACTAAAAGGCCGAAACTCAGGTCCGACTACAAATGGCCCATCAGATTTATGGGCCATGAACAGGCTGAAAGACACACCGGGCCGGAAATTAGCCCAACATTTAAATGGGTCCCTAAAAGGCCGAAAGATGTACATCCTGAAAATTGCCCATCCATTAAATGGGCCGTTAACAGGCCGAAATCTCATCGGGCCGATATTGAGCCCAAGTATATAACGGGCTGTTAACGGGCTCGAACTGACGATGGGCTGCAATGGTGTCAAATCTTTAACGGGCCGAATTGGCACATCTCATATGGGTCGTGGGCTTAAATGGACCTGACACAAGTAGGCCTTATATGGGCCGGCCTGCTAATTTTTACTGGGCCGGCCTTTTTCACCGGAATGGGCCACTGTTGGGCCATGCCACGTGTCGACATATCATAGGCGCCTATCTGACCCACTGACGAGCTGACACGTGTTTCGTCCGGCCAATAAGAATTTTACACGTGGAAATTTCCCATTGGTCAGGGCTGTTAACGGGTTATCGGATCCAAAACCCGACCCGATAGCTTAACGGCGTTCCGTTATGGTGGATGCCACGTGTCGGTCACCCTTAACGAAAGCACTTCTGTGACGCGTGATTTATCGTCATGGAAGTGGACACTTTCGTGATGATAATTTTGGTAATGTCATGGAACACTTCTACGACAGCACATGTATGACTATCTTGATTCTGTCATAAATTTGTCATGGATGTACATGCATGACAAAAAAGGGACCTACTGTGACAAACACGTATCATCACGGAAGTGTATTTTTTTGTAGTGATGCTTTAATGCTATGGTTGGGTATTACCTTAATGATCTTTAGTAGTTGCGGATGCTTGCTAGAGTTCCAATCATAAGTGCATATGATCCAAGTAGAGAAAGTATGTTAGCTTATGCCTCTCCCTCATATGAAATTGCAATGACGACTATCGGTCTTGTTAATATTTGCCTGGGACAATTCCGCACACTGATCCACCATTATTCCACACTCGCTATTCATAATATTTAGTAATACATTCTAACTTTATGATAACAGCACCTACTTTTATATTTTAGCTCATCGATATCATACAAAGTTATCCTCTTCATACCCACAACATAGTTTTATTTCTCGTTGCTAGTTGGAAGCAAACTTTCGGTGTACATAGAATCGTATCAGTGGCAGATAGGGCTTGAGAGAATATTGATCTTACCTTTAGCTCCTTGTGGGTTCGACACTCCATACTTATCAGTTCCACCTTTGGAAATTGCTATGATGATTCCTTGCACTTGGGGATTATCAAGCTCTTTTCTGGCGCCGTTGCCGGGGAGCAATAGCGTGGGGTTGATATTCTCGTGTGCGCTTGTTTGCTTTCTTCACTAAGTAGATTTTGTTTTTCCTTTTTGTTTCTGTTAAGTTGTGGGTGAAACATACAAAAAAATTATAATGAAAATACAAAAAAATTTACTTGCCTCCCATGCCTAAAAAGTTTTTCAAAAAGAGAAGTGATTGGAAAGTTATGCATTGAAGTAGTGAGGGTCGACCTTGAGCACTTGTTTTCATGCTCATGGAAACAATGTGGAATTTTTCATGGAAGTTTCTCTGTAAATAATTATCCCCTTGTATATATTCATTGTATTATAAAAATAATGTGCCAAGCTTTGGTTTTAGGATGATTAGATTGCTTGTTTACTATGTGCAGAACAAAAACAGAAACTTTGGCTGTAGAGCGTGATTTTACATTTCTTACTGGAAAGTCAAATGGATCTGAAACTTTTTGCACATTAGTTCTGTACAAATTTTTCAAATTTTAAAATTTATTTCATAATTTTAGGAGTTACATAAGTTTACCAAACTTCCAGATTACTACAGATTGTTCTGTTTTTAACAGATTCTGTTTTGCGTGTGTTGTTTGCTTATTTCGATGAATCTATGGCTAGTATCGGGGGGTAGGAACCATAGAGAAGTTGGAATACAGTAGGTTTAACACCAATATAAATAAAGAATGAGTTCATTACAGTACCTAAAGGTAGTGATTTGCTTTATTACACTAACGGATCTCACAAGTTTTTGTTAAAGTTTTGTGTGGATGAAGTGTCCGAAGGTCGAGGAGCTATCAATATGAGAAGAATAAAGAGAGGAGAAAGTTCAAGATTGGGGATGCCCAAGGCACCCCAAGTAAATATTTCAAAGGATACTCAAGCATCTAAGCTTGGGGATGCCCCGGTTGGCGTCCCATCTTTCTTCTTCAACAATTATCGGTATACCTCGGTTTTTGTTTTGTTCACATGATTTGTGTCCTTTGTGTTTTTGTTTTTCCTTTAAGAACCATGCTAGCATGAGATATCCCTTCATTGATTTATAGAATACTTCATGTGCTTCACTTATATCTTTTAAGAATGATCTTATAGAATTGCTCTTTGTGCTTCACTTAAATCTTTTGAGTATGGTTTTATAGAATGCTTCGTGTGCTTCACTTATACATTTTGAGCTTGGTTAGTCTATATTAATTGTAGAATGCTCCATGAAATTCACTTATATCCTTTGGAGTATGAATAATACTATCATTTAAAGTGGGTTTGGAAGAGTGTCAACTTTAGGAATTAGTGATCCCACTATTTTGGAGGGTGTTGAATCTTAGTGTGATATTTATGAAAGTGGATTTGGAAGAGTGTCAACTTTAGCTAGTAATGGTTCCACTATTTCGGAAGAGGTTCCAATTGAGTATGAGAACAAAGTTGCTATCCATGATGCTACTGAAAATAATTATGAGGGAGGAATACATGCTTGTAGGAGTTGCAATAATGTCAAGTTTCCTCTCTATGTGCTTAAAGTCTTGAAGTTATACTTGTTTTGCCTTCCAATGCTAGTTGATTCTTGTTCCTATAAGTTGTGTGCTCACAAAATCCCTAGGCATAGGAAGTGGGTTAGATTTAAATGTGATGGTCATATTCTTCAAGATGCTCTCTTTGTGTTTCAATTCTTGTCTATTATGTGAGCATCATTGAAATCATCATGCCTAGCTAAAAGGCATTAATAAAAAGTGCTTGTTGGGAGATAACCCAATATTTACCCTTACTGTTTTTGTGTGTTTACATGATTAAGCTACTATAGTAATCATGTTTTATAGCTTTTGTTTCAATAAAGTGCCAAGTAAGACCTTTGGGAAGACTTGGGAGAAAGTCAATGTGATCTTGCTGTAAAAAACAGTAAGGGTGATTTTTAGCAGTCATTTTTTGCAGAAGAGTGATTTTTAGTTGATTCTTTTTGCAGAAGATTAATAGACATATTACTCATGTCCACCAATTTATTTCATAATTTTTGGAGTAGCATAAGTATGGTTTATGTTCAGATCATTACAGACTGTTCTGTTTCAGACAGATTCTGTTTTTCATTGCCTAGTTTGCTTGTTTTCTAATTTCTATGACTTATATTTCTCAATATATATTGTAGAAATGATATGTTACAGTAGGCATTGTGTGAGAAAAATTATGAACCTTGTCTTTGACAGTACCAAAGTGAATGG
The DNA here is from genome assembly GCF_018294505.1 of Triticum aestivum. NCBI lineage: Eukaryota > Viridiplantae > Streptophyta > Magnoliopsida > Poales > Poaceae > Triticum > Triticum aestivum. Next base: position 68,744,958 of record NC_057806.1, on the reverse strand, counting down.
TTTGCTCTTTATCATACTAACCTATCTCACGAAGTTTGGTTAAGTTTTGTGTGATTGAAGTTTTCAAGTTTTGGGTGAGATATCGATATGAGGGGAATAAGGAGTGGAAAGACCCTAAGCTTGGGGATTCCCAAGGCACCCCAAGGAAATATTCAAGGAATACACAAGTACCTAAGCTTGGGGATGCCCCGGAAGGCATCCCCTCTTTCGTCTTCAAAACTATCGGTATACCTTACTCGGAGCTATATTTTTATTCGTCACATGATATGTGTTTTGCTTGGAGCGTATTTTCAATTTTACTTGTTGTTTGAATAAAATCATTGGATCTCAAATATTGAATGAAAAACAATCCTCCCATGGCTAGTTAATTATTTGACTACTCAGTGTTCTTCACTCATATCTTTTGGAGTAGTTTGTCATTTACTCTTGTGCTTCACGTATATCCTATGAGTAAATGGTTGAATAAATTGAATGTCATAAATCTGAATTTATATATGTTCGTATGCTTATAACATGGGGAGTAATGACTTCACACATAATAAGTATAGGTAGTAAACTTACTGAAATTTAGCAAACGTAGAATTGGTCACTTGAACAATTCATGAAAGAATATTGAAGGAAGAGGGATTTCACATATAAATATACTATCTTGGACATCTTTTGTAATTGTGATCACTCATTAAAATGTGCCATGCTAAAAGGTTGATGTTGGACAAGGAAGACAACGTAATGGGTTATGTTTTCTTATATCTGAAATAAAGTATATTGTTATGGATCACCCAACACGTTGAGCTTGCCTTTCCCTCTCATGCTAGCCAAATTCTTTGCACTAAGTAGAGATACTACTTGTGCTTCCAAATACCCTTAAACCCGGTTTTGCCATAAGAGTCCACCATACCTACCTATGGATTGAGTAAGATCCTTCAAGTAAGTTGTCATCAGTGCAAGCAATAAAAATTGCTCTCTAAATATGTGTGATTGATTAGTGTGGAGGAAATAAGCTTTATACGATCTTGTGATGTGGAAGAAATAAAAGCGACGGACTGCATAATCAAGGTCCATATCACAAGTGGCAATATAAAGTGATGTTCTTTCGCATTAAGATTTTGTGCATCCAACCCTGAAAGCGCATGGAAACCTCTGCTTCTCACTGCGAAGGGCCTATCTTTTACTTTTATCTCTTACCCTTATGCAAGAGTCATGGTGATTTTCACCATTCCTTTTTACATTTTATCCTTTGGCAAGCACATTGTGTTGGAAAGATTCTGATATATGTATCCAATTGGATGTAAGGCATCATGAACTATTATTGTTGACATTACCCTTGAGGTAAAAGGTTGGGAGGCGAATCTATAAGCCCCTATCTTTCTCTGTGTCTGATTAAAACTTTGAACCCATAAATATCGCGTGAGTGTTGGCAATCGTGAAAGACTAAATGATAGTTGAGTATGTGGAGTTTGCTAAATCAAAGCTCTGACATAGACTGTTCCTGAAAATAAGATGAATTGTAATTGTTTGATGACTGATAACACGGTTTGTTAGTTTTCAAGAAAGTTTATGATCTATACTTTAACATGTGAATAGCTTGTTACTTTATCACGAGAAGTTTTATGAGATGAGCTACTGTTATGACATATAATGATGCTAGAAAAGGTGACTGAAATTATCATTGATCAAACATGTGCACTTGCTAGCATTCACACTTCATAAATCATTTCTTTTATCATTTACCTACTTGAGGGCGAGCAGGAATTAAGCTAGGGGATGCTTTTACGTCTCCAATGTATCTATAATTTATGAAGTATTCATGCTATTATATTATCAACCTTGGATGTTTTATGTGTATTTATATGCTATTTTGTATGATTTTTGGGACTAACCTATTAACCTAGTGCCTAATGCCAGTTTCTGTTTTTTCCTTGTTTTTGAATTTTACAAAAAAGGAATATCAAATGGAGTCCAATTGACGAGCCAATTTTTGATGATTTTTTATGGACCAAAAGAAGACCCCGGAGTAAAAGAGTTGGGCCAGGAGAGTCCCGGGGCGCCCACGAGGGCGCCCCCACCCCCCCACCCCCCCCAGGCCTGTGGGCCTGCCTCGTGGACGCCTCGGGCACCTCCTTGACATGAGACCGACACCAAAAATTCCTATAAATACAGAAACCTCGGAAAATTAACCTAGATCAGAAGTTCCGCCGCCGCAAGCCTCTGTAGCCACGAGAAGCCTCTGCCAGAGAGGGCCATCATCCCCGGTGGCCATGGAGGACTATCCCGGAGAGGCCATCATCACCGGAGGCCATGGAGGAGGAAGCACAAGGAGGAGAACCTCTTCTCCTCTCTCCCGGTGGCGCCGGAGTGCCATCGAGAAGGGAATCATCGCCATGGTGATCGTCTTCATCAACATCACCATCATCATCACCACCCTCATCTCTTTTACGCGGTCCACTCTCCCGCATCCCGCTATAATCCCTACTTGAACATGGTGCTTTATGATACATATTATGATCCAATGATGTGTTGCCATCCTATGATGTTTTGAGTAGATATCTTTTGTCCTTGGGTTGATTGATGATATAGATTGGTACGAGTTGTATGCTTTATTTTGGTGCTATCCTCTGGTGCCCTCTGTGTCGCGCAAGCGTGAGGGATTCCCGCTGTAGGGTATTGCAATACGTTCATGATTCACTTATAGTGGGTTGGTGAGTGACTAAAACACAAACCCGAGTAAGAGGGATGTTTGCGTATGGGAATAAAGAGGACTTGATGCTTTAATGCTATGGTTGGGTTACCTTAATGATCTTTAGTAGTTGCGGATGCTTGCTAGAGTTCCAATCATAAGTGCATATGATCCAAGCAGGGAAAGTATGTTAGCTTATGCCTCTCCCTCATATGAAATTGCAATGACGACTACCGGTCTTGTTAATATTTGCCTAGGACAATTTCGCACACCGGTCCACCATTATTCCACACTCGCTATTTATAATATTTAGTAATATATTCTAACTTTATGATAACAGCACCTACTTTTATATTTTAGCTCTCTGATATCATACAAAGTTATCCTCTTCATACCCACAACATAGTTTTATTTCTCGTTGCTAGTTGGAAGCAAACGTTCCGTGTACGTAGAGTCGTATCAATGGCAGATAGGGCTTGAGAGAATATTGATCTTACCTTTAGCTCCTTGTGGGTTCGACACTCCATACTTATCACTTCCACCTTTGGAAATTGCTATGATGACTCCTTGCACTTGAGGATTATCAGTTCCATAGGTAGCTTGAATGCAGCGCGCTTCAACAAGTAGTCAGCGATGTCGTTCTCCACTCTTGGAACGTGTTCCGCTTGTATACCGTCGAAGCGCTCCTCCAGCTTCCTCACCTCATCTACGTAGGCCTCCATCAACGGACTCTGATAATCCTTGTTGACTTGTCTGACGACAAGCTGCGAGTCACCCCTGACGATGAGCTTCTTCACCCCGAGGTCTGCCGCAATCCTGAGACCAGCAACTAGCCCCTCGTACTCAGCAGTGTTGTTTGTGGACATCTCCCTGGGAAAGTGCATCTGGATCACATACTTGAGGTTCTCTCCGGTGGGTGCGACAAGCAGCACACCGGCACCTGCGCCTTGCAGCGAGAAAGGCCCATCAAAGTACACGGTCCAGTCGCAGCCTGCTTCCTTGCCGGGGAGAGCGGTCTCCTGGATTTCTTCGTCGGGAGTTGAGGTCCATTCTGCAATGAACTCTGCCAAGACTCTGCTCTGGATTGTTGAGGTACTTTCAAACTTCAACTCAAAGCTCGACAACTCCAAGGCCCATTCCACAATCCTTCCGGTCGCATCTGGGTTGTGCAGTATCCGTTGCAACGGGAGGCGGGTGACGACAGTGATCTCGTGGGCTTCGAAGTAATGACACAACTTCCTCGAGGCCATAAGGAGGCTGAAGAGCAATTTCTGCACAACGGAGTACCTCGACCTAGCCCCAGCAAGAGGGAGCTTACAAAGTAAACCGGGTGCTGCATCATCTTCTTCTGCACCACTTCACTTGACTGCGCGGGCACTGCCCCGATGGCGTCAGACTCTACCGGGGGCCTTGCCTTGCCGGCACCAGGCCCTGCCGGGGAAATCTCTGGCTTGCCTTCCGCCGGTCCTGTCGTCGCCACCGCCTCTTCGTCGACCTCCCTCTCTGCCACTAGTGCAGCGCTGACCACTTGGTCCATTGCCGCCAGATACAGCAGCAACGGCTCTTGTGGTTTAGGCGCAACCAGTATTGGCGTGGAGGAAAGGTATTTCTTCAGATCCTGCAACGTCGCCTCGGCTTCTGGGGTCCACTCCATTGGGCCCGCCTTCTTCAAGATTTTGAAAAAGAGAAGGGCGCACTCGGCAGACTTGGAGATGAATCGGCTCATGGTGGCGATGTAGCTAGTGAGCCGACGCACATCCTTGGTCCGCTTGGGCGCCTCAATCTGTTCAATAGCCTTGATCTTGTCTGGGTTTGCCTCAATCTTGTGCTGCACACAAAGAACCCGAGAAGTTTGCCAGACGGAACGCCGAAGACACACTTCTCGGGGTTCAGCTTGAGGTTCATCTTGCGCAGATTGGCAAACGTCTCTTCTAGGTCTTGTAGAAGAGTTTCCCTGTCCTTGGTCTTGACCACTATGTCATCCATGTATGCTTCCATATTTCTATGGAGCTGGCGTTCAAACCAATTTGGACCGCCCTTACAAACGTTGAGCCAGCACTCTTCAACCCGAAAGGCATCCGTAAAAAGCAATACGTACCACATGGGGTGATGAATGCTATCTTCTCTTCGTCTTCTTTCGTCATGAAGATCTGGTGGTAGCCAGAGTAGGCGTCGAGGAATGACAACAGATCACACCCGGCCGTGGAGTCAACAATCTGGTCGATGCGCGGCAACGGGACGGGGTCCTTAGGGCAAGCCTTATTGATATCTGTGTAGTCAATACACAGCCTCCACTTCCCATTTGCCTTGCGCACCACCACCGGATTGGCCAACCACGTCGGACGGAGCACTCCTCTCACCAAACCTGCTGCTTCCAACTTCCTGATCTCCTCTGTGATGAACTCATGCCTTTCCAGAGCCTGCTTCCTGACCTTCTGCTTGACGGGCCATGCATGAGGATAGACAGCTAGGTGGTGCTCAATCACCTCCCTGGGAACACCGGGGATGTCGGATGCTTGCCATGCAAACACATTGACATTCGCCCGCAGGAAGGTGACGAGCGCGCCTTCCTATTTGTTGTCGAGGGTGGAGCTTATGGTGAAAGCCCCTCCCGTGCCATCCTCCCGAATGGGCACCTTCTTGGTCTGCGGTGTCTCGGCTCTGGATTTCTTGCTCTTGCCGGTAGATCTCTCTGGCACGTCATCGATGGTAGCACAACACTTCGAAGAGGTGCGCTTGCCAGAGTGGGTGCGAGAGGTCTTGTCAGGCTTCTTCTTCCCTCCCGGGGCTTCAGCGGCAGCTGTTGCAACTACTTCCCGGTAGAGTTGGTCAGCGCAAATCAGCGCGTCCTTCTTGTTGGAGGGGACGGAGATGATGGTCAATGGCCCGGGCATCTTCAGCATGTTGTAGGCGTAGTGCGACGCCGCCATGAAGTTGGCTAGTGTCGGGCGGCCGAGGATCCCATTGTAGGGCAAGGGGATCTCGGCCACATCGAAGACGACCCTCTCTGTCCTGTAGTTCAACTCTCCTCCAAACGTCACGGGCAGTGTGACCTTCCCCTTCGGCTGGCTCCTCCCCGGATTGACCCCTTGAAACATGCCCGTTTCCTCGAGGTCTCCATCAGGAATTTGTAGCCTTTTGATCACGACGCGCGAGATCAAGTTCAGGCCGGCTCCGCCGTCGACCAACATCTTGTTCACCTTGAGGTTGCGTATCGTTGGCGAGAACAACAACGGCAAACACCTGACCGCGGTTGTGCGGTCAGGGTGGTCCTCGGAGTCAAAGATGAGGGGTGTGCTGGACCACTTCAGCGGCTTCTGAGCGTTGAACGACGGCTCTGCTGCTGTAATCTCACGCGCCCACTTCTTGAGCTGGCGGTGAGAAGTATGCAGCGAGGCGCCACCATCGATGCACATGGCCTCCGTAGCCTTCTGGAACTCTTGCTCGCCTGACTCATCGTCCTCGTCATGATCATCGTCTTCTTGCTTCTTGTCACGGCCCCGGGCGGGCTTCTCTTGTTGGTTGTCCTTGTCGTCGCGGCCTCCTTGGCCAACACGCTTCTTGCTGGATCCCTCAGTGTCGTCCTGACCCTTCTCCTTGTCCCGCCTCTCATACTCGGCCTTTTGCTTCTCACCAAGCAGCTCAACTTGCCGGCAGTACTGGAGGTCGTGGCCCTTGGTGCGGTGGATCTTGCAATACTGCTTGTAGGATCCCCCTAGCTTGTCGGCAGCCGCCAAGGCCCGGCAAGCAGCGCACCCGACGATTTGTTTGCCGGGGTCGTCTGCCTTGGCCTTCTTGGCGGCGCCGTGCTGTCGGATCCCTCGACGGCAAGCACGTCCTTGCCCTTGCGTTTCCTGTTGCGACGCCGGCCCTTCTTCATCGGGGCGGCGGTGTCTTCATCGGTAGAGTTGGTTTCCGCGCCAGGGTACTTCCTTCCCTCTTCAGCCTAGGCGCACCTATCGTCCAGAACATAGAGTTCGGCCACATCCTTAACCTTGGTCATCGCTAGCTCTTCGTGCATCTTGCGGTTGCGCACGTTCTGATGGAACGCGCTGATCACGGCGGCGAGATGAACGTCGGGGATGTTGTACTGCACCCGGCTGAATCTCTGGGTGTACTTGTGTAGGTTTTCCCCTTCCTTCTGGGGAATGATATGCAAATCACTGCCTGGCCATGAGCTTGGTGGCCTCCTATGAAGGTGCCAACGAACTCATGGCACAGATTCGACCAAGAAGAAATGGAATCCGCCGGCAAGTGCATCAACCAAGACATGACATTGGGCTTCAGTGCCAACGGGAAGTAATTAGCAAGCACCTTGTCGCCGCGAGCTCCGGCAGCCTGCATCGTGATGGTGTAGATGCTGAGGAACTCTGACAGATGGGTCTTGCCAGTGTACTTCTTGCTGACGTCGGGCTTGAACGTGCGGTGGGACGGCCACTGGAACTACCGCAGCTCTCGGGTAAAGGCTGGCAGCCCACCTCGTAAGGTAGGCTGCCGGAGCCCCCCGGTGCTGGGTGGTCCATAGCGGGTCCCGCCCGCTTGTCCGACTAGTGGCGTGTATCACGCGGCACTCGATAGTGGTTTGAGCATCTTCGTGAGCTCGTTCTCGAAGAACTTGGCGCTGGTCGCGGTGGGTCTGCGGGTCGGACGACGCTATAGAGATGTTATCACAAGCGTCGTCACAACGGGCCGACACCCGCGATGGTTGGTGTGGAGGAGGAGAGTGCACCGTGACCGCAGCACCCTCGGTCCTCCCGGCGCCAGCATGTGGTGGCTCGGTGGAGCGTCGGCCCGAGGGCCCCGCCGGTCGCGGATCATCTTTGTTGGCGACGGTGACGAGGCTCCGGATGGTGGCCCTCCACTCGTCGAGCTTCTCCGCAGTAGGACGGAAGTCGAGGAGCAGCTGCGCACGTGCCAAAGCTTCTGCTGGCATGGGTGGCGGCGACAGCTGCGTGGACCGTGGCGCTCTTCGACTTCTAACCACGTTAGAAGGAGCTCTATCACGGCCCAGCGGCTGCGCGCCATTTTTACCAGCACTTCGGCGGGCATGTTGAACTCCTTCGTCCCGCGGACGACGCACAGGGCTCTTCCCATGGCGGTGTCCAGGGTCACCGGCATGGTGACGCTGCTCGTCGCGCACACCATGGGAAGAGCGCGCAGTGGTCGCCGGGGTCGGCGTCTTGTAGGTCGCTTCGCCGCCCGTAGGGGGTACAGCGACGCCCCTGGAGGGCCCACGCCGCCTGCGGGGGCCCCAGCCCCATCCTTGGACCTGGCGGCGTGCGGCTCGTCGTCTGGCACACGAACGACGCCGCTCGCCAGGCTCTGACTGGCGGGGCGATGCTGATGCTCGCGGGCCACGGCTCGGGTTCTGTCCGCGACCGGCCCGCTGCTCGCCCGTACTGGCGCGGGCCGCTCGGCTCCCGATGTGCTGATCGCTGTGATCGTCTTCTTCTTGGGAGCCATGGCGATGAAGAACTGCTAGGCTAGCTACTAGACCAGATTCTCACAATTGCGGCCCCTACCTGGAGTGCCAAAGATGTCAGTGGGAAACGACACCTATGGGATCACAAGAATCCCTACTACAGTTGCCGGGGCGCAGGGTTGTGAGAAAAGCAGGATTAACAGTCAGCACAAGGATCGTTTACCCAGGTTTGGGCCGCGAGGATGCATAAAACCCTAGTTCTGCTTTGGTGGATGTATTGAGTGTTCTTGAGCTCTCGAACTAGCTACGGTGGCTGTGTAGTTCAAAAGAGCCGAATCCCTCTCCAGTACGCCAAGGGCCTCCTTTTATAGTCGAAAGGGGCTGCCACAGTGGCACACAGGAGGTGGAAAGGCATACAGTACTGCCAGCTTATCGCCCAGGACAAGACGCATTTAATGTGTCGCTTAGGTGTCCCCTAGCTTTATCGGGGACGGGAGAGAGGCCCGTCCCGTCCGTCGCCGCTTCCCTTCGCTTCGACACGCGCCCTGGCCAGCGATGCATGCGGCGCCATGTAGGCAGGCAGCTGAGGTGGCGCGGTGGTAGGGTCTTCACGTAGATCTGCATGACGCCACGCAGGCGCTTGCTGATCTGGCCTAGAAGTTGCATGTTGCCACGCAAGTGCCTGCCCAGCTGGTCGGGCTGGCAGCTGTATGCTAATGGCGGTGGAAACTTGGCTGGTGCGGGCCTGGTAGTGGCCCCGCTGATGTCCTCGGTAAGGGCCTTGCCGGGGGCCCGGCAAGGGTCTTGCCGTGGCGTGCAGTCGTCCCCGGCAAGGATCTTGTCGGGGGTCTTGTGGCTTTCCTCGGCAAGGATCCCGTCGAGGGTCACCGTCTTCTGGTCCTCATCTGATCTCATATATCTATGGTCTTGACAAAGATCTGCATGCCACCACAGAGATGCCTCTCGAGCCCTGGTCCAATCATAGTTGGTTGGGTTGGAACGTGTGGGCTCAAGGGCGGCTCACTCTGTTGGTGTTTGGGCGAGCTGCCCCGGCAAGGGTCTTGCCGAGGCCGTTGAGGCTGCCCCGGCAAGGGTCTTGCCGGGGGAACCTGCTCCGTCCCTCTGCTTCTTTGTGTTCTTGGCCTTGGCATTGCCTTGGCCATCTTGTGCTTCGGCTTCTCTTCGGCTCCCCTCCTCTGCCCTGCTTAGTGTGGCCGTGGCGCGCGGCTCCGACTGCCCGTGCTCAAGTGAAGGGGTACAAAGGTGTGCCCCTACTTTTGTACGCCGACAAGTTCCCTCACCCAGCATTGTAGTGCTCTTACCTTCCTAAAGCAATGCACTACTCAAGAGCGGCACCTGAATCCCACTCCAATGCCTGGAGTGGCAGCGGAAGCAAAACAGAACCCTCCTTCTTTTGATTGGGATCGACGACCTCTCTCTCTCTCTCTCTCTCTCTCTTTGAGAAGTTCTCTACAAAAGGCATGCTCTTGAGGCTGTCTTCTCTCTAATTCTATCGGAACATGGCTTGCCTGCTTGTGCGATGGCTAACGACTCTAGGTCGGTATGGATAGTCTTTTCCAATGCGATCAAAGCACTTTACGTTGTACCCTATAGATCCTCTCTTCTTGGCCGGAAAGGAGTAATTTGGAATCGTGTATCCGCTTGACCTCTTTCTTTCCACGTGCAGATCTACTTCATTGTGCAATCCCTCTTGCTCTCCTCATCCGATAGGACGGATTTAGATCCTCGGCATGATGGTTGATAGCAAGCCTCGTGGGTAGAGTTTTGGCTCATCCTTTGCTTCTGCTGAGCTAAGCTTCAACTAGTGGTTACTTAAGTTTATTTTCTCTGCCAGATTGCGTTTCAAATTCAGACTTGTCTTTGTTAAACAACGCTTTCGGGTTGCCTAGACCAGAGAATTCACAATATTATTAACCCGGACCTCGTCCTTAGCAGTCAGAGGCCTGATAATTATTGACGGGGACGTCCTCTTATACTAAATATATTTTTATCAAGCTATTATGATGCTCGCTTCTCTTCGATTGGATTCCTCTCGAAGAAGGAAATTGTGCTTCTTCAGTTCTACATTCAAATTATTGTGAGTAGATGGATACCAGGCCTCATGGCATTAGTAGTTACTCACTGGGTGGGTGCACCAACGGCTTTCTAGGAATTTGAGTTGCTCAATACGGCCGGAAAGATTCTTTCGTGAAATAAAAGAATGGCAGCGGCAGGTTGATGAGGGAAAGGAAAACAGATCTTTTTTCTACGGTATGGCCTAGGTGGCCTAAGAGAAATCCCGAGATATGAAGGTGTTTCGCTTCTGCTGAGGACAAATTGAACAAGCTACTTCTCAAACCAAGTCCGGGTGGGCTTTTGAATTCAGAGAAGGGAATTCCAGTTCTGATTCTAGTCTCTGTGCTCTGTTCAGTTCAGTTCAAGATGGGAAAGTATTGCTTGTTTCCTAGAATCTTAAAAGGGGTGCTTGTTTTCCTTGTCCGGGCTCTCCTCTCCCCAGCTTACCCGCCTAACCCGCCTACTCACTCATCAATTACTATGTTCATCTAACTCAAGGTTGACGTTCCTAACTGGAATTGGTTGGCCCCGTTTGCCCCGTATTTCAAGGTTTTCATTCCCCAATGCTATTGTCTTTCACTATAAGCGTACTATTTCACTACATGACAAATTCATAGATCTAACAGATTCTCTTGGGTTGGTAGGTACGATCTCTTGCTTCCCTTTAAACATGCTGAGAGGACCATTTTGATTAGTGAGAAGCTTAGTTCATGGGTCATGACGACACCCTTTTTCAAGAACCTTTTAGAAGTTCTACCCATATGTGTTCTAATCGCCAATTCATATTAGATATACTAAATCCAGCAGCGGTCGGTTGAAATTGAGAGAATAAGCTAAATAATTTTGGCTACACTGGACGAGACAAAGGGTCGCAATCTCGCGAGGGTGAGCTAACTCCAAAAACCTGTCCTCAGTTTGGATTGCAGGCTGCAACTCGCCTGCATGAAGCAGGAATCGCTAGTAATCGCTAGTCAGCCATACGGCGCTGAATCCGTTCCTGGACCTTGTACACACTGCCCGTCACACTATACCAAGCCATACATACGACTTTCATCAAATACGGCTTTCCACAGAATTCTATAGGGACCTATGAGATCGAGTATGGAATTTTGTTTAATCACTTTAAATTGAGTATATGTTTCCCTCATTTTCCTGCTAGGATCGGAAATCCTGTATTTTCCATATCCATACGATCGAGTCCTTAGGTTTCTGAAATAGTGTAATGGAAGAAGTGCGGCAAGCAGACTGCCATGAAGAGTGGAACTATCTTGGCTAGATAGGGGTCTTGTTACAATGCAATGTCCAGAGAAGGTGTTTCTGCCAGGTGTTTGAATCTGTCTGATCTTGTATTGGATCAGTGATGTTCACGACCGTCGTGCTAGAAAACATATTCTCTATATGTTCAAAGACGCCTCTCCTGCTTTGCTTACTTTTGGCCAGCATTCGTCTTCGGCTTACAGTAGCGTTTGCAGCTCTATTGGAAATCGAATTTCTATGTCCGTCCATAAAAAGCATCAACTTCTAGTGCCGCCATCCACCACAAGAGTAGGTAACCTGCTCGATTGTAATTTTTACAATTAGTAGTTCTTTCTTTCATATTCTCATATATAGTTATCATTTTTTCTGCGCTTTCATAAACTCATAGTTAGTGTAGTTTGGTGTAGTCTTTGTGGCGGGGATGGACAGGATTCGAACCAGATAAGAGCCGTGTGTTCCGTTCTTTCCAAGCGTCCCTTTTGTTTCGCAGTTCCAGAAGAGAGGCAACCTCTATCTCTTTCTCTACATCTGCGGGCCGGTAGGCCAGCCAACTAAAACTCTTCAAATGAAGCCCTTTATCTTGACGGGGCGGGCTTGCGCACGAGCCGAGTGATGTAGGTGCACAAGAGTACTTCGCGCCACAACCATCTCTTTTTTATAGGTTGTACGGGTCGATGCCTCCTGCTTCATCTGGTAAAAAAGAGTCATATAGGTTGAGCATGTAGTGAGGAAGTGCTAGCAGAATACTATGTATTGTAGTCAAGTTACTATTCAGGTCAATATATATTTTAGTTCCTATATTGAACCTGTTTTTGTCGGTAGGAACGACACCTATGGGATCACAAGAATCCCTACTGTGGTTAGCGGGGCGCGGGGTCGTGAGAAGAGTGGATCCAACAGGTAGCACACGGTTCGTTTATCCAGGTTCGGGCCGCGAGGATGCGTAAAAGCCTACTCCGACTTTGGTGGATTGTATATATGTGTTCTTGAGCTAGCTATGGGGCGTGAGGAGCTCCCAAAAAGCCGAATCCTTCCTCTGGTCGCCTCGGGCCTCCTTTTATAGAAAAATGGAGTTGCCACAGTGGCACACAGGAGGTGGAAAGGGTACAGTGATGCGAGGTTATCCCTTGCATTACATGACAAGGCGCATTTAATCCGTCTTGCTTAGGTGTCCTTGCTTTATTCGGGACGGGGGAGAAAACTGTCTCGTCCGTCGCCGCTCCTTCTTGTGTCGACACGCGCCCTGGCCAGCGACGCCTGCGATGCCACGCAGGTATGCAGGCAGCTGAGGTGGCGCAATGGTGGGTCTTCACAAAGATCTGCATGCCGCCACGCAGGTGCCTGCCCAGCTGGTTGGGTCGGCAGCTGCATGCATGTGGTGGTGGAGGTTTAGTCGGCGTGGGCCATGATGGTGGACCTGCGGGTGTCCTCGGTAAGTGCCTTGCCGGGGCGCCTGCTGTCATCCCCGGCAAGGCGCTTGCCGGGGGCCTTGTGGTCTTCCTTGGCTGGGACCCCACCAAGGGTTGTCGTCTCCTTAGTGCGTATCTGATCTTGAATGTCTTCACAAAGATCTGCATGCCGCCATGGGGATGTCTCCCGAATCCTTGCCCTTTGGGGGCAGTGGACTCAAGGGTGATTTGCTCCGTAGGCGCGGGACAAGTTGCCGCGGCAAGGGTCTTGCCGGGGCTGCTAGAACTGTCTCCCGGCAAGGATCTTGCCGGGGGAGTCCGCTTCGTCCCCTTTGCTCTTCGTGGTCTTGGCCTTGGCGTTGTTCTAGTTCTGTTGAGCTTCGGTCTTACCCTGGCTCACCTCCCTTGCCTCGCTTGGTGTGGTGGTGCCCGTGGCTCAGACTGCCCGTGCACAGTTATAGGGGTACAAAAAGTGTACCCCTCTTTTTGTACACCGACAGGAGCCCTCGGACCTGGGCCACACATAAGCGCAACGCGTTGTTGGGCTAGGCCCAAAAACGGTGCGCAGGCAGGCGGGGCGGTTTTTACCGCGGTAAGGTTCTTCGCGCGCTACGCTTCCCACGACTCCCGCGCGTGGTGCAGCGTGGGGAGGCGCGTGTGACGTGGGCGACATGCGTGGGGTTGGTTCCCGCAGGCATGCATCACATCGTAGTAAAGTGGCCGTTCGCGCCTTCCCATTAACGGAGGGAGGCGTGGAGGCACGGCCCATTTACTGAATGGGGCTGAGGCGCGGTCTTCAAGGCGTCCACTCCCCACGATCACGGGGTGGGGAGTGGTCGTCTCACCCCTCCCCTCGGTTCTGCATGTCCGCCACGTGTCTCCCATGCGCCTGGGGTGGCAAACGGTGGAGGCGGGAAACCGGGCCGTCGCTGGTTGGAGCGGCGGGTCGGTCCTGGCTCCATGCGCCTTCCGTATCTTGATTGTCCGAGCGGGGCGGCCGAGCCCCAACCCCGATCCTTTATAAAGAGCGGGAGGGGGGATGGCGTCCCGCATTCTTTCATCTTCTTCTTCCTTCAGCTTCTGCTCCTCCCTTCCATCCGTCATGGAGAGAGGGAATCCCGGTCCTTCAACAGTGGTGGCGAGGGTCGCCGCTCGACAACGCATCCCTCCTTCTCCTGCGCCTGCAGTGGCAGAGCCAGCCGCGAGGGGAAGGGGGAGGGGCGAGGCCGTGGGCGAGGCCGGGGCGCTCAGGGAAGAGGAGGAAGGCGCGGCGCGCCGGCCTCGCCTCCGCCAGCAGCTCCTCCTCCAATGGAGGGCCATGTTGGGGATGACCCTTGTGAGTTCTTCGTCAGGCTGCGCCGGCCGCCGCGCCGTCGCCTTCGTCTCCCGACTCCATTTGCACGGGAGATGGAGCTGGATCCGCCGGAATCGTTGCGGCTGCACATGAGGGGCTGCGGGATCAGTGGCACGCGGGTCCGCGTCGACTTCCCCGCCCCTCACGTGATGTATCTTTGTCGGGGATGGAAGACGATTGCTCATATCCACCGCTTGAAGGAGGGGCTCACTCTCCATTTTAAGCTGATGGAGGGTGGCCTTCTCTCCGTCAAGGTCTTCGGGTGCTTTGGGACCCGTGCAACGCCCATGGAGAGCTCTTCTAATAGTGAAGTGTAACGCCCCGAGACCGATGTGCCAGGTGTCGTCCAGTTATTCGCTATTTTTGCCTTGTCATTGCTTGCGTGTCATGCATTGCATATCATGTCATCATGTGCATTTCATTTGCATACATGTTCGTCTCATGCATTCGAGCATTTTCCCCGTTGTCCGTTTTGCATTCCGGCGCTTCGTTCTCCTCCGGTGGTCATTTCTACCTTCTTCACGTGTGTGGGGATTAAACATTTCCGGATTGGACCGAGACTTGTCATGCGGCCTTGGCTTACTACCGGTAGACTGCCTGTCAAGTTTCGTATCATTTGGACTTCGTTTGATACTCCAACGGTTAACCGAGGGACCGAAAAGGCCTCGTGTGTGTTGCAGCCCAACACCCTCCTATTTGGCCCAAAACCCACCAAAATCCTCTCCATCATCTAGAGCGTTCGATCACGATCGCGTGGCCGAAAACCGCACCTCATTTGGACACTCCTAGCTCCCTCTACCTATATATATGTGGCTCTCCCCAAAAATTCTGCGCAGATCAAACCCTAGCCATCTTCCTCCTCCCGCAGTCGGACATGTCCGTCCCGCCGCCGGACATGTCCGCTCGCCCGGCCACCTCACTCCGGCCTATCGGCGAGCGCCATGTCACCGCGCCGCCGCCCAGGGCGAATCGGAGACCGCCAGCTGTCAGGTCGCCGTGCCTCCTCTCTCCCGCATCCGCCGCGGCCCGGGTCGGGCCCTCCCCGGCCCGCGCCCGAGCGCCACCCGTGCCTACCCCGCCGCCGCGCCGGGCCTGTGCCTCATCGCCACCCTGCCGCCAAGCCTTCCGCCAGTGAGCTTGTGCCACTCGCGCCGGTCTTCACCACCGCAAGGTGCCGCGCGCCGCCGCCTTGCACGTCGTGCGCCGCCGCCCGCCGTGTGCTGCGTCGTCCAACGCCACCGGCCGGAGCGCCCCTCCCCGCCGCCGCCGCGCCCGGATCCGGCGAGGTCCAGGCCGGATCTACCCTCGCCGACCTCCTCCGCAGGCTCCCTCACCGGAGAAAGCCTCCCGCCGGAGTTGACCTCGGGATGCGTGCCTCGTTGACTTAGATCCAGATCTGGAGGGTATAAAATTCGTCTAAGTCCTGAAGTTTTCCAGATTCATATGCCTCTATTCATCGCATCGTAACTTTGCACCCGTAACTCTGATTCATGCATATAACATATCAAAATGTTCATCTCAGGGAGTACATCATTTCATTCCATTGCATTATTTTCATTTGAGGTCATATTGATGCCCGAAATGCTGTTAGAAGAGGGCTACTTGAGATATTTGTCAGATCTACTACTCCATTTAGAGTTTTGTCATTTTTGCCATGATTATTGTATGCATGATATGCCCTGATGCTCTACATATGTTTTGTTAAGGGTTTTGCCATCTCTCTAGAGGTGCAACACATGTATTTTTGTGATGTGTGTGGTGCCTAGTGCAAGCTTGCAAAGTGGTGCACTTGCTAATTCTGTTTTCAGAGACTTAGCAATTCCACTAAATCCTTGATCTGTTTATCTCATGTTGCCATATGTTCTTGTTGTTTCTTAGTGATCCGTGCCTCTTTTGAGGATGATCAGTAAGGATGTTTTGTTAATCTTGTAGTGCTCTTTTCATCCGTGTCTTTCTTTGCAATTATGGGGCAACCTAGCTTGAGTCAATCGAGCTCTACTTTTGCTATTTCGTGAATCTGGGCAGATTGTCTACTTGTTAGCGATTTTGCCGAGGATGTTGTAGTTGATCCGTGCATGCTATGCTATTGTTCTTGCCATGTATAGCTTGCATTTTATGTGTTCTTGATAGATGTATGCTTATCTTGTCATGACTTGCTCTGTAGTGAGTGCATCGAGCTCATAAACATGCCTACTTGATATCTGTTTCAGCATGCTCCTGTTTTCACTAAGTCTGTGATCTGATTATGCTTTTGCCATGTTCACATGCTTGCAATTGTATTTTCTGTTCCCTTTTGGCTCAAGGTCACTAAGGGACTTTTTTTAATCTCTTTGAGTAGCTTCATGCCTTGCTTTACTTTGCCATGTTCAGGTCATGTAGCATATAGTTTTGTTTCTCCGAAGAGTGCTATCTGATCTGAAATTCCAGACAAGTGTTAATTTCACTAAGTCTGAAATCTGTTTACCATATGCATTTTTGCCATGCTTATTTGAACCTGTTAATGGATGAATTGGCCGTAGCTCAGTGCTAGACTTTTGTTAAGAATCATGAATGCATACCTGCCATGTATTTTTATGCCATGTTTGAGTGATGTAGCATGTTCATCTTGTTGCATTTAGATGACTGCCTGCTGTAAATCGCAGAACGTGGCCATATTTGAATCGCTTGCCATTTCCAAACCGTAACTCCGATTCCGATGATCTTTATATTGTTTTCAAGCGATTTCATCTCATCTTTCCAGTGGCACACTTGGATTTCCAAGTTGAGGCCAGGTTCATGCATTCCCTTGTAAATCATGCATATGCATCGCATACCGCATCCCGCATATCATACCATGTCCATGTGTTGGTTGTTTACTATGTTGTGTGTTTCTTTCCGCTGTTTGCTTCTTCGGTTTGGTTCTGGTAATGTCGCGTTTGTGAGGACCCGTTCATCTACATTCTTTTGTCTTCTTCATGGACTCGTTCTTCTTCCTTGCGGGATTTCAGGCAAGATGATCATACCCTCGAAATCACTACTATCTTTGCTTTGATAGATGCTCGCTCTTTTGCTATGCCTATGCTGCGATACCTACCACTTGATTATCATGCCACCCATATTGTTGAACCAAGCCTCTAACCCACCTTGTCCTAGCAAACCGTTTTTTGGCTATGTTACCACTTTGCTCAGCCCCTCTTATAGCGTTGTTAGTTGCAGGTGAAGATTGAAGTTTGTTCCTTGTTGGAACATGGAGATGTTGTTCCTTGTTGGAACATGTTACTTGTTGGGATATCACTATATATCTTATTTAATTAATGCATCTATATACTTGGTAATGGGTGGAAGGCTCGGCCTTATGCCTGGTGTTTTGTTCCACTCTTGCCGCCCTGGTTTCCGTCATATCGGTGTTATGTTCCCGGATTTTGTGTTCCTTACGCGGTTGGGTAATAATGGGAACCCCTTGACAGTTCACCTTAAGTAAAGCTCTTCCAGCAATGCTCAACATTGGTTTTACCATTTTCCACCTAGGATTTTCTTTTCCCTTGGGAGTCGCGCTCCTGAGGGTCATCATTATTTTACCCCCCCCCCCCCGGGCCAGTGCTCCTCTGAGTGTTGGTCCAACTGAGCGATGTCCGAGGCTACCAGGGGCAACTCTGGGCTGGCTTACCCGACGTCTTGCTCATCCGGTGTGCCCTGAGAACGAGATATGTGCAGCTCCTATCGGGATTTGTCGGCACATCTGGGTGGTGTTGCTGGTTTAGTTTTACCCTGTCGAAATGTCTTGTTGTACCGGGATACCGAGTCTGATCGGAACATCTTGGGAGGAGGTCTATTCCCTCATTGACCGTAAGAGCTTGTGATGGGCTAAGTTGGGACACCCATGCAGGGATTTAAACTTTTGAAAGCCGTGCCCGCGGTTATGGGCAGATGGGAATTTGTTAACGTCCGGTTGTAGAAACCCTGAATTTGACCTTAATTAAAATGAATCAACAGCGTGTGTTACCATGATGGTCTCTTTCCGGTGGAGTTCGGGAAGTGAACACGGTGTTGGAGTTATGCTTGACGTAGGTTATTCTAGGATCACTTCTTGATCATAGTTTCTCGATCGTGCTTTGCCTTCTCTTCTCGCTCTCATTTGCGTATGTTAGCCACCATATATGCTAGTCGCTTGCTGCAGCTACTCCTCATACCTTTTACCTTACCCATAAACTTAAATAGTCTTGATCGCGAGGGTGCGAGATTGCTGAGTCCCTGTGGCTCACAGATACTTCCAAAACCAGCTTGCAGGTGCCGATGAGTTCCGTGCAGATGACGCAACCAAGCTCAGGAGGAGCTCGATGAAGATCTTGTCCTTTGTGTTGTTTCGTTCTAGTTGATCAGTAGTGGATCCCAGTTGGGGTCGATCGGGGACCTTTGTCGCATTTGGGGTTCTTCTTTTATTTTGGTTCCGTAGTCAGACCTTGAGTGTATTTGGATGATGTAATGCTTTATTCATGTAATTGTGTGAAGTGGCGATTGTAAGCCAACTATGTATCTTTTTCCCCTATTGTATTACTTGGGTTGTGTGAAGATTACCTCACTTGCGACATTGCTTTCAATGCGGTTATGCCTCTAAGTCATGCTTCGACACGTGGGAGATATAGCCGCATCGAGGGCATTACATGAAGACTCCTCCTCGGGCGGGAGTGACAAGGAGGACAGCGGCAGCGACGATGAGGGTAGTAGGCGGCGAGATGACGGGTCCGATTAGGTGTCGGGTGCCGCTTCGTGAGGCACCGGCGACCCCATCATCCGCGTCGCCGGCTCCCTAAACTTCTCGGGGTCGTCTCCTTGGGCGGCTGGCGTTGGGAGGCTGCGGAAGAGGAAGAGGGCGGGCGGCAAGGCCGTCAAGTCAGAGTACGCGGGCACCGATGCCTTCGACGTGTGCTGACGTCCTGCCGCCTCGTCTTTGAGCTCTGCTTCTGGCGCCGCCATCACCATCCAACCTTTGGAAGGCCACCAAGATGTTCTCTTGGTGTCTTCTGCCACCCGTAGCTTGCCTAGGCGCTCCTTTTGTCCTTTTCGCCTCCTTGACCTGCCTCGTGAGGAGAGGGACAAGAAAGGGATTACGGGAACCTTATCTCTTTTTAGTTTGTAAGCCTTCGGGCCTTTGCTGAATTTAAAACTTGTAATCCCATCATTCGTGTTTTTCATTCCCTATGGACTGTACCTGAGTGGAATGTTTTTTAATGAAAAAGGGATGCTTGCCGGGTCATTTGTTTGCGGGAGGAACCCACGACAAGGAGTAAATCCTTGATATCTTCAAGATAAACATTTCCTTGCCCGGCAACAGGCCTTGCCGTCTCCCCACTTCGCTCGACCTTCCTCACGCCTTTGGCGTAGGTAGGGATGAGGCGGGTTCAGGCTCCTTGTTTCATCCTTTTGCTGCCACGACTATGACCCAACTTGGCCCCAGGAACGAGCCCTAGGGCCTAGAGTTAGGGGAGCATGGTAGCTTAGGGGAAAACGAGGTTTCACATACCTCCGTCCATAATGGAATGCATGATAAGGGATGAAGAACTTATCTGAAGCTGCTGTCCCCGGCAACCCTGGTTCGCCATGGGTGAATCTTTGCTCTTGCAGCCCCCGGCAATACTGGCTTGCCGGGAGCTAGATGCTGGTCTGTTCCTCTTTTTTTTCTCCCCAAGTGGTTCGGCACGGATATCTGTGTGTCCTGTGAACCAAAGAAGACAAAAGAAAGACAAAGAGATGCACACTCGACCTCTAAGCTAGGGGTTAGTCGCTGCTAAGCACTATCAACCCTAACCAAGGACGAGACTCGACCTAGCATGCATGCTATAACTTAGGGCGCCAGCGCTTCATTTACTTATGCTCAGGGTCTGCGCCTGGCTTTGTACAAAGGGTCACATGCGTCATCGGCAAGGCTCATACAAAAGGTGGCTTGCCAGGGAGCCCGGCAAGCCACGCCTCACGGGTAAAACTTGCGAAGATGCTCAATGTTCCAGGAATTACTCACCGGAACGGCATCTTCGGTCTCCAGGCGGACTGCGCCGGGCCTGGTGACTCGTATTACCCGATAAGGGCCTTCCCACTTTGGCGTCAACTTGTTGGAATTCTTGGCCGATTGAACGCGCCGAAGACCAAGGTCGCCTTCCTCAAAGCTTCGGGCATGAACCTTGCGGCTATGGTAGCGGCGCAAGGCTTGCTGGTAGCGCGCTGCTCTCATAGCCACCCGAAGACGATCTTCCTCAAGGAGCGTTGCGTCATCTTGCCGCAATTGCTCTTGCTCAAGCTCATCATAAGCGAGTACTCGAGGTGACCCGTACATGAGTTCCATGGGGAGAACTGCTTCTGCCCCATATACCAGGGCAAAGGGTGTCTGGCCGGTGGCTCGATTTGGTGTCGTTCTGATTGACCAAAGAACCGCCGGCAATTCATCAATCCATCGCCTTCCACTCTTGCGCAGTTTGTCAAAGGTCTTTGTCCTCAGGCCTCGCAGTACTTCAGCATTTGCCCTCTCAGCTTGACCATTGCTTCGTGGGTGAGCAACAGAAGCGAACCAAACCTTGCTGCCGAGGTCTTGAATATATTGCATGAAGGTGTGGCTTGTGAACTGCGTGCCGTTGTCGGTGATAACCCTATTGGGTACACCAAAATGGCACACCAGTCCTTTGAAGAACTTGACGGCTGACTGTGATGTGACCTTCCTCACTGCTTCCACTTCTGGCCACTTTGTGAACTTGTCGATTGCAACGTACAAGTACTCAAAGCCCCCGACAGCGCGGGGGAAAGGGCCCAGTATGTCGAGCCCCCAGCCCGAGAAAGGCCAGGAGAGAGGAATGGTTTGAAGGGCTTGAGCTGGCTAATGAAGCTTCTTTGAATGGAACCGACACGCTTCACACCTGGTGACTAGTGTCGTCACATCCTGGAGGGCGATGGGCTAGAAGAAACCTTGCCGAAACGCTTTTCCGGCAAGGGCCCTTGACTCGATGTGGAATCCACATATGCCTCCATGTATCTCCGCCAACAGCCCCAGTCCTTCCTCTTGAGGGATACACTTCAATTTCACGCCGTTCGGCCTCTTTCTGTACAGGACGTCATCGACGAACTGGTACATAGTAGAGCGACGGGCTACTTTTTCCGCTTCTTCCTGCTCCTCAGGAAGTTCCCTTGTTTGGAGGAATCGGACGGTATGTTGTGCCCACGCTGGAGCCTGGGGCTCGACGGCGAGGACTAAAGGCATTTCCTCCGCTATAGGAGCGGCTGTCTTGACGGCAAGAGCTTGATGCTCTGTTGGAGCTAGCCGTCCTGTGGCGGGCTCAGTGTCTCCGACAACTTCCTCGCCGGCGGCTTCGGGGAGCTCGGCGGGAAAGTACTTGCCGGGCCCTGATTTTCTCCTCTTGTTCTACTCTGTTGATGGATCAACGGATGGCTGAGTTAGCCGAAGCACAAAGGTACCTGGTTCCACAGGTAACTTGAGGGCAGCGCGTTTTGACAGGTAATCGGCGATATCATTCTCCGCTCGGGGAACGTATCCTGCCTGTATACCATCAAAATGCTCTTCCATCTTTCTCACTTCATCGACATAGGCCTTCATCAACGGGCTCTGGTAATCCTTGTTGACTTGCTTGACGACAAGTTGCGAGTGGCCTCTGACGACGAGTTTCTTGATTTCGAGGTCCGCCGCGATCTTAAGACCGGCAAGCATCCCTTCGTACTCAGCCGTATTGTTTGTTGACACCTCCCTGGGGAAGTGCATCTGGATCACGTACTTGAGGTGCTCTCCGGTGGGCGCGACAAGCAGTACGCCAGCCCCGGCGCCCTGTAAGGAGAAAGCTCCATCAAAGTACATGATCCAGTCGCAACTTGCCTCCTTGCCGGGGAGAGCAGTCTCTTGGGTTTCTTCGTCAGGCGTCGCGGTCCATTCTGCAACGAACTCCACCAGGACTCGGCTTTGAATCGTCGAGGTACTCTCAAACTTGAGGCCAAAGCTGGACAGTTCCAGTGCCCACTCTACGATCCTTCCCGTTGCGTCTGGATTGTGCAATATCTGTTGCAGAGGGAGGCGAGTGACGACAGTGATTTTGTGCGCCTGGAAGTACTGACGCAGCTTCCTTGAGGCCATAAGAAGGCCGAAGAGCAGTTTCTGCACACCGGAGTACCTCGATCTAGCCCCCTGCAGGAGGGAACTAACAAAGTAGACCGGGCGCTGCATCATTTTCTTCTTCGGCGGCACTTCAATTGGATGTGTCGTCTCGGCATCGGTGGCATTGGGCTCCGTCACTGCTATTACCTCATCATAAATTTATCTCTGCGCCACTAGTGCGGTGCTGACCACCTGGTTCGTTGCCGCCAGGTACAGCAGCAACGGTTCATGTGGCCTAGGCGCAACTAGTATTGGCGTGGAGGAGAGGTACCTCTTCAAATCTTGCAATGCTGCTTCGGCTTCTGGCGTCCACTCCATCGGGCCCGCCTTTTTCAAAATCTTGAAAAAGGGAAGGGCGCGCTTGGCAGACTTGGAAATGAACCTGCTCATGGCGGCAACGCAACCAGCAAGCCGACGCACATCCTTGACTCGCTTGGGCGCTTCAATCTACTCTATAGCTTTGATCTTGTCTGGATTGGCCTCTATCCCACGCTGTGACACAAAGAACCCGAGAAGCTTGCCAGACGGGACGCCGAAGACGCACTTCTCAGGGTCTAGCTTGAGATTTATCTTGCGTAGGTTTGCAAATGTTTCTTGTAAATCTGATATGAGGGTTGCCCTGTTCTTGGTTTTGACCACTATATCATCCATATAAGCTTCCATATTTCTATGGAGCTGGGGTTCAAAACCAATCTGGACCGCCCTTGCAAACGTTGAACCAGCACTCTTCAACCCGAAAGGCATCCGTATAAAGAAATACGTACCACATGGGGTGATGAATGCCGTTTTCTCTTCATCTTCCCTTGTCATGAAGATCTGGTGGTAGCCGGAGTAGGCATCGAGGAATGACAACAGATCACACCCAGCAGTGGAGTCAACAATCTGGTCGATGTGCGGCAACGGGAAGGGGTCTTTGGGACAAGCCTTATTAATATCTGTGTAATCAATACACAGCCTCCACTTCCCATTTGCCTTGCGCACTACCACCGGATTGGCCAATCACATTGGATGGAGCACTCCTCTTACCAAACCCGCTGCTTCCAGTTTCCGGATCTCCTCTGTGATGAACTCTTGTCGTTCCAAAGCTTGCTTTCTGACCTTCTGCTTGACGGGCCGCGCATGAGGACAGACAGCAAGGTGGTGCTCAATCACCTCCCTGGGAATGCCGGGGATGTCGGATGCTTGCCATGCAAACACATCGACATTCGCCCGCAGGAAGGTGACGAGCGCGTCTTCCTATTTGTCGTCAAGGGTGGAGCTTATGGTAAAAGGTCCTCTTGTGCCGTCCGCCTTGACAGAAACCTTCTTGGTTCCTGGTGGTGTGGCCCTGGACTTCTTGTTTCTATCGGTGGAGCTCTCTGGCACGTCCTCGACGGGAGCGCTACACTCCGAAGAGGTGCGCTTGCCGGAGTGGGTGCCTGAGGTCTCACCGGTCTTCTTATTTCGCCTTCCCGGGGCTCCAGCGGCAGGAGCAAGCGCCTTAGCAGTGGCGGCTGCTGCAACTGCTTGTTGGTAGAGTTGGTCAGTGCAAATTAGCGCATCCTTCTTGTCTGATGGGACGGTGATGATCGTCACAGGCCCCGGCATCTTCAGGGTGTTGTAGGCGTAATATGACGCCGCCATGAACTTGGCCAGCGCTGGGCGGCCAAGGATCCCGTTGTAAGGCAGGGGGATCTTGGCAACATCGAACACAATCCTTTCTGTCCTGTAGTTCACATCACTCCCAAAAGTCACGGGCAACGTGACCTTTCCCTTTGGTTGACTTCTTCCCGGGTTGACCCCCTGAAACGTGCCCGTCTCTTCGAGGTCTTCATCAGGAATCTGCAATTTCTCGATCACGGCAGACGAGATTAAGTTCAGACCGGCCCCGCCATCGACTAGCATCTTTGTCACCTTGAGGTTGCATATTGTTGGTGAAACCAACAACGGCAAGCACCCGATGGCAGTAGTGCGATCAGGGTGATCCTCAGTGTCAAAAATGATAGGTGTGCTGGACCACTTCAGCGGCCTTTGGGCATCAAACGACGGTTCCGCCGCTGTAATCTCACGCGCCCACTGTTTAAGCTGGCGGTGAGAGGTATGCAACAAGGCGCCGCCATCGACGCACATGGCCTCTGTAGCTTTCTGTAATTCTTGGTCACCAGACTCATCGTCCTCTTCGTGATCATCGTCTTCTGGCTTTTTGTCACGGCCCTGGACGGGCCTCTCTTGTTGTTTATCTTTGCCGCGATAGCCCGCCTGGCCGTTACGCTTCTTGCCGGCCCCCTCAGCACCGTCCTGGCCTTTCTCCTTGTCCCGCCTCTCATATTCAGCCCTCTGCTTCTCAGCAAGGAGCTCAACCTGTTGGCAGTTCTGGAGATCATGGCCTTTGGTGCGATGGATCTTGCAGTATTGCTTGTTGGAGTTTCCTGGCTTCTTGGCAGCCGCCAAGGCCCGGCAAGCAACACATCCGGCAATTTCCTTGCCGGGGTCATCTGCCTTGGTTTTCTTGGCGGAGCCGACATTGTCAGATCCCTCGACGGCAAGCACAGCCTTACCTTTGCGCTTCCTGTTGCGGCGCTGGCCTTTCTTCGTCGGGGCGGCAGTATCCTCATCTGAGGAGTCGGTTTCCACGTCGGCATCTTCGCCGGGGTACTTCCTTCCCTCTTTAGCTTGGGCACATCTGTCAGCAAGAACATAGAGTTCTGCCACATCTTTCACCTTGTTCATTGCCAGTTCTTCGCGCATCTTGCGGTTACGCACGTTCTGATGGAATGCGCTGATGATGGCGGCAGGGTGAACATCAGGGATATTGTACTGTACCCGGCTGAACCTCTGTATATACTTGCACAGACCCTCGCCTCCCTTCTGGGGAATGACATGCAGGTCGCTTGCTTGGCCATGGGCTTGGTGACCTCCAGTAAAGAAGCCCACAAACTCATGGCACAAATCCGACCAGGAGGAAATAGAGTCTACCGGCAAGTGCATCAACCACGACATGGCGTTGGGTTTAAGAGCCAATGGAAAGTAATTCACAAGCACCTTATCGTCGCGGGCTCCGGCGGCTTGCATCGCGATGGTGTAGATGCTGAGGAACTCAGACGGGTGAGTCTTGTCGTTGTACTTTTCGCCAACGTCGGGTTTGAAGGTGCGGTGAGTGGGCCACTGGAACTGCTGCAGCTCACGGGTAAAAGCCGGACAGCCTACCTCGTAAGGTAGGCCTCCAGGGCTCTCCGGGGCCGGGTGGTTCACAGCAGGCCCTGCTCGCCTGTCTGACTGGTGGCGCGCTCCGCGCTGGCGCTCGATAGTGGTTCGAGCGTCTTCATGGGCTCGTTCCTGAAGAACTTGGCGCTGGTCACAGTGGGTCCGCGGGTCAGACGATGCTATGGAGATGTCGTCGCCCGCGACGTCGCGACGAGCCGGCGTCCGCGGTACGGGATGGGGAAGAGGTGAATGCACCGTGGTCGCGGCGCCGCCGGCATTTCCGCCACTGGTCCGCGGGACTCCATCGGAGCGTCGACCCGGGGGCCCCACCGGACTTGGTTCGTCTTTGTTGGCCACCGCAACAAGGCTTCAGATAGTGGCTCTCCATTCGTCGAGTTTCCCCGTAGTGGGAGGAAAATCGAGGAGCAACTGCGCGCGCCAGGGCCTCTGCTGGCATCGGTGGCAGTGAAACCTGCACGGATCGCGACGCGCTTCGACTAATAACCATGTCAGAAGGAGCTCTATCACGACCCCGCGGCCACATGCTGTTTTCACCAGCGCCTCGGCGAGTGGGCAGGTCTTCTACGTCCCGAGAGTGGCGCTCGGGGCTCTTCTCGCGGCGACGCCCGGGATCTTCGGCGTGATTACGCCGTTCGTCGTGCGCTGCCTGGGAGGAGCGCGCTGTTGGCGCCGGCCTGGGAGTCTTGGAGGCCCTTGCGTCGCCTTCGGGCGGGGCGGCGATGACCCTGGAAGGCTCCGCTCCACCCGCGAAGGGCTTGGCTCCGCCTTTGGATTTGGCGACGTGTGGCCCGTTACCAGGCGCACAAACATCGCCGCCTCCCGAACTCCGGCTGCTGGGATGGTGTTGGTGTTCGCCAGCAGTGCCCCGGGTCCTTTCTGCGACCGGTCCGCTGCTCGCCCGTGTCGGGACGGGCTATCCGGCTTTCGACTGGCCAACCGCCACCATCGTCTTCTTCTTGGGCGCCATGATGATGAAGAAGCGCCGAACTAACTGCTAAAGCCGATTCTCACAACTGCACCCCCTACCTGGCGCGCCAGATATGTCGGTGGGAACGACACCTATGGGATCACAAGAATCCCTACTGTGGTTAGCGGGGCGCGGGGTCGTGAGAAGAGCGGATCCAACAGGTAGCACACGGTTCGTTTATCCAGGTTCGGGCCGCGAGGATGCGTAAAACCCTACTCCTGCTTTGGTGGATTGTATATCTGTGTTCTTGAGCTAGCTATGGGGCGTGAGGAGCTCCCAAAAAGCCGAATCCTTCCTCTGGTCGCCTCGGGCCTCCTTTTATAGAAAAAGGGGTTGCCACGGTGGCACACAGGAGGTGGGAAGGGTACAGTGATGCGAGGTTATCCCTCGCATTACATGACAAGGCGCATTTAATGCGTCTTGCTTAGGTGTCCTTACTTTATCAGGGACGGGGGAGAAACCTGTCTCATCCGTCGCCGCTCCTTGTGTCGACACGCGCCCTGGCCAGCGACGCCTGTGATGCCACGCAGGTACGCAGGCAGCTGAGGTGGCGCAGTGGTGGGTCTTCACGAAGATCTGCATGCCGCCACGCAGGTGCCTGCCTAGCTGGTTGGGCCGGCAGCTGCATGCATGCGGTGGTGGAGGTTTAGTCGGCGTGGTCCATGATGGTGGCCCTGCGGGTGTCCTCGGTAAGTGCCTTGCCGGGGCGCCTGCTGTCATCCCCGGCAAGGTGCTTGCCGGGGGCCTTGTGGTCTTCCTCGGCTGGGATCCCGCCAAGGGTTGTTGTCTCCTTAGTGCGTATCTGATCTTGAATGTCTTCACAAAGATCTGCATGTCACCACAGGGATGTCTCCCGAATCCTTGCCCTTTGGGGGCAGTGGACTCAAGGGTGATTTGCTCCGTAGGCGCGAGATGAGTTGCCGCGGCAAGGGTCTTGCCGGGGCTGCTAGAACTGTCTCCCGGCAAGGATCTTGTCGGGGGAGTCCGCTTCGTCCCCTTTGCTCTTCGTGGTCTTGGCCTTGGCATTGTTCTAGTTCTCTTGAGCTTCGGTCTTACCCTGGCTCACCTCCCTTGCCTCGCTTGGTGTGGTGGTGCCCGGGGCTCAGACTACCCGTGCACAGTTATAGGGGTACAAAAAGTGTACCCCTCTTTTTGTACACCGACAGTTTTTCTTACTAGTAGTAATATATCCATGCATATTTCAGTTCATGTATACAGATTATGTTAAGATACAACAATATTGTCAGGTGTTTACCTTTTCGTTCAAAATGTATGCCAAATTGCAGAAAGTTCCATCCACAATAAGGTTTGTTGTTGCATGTTCAGGGAAGCTAATTCTGGAGACAGTGCACAAGAATGGCTATGATTATATGCAAGCTGACTACCACATTCACTATGATGGCTGCATTAACATAACTGCTGGCTGGAAGAAGTTTGTCTCCGAGAATGGATTCGAGGCTGGAGAAGTGGTAATAGTGATGTTCTATAGGGAAAAAGGATCTCTGTTGTTTAGAATAGTTGCATCGTAGGTCGTCTAAGTTCAAGCAAAGCCGCATGTGGCATATATGCAATGTTTGCTTATGATGTATGATCTTTAAATTATGTCTACCAGACGCTACAACTAAATGTTCTTCAGACTGTCAGAACGGACCTTTTTTAGTGCATCTGAGCTCATCTACAAAATTTTACCACCATGCTAGTTGCCATAGAAAATTCAGTTTATACATCATATATAGTGCACCGCACTACATTAAGTATTGCAGCTCACTTAGTGATTATCAATGCAGTGCGAACGTTGGAAAACTTTGCAATAACCATCCAAAACAAACAATGCTAAAAAACTTCACATATATCCAGTTCTCTTATAAACATTAATGCAGTACGCAGATCAATAATTTGCAATTCACTACACACCACAATGTAGTTTCAAAGATGCAAATCTAAGAAATATATCTTGTAAACTACAGTGCAGTTCCACAGGTGTAATCCGCTATCCTCAAACATGCAATACGCTTAAAAAACAAAAGAACTGCAAAAATTAAAATGCAACAGATGATGAAACATACGAGGAACCAATCATGCTTCACACATTAAGTCGCAGCTCGATCGCACACACAAAAGATTAGTGCAATTGCTTGATTTCAAAATAGAGGGCGCAACCAACACATTCAAGCATTACAGGTACAAAAATCGAACAGGTGAACAAAACATGCCATCCTCTAAATAATCAATAAAACAATTCGATTGAAAAAGACATAGTATATATATAGTAGCGATCAAGATCTTAGCATGCATTTTCTAAAAATGTTGTTCTTGTTCAGTGTGTGCACTAGTGGCAGGTACGGTGCATCATTTGGACCAACTCCGTCAGTGCTCTTAAGCGTCTCAATATCAGCAAGAAAGGACACGAGGTAACTCTTTTCCTGCCAAGTAAGCATAGTGCAAGCAATGTAATAGGTTTCGTCTACTAAGTCCCGTATGTTTCTTGGAGATAGAAAATAAGCTGTAAATTTTATACAAAAAAGATAAGTTATGGGTGAACTGGAATCTAAAGGTTACAACAAGTTTGTTTAGAAACTTACCCAGAGGAAGAACTGCAATCAAGTCTAAATCGACCCAGATGTCCTCATCATTTTGATAATAGGTGCCGATATGAAATGTTATTACCATACCAGGCTGAAATCCATAAGCTTTGGCCAATCCTCTCCAATTAGCACAACCAAAATATGTGTGATCGACCTCATTATAGATCTTAGATTTGAAATTGAAACCATCTTTCATCTTGAGGTAAGTACTCATCTTAGTCACCTCTTCCCTGCCGCGGAGGAAAAACTTGTCTTGGACAAAAGGTCTTGCATGGCAAGGGATACACTAGTCAAGATGTAAGAAAACCAAAAATTACACTTTGAAGCAGAAACCATATATAATACATGCCTAAGAATGAATATGTGCCAACAAATATTAAAAGTGATTATCACCGTATAATATTTGTAGTCACTTTGAAGTGAGAGGGAGAAGCCTTCATTATTGTCAAGGTGAGGATCGTCACACATACCCCTAGTGTCGCAACAGTAGGGGCACTCTTCCATTTTGTGCTGCATTCATATAATTAAAATCAGCATAAAAGTTCGGCATGACCTTTGCTAAAAAATGGACATATTGGGTGCCAGCAGTTTGACGAAACGGAACTAAATCTATGTTTCGCCAAAACATTAGCAACTCTATAGACATTCCCTGCAAAAATGAAACATAGCACAAGACACTTCGCGAGCAACACAATGCAATTCACGCCGAAAAAGTCAATCAATTCACAATTATCACATATACATGATGCACAATGAACACATGTGTACACATGTAATGCATTTCATCAATTCACAGGTACACATTTGTACACATGTAATGCATTTCAACACAATAAATATGAACACTGCTAGAAAAAATCTACATGAAAATAAATTGGTAGAGGGAGGTCTTATACCATCCGGATCGAGAGGGACGACGATGGAGGAATCCGCACACGATGAGTTGTGTAGCGAAACGGCGGTGGCACGGCGGGGCGGGGGGAAGGGCGTTGGCACGGCATTGGCGATGGTGGAGGGCATGGCGGGGGCGAGGGCGGTGGGCAGGGCAGGGTCGATGGCGGAGGGCAAGGCGGGGTGGGGGAACGGCGGCCGGTGGCACGACGAGGGGCAAGGCGGGGTGGGGGAGAACGCCGGCCAGTGGCACGGCGAAGGGAAGGGCGGGGCGAGGGTGGCGGCGTGAGATGGGGGAGATACTGAAAATGAGTTTCTTTGACTAACAATGTTAAGCATTGATTCATTATTAGTGCTGGGGCGGGTGACGTGGCCAATGCCAGCAGTAGGTTTTTGAATTAGAGTCCACTACATGTTCGTAGATGGCGTTTTGAGAGATGACATGCATAATACAGATATTTACAATGATACATATTCTTCTCGTGGTTCAGAGTACATAAATATGTTACGGTTAATTAATAATATTCGAGGTACACACGATTTAGGAGGTACGGCACACAGAAATGAAGTACACAAATCATGCAGTACGGCGTCGTTTGACAACCCTCTCAATGACGGTTTGGGTCTTCTTAATCTTGCTTGAGTACTTTCGGCCCATGCTATGACTCTTTCTCGGGAAGGGACTTCCTGTTGCACGCAAGGTAGTTCTGCTCCTTCTGGTGGTGTAATCCGCTTGGTCTTCATACATCTCCTCTTCTATTGGGTCCACGCCAAACTGAGCATAGTCATCCTCGTTGGCGACTCCGTCCATCCCGACGATGCTCATTTTGCCTCTCCGGACGACAACACAACTAGGCTTTGAAGGGTCAGTTAAGTAGAAGCATCGTGACACGTCCTTAGCGAATACCCAAGGCTCATATTTGCCGGTGATTCCTTTCACCCCCTTTGCACCAGTAGGTTGTGCATCAGGCAGAGACATGGTAATGAAAGAACGTTCATGCTCGACGTTCATCGCCCATCTGACCCGGAACAGTGGCATCGTGTAATCTTCGTCGTACTCAAGTTCACATATCTCTTCGATCCTATCGTAGTATCCTTTACTCTCATTTTTGGTCAAGTGCAGCATCGTCACACCTGAGTTCTGGTAATCACACTTTTTGTCCTTCGGCTCAGTATAGAATGTGTATCCATTTATGTCATATAATTGGTATGTGACAACAGTGCAAGCGGGGCCTACTGCTAATGCATAGATGAGATTTGCATTGGCCATACCGGTCGGTAGTGGTTTGTCTCGAATTCACTCGTTGAACCAAGCCACA
The DNA here is from genome assembly GCF_018294505.1 of Triticum aestivum. Classification (NCBI taxonomy): domain Eukaryota; kingdom Viridiplantae; phylum Streptophyta; class Magnoliopsida; order Poales; family Poaceae; genus Triticum; species Triticum aestivum. The sequence goes on along the minus strand of NC_057806.1, from coordinate 68,713,672 downwards.
AATTTGGAGGTGTGCTCTCTAATGATTTGAGCCTCGGTCCTTTGCCTCCCTGCCATTTCATGCTCTCTCCTTAAGGTGTCCTTGTGAGTTTGCTGCCAAGGACTGATTATATCTGCATGTTGTAACACTATTGTGTGCGCTCTGTCGAAGTTGGCTCGGCGGTTTTGTAGATCCACATTTAAATCGTGCTTCAGGTGTTAGTGACCCACTCCTTCAAGCCTATCAACATGTTTCTTCAAGGGCAAACCAAGCGATTGATCATCATTTATGACATTCTTGCAGAATGATATACACTCCTCGATTAGATAGGTCTGGACGATGCTTCCATCCGGACGGGCTTTGTTACGAACGTATCCCTTCACAGTTCCATTCATCCATTCAAACGGGGACATGGTATGCAAGAATGTCGGTCCAAGGTCTTTAACCTCCGCAATAATATGAACTAGTAGATGGACCATGATATCAAAGAATGACGGTGGGAAATATATCTCAAGCTCACAAAGTATTGAAATGATCTCCTCTTGTAATCGTGTCAGATGCCGCACACTGATCGACTTTCGGTACATAGCGTCAAAAAGTTGCAGAAATCAATAAGTGTGTTGCGGACGTGATCGTCCATTATCCCTCTGACAGCTATCGGAAATAATTGTGTCATCATCACATGACAATCATGTGACTTCATGTTGCTAAACCTTTGCTTTTTCGAGTCAAGATACCTGCTATGAGTCCCGAGTAGCCGGAAGCAACTTTCATGTCGTCGAGGCATTTGAAAACTTGAGAAAGCGCATCCTCCTCGGGAGTGAAGCAAGCTGGGGGCAATAATCATCTTTGGTTTTGGACAAAGTTTTGCCCTTGGCTGACTCGTTGGCTTTGACTTTTTTTTCCTTAATCGTGTCCTTGGTTTTAATGGATGAGGGTTGAAGTTCTTCCCTAATACTGATATCTTTCAAGTCTTGTCTCGCCCTCAGACCATCTTTACTCTTTTCTGGCATGTCAAACAGTGTGCCAAGCAAACTCTCGCACACATTTTTTGTGATATGCATCATATCAAGAGAATGAGGCATACTTAGTAGTTCCCAATACTGCAAGCCCCAGAAAGCAGACTTCCTTTTCCATACTTTTAGTAGATTTTCTCAGGGGACTTCTTTCTTTTCTTTCCTGGCTTAGGGCAATCTTCCCAATTCATTAACATTTCCATGATTGCTGCTCCAGACACCTTACACGGTAGCCCTCGGGTCTCATCAGTGTTGTCGAAAAGATCTCCATGAGTTCTCCACTCGCCCTCTTTGTCAAGCCACCTTCTATGGCCCATGAACACGGTTTTCCTACTGACCTTTTTTGATAGCTGCCGAAAAGATGTGTCATCCATACATTTAACACAATCGCACTGTCCATGGCACGCCTGTCCGAAGATATATCTATAACCCAGATAGTCATAAACGGTCGTGAGCAATGCTGCTCTCATGTGAAAATAATTTCCTGTTCTAGCATCCCAGGTTTTCACCCCTTCGGGCTTCCATAATATTTCTAACTCCTCCTTCAATAGCTCAATATATTTGTTGATATCATTGCTAGGTTGGACTGGCCCTTAAATTAGCATAACCATGTGTATGTACTTTTGTTTCATGCAGAGCCAGGGTGGGAGGTTGTAAATCCATACAAATACGGGCCATGTACTATGTGTGCTACTCTAGTTGCCAAATGGATTTAGTCCATCACTACTGACACCCAACCTGGGGTTTCTTGGTTCTGCTGTGAATTCCGGTTCGAAATTGTCTAGTAATTTCCACTGACAACCATCTACAATATGTCTCAGAATGCCATCACTTTTAGACTTTCTAGTGTTGTGCCAAGTCATGTTCTTTGCCTCCTTTGGGTCAGCGAAATAACGCTGCAAGCGAGGAATCAACAGAAGGTACCATACAACCTTCCGAGGTTCCTTCTTTCCAGGCTTGTATCGGGGTTGGTTGCAAGTTGGACACTCTATTTTGTTCTCATACTCATTTAGATATAAGATGCAATCATTTATGCATGCGTGATATCTTACATGTGGCAAATCAATCGGACACAGAATCTTCTTTGGCTCATCGACACTGCGAGGCAAAAAATTCCCCTTGGGCAAAACTTTGTGTAAATATTCCAATGTAGCATCCAGACTTGCATCTGTGCTCTTGAATCTTGCCTTGATGTCCAGAAGTTTGAGTGTGATGTGCAAGCGCTTTTTCTGGGATTGCAACCTTCATACAGTGGAGTTTTCGTGTCTATTTCGAATTGCGCCAACTTTACAGCCTCTTTAATAGCAGCTCTCTCGCTTGTTGTCTTCTTCCGAAGCAGATCTTTGACATGAGGATCTTGTAGCATTGTAGCCAACGACATATCCTGCGTGACAGTCTCATGATCCTCTTCATGTTCGGGTGGCATTTCATCATTTCCTCCTCCATGCGCATGTTCATTGTTTCCTCCTTCTGGTGGCTCTGCTTGTTCATCGCCAGAGTTTTCTGCGTCATTGTTTCCTCCATCATCACTAACATCCTCCTCACCAAGCTTTGGCCACTGTGTATCACCTGCAACGAAACCGCGACGGAGCATGTGCGCCAGCACGCTGCCTTTGAACGGGTTGTGCAAAACTCCATTTTCGCATGTCAAACATGGACATAATATGTGCACTTCACCCTTTTGTATCATATTTGCCACCGCGAAATTGAGAAAGCCCTTCACACTTCGATCCATATTAAATCTTTCGATAGGCAATAGCGCTGCAAAGGTAAAAGTACAAAAATAATTAAATATATTACCAATGAAGGCATAAAAAATTGGCGTGACCTTTACTAAAAAAGGGACATGTTCAGTGCCAGAAATCTGACAAAACAGAAATGAATCAACGTTTCGCCAAAACATTGGCAACTCTCTAGACATTGCTTGCAAAATGAAACTCCGCACGAGACAATAATTCAAGAGCAATGCAATTTCTATAGCTAGCAACTAATGACACACACATCCATCACATATCCATCCAAATTAACGAGAAGTTCAGTCTATTTTACCTCATCAAAGGTGTGGGAGAGGGGGTCGGCCGACTGTACCTAAGTTGGAGCGCCATTAATGGAGTGTGGTGGAAATTTTAATGCAAGCATGTGTGTTTGAGTGGGTGGAGAAGAGAACTAGCATAGTGAGTGAGAGAGTGTGAAGGCTAGCAACATGCTAGCTAGATCTAATTAAATACCTACTTACGAAATCATGAGAAAGAATTTGGCCTTTTTCTCAAGAATAAGGGAAGAGAGAGGGGAGGAAGACGAAAGAAAGAGGAAGAAGGATAAAAATATCTAAATGGATGCTAGGTCACATGTGATTAGTGTTGCGACGTAATTACTGTCGTGCGAGAAATAAGGAACGCCATTACAATTCTATATATATATATATATATCCCTGGTGTTCGGGTAATGCTCACGCCGATGTTATGCTCGCCTCAAAATATACTGTTGGTGTAACTTACTCGGAGACGCCATAGCTATTACGGTTAGTACTAGCGTAGGGCACTTTGGCTACGCCAGCAGTAAGTTAGGCCAGGTCAGAACATTGGGACCCACATACAGGTGGCGTTCTCTAAAATTCCTATGCCCTATGGCGATTTCTTGCTCAACGTTTGCACTTTCTTACCAACTCTTGTACAAGTTAGGTTCAGCGTTGTTCTGACGATTAAGATTTCTTTGTTTGATGGTTTTTAAAATACAATGGCTATGGCGTACGAAATAGCCTGGCGCCACTACTATTTGAAAAAAATAGTGTTGGCGTTGATGAAAACCGGCGCGTCACCAACTAAAGTTGTGTCTAGCGCTTTTTCCATTAGTACAAGTGGTTGTATATATGGTGTACACTCACTCACTGTATTTGCGACTGTGGGTGATGGTCGTTCTTCATCCTGCAACAGTCGGTGTCCTCTTCTCAAAACAACTATCATCTCAGTTTGTGGATTAAGAGTGAGTATTGTCCACCCGACGAAAAGTACAATTAAGTAGCTCGTTCATAAGAAGTAACAAATCTACGAAAAAATCAGCATGAACTTTGATAAAAATTGAATATATCAAGTACCTGAAATTAAGTGAACGTTTCACGAAAACATTGGCACTCATTACGAATACTTGCATCATGAAAAAAATATTGTACTATATATTGATCCATATGTAGTACATAGTCCTCTGACACAAGCAATCAAATTTAAGAAGTCTACTTCCAAAGATTCAATGGTACTCCCTCCATCTCATAATATAAGAGCATTTTTCACACTACATTAGTGTCAAAAACGCTCTTATATTATGGGACGAAGGGAGTACATCATATAACAAATTTTAACTACACTAACAAAATGTTGCTAATGTACAAGTACAATAATGAGAACTAAAATCTCCATTAACACAGAGAAGGGGGTGTGCTTACCGGGGTGGATTCGGACGATGGCCAGGACGAGGCCGAGGACGACGGCGGAGGCGAACGACGAGTTGGGCGGAGACGCGGGCGACATTGGATGCGGAGGAAGGCGCGGGCAACGGTCACCGGAAAATAGTTGGAGGTAGCGTTGCATCACGAGACCGACAAACTTCAAGGCGGTGATGGGGAAGATTGGGTCTGCAACGCCGTTCGAGGCGGCGGACTGCGACCTCGCCCTCATCGGTGGCGATGGACGACGCCACGACGCTGGCGAGAAAGAGACGGGGGAGAAAGAGATGTGTCTGGATGGATAAGATCAGACTGTCTGCGAGGTGGAAAAGGTCACGTATAGAGTGACGAGCGACATATAGCGCCTTCAACAACTATATATGCGTGGTAGGTGGCAGATAGCTGCGGCGGGTGCCCGATAGTACCCATCACTGCAGACTTTGTTAAATTTTGAAACCATCAGGCACGAGTACCCAGATATAGTTGTCGCGGTCGCTTGGAAGCACCCGCCACTGCTTGGTGAGGAACCGCTGGCGGGCACATCTATATGCCCGTCAGCGTTGCTTCTCGCCCATGAAGAATTAGCGAGCGTATAATAGTGGCGGATCCTCAAACGAGCCCTTCTGACAGCGCCCGCCACTCAGTAGAGGCCACCTGTAAGGTTTTCCCCAATAGTGATGGGCCTACCCCGTAGGTATTCCCCAGTCAGCCGTTGGGTAGGGTTGTTGCGCACACGCGCCATCATGTCTCAAGAGCACGGGGCACGTGGCGCGATGACAATGCCGCAAACATTTTGCATCCGACCAGCCAGATGACTATAAGTATTTCCCTTAAGATAATTCTTTTCAAGAAAATAGACTTGCACACTTAAAATACACTCTAACCTACAGCAAACCTATTACGACCAGCCAACCTTTCCAGCCTCCGCCATCACCACCTCCTCCAAATCCACCCCTTCTCATCCCCGTCGTCGCCGCCACCACCACCACCAAGGGCAAGCGGGATGGCCGGTAAGGGAGGCAAGAAGTCCCAGTCCGCTGTGGAAAAGAATTCTATGAGACCAGGTCTCACGCGAGACCCATCCTGATGAATAACACGTGGCATTCATAAATCACAAAGCATCCCTCACCCCCCACTTAAAATCAAGGGGGAGAGATTAGATGCTTTGTGATTTGTGAATGTCACGTGTCATCCATCAGGACGGGTCTCACCTGCTAACCGTGAGACCTGATTTTATATAAATTTTTTTCGTCCGCTCTTCGGTACACCTGCGCGTGCGGAGAGGAAATCGAGGGGTTGGCCGCTGGCACGGAGCATACCAGGAAATGCGAGGAAGCGAAGAAGGCGGCCCAGGCGGCGAAGGCTCGTGAGCTGGCGGCCCAGAGGGCGCGGGAGTTGGAGCTGGAGGCCGCGCGTAGGGGCCGCGATTAAACAACTCAGGTACAGAATCCGGTTCCGTTCACCCTTCCAAAATTAGCTCAGATTGACTGCAGATCCCGAAATTAGGGCAGATTGACTGGTGATTTGGACGATTTTGGACGGGGTTCTGACGCAATTATTAGAGCAAGATTTATAGTAATCCAATGGCAGATATGGACGGGAGCGCTGACTGCGCCAAGTTGTTAGAAATTAAAGGGCTTTTACTAGCGAATTAAGTAGTGCTGTATTGGTTAACTGCAAAATTGGGTGGGAATAAAGTAGTCGTGCTGAATTAGAGGGATTTTACGCGAATTAAGTAGGTAGTACTGTATTTGTTGTGCTGGATTAGAGAGATTTTACTAGCGAATTAAGTACTCCCTCCGTTCCAAATTAGTTGATTTGAATTTATCTAGATACGGATGTATCTAACACTAAAACATGTCTAGATATATTCGTATCTAACAAATCTGAGTCAACTAATTTGCACCGGCGGGAGTAGTACTGTACTTGTGAACTGCAAGTATGGACAGTTTCTCACAGCAGAACAGGCAATTTAGTATTATACAAAATGTTAATGCTCATATAAGTCTGCTCATGTGTGCTAAGATTGCGTAAGCAAATTTCCAATGCCTGTTGATATGTGCTAAGATTTTCAGTTACAGCAAAAAAAAAGTACTCGTTGTTTTAGCTTTTCCTGGCAATCTGGTACAGGCACAAATATGCAAAACTCTTAGGCCTAACAAATATGCAAAGCTATTGAGCTTTGGAGGCCTAATAAACCGGAAAGGAGGGAGTATATAGACCAACTCTCCTGTGCAATCAGGATTTTACTCGTATCCTATGCTAGCTGTGGTGATGCTTCCTGTTTTATACCTTCAGTGTAGTAGTAGCCCAACCAATTATCAAAGAATAATAAGTAGTGACAATACAGTCTCTTATATCACAGAAAAGAAAACCTACCAAGTAAAAAAGACGGTCAGAATGCACCTTAAATCATTGCATACTATAAATTTTCTCCTAGATAATTTGATCATATACATAAACTAATTACTATGCATTGCAGCAAAGGCAGGCATCAAGGGCAGGGGAAGAACAAAACAGCAAGTGTTGTATCATGGCGAAATAAAGCACAATGTCAGGAGATTCATCTGTTCTACTGATATAATGTACTCCTTTGAACATATTATGTCTTGCCTATTTTGAACTCCTATGAACATATTACTTCACATATTACCTGCCGTGCTCACATATTACCTGTCTGCTATGTGCATGCTCATGTGATATTCTGCGATGGTCAAGTTCTCTTGTTGAATTTTTTTATCAAACCTATCAACAATAGAATCCAGAAGGTGCTTCTTGTGAAGCTAATTACAAGCTCACCATAATACAAGTGTCTTTTGATAACACACCGTTTGGAGGTTGATGATGAGGCCCACCATTAGACATTGGCATTGGGATACCCAAATGTTGTTGTTGGCAGGTCATGGTATTCAGGCTGGGGATCAAAGCGGAATATTGGCCTGTCCGTGGCAACAAGCATGCAGCCCCTTTGTCCCGCTCTCGGTTTTCCCCAAAATTTGGTAGCGTTCTACCCCTGCTCAACCCTTCGTCCCGCTCTAGGGAAAGAAAGAAGAACAGCGGCACGTGGTGAGGAGATGAGAAGCGAAGCAACTCGAGGTCCATGGTGGCACAAGCGAGCACGGATCCCACCGCCGTCTGCCCGTCTCCCTCTTCCCCTTCACTCTCTACCTTGCGGGTTCCTGGCCGTGGAGATTGGCGGTGTCCTGCTGCTCGCCAGATAGATCCAGAAGAGGTGGGGCTCGACAGCTCAACAGCTATGTACTGCGGTGAGGACGGTGCTCGGCAGTGTCACACTGGTCCGTGGTCGCCGTCATGGGCCTCATCCCTTGCTCGGACGGACGCCAGCAATGGTTGTCGCCCGGAGGCAACCTCGAGCGTTCCATCCATCCTCCCACACGTCGCCGTTGTTGGCCTCATCGCTTGCCTGGACGGACGTGAGCAGAGGACACACATTGTCTGCCCGTCGTGCTTCGGCACTCCTGGCGGCAACAAGGATGCGCGGCCGAAAGGCTCATAACAGGTTTGTGTGCGACCGCGACTCCCATGGCCTCCCGGCGCTGCTATGTAATGCCCACCATCCAAACAAGAATTAGCATTGGTCAATATCCATGAATTCCATGCGGCAAATGCATAAACATCCAAACAGCAAAATTCAGGATGTATCTCAATATCAATGTCTGGTGATTTGATATTGAAGCCAATTCTTTCCAAGGCCTTGAATGTCTACATCCAAACGGAACACAAGAGAGTTTTCTGGTCAAAAAGAACTATAGATACCCATCAATGAATAAAAATTAGTCAAATTTGGCCTATCGAAGACTTTGAGCTTGCATATTGTGAGACTACTTCAATTACTCTATCGGAGAGTATGAGTTTGCGTATTGAGAGACCACTTCAATTACTCGATTTTCTTTGTGAGAAGACTGAGTTTTCTTGTCCATAAGAACTGGAATTACCCATCAATCAATAGAGAATGGTCAAATTTGGCCTATTGGACTATGGGTTGGCATATTGTGAGACTCCTTCAAATACTCTATTTTCTTTGTGTGCATGTTTTTGATTGAGTACTGTCAAGGACCTCGGTGCCCAAGACAGCAGGACCTCGACTACGTAGTTCGTAGTCTCGGTTGATAGGAGCGCTAGGGTTTTTGCCTAACTGCTCAATGGTGCAGGAGAAAAGATTAGGAGTAGAGGAGGAGGTAGGAGATAATGATTTATTTCTTGCCTCAAAGGGTGCAGATTATAGGATATATAAAGGCCTTTTGGGCTTCTAACAAACTAGAAAACTAACTACTCCTGGACTCTAGGAACCAACGTAGGATCAGGACTCCTTGCCCCGATCATGCCTCGCCGGCTGTGGCCGTCGGCTGCTGCTCCTGGGCGCGCGACCCGCGCCTGTACGCAGTGCCCCACATGACAAGTACTGATGTGTATCAGAGTGCCAGACATCAAGTGATTTGGCCGTGGGCAATAAACCTGGTACTGCTAGCTGAAGATACCACCCAATAACCATTCCTATTCAAGTAGTAGTATTAGTACCAAAAATAGTATACACAAAATTATTTCAACAACATACGTCTCGTAGGAACTATATTAGACAGACAGGTTGGGCCACCTAGCTTGGCCCGGACAAGATGAGTAAAAGGAAGCAAACGGCTCTAGTGTGTACTCTATAGGGTGAAAACAATTCAGAAAACAAAGATGGTGGTAGTTGGGCCACTCCAGCACTTTGGTGCGGAGAATCTAATGTAGAGGCTTCCTAATTTGCGTCAAAACCCAACCATCTATGATATTGATGTATCCATTACAAACAATCAAGCAAACAGACTGGGAACGAATTAAAAAATGCTATCACAAAGAATCAAAGCAAACCGTGCATGAAGGAATTCAACAATGCTATCACAAACAATCAAAGCAAACCATGGGGAAAGGAATTCAGCAATGAGACTGAGCATACCTCATCTAGTTGCACATATTTGAGGTGAAGGAGGAAACGCCAACACACCTCATGCTGGCCTGCATATAATAAAATTCTGTGAGGCTCATCGCATAACTAAAGATTTCAATACAATATGATAAAATAATTAAGCTACCCTCCTAATTATACATCTGTATTGTTAATATGAACTTCGAAGTACTAGTCAGATTCAACGCGCCGCGTTAGCTTTGAGGGCAAATGATGTCACAGAAATTGGAAATTTTCGAACATGCTTTAACGGAGAGAAAAGCAAATATTACAACCACAGCTACACCTCCTGTTTATATAAGGTCAGGTTACAACAGGGCAATAGAAATGTTTAACAGACACAACTATATTTCCAATGATGAACAACAATGGTTCCTGTTTTTATAACAGACACAACAATATGCAATATGTTACAACAACAACACAAAATACAATACTAATACAGAACTGCACATTTTATTAACACAGAGGCCATAAATACTTAAACATGAGTGATAAGAACGTGCATCACTCCCAAACGAGTTCAGAAATCATGAGATAAAAATATGGGTACTCCCTTCGATCCTATTACTTGTCGCGACAAGTAATATGGATCGGAGGGAGTAGTTTATTTTGCAATGATGGAGAATATTTTTTTTTTCAAAACGGGTGATGGAGAATAATAGGCATGCAGAACTAAAACAACTAAGTTTCTATCATGATCTGCCACGCGCATTCAGCAATGTAAAAAATCCCCGCAAAAAATACATGTCCAACATATACAATTATGAGCTCTTTGGTTCAAAGAAGATGTTGGTAGGGGAATTTCCTTTGGTGCCACTATTCATCCATTTGGTTCAAATGAATAGAGAGCAGGGGGAAATGGAGGAATTTCTTTGGATACCAGTTTCAAAGAAAAAATGCAGGAACCATCTGGACCTCATTTTTCAAACTCCTACTACCGAAATCTTGAACAGCATACGTCTCGTAGAAACTATATTAGACAGGCATAGGCTGGGCCACCCAGCTTGGCCCGGACAAGATGGGTAAAAGGAAGCAAACAGCTCTAGTGTGTACACTGGGGTGAAAACAATACAGAAAACAAAGATGGTTGTAGTTGGGCCTCTCCATCACTTTGGTCTGGAGAATCTAAGGTAGAGGCTTCCTAATTTGTGTCAAAACCCAACCATCTATGATATTGATGGATCCATTGCAAACAATCAAGCAAACAGAGTGGGAAGGAATTCGACAATGCTATCACAAACAATCAAAGCAAACCGTGCCGAAAGGAATTCAACAATGAGACTGAGCATACCTCATCTAGTTGCACATATTTGAGGTGAAGGAGGAAACACCATCACGCCTCGTGCTAGCTTGCATATAATAACTTTCTGTGAGGCTCATCGCATAAATAAATATTTCAACACAACATGATAAAATAATTAAGCTACCCTCCTATACTTCTGTATAGTTAATATGAACTTCAAACTGCTAGTCAGATTCGATGCACCTCATTTGCTTTTGAGGCAAAATAATGTCACAGAAATTGGAAAAATTTTAAACATGCTTTAAAAGAGAGAAAAAAGCAAATATTCACAGCTAGACCACCTGTTTATATAAGGTCAGGTTATACAAAAGGGCCATAGAGATGTTTAACAGACAACTATATTTCCAATGATGAACGTGGAAGTTGTATAACAGATACAACTATACGCAACATGTAATAACAAGAAAAAATGGTGACTGTCAACTCATGAAACGATGGAAACATACATCTGCTATGCTAATACCTACAGCATATTGCTCCTAACTTTTCTATCTACCAAGCGGTACGGCTACATCTATATAAACAAAAAAATAATTGAAGACACGGCCCTTCTTACACTTTTAGGGTAAAAGTAACACAAAATAAAATACTAACACAGAACTGCACATTTCATTAGCACCGAAGCCATAAATACTTGAACATGAGTGGTAAGAATGTGCATCGCTCCCAAACCAGTTCATAAATCAAGAGATAAAAAGTATGAGTGGTTTATTTTGCAATGATGGAAAATAATAGGCATGTAGAACTAAAATGACCAAGTTCCTACAACTGTCACACTTACTCTGCAATGTACAACATCCCCGCAAAAACCATCTGGACCTCATTTTCCAAACTCCTACTACAGAGGTCTTTAATTGCATAATAGCATCCTAGATTTGACCACATTTTTATTAATAATCCCGAGTTTTGTGAACCAAATACCGTTGACAAAATTCCTATGTTTTCTTATCACACGCATTTCTACCTTATTCTTGTGTCTATTCCTACATATCATCATAACAAAACATGCCCTTACATTTTAAAGAATTAACACTATAATAAATATTTTTTTAATGAGGAACATTAGAAGTATGATATTCAAAACTTATTTTCCCACGATGTAGAATCATATCGTAATATATATAAAGCTTGTACAATTATGTCTTAATAAACTTATTATTTTCTCATAATGTAAAATCATAAGACATCTACAGCATAGAGTCAAGTTTCAATTGTACAATATCAACACAGTTATGTACTCCCTCGGTTCATAATTATAAGATGTTTTGGATATTCCAATATAGACTACATACAGACAGAAATGAATGAACAAACACACTAAAATGTGTCTATATCCATCCTATTTACAAAAAAGTTAGAACATCTTATATTTGTGAAGGGAGGGTGAGGGAGTCCTAGATTAGGGGGTGTCCGGAGGGCCGGACTATACCTTCAGCCGGACTCCTGGACTATGAAGATACAAGATTGAAGACTTCGTCCCGTGTCTGGAAGAGACTTTCTTTGGCGTGGAAGGCAAGCTTGGCGATACGGATATGTAGATCTCCTACCATTGTAACCGACTTTGTGTAACCCTAACCCTCTCCGGTGTCTATATAAGCCGGAGGGTTTTAGTCCGTAGGACAACATACAGAACAACAATCATACCATAGGCTAGCTTCTAGGGTTTAGCCTCTCCGATCTCGTGGTAGATCTACTCTTGTACTACCCATATCATCAATATTAATCAAACAGGACATAGGGTTTTACCTCCATCAAGAGGGCCCGAACCTGGGTAAAACTTCGTGTCCCTTGCCTCCTGTTACCATCCGGCCTAGACGCATAGCTCGGGATCCTCTACCCGAGATCCGCTGGTTTTGACACCAACATTGTGCTTTCATTGAGAGTTCCTCTGTGTCGTCGCCGTCAGGCTTGATGGCTCCTACGATCATCAATAGCGATGCAGTCCAGGGTGAGACCTTCCTCCCCGGACAGATCTTCGTCTTTGACGGCTTCGCACTGCGGACCAATTCACTTGGCCATCTGGAGCAGATCAAAAGCTATGCCCCTGGCCGTCAGGTCAGATTGGGAAGTTTAAACTACACGGCTGACATCCACGGGGACTTGATCTTCGACGGATTCGAGCCACTGCCGAGCGCGCCGCACTGTCACGACGAGCATGATCTAGCTCTACCACCGTACAGTGCCCTGGAGGCCGCACCCACATCGGCTTCGACCCTTAATTCGGAGCTAACTACGCCGATCGAGGATGGGTGGTTGGACGCCGCCTCGGGGGCTGCGATCCCAACGGCGATCGAGCTGAAGACCAGCCCCGCACTCCGCGAGACTCGTGACTCCAAGGAGCCGGACTCCTCTCCGGACTCCGAACCCTCCGCGCCCCTGCCGATCGAATCCGATTGGGCGCCGATCATGGAGTTTACTGCCGCGGACATCTTTCAGCACTCGCCTTTCAGCGATATTCTGAAAACACTAAAGTTTCTCTCTTTATCAGGAGAGCCCTGGCCGGACTACGGTCGGCAAGGTTGGAATACGGACGATGAAGAAATTCAAAGCCCACCCACCATCCACTTTGTAGCCACTGTCGATGATTTAACCGACATACTCGACTTCGACTCCGAAGACATCGACGATATGGACGTCGATGAAGGAGACGATGAAGAACCAGCGCCTATTGGGCCCTGGAAAGCCACCTCGTCATATGACGTATACATGGTGGACGCACCAAAAGATAACGACGAGGAGCGGAAGGACGCACCGAAGGCTTGTTCCCTCGAGAAGCAGTGAAAGCGGCGACGCAAGCGCCGCCCCAAATCCCGCCTCGACAGAAATAACGATCACACAGACCCAGCGCTGGAGCAGGGCGAACCGCTGCCGGACAACGGCAATCCGGATAATCAAACCGAACAAACAAATTCTATCAAGGATAATGGTCTGGACGACATAACGCCGGACAGGCACCCGGAGCAGCAGAACGCCCGTAAAAGGCTTGTTGCCACCGCGAGGAGTCTTAAAAAGCAGAAGCAAAGGCTCAAGGCTGCGCAAGACACACTCCAAATCAGATGGAGTAAAATACTCAACACTGCAGCGAGGTACGGCGACAATCGCCCCTCCAAGAGCTACCCAAAGCGGAAGCTGCTGCCTGAATTCGATGAGGAGGCCTCAGAGCCCCCATAACCAAATATCAAAGTAGCCACCTGGCCGGATAGACGACCCCTCTAATAACACAGAGCGGCATACAACGCCACTCACAATACAACACGCGACCCATGCGAGGGCTCGCACCCAAAGGACGGTGCAACAAGATCCATCTATGGACCACGCAAGCGCGCCCCAGCATACAATGCAACACAACAAACATCCGAACAACGCGGTACACCCAGCTGCAGGGGTGCCGCACACCCCCTATGTTTCACCGATGAGGTGCTGGACCATGAATTTCCAGAGGGATTCAAACCCGTAAACATAGAGACATACGATGGAACAACAGACCCTGGGTCTGGATTGAGGACTACATCCTTCATATCCATATGGCTCGAGGAGATGATCTCCACGCCATCAAGTACTCACCCCTCAAGCTCAAAGGGCCAGCTCGTCACTGGCTTAAAAGCCTCCCTGAAAGCTCCATTGGAAGTTGGGAAGAGCTCGAAGACGCCTTTCGGGCAAATTTCCAAGGGACTTATGTCCGACCTCCGGATGCGGACGATTTGAGTCATATAACTCAACAACCCGGAGAGTCATCCCGAAAGCTTTGCAACAGGTTTCTTACTAAAAAGAACCAGATTGTCGACTGTCCGGACGCCGAAGCCTTGGCAGCTTTTAAGCGTAGCGTCCGTGACGAATGGCTCGCCAGACACCTCGGCCAAAACAAGCCGAGAACGATGGCCGCATTAACAAGCCTCATGACCCACTTTTGCGCGGGTGAGGACAGCTGGCTAGCCAGATGCAGCACCAGCGACCCCAGTACATCTGAAATTAGAGATGGAAACGGGAAATCACGGTGCAACAACAATAACAAACGCCGAAATAAAGAAGACAACACGAAGGGCACGACAGTAAACGCCGGATTCAAAAGCTCTCTGCCAGGTCAAAAGCCGCCCTCTAAAGGCATCAGGGATGAACTGTCCAGCCTCAACAAAATTCTGGACCAAGTATGTCAGATCCATAGTACCCCTGGTAAACCTGCTAATCATACCCACAAAGAATGTTGGGTCTTCAAGCAGTCCGGCAAGCTCAACGCCGTACACAAGGGGGAGGATACACCAAGTGAAGACGAGGACGAGCCTCCCAAGCAAGACACTGGGGAACAAAAGAAATTTTCACCAGAAGTCAAAACAGTAAACGTCTTACACGTGATCAAGGGAAAAAACAACGCGGCACTCCCAGGAAAATATACCCAAGTGCCTGTCACCGCGAAGTCCTGCCACTGGTCGTCTCAACCGATCACTTTCGACCATTGCGATTACTCAGCAAGTATCTGACGCGCAGGATAGGTTGCCCTGGTATTAGACCCAGTAATTGGCGGATATCACTTCACACGAGTCTTGATGGATGGTGGCAGCAATCTAAACCTAATATATCAGGATACAATTCGTGGGATGGGGTTAGACCCAACAAAAATTCGCCATAGCAATACTACCTTTAAAGGAGTAACGCCAAGCCCAGGGGCTCGTTGTACGGGCTCCCTCCTACTACAAGTTATATTCGGCTCCCCCGATAACTTCCGTCGCGAGCATTTAACCTTCCACATCGCTCCGTTCCAAAGTGGCTATGAAGCACTGCTCGGACGCGAAGCTTTCGCTCGCTTTAATGCAATACCACACTATGCCTCCCTCACACTCAAGATGCCCGGTCCACGTGGCATCATTTCAGTGAACGGAAATATCAAGCGATCTCTACGCGCCGAAGAGAGTGCGGCTGCCTTGGCAGCCGCACACTAAAGGCGCCCGGACCAGTGAAAGCATCCAATAGACTGTCAAGACCTCAGACACAACTAATCAAGCCCGGCGCCGCTATTTATACCGAATAAATGGTCACACCCCTATTTGTCAATACAAGGGGCTCAACGCGCGCAGACAAGTGGCAATTTCTTCTCATCTTGAATTATACATGGTTTCTTTAAAAACTATCTTTTTGCACGACAACTTTTTCACCTAAATTCCTCTCTTTTACAGACGATCATCGTGCTACACCCGTCCAGGATATGGCACAACGGAGACACAGGCACAGACGTGCAGCAGGGACCCGCTCCAAGGATTCTTTTTAGATTAAGACCCTGTGTAAACCTTTTTTACTGTCTCTTGTTGATACATATCCACCTTGAGAAGGATGCTGACGTCTTGGCATGTGGCCACGCCAGAACAATGCACGTACCTGAACACAAGGGGCTTCTTACAAAGGCCATTATTTAGGCCCGGTTTATACCACAAAGACCAAATACCTTAGGGAGTGTTCGGCGTCGCGAGTTTGGCCCTATATGCATCAGCTCCGACTCATTGTTTTTGGTCAAATGTTGGGTTTGCCCGGCTCCTGTGTTTTGGTGCCTTACGTTCCGCTTTACCGGCTAAGGTAGCACCAGGAGAACTACTGCGATTGTGCCCTAGTTCATCCGGACGAGCACCTCAGTAGAGAAAGCCGAAAACTGACTGTCATGATATAGCGTGAGACTGGTTAACCACTCGATGACCTATTGGAATGTTAGAATTCATCCGCCTTAACGAAGGGCCGTTTTCCGGCCAGGCATGTACGCACCCCGGAATCGGGAGAGTGCGGAGCCACCAGGGGCTATCTAGTAGCCCCACTATCAAACTCTTATGGCTAAGTGAAAGTGCTAAAGCATTATAGTCGGGTTGCCTCGCTCGCTCCGGTATCATCTCCTTAATAGGACCAGGACATTGGGTTAAGTGTGAACGCGTGTTTTTTGCGAGCACCTCCGCATTATATGAGTGGGGGTTGAAGCCGACGGCTGCAATCTTTCAGGTTATACACATGTATACATAAACGGCCGTCCAGGAAGCATCATATTACTTTCAGGCAAAAGTATAAAAATAGCCTTATAAAAATTTATAAAAGCATTTTGCTTACAATGAGATTACATATCACTCAAACATAATATTTTTTGAGCACTGGGTCCCTATCAAACGAGCACCCTCAAGAAGTTCTTCAAAGTAGTGCTCAGCAGCCATTCGACCTATGGCCGAATCCTGCGCTGCAACAGTGGTGGCATCCATCTCCGCCCAGTATGCTTTAACACGGGCAAAGGCCATCCGTGAGCCCTCTATGCACGCCGACCTCTTCATCGCATTAATGCGCGGCACCACGTCAAGGAACTGCGGCACCAAGCTGAAATAGCTGTTCGGTTTTGGCCTTTCCGGCCATAGCTGATCCACAACAGACCTCATGGCGAGTCCGGACAACCTATTCAGTTCGGCCCATTCGGCTAATTGGTCAGTCAATGAAAGCGGATGCTCGGGAGAATGAATTGTGTCCAAAACAGCTGGTCCACTTCACGGTCCGTCTGACCCTGGAAGTACTTGGCCGCATCGGCAGCGCTCGCCGCCAAATCCATATACACATCCTCCGAACTCCACAGCCGATCCAGAGAGGCATACCGTGGATCTCCGAACTTCCTCCGCGACATAAAGGATTTCCCAGCTACAATATCCCCGGCTTCCCGCAGCTCCTCCTTCTTCGCCCTCATAGCAGAGCGGATGTCTTTTCTCGTCGCAGCAGCCTTCTCAAGGTCCGACGCCTTCGCTAGGTTTTCCTTTTCAAGAACCCGGCAACGGCCGGCGGCGGCTTTTAATTCTATGGCCATCTTGGCCATCTTATCTCGGCTCTCGCCATGCACGGCCTTCTCGGCTTTCAACTCTTCGGCCGCCTTCAAAGCAGCCGCATTGCCAAACCTCGCTTGTTCCTTGGCTCGGGCAAGTTCTGTCCGCAAGGCTTCAACAGTGGTAGCTCCATCTGCAGTCACAACATATTAAAGATACTGGCATCATGTTGCTCTTACTATGTGGCGTTTACCAAATAATGACACTTACCCTGTGCCTCGTCAAGCCTTTTGTTAACAAGCTCGATGTCGGCGTCTGCCGCATCCAACTGCCGTTTTAAATGGGCAAACTCGCTAGTCCGGCTAGCCACCGGAGCTTCCATCACCTGCACATAGAGGCAGTATGGTTATTACCTGGGAATATGATCCTCTGTTCGTCGTCGTTCCCGACGACAACCAGAGTCTGAGGGGCTACTATCTACACAGGGCACACCTAGCATGTGCAGGACTATCATACATTATTTTACGTACCTCAAAGCCTGTCAGTAGACTCATAAAAGCTTCATGCAATCCGCTTTCGGCGGATGAGATTCTCTCCATCACCGTATTCATCAGCACACGGTGTTCATCTGAGATGGCCGCTCGCCCCACCAACTCCCTCAGAATATCCGATCGCACACCAGAGGTGCCGGACTCTTTTGTCCGCTCTCTTTGGGAGCCGGACACTGGGAGCTTCGGGGGTCAATGGGATTATCTTCTGGCCTCACCGGACTTGGAGAGGCCCTCCGCGACGACACTTCGGGGTCGCCCACTTCCGGAGCGGAGGAGTCCGGAGGAGGCGTTTCGCTCTCCATCATCTCTGGAAGAAGATCCCCCGAAGACGAGCTCATTTGAGAGGGGCTAAGGCCCGAACTGCAAAGATATATGCGGTGGTTATTTTCTCAGAAGAAAAAGATGGCATACCTGTACTATTAAAGTATTTAGGGTCACTTACGACTCGCTGGAGAATTGATCCCCCCGCGGACTTTGTGCGGCAAAAGCACCCCCCAAGGTAGGACCCTCTGTGGGAGACTTCTTCTCCCGTTTGGAAGCTTCGGCTTCCGAATCCCAGGGCGCGGTCCTTTTCCTCCTTCGGTCGTCTTCCTTCATGGAGACGCTCGCTCCCTTGGTTAGAACGGGCAACGTTGGGGCCCGCGTCCGCCCGTATTATCCTCCCCAGTAACCGCGTGTACAAGTCATTTAAAGCGGTCCCTCGGGATTGAACTCCCACAAGCGAAGGGGCCGGCGTTTGCAAGGCTGGACTTGACGAACCAGCATAACTTGTATTACCGCAACCAAACTAAAATCTCCATTGAAGAGATCTCGAATGCGGCTTTGGAGTATAGGCACGTCCTTGGCTGGAACCCAGCTCAGACCTCTGCTGATCCATGACATCAGTTGTGGTGGAGGGACCGAGCAGAAAACAGGGATGGCCGCCCACTTGGCACTTCTAGGAGTCATGATGTAGAACCACTCCTGTTGCCACAATTCAGACACCTCTGGAATGGAACCTTTGGGCCATGGAGCTCCCGTCATCTTGCATATTGAGGCACCTCCACACGCTGCATGTTGCCCCTCGATCATCTTCGGCTTTACTTCAAAGATCTTGAGACACAGGCCAAAGTGAGGGGTAACCCGGAGGAAGGCCTCACACACGACAATAAATGTCATGATATGAAGAAAGGAGTCCGGAGCTAGATCATGGAAATCTAGCCCGTAATAAAACATCAAACCCCTAACAAAAGGATCCAGAGCAAGGCCTAGACCTCGGAGGAAGTGGGAGACGAACACGACGTTCTCGTTGGGTTCGGGGGAGGGGACGGCCTGCCCTCGGGCAGGCAGCCGATGCAAAATCTCGGCGGTCAGATATCTGGCCTCCCTCAACTTTTTGATGTCTTCTTCCGTGACGGAGGAAGGCACCCATCGGCCTTGAAGGCTAGATCCGGACATGATTGAAGGTTCGGAGCACCTAACCTGAACTTTGGGTGTTTGAGCTTGAGGTGGGGGAAGGATTCGATTGAGCACGGGAGGGAAAAAATAAAAGCCTTGTCCCTTTATAAAGAGGGTGAATATCAAGCGTCCTCTCCGTAGCCGTTTGGACTTGCCTATAGTCTAGGAGTCCTAGAAGCGGTTGGGTTACCCACGCCCATATTGATGAGAATCCCGGAATAAGGGGACACGATCTCTGCTTTAACAAGACGTGCCAAGGAAACCGCCTCGCATGACGCGCTGAGGTGGGATAATAAAACGATTCGAATAAAGGCTTGGCCGTGGTGCGATATCACACTACGGAATACGTCAGCAGATTAGATTTGTGTAAATATTATTCTCTCTACGGCAATATGTGGAAACTTATTTTGCAGAGCCAGACACTATCTTTGTGTTCAAAATCTTCTATGAAGTACTTGGGGGAGGAACCCGCCATGCAATGCCGAAGACAATCTGCGCGCCGGACTCGTCGTCATTGAAGCCTGGTTCAGGGGCTACTGAGGGAGTCCTGAATTAGGGGGTGTCCGGAGGGCCGGACTATACCTTCAGCCGGACTCCTGGACTATGAAGATACAAGATTAAAGATTTCGTCCCGTGTCCGGAAGGGACTTTCCTTGGCGTGAAAGGCAAGCTTGGCGATACGGATATGTAGATCTTCTATCATTGTAACCGACTTTGTGTAACCCTAACCCTCTCCGCTGTCTATATAAGCCGGAGGGTTTTAGTCCCTAGGACAACATACAGAACAACAATCATACCATAGGCTAGCTTCTAGGGTTTAGCCTCTCCGATCTCGTGGTAGATCTACTCTTGTACTACCCATATCATCAATATTAATCAAACAGGACGTAGGGTTTTACCTCCATCAAGAGGGCCCGAACCTGGGTAAAACTTCGTGTCCATTGCCTCCTGTTACCATCCGGTCTAGACACACAGCTCAGGACCCCCAAACTGAGATCCGCCGGTTTTGACACCGACAGAGGGAGTAGTATATTATACTAGTCGTCGTGCTAACATACATGTACAAACATCATCTTGTACAACGATGTGTAGTTTCTCACCGATGTACAATCATAAAACATGTACAACACATATACCTAAATTTTAATAAATATTGTAGTTCTATAATAATAATTGTACAATGCTAACATAGTTATATGGTTAATTTAGCTAGTTACTTGATTAAGAAATAACATGTGTAGGCTATTATCTTGTTTAAAAATGTATACCGAGGCTTAGTTTGTGGATTGCTGAACTATGATTAGTGTTAACTACTCTGCAAATAATCACTGCAGTAAGGAAAATGATGAGCAGACAATAAAACAGGCAAAAGCTGGAATGTAATAATCCACAGCAATGCCAAACACAGCCTAAATTTACAATAGTGTGTACTAATCTTTTTCAAAAGTCAATTTCTCTAAGTTTCGTTTGTAGAAAATGATAATAAAATATCGACAACCAAAATACCACATGGATCATTGACTAACGTGCTAAAAGGCCCCACAGGAGGTAGGGGGTCTGAGGAAGGATTATACAAGGCAACCCTTACCCCTACACAGTGCAATGCAGAGAGGCCACGTCAAACCCAGGACCTCTTGCACAAGTTGGGGCCCGTCCTTCACATCAATTGCTATATCCATAATATATTTTTGTATTTATTTATTTATTAGTATTATTGAAATTGATATTCCTTTTTCTATAAACTTGTTAAAAAATTAGAAAAATTATATTTCTATAAATTATATACACCTTTTAAAAAGAAACAGAGTGAGTAAAATTTTGAGTGATAAACATGGAATCACATATCATCATCTGTAAGACTTAATTTGCACTAATCTAAAATCATAGACATGTAGAACAAATACAAAAATAATCGATAAAAGTGAATAATAATAATTATTATTATTATAAAAAATAGCCACAAAATAACACGGTCACACTTAATTACCTTGGTACCACTAAAAACATTTAAGCCATATAATTTTATCAAACTATACAAAAACCAGTAAGTCTGTTCCTTGTAGTATTTTATCGATCATCATGGCTAGCCTCCAAGCAAAATATCAATCTCCTCAGGCAGCCATTGCACCTCACTGGCCTGCTCCAAACCACTACCTCGCATGTGGATGTCATCATCCTGCATCAGAGATCTGAAGCTGATTATGGCTTATCTTCAGCCAAGGCTACCGTAGACCATAGCAGATCAAACAGATCTAGGCTTCTGCTACAGACATCAAACAGTAGCCGCATCATAAGGCTAGGGAGCTCGCCTGGGGTAGGTAGACGAGAAAGCTAGATCCAAATTTCTCAGTGGGAGAACTCGATCGACCCACCGTGCCACCACAGCCACCGGGTTATAGCAAAATTACCTCTGGTTAATCACATCGCCGGTAGCATGTATCAGCCACTAGCCAAGGCTCTAGCAGTGGAGACCGGCACGTCTCTCCTTGCAGATCTGAGTCACCCACCGGTACCTTCAGATCCGTCGCGGTCAACGCCATAGAGGGATGCGCCTCCGGTAGATCTGCGACAATTATATTGCCGTCCTGGAGTCTATAGAGAACAGTCACCGGCGCAGGGCGGCGACGGACCGCCCCTCCCATCAGTCAGATCAACTCACCAGTTCGTCATCAAACCTCGACAGAGGCCGGCCATGGAAGTCAGCTACCATCGCACCGTCTCTGCATCGGGAAATTCGGAAGGATGACCGGGCCTCCGCGCCTCCAACTCCTCCATTCACAGGATGCGCAGAAACCGGGAAAACTTGCCCCGAGCACCAGAAGCTCGCCCGAGCGCGTCAAACGCACCGCCGAAGGTACGGCGGCGGCGTCGCGTACGAGGGAAGGAAGGGGCCTGCGGCGGCGGCCAGGTGGTGATGCGGCGTCGGACAGGGGATGAGGCAGGCGGCGTATAGGGTTTGAGAGGCGTGCAGAGGAACGAGAGAGATGGGGATTCCGGCTCTGTTCGATGCCAAAACAATATCGCGACCTAAAACCCGCTACGCGTTATAGTATACGGAAAGCGACTGCATGTGGAAAAGCGGGCGCCGTACACCGGTGCACCGGGTGTAGGCCCATTTGTCCGTCTCACTTTTCTGGTGACGCATAACTTTGCTGCTTACGTCCTACTTTTTGCCTGACTCTTTTTTGAGGTTAGCGCATTCACCCGATTTTGTTAGATCCGTATTCTCTCTTGACTTTTCTCCTTGTACTTTTGTTTTCTCTTTTTTCTTTAGAGTTGGTATTTTTCTGTTTCTAACATCACACACTCTGCTAACTTTAATAAGGAAACACGTGCTCAACTGCTAGAGCTAACGCGGCCGCAAATCGGACTCTATTAGGCTGGTCATAGTAGGGAGTAACTTTAGTAATGTCATGCATAAGATACTAGCCTAAGTTAGTACCTTCATAGTATAAAGTAACATAGTAGTAGTGTCATAGGAAACTTCATTTATTAGCTTGTAGACTCATCTTGTCTTGGGAAGCGCTATATTACAGTAACATATTATGTTACCACTTCTCATTAACTACGTGCCACATAAGCAAAATCTTCTTAGAGTGTGCTATGTTACTAGCTAAGTTACTCCCACTATGACTAGCCTTAAGGAAAAACATGCTCAACTGCTAGAGCTAACACAGCCGCAAATCGGACTCTATCCCTTCGCGGACACAGGGACCGGCATTTCAAAAGAAAATTGAATAAATCAGACGAAATTTATGCAAACGGGACCTATTTCATGCAAAGTTTAACATACTCCCTCTGTTTCATAATACCCCCTTGGTTCCATAATTTAAGACCTTTTAGCTTTTTTTATTCGTATGTATCTAGACACATTTTAGTATGCACATGTTCACTCACTTTGTTATGTATGTAGTCAACATTTTGAAATAGCTAAAAGGTCTTATATTAGGGAACGGAGGGAGTATATTGTTTCGTCCGATGGGCTGCTTGAAGGCAGGAGGTTCCCACCGAGCTGTCTGGGCCTTCCAGGCGCTTTTCATTGCGCAGTACTTCTATACGATGTGTGTCAAATCTGCAAAGTGCAGTATGCGGCGGCGGTTGAGGGCGTTAAGGATTCCCTCGTCCATACAGTTGCGGCAAAATACTGAAACCACGTCGTCGTTGCATCAATCTTTGATCTTGTTTTGAACAAGGAGGAATCTAGCCCAAAAGTGAGGACCGTTTCCTCAGGTTGCTGCCGTACATACATTAGGTCGCATACATCTGGAGGACCTGAATTGCTTGGGGAATATTGCTTGTGGTGGGTGGGCGAGTTAAAATTGGAACCCTGACCCACTATTGCATCCGGAGTTTAAAGAATTTCTGAGGTCACCAGCCCAGGATCCGGAGTGTCATGGTGGCTTTTGGGCTCAACACCCGGTCTTATGTTTGGAGGACATGAGGTCTCTTCCCGAAGATGGGTATCCGGCTCGTAGGACTCGGAAATCCGAACATAGCTTGTTCTTAACTTAGGGGAGAAGTATTCTCGGCTTCTTCCTCCACGACCGCTACCAGATGGGTGATCGGCGGGGACCCGATTTCCCTCTGATCGGGTTTAAGCCCAATCCGATCGTAGTCTGTTGCAACTCCCAGGGCGACGATGTGATCTAGTAGCTCGTTTAAGGACGAGACATCTGCTGGATCCATCTTTTCGGGGTGTTCAAGGCCGATGCAGAGATGATGTTTAGCGATTTCGAGGGTTGCCTTTGGCTTAACGGCCACGTGGGCGCCCATGGTGAAACCGCCGAGCTGGAGGACCTGTCCCAGAGCTAGGGCCCTTCCAGAGGTAATGTTGTCGTTAATAACAAGGTGAGCCATCGATCCCGCCATCACGACACAGTGGAACTCTCAATGAAAGCACCAATGTTGGGGTCCCGAACTGTGCGACTGAGGATCGAAGGTAACAGGAGACAAGGGGACACGATATTTACCCAGGTTCGGGCCCTCTTAATGGAGGTAATGCCCTACTTTCTACTTGATTGACTTTGATGAGTATAGGGGGTACAAGAGTTGATCCACCTCGAGACCGTAATGGCTAAACCCTAGTTGTCTAGCCTATGCAAATTCTGATAGCCTCTACGAACTAAACCCTCCGGTTTATATAGACACCGGAGGGGCCTAGGGTTGTACATAGTCGGTTTATAGAGAAAGGAAACTACACATCCGGACATCAAGCTTGCCATCCATGCAAAGGAGAGTCCCATCCGGACATGGGGGAAGGCCTTCTATCTTGTATCTTCATGGCCCATCAGTCCGGCCCACGCTACACAGCCCGGACACCCGAGAACCCCATAATCCAGGACTCCCTCAGGGAGCTCGCTGAATAGAAGATCCCTTCACTGGATGTCTTAGGACAAGCTCGCCACGCCTAAAGTTAAGGGTAGGGATGGGCTTCCGCGACCTTAGACCATTCAACCTGGCACTATTAAGGAAACATGGATGAAGACCAATGACAGAATCAAATTCCTTGTGCGTTAGAGTTCTGAAAGACATGTATTTCCACAATTCAGATTTCATGCATGCCACTATACCGAAGTATGCTTCGGCCACATGGAGGGCGATCATAGCTAGTCATGATGCACTCAATGTGGGATTATTGAAAAGAGTTGGTGATGGATCTTCCATTTTGGTATGGGATGACAAAGGTTGAGGTGAGGATTTTCTTGCCTGGGCACATGAGAATTCAGGCACGTATTCTGAAAATCAGCTTATCAAGCTCTAGTGAGTCAAAAAGAGCGGGCAACTCAAGATGAAGGGCAAATAATGGGACCATCAATGAACGAACAACAGATGTGGAGTGCTCTCTAGAAACTCAAGGTAGTGCCTAAGGTGAGGGTCTTTTGGTGGTGAGTGATTAGGGGCATCATCCCTGATGGATGCACCCTAAAACGAAGACACATAAAAGACGTGAGTACTTGCAAACTTTGTCTGGCTATTGATGAAGATCTCATGCATGCACTCATTTATTGTTCTCATGCTCGTCAATTCTGGGAGGAAGCGCGTCATTTGTTTGATATATTCCTACCCCGGCTCCACCCAAACACTTGGGCCAGGGACATTTTATGCGAGCAGCGGTTCTCGGAGAAAGACCGTGCAATAATCATCACAATTATGTGGTCCACTAGATGTCTCGCAATAGGTGGACGCATGATCAGGTGCAGATCGACCCAGCGAGCTCGGTAAGACGCACTTGAGAAGATCTAGCGCTACTGGAACTTCCTAAACAGCAGACCACCATACTGTCAGGCTATGGCTGGCGCTCTACGGGTGTAAATAACATAAAAGTCATCACGGATGCCTCGATCAACTTCGGAGACGACATTGCGGGTGTAGGAGTGGCCCGATTGACTTCAACCTTCTTAGGAGCCTGGTGCAAGCCATACATGGGGGTCTCTGACTCACTGATCCCCGAGGTTCAAGCCATGGAGGGTGTGCTTTTCGCCAGGTTGAGGGGCTTCACCGAGGTGACCCTGGAGACTGACTGTCTAGAGGCAGTAAACCTCTGAAACAATCGCTACAATGATCGTTCGATCGTAGCACCGATTTTCACAGAAATTAGAGAGCTCATTATTCGCTTTTCATCATTTGTAATTCAACATGTAATAAGAGCGGCAAATGGTCCTACACATATATGTGCTAAGCGTGCTAGTATGCTTAATGTGACTGAAAACTGGCTCGAGACTACCCCTGGCTTCCTGATCAATAGCCTTTTGGCTGACTACTCGGTGAATGCATTCGTTGAATAAAGATCTCTGAAGTTCCCCTCAAAAAGAAAATCGAAATGTGGAATACCCAGAAGTCCATTCTGAATCACCTCGCAGGATCAGGCGGCGCCAACTTACCCGGTAGAAACCGGCACCGCTAGAAATTTCACTCTCGACCTTTTGTAAGTTACTCTGTTTTGGAGTGTCCAGAAGCTACATGGTGCAGTGAGCATAACAATGGTTTCTGCCTGTTACCGTTTCCAATAATCATCTATCATGATCATTGTATGCCGCAGATGCACAACACACTGTAGACAGAAATTACATATATCCGGGTCAGATTTTTGGAGCATTTGGTATGATCTAACTTAAGTATATTTCTTTCTTACTTTCAATTTTTATTTTTCTTCTAATATTATACCGTGTTGCTTCACAACTTTATCTCATCCTATCTTATATTTCTGGTCTAGTGGAATTCTTTTTTGATACTGTTGTAGCTCTGAGCAAAATTATAGCTTTTTTATATACTTGGACTAGTTGGTTTGTTTTACTGTTAAACTCACTTATATTCTTATACCTTCCACCTTCCAGCCATGGACAAACCACTTAGTTCACCTAGCAATTGATATTAGATCACCCTGAATGGAATATACACACATTAATAGCATTTTAAGTTGTTAAAGCTTGTTTGGAGTTTTCAGGTACTAACGGCGGTGGCTACAATGGCCACGGCGATGAGCCGCGGAAACAATGGCTACAAAAGCATCTCGGCATTCACAAAGGCGGACTTGGTGAGCTCTCCTTTTTACTCTTGTTAATTTCCATTGTCCGCGATTTGCATTGATTCCTTTCTGAACTGAAAAATTCATTTTGGATTAGTTTGCAAAGTTTTCATTGTATAGGTGTAGGCAAATTGGAAAGGTTGCATAATGCCATTGCCTGATCCAAAACTTTGTTTCTGTACTGTAAGAGCTCATAGCCATGGTAAATTGAAAATATAAGAACATGCCACTGAACTGACACGTGCACCATCTATAAACACAACCTGCTTTGTTCTGTTAGCAATACAAAACCATGGAACCGTAAGGGAGGAGAGCAATGACAATTGACCTGTAACCATAAACGAGAAGAACACATTCTCAGTTACATGTCTTCCTGTTGGCTCTGCACCCTTTGGTCACCTGCTGGCATCTCTCCTTGTCTTTATGATTGATAGGGCTGGGGGGACATGGACACGAGCAACCACGTGTGGTTGTCCTGATGATGATAATAGTATTTGATTCTGGGCAACTTCCAAGTGGTGCTACATAGAAGAGTATGTGTGGATGGAAGGGTGCCATTTTTATTGATTCATCTTAGAGAAAATTGGTTGATAGATTGTTGATGAATATATGTGTTTTCCAAAACTTTATAAAGCTCATCATTGTTGTGGTGCTGATGAGTGAACAAAAACAACAACCTAATTAGCAACGCACCTGACCGCCTCAAGAGGTGCGCCTAGGGCACTCCCCAGCCACTAGTGTAGACATCAAATATAAGTATCAAATCCAGGCAACGAGATGTGCCATGTGGACCTAGAGGAAAAAACACGTGGGGTGTGGAGAGATATAATCCAAATAACAAGTGGTCCTGGCGGATGTTTCGGACTCCCCTATAGCTCTCCAGGTTTGATGTCAGTTTAGGGAAATTTAGGGAAATTCAGATACCCAGTACACGGCGTGGACGTTTGATGCATGGTGTTGGATGTCAAAAAAATGTCCGGACCGCACGGTCCGGATATTTAGTGGCGTTTGGGTCCGCGATATTGGAGTTGGTTGCCCTTACATCATTCCCCACATCATGACTAATGATAGCAAGAGATACAGTTCTAAAAATACATACAAAAAGAAGAAGATGCTACGACAAAGTTATCTAACGATAGTGTTTCATGTACAATTTCATTAGGAATGCATGTCACAATATTGCGAACGACATTGTACAAATTTAATAACTACTGAAATCAACCCAAATACTATAATTCACTTTCTCCGTTTCCCAAAATTCCTTTGCTTCCTCACCTTGTCCCAATTCGTAAGTCCATATGTCTGTGCCATAGTTACCCTCTATTGTGGTATCTGAGAATCTTGAGTTTGGCACGAAGGCCAATTCACCATCTCGTTGTACAAGGTCAACGAGGACGGTCTGAGGCCAATCATAGAACCTAGGGAGAAATATCTTGTTTTGCATCCACTTGATGTTAGTCTCCTTCATTGTCGTAGACAACGTTCCGGTGAATAGGGATCTCCTCTCTAGGTTTTCTATCTTCTCCCACTCCATTGTATGCTCATTGAGCTTGACAATGTTTACCGGCGTCCCACGGTGCCCAATAAGGACAACCATCAGCTCGTGTTGGTCCGACTCAACCAAGTAGCTGTCTTCGCATTCGAATCCAAAGCTGTTGGGCTTGTCCAGGATTTCAAAATTTCCATCATGCCTACTCACATCATAGACCGCTAGCCCACCCTCTTCTCCTAATAGGTACATCAAGCCGTTGTGGAGAACTGGGTTACAATCTGGCGACGTGGGAAACAATGGACCGTCTGGATCAAACCACCTGTATTCCCATTCCACCCACTCGCCCATATTGTTTTTGATGCAACGGGCAATCCGCAGCACACCGAACGACTTTTCGACACCAAACATCCTACGATCGCCGTCATAAACGACCGCGTCGACCCTTCCACGTATGATCGGTGGCAACTTGCAGACGTCGCCTGTCAGGAGTTGTACCGTGAGACCAGGTTCTTCATGCATAACGTCAAGTGTTGTCCGGTGGCGCAACAGATCTTGGCGCCTGGCGTGTTCAGCTTGTAGGCGATCTCGAAATTCTTGTGGTAAAAGGGGCTGTAGCACCGCACGTTGCTGCTGCCCACATCGGCGACATTGAGGAGGAGACGAGTGATCCACGCCGGGTAGAAGGGCGATAGAGCGCGTGCAGATTGCCATCTTCGGCACACCAAGCCGAAACTCGGGTGGCTCGACCACCGCAAATACTCCAGAATCTCCACCAGTATGTCCGCCGGAAGAGACGACCAATCTCGTTCACGCGACGACGCCGTCGCCGTCGCCGTCTCGCTCTCGCTCATCAGTATGAGGCGATTCCAGTTGAACTTTTCGTCCCAGCAGAACGTCGCGAGCAACCCACGATGTAATAAGTCTCGATCTCGTGCGTAACTTCTTATGAGCTCTCGTGCGGGCCGGACGCTAGTTACGGCGAGAGTCCCAGCCCAGCACGACATGTCACCGGATTATCTATACCACTATTAAACAATCAAACAAGAACTTTTTAAGCACACCCCATAAAACGTATACAGATCCAATACCACCCCACGATTAGGCCCACTAAAATCAATCTAACGGTTAGCCTTAACCTAAACTATTTTCTGTGTGCACTTAGCAATTTACATTGACTGACCGTACTCCACCGTGAAGGAAAATATGAAACTCCACGCCTGAGCAATTAGGAAACTAATAATCACGGGTGCATCCTATTCTAGGAAACTAAATCAGAGTGCATCCATCCTATTAGGAAACTAATCTCAGACAAATCCATCCTATTAAAAAACTTATCTCGGACGCATCCATTCTATTAGGAAGCTAATCGCGAGCCGCCTGCCGCCATCATACACGCTAGCCACGATGGGGGAAGCGCGAGGAGCTTCGTCTTCCTTCGGGAACACACGTGCCATCGCCACCATCGTCTTCTGCCTGGAGGCCATACGCTCTTCTGCCGCTACTGCGACGACTCCATCCACGTCCAGGGCATGCTCTCCGGCAACCATCGGCATCCGTGTTGACTTCAGCTCCGTTCGCAGCACCCACACCGACAAAGTGTCTGTTCAGTGGGTGCACGTGCATTGCATATTAAATAAGAATCGTGGGGCTTCAAGCAATCTAGAATTATAGATTTAGAATTATCTTAGGTTGCCGATTGCTGTACTGAAAATGTGTAATTATATATGGCACGTACATAAGAATGTCTTGTCTTACAAACTAGGATCAAGAGGGGTACTGAAGAAGTCAAGATGCAGAGTCTATTTCCCATGATTACTTCTCATATTCATGTCGGCTTCCTTGGGCTTTACTTTGTACCACCATATGCATTAAACTTTATCATAATTGCATAGCAATCCAGTAAATTATGTAAGATTCAGTAGGAGGCAAGATATTGAAGATGTACTACTATTTCAGTTACATGATTCTATAAATCTAAAACGGGTCACATGACTCCGTAACTGTTGTTAGAGAATATCTCTCGCTGTTCTGTAAAGGTATGCAATCTCTACTGTGTTCCAATAAAGAAAATTTTACCATACAGAAGGATCCAATGAAGAAACTAATCCGGCTGAGTTTCAATAAATAGATCCTTCAAAGGATTTGTCCTAATACAGCTGCCGTATATTGGTACAGAGAAATCATATAAACTGTACTCAGTCGGATTTATTTTGTTTCATGACAGAGAAACCAAATACCTTTCGCTATTTTGGCACATATATTTGTTCTTATATACTTGTGCAGTTTCGAATGATCCAACATATCTGCAGTCATCAAACTTGAAGACATGCTGTTTAAGAACGCCTCTCTTTCTTAAACAGATCCTTATTTGCACCGCCTCTCCTTCTTTGTCTGCGCGCCTCTTTCCTCCAATAATAATAATGAACAACGTTTTCCGGATCAGGTATTACACTGTTACAAATGTATGCTGAAGCTACTCCTTACGACAAGGAAAAAGAGGATGAATGCTTTCTATCTTCACCATTTTGTAGCATGTTCCAAATTGTTGGCTCTTTCTTATTTGAGGATTCATCATTTTTTTGTAATTTAGAAGCTGACCTGAAAGCTTGATAAGGTTAAGCTTGACAAATACTCTAGAATACTCTTCCTTCCATCTTTATTTTTCTTCATAATCATTTCAGTTTCTATACGTACAAAGCGTCTTACATCATTATAAGTTAGTATGGTTGCCAACACATAAACACATACAAAACCGGATAAATATTTTCTATCATGATAATTATTGGATTTGTTTTAGCCCTTTTACATTTCAATTAGTTCTTGTAAATCATCTTTATTTCATATAGAAGTCGTTGTAGTCACATATCATCTTCTATTTCCTATTATCCATAGTAGGTAGCTAGCTATATAATTTTGGCAATCCACACAACCAAAAAATATATATAATTTGATCCAAATTAGTACAAATATATATTTTGCTATGCAGATTAGTAGAATAAAATAAGATTCGAGAATTAAGCATCTTGAACAATATAATTGCACCGTAAGGCAGTTTATACTTTTTTTTCCTGGCTACACTCGAAGAGAAAACTATATTTTTAAAAACAATTGCTGATTTTATTTAAATGAGAATATTTTCCTGCTATTACTATATGCAGCAACATAACCACTATTGTGTCTCGCTTTTGAAAATACAATTTGAGCGACATCAAACATTGTGTATCCATTTGATTTGTATTTTTAAAAACGTTTATTTTTTTATATTATGTGAATTCACCCGTTTTACGTTCGAGACGTGCGTTGCACGTGCATGCTTACTAGTAATTACAATGCCACTACCGACCACGATTCGTTTTCCTTTTTCTATACACAAGTACCGACTAAGTTCGAGCTTATATAGAGCAGGAGGCCGAAGCCTATAGTTTCTTTTATCGGATGTCCCCGAAGGGACAAGCCTATAGTTTCTTTGAGGAGCTGTGTTAACATGGTCCTCCTTATCTCAGAGGGAGGTAAGAGGACATAGAAGATCTGAACCGTTGATACGATTTAGTACTGGGCCCAGGTAATTAACTGCACTTAATGCAGCTGGCCACCTCTTACCTCATGTCAGATAAGGAAACGCCCCCCAAATTTCTCGTTGCTTCAGCCGGTCACCTCTTCCCTTATGGCAGATAAGGAAAACACCCCCAAATCTCTCGTTTCAGGAGAGATAACCACGGAGAAAAATAGTATCACTTCTCCCGAATCACTCATCCCCGAAAAATCCTCCTGTGAATCCCCACTGATCCGAGTCCTTTCTACGGATTTCTTTCTCCATGGCTCCAGTTTCAAATCACCGATTTTATGCCCGTCGTTATTCGCAACAGCGCAGCCCATGCCTGTCGCGGTGGCTTACTCACGCCGCTCCCCTTGTGAAGTGCAGCGCGGTGAGGGAGGTGCGTGATATCGACGGGTTCTAGTCGACGTTCTTGGTCAGCTGTCAGGGAGCGGCGGTTGAGATGGTATGTGCGTAGATGTTCATTCTATTTCAGCAGTGTTGCCATTCATCTTCAGTTTTGATGACTTTATTTTACGCTTTCGTGTTTAGCCTTCAGACAGTATGTATGCCTGGAAAATTTGCTGATCTCTGTGACGATCTGAATGAGGACCAAATAAAACTTGTGCATGAGATGGACTTAGGGCCATTGCTTAATGTACCCTCCATGTCAATCTGTCGCATTCTTCTCGAGTCCCTTGCAGATGGTTACAGTGAAAGGGATAGAAGCTTTACAGTAGGTGAGCATGTGGTTCCAATCTGTATTTGGGATGTGGAATGCATCTTAGGTTTGCCAAACCGAGGTGAGAAGATAACAATTAGTAAAAATCAAGGAGACCCAAAGTTGTTTGCGTTGTACAAGGGCAATAAGGCGATCACTTTCACTCACTTAGAAAAACAGATACGGAGTGGTGTAGCTGATGAGCACTTCATTAGAATGTTTGTCTTTGTATGCAATTGGGACAATTTTGGCACCATGCTCAAAGGAATATGTTAGCAGCCACTACTTAGAAGTTGTTGCAGACATTTCAAAGATAAAAAATACAACTGGGTAGAGTTCACACTGGAATATTTGCTAACTAACTTGGCAGAATTCAAGAAAAATAAAAGATCAGGCCTAGTAGGTGCACTACTACAGGTAA
This sequence comes from Triticum aestivum, assembly GCF_018294505.1. Taxonomy (NCBI): domain Eukaryota; kingdom Viridiplantae; phylum Streptophyta; class Magnoliopsida; order Poales; family Poaceae; genus Triticum; species Triticum aestivum. The sequence continues at coordinate 68,680,517 of NC_057806.1, read as the reverse complement.
TTTTCATTCTTTTTATATTCCTTGGTTTATTGCTTGAGTTGTGTGATTTGCTAACTCATGTAAGTTCTATATCTTCGATGATCAGGTTTGGTACTTTGAACATTTTCAAGCACATGGAGATGACTTTGCTTATGATCACCATGAGCATCCATTGATTAAAAACTGGGATCAACAGCAATGTGACAAGCGGATGGTTTTAGACGCAAAAAATAAAATGGGTGCTGCAAAGCTTATTAAGAATCTTAGACATATATTTTGTATTATGACTGTGTTAACAATGTAATAATGGTCTGCATGGTTTAGGTGGTCATGTGTTTGCGTCTCAACTATTCTGATACACGTTTCACTTGCGACCCAATTGTTGATGGTATTATTGAGGAATCACCCAAAGAAACAAATAATGGTTGCTTTGAGGATGAAAAGAAGCATATAGACTTGGATGGGTTAGATCTGCTACCCGCCGACGAAGCCACGAGTCCCCTCCTCCTTTGTCATCCGCTCCGACAAAAAGAGAGGTGCAGGCCCAGATATGTGTTCTGGCGTTAAAGTTATGTCTCTTGGGTTAGAGTAAGTTTTGTTCCCCTTCGTCGCTCTCCCGGAGTGTTGGGTCTTGTTGTGCTTGCATGTTATGCAAGAGGTACTCAAGGCATCAGAGAGCCTCATTCGACCAAATTTGTCGTCCTTGGTAAGCTTCTAAGGTTAAGTCTACCTTTTAAACGTTTGGCCGAATCTAGGCTAGTCGTCCAACCCTCTTCGTTGATTTTACCAACATCTTTCTAGTTCATATCCCTTTCAATTTTTTTTCTATTTGTAGAAATCATCATGAATTATGAAAAGATGTGGAGGTCCATCTAAGTTGAAAATTAGAGACGGTGTTAGTATTTCAAAAATAAGAATATTTTAATATTTGTAAAACAACACATCGTTGCATTTTACGCAGTAATCAGTTTGACTATTGTCGCGCATGTTACCTCCACATGATCCGAAAAGCTAGATTAAAATTGGATTTTTTAGGTGAGATAGAAACTTGAGAATTAATCTGTTTGCCTCTGCTCGCGGTTGCCAGATGATTAGAGTTTCACCACCTGTCATCGACGTCGCCATCGGTCCGCCTCATCTCCAAGAGGCATTTGTGTCCTGCTTAGTAAGGCGAGGCAACAACGGCTCCCCATAGATGAAATAAGGTCCTCCCCGCCTAGCCCCCATCCTGATGGTGCGTCCAGCATCGACGACGACATGTTAAGGTGTGACTCCATTGTATTTTGTGGGATTAGCTCAGTGTTGGTCCTCGGTTGTTCTTGGTGGATTCTGTCTTTGTTCATCTCCATTTACTTGTCTACGGTTTGGATCATTCTGATCTAGGCTTATCTTCATCTGCAGGGGTTACTGTTCTGGTCACCTGGTCCTGTGCGGGCTTAGCACGATGACTTTTTAACTGTTTACTACGTGTTTTTGTCATGCTCCGGTGAGGGAGGTGTGATGACGATGGCACGCCTTGAGCTCGCTCCAACGCTTCGACTCGTTGCTAGGTATCTACAAACCTGCAAAAAAAAAAGAAATTGGCTGAATCACATCGAATAGAAATAGTGGAAAACTTATGAAAATAGCATTAACATAATACCAAGTTTCGAACTCACAACTTAAAGAAATAGCTAACTAGGACAACGCCATATTTTCTTCATTTTTTAAATTTATTGGTGTACATGACCATATATGTGCATTTTTAACACCCATTAATAAATTATGGAAATAATACAAACATTCATATTAGATGTACTGTCACGCTATTGTGTGACCTCATGGTATCTTGTGTACTTGACCATATATGTGCATTTTTCTTACAGCCTTTAATAAATTATGGAAATAATACAAACGTTCATATTATATGTACGGTCAGGCTATTGTGTGACCTCATGATATCTCAATATAAATCGTGGATTTAATGTCATTGATCATGTTAATTTGGAATGCAATAGTTTCCTTATACCCGAGCGCTCTTTATATGGTAGGAATATATCATTAATGTTTACTTTCCATTTCTGGTGTTTCCTACTTTTCCAAAACTTTCCAAATAAGAGTGTTGGGCGACCTATTACCTCTTGATGGTGACTTATTACCTCTCATGGATGACCTATTACCTCATAAAATCTCGACCCTTGGATCAGAAATAATGGACGGTCCATAATAGTTGGGACCATCTTAAAATTTGCCTTCTTTGAGGGGTGAAAGCCTGGAGTAGAAGCAGAAAAAAGCCCACGAGGTGACGAGGAGAGGACGGACGTCAACGTAAGCAGTGATTCTCTTTTTTGGATATACATATATACTACTCCTATATACGATTAGATATAGATACTCTAAATTATAATGGATTCGTTTGAGCTCTTAGAAATCGGCATAAGTATCCCATACCCGAGTTCTTCCATTGCTTCTGACTTGTATGTCGATCAAAATTTACAAAACTATCATATTCCATGACATCGTCAGTAAAGGCCCCTTCAGTTTGTTGCAGGACAGAGACGTAGAGATAGCGATGGAACAAACCCAAGACGCAGATCTGCTGGACGAAAACTCCCCGTTGTTACTGTTTCATTACAACTACAATGAGCCTCGAGGGGAAACTGACACTGATTCGGATGCAAGCGATGAGGAGGATGAACAGGAGGATGGTGGATGCCAAGAGAGCTATGGCACTGGCAAAGGTGACGATGAGGGTGAGGATGACGTTGCTGACAAGACAAATGATGCATTGTTGTTTTACAGTATAACCAGAAGAAATTTGCAAAGCAGGAGAGTAAATGATTTGGAAAGCCACTTTTACTGGATAACACCACAAGGCTGGCTGCTCATGCTGCACCGTGCTTCACATGCGACCTGTCTATGGAATCCGTTCACACGCCAGAGAATTGGCCTGCCTTCAGACCAAGAGGAATTCCTCACAAAGAGCAGCACCAGATGTTTGCTATCGCATACGCCCACCGACCCAAACTGCACCGTGCTAGTGGTGAATTGCAGAGACACGATGTTCTGGTATTGCCACCCTGAAGGAGACCGCTGGAAGAAGCACACGTACGAATTAGGGGCACTTGGGGAAAGACGTGGTGACGTCATTGGAGGGATGAAGGCTCTGACGGCAGTTGGGGGCGAATTCCATACATATTTCAGAACACATTCCACTTGTTACAGCGTTGTGATACTCAAGTTCTTGCCGGATCCGACGTTCACGCAAATTCCGGTTGGTAATACATGCGATCGTGAGTACCCCTAGCCCTGGGAGGGCAGTTCCTTGTTAGAATCATGCGGGCAGTTGTTCAGCTTAGATTTCGGTCAGCCGTGTCAAACAGATAAAGTTGTGCATGTCCGTGTTCGCAGGCTGGACATGGCAAAAAGGGCCTGGCTGAAGGTGGAAACGCTCGGCGATAGGGTGTTCTTTGTCAATTATAGATATGTTGGGGCATCGCTAAGCGCACAAGACGTCGGTTTGAAGGAAAACTGCATTTACTTCTTGAGAGGAGGTGACAAGGGATTGTATGTGTACAACATGGAACGGGGAACTACTACTTTGCACAATCCGGGTCATGGCTTGCAAGATGATGTGGCGCCTGAAATGTTGATGCCTGCGTCATCTTGATCTTTCTTTGTTTAATTATGCACTTTTTTAGGATTAATTACACACTTTTCACTTTTATACAATATAGTGTTTTTTTCTTTTGCAAAATTTGTATTATAATGGACTAGCAAACATGCTCGTGCGTTGCAACGGTAGACAAAAGAATTATACGTTAGCCAAAGAAGTATGACTCAATACCTCGACATATGAGTGTCCTCTATTTTAACATGGTGGCTCATTATGTTGCCACTTATCTTTTTTCCGAGTTCCGACCCTCGCTGATGATGGGCGCGACCTCCACATGATCGCAATGCATTCGACGTGATAAATCTCAAGGCAATGAGCTTGCCACCGCACGACACACCTGTCATTGTGTCGCGTAAGGGAATACTTAAAAACTTTATTAAATACAAATCTCATCGACCAACTACTTCCAACGCCTAGACATACAAAGACTTTCCAAAAAATAATCAAAACCTAGACATAAAAGATTTTTGAATCGGGGAACAATTTGTTGAATCGACAAACATCTTTTTAAAATTTGGGTATTTTCTTTTAAATTCAAAAACAATTTTTTGTTTAGATGAACATTTTTTGAAATGCATGAATAGTTTTCGAATTCATGAACATCTTTTACTCAGCAAGCAATTTTTGAATCAATGAACTTTTTCTAAATTGGGGGCAAATTTTGAAATTTGAAAAAATACTTGCACTTTTGAGTATTTTCTAAAATTTCATGGACATCTTTTTTCAGATTCACGAATACATTTTGAATGCATGATAATTTTTTCATAATCATAAAAATGATTTTATTTCCCAACATTTTTTCTCAAATTGTTATTTTTTAATTTGCAAACAGTTTTATAAAATCACCAACATTTTTTAAAACTGCGAAAATTTTGTCATTTCCCAAACTTTTTTTGAATTCACTTTTTATGATTTCTAAAACATTTTTTTTTCAAAATTCGCAACTTTTTGCAATTTAGAAATACCTAATTAATTTAAAGAATTAAACAAAAATAGAAATGAGAAAAGAAGAAAAAACAAAATAAAAAAAGGGCGCCACGCCCCGTGGGCTGGCCCATGAACACGTACATGGGGGGAGGAGGTGCGTGAGAAAAAGGAGTGGGAAAAGGTGGAACCAAGGGTTCAAACCCTCGTCTCCATGGTGGGAGAGAAAGGCTTTAGGTATTATGCCACTGGTGGGTTTATGATATATATTGGGCATCGTCTCTATAAAACAACCGAGCACGATCGCGACTTTGGAAAGAAAACTGAATCGTTTTCTTCACTTATGAATGGCATAGTGGGTAATTTATAGCAACTTCAGGGGTTCAACATTTGATCAGATTGTAAATTATTTAGATTGTTCACATGCTTTCGAGAGCAAACATTATCTTTCTTAGGTACACCTCTGATGCGGAGCATCCCAAGGTCATCCCCATGGACCTACCATTGTCTCACCAAGTGCCTAGTGGACCCATGACTCGATCACGTGCAAGAGCTCTCGAGACTGAGGTGACATCTCTCCTCTCACAATTCCACTTCGATGAACATGAGACATGGCTACTACCTTAAACGGAGACATTGTGCATACTCAGGTATCAAGGAGTTAGCCATGGAGACGTCAAGGAGCAAGGAGAATCTGAAGACGAAGATGGACGTGAAGACGGAGAAGGAAAAGAGCTAAGTCAGCAGAAGCCCGGACGATCCGGACCGCCGTCCGGACGATTCGGCCCCAGCCCGGACGATCCGGCTACAAGGCCCAACGACACCCGAAGCATCAACCTGAAGCCGGATCATCCGGATCCAGACCCGGATCATCCGGCCACACCCGGATGTCCGGACCAGGACCCGGACATCCGGCCCTCCCGCAGCTGCTCCAACACAGCCGGATCATCCGGACGCCGACCCGGATCGTCCGGACTCCCGAAGCCCGGATCATTCGGACCAACTCCCGGGTCATCCGGCCACCGCCTGCATGCGTGACTTGGGCCGAGGCCCGTGTACCCGTTTCGTCCCCTCACTTACCCCTTCGCCCCTTGGGCTATAAATAGACTTCCTCCTCCCCATTTTTAGGGTTAGCAAAGTAGTAGCTCATCTGTGAGGATAGCTTTTGCTCATCCATACGGATCGTCTCCTCGAGAGTGACCGCGGCCCCTCTACGGAGAAGATCCCCTTGGATTCAAGACCCCCTCTTGGGTGGCCCCATCAAGACCTCTCACGGATAAGAACGGTTACCTTTGTATCGTCCTTTGTTGGACTTGGATCTTGTATCTCACCTTTGTGTTCATCGATCTAGCACATGTGTGATCTATTCTTGTTGTTTGAGTGATTCTCTCGTGTTTCCTTTTGTGATTCCCCTCGTTTTCCCCTCGTGTTCTTTGTTTCCTTAGTTGGGATCCGCTCCTTTCGTGAAAGATCGGCCGTACGGAGTTCCACTCCACATCATCTTGGTATCATGAGCCACGTTGATCACGATTTCGGAGCCTCCCCTCTTCGTTTTCTAGCTTGATTTTGTTGTTTTTCGTCCTAATCCGAAAATCCCCACAAAAATAGCCCCCCAATTTTTTTTTGTGATTTGTGAGTTTTGATGATGTTTTGTTGGTTTTGATCCGTGAGTTTGTTGTGTTGCAAGTGGATCTAGCCTTCCCCCACCATCTCCACCTCGCAATCCCTCCAAAATCCGAGAAATCCTCACATTTGTGGCTGTTTTCGTGTTCATCCCGAGCCATCCCCAAGCGCAGTTGACCCGCCCGGATCATCCGGCTGTTCACCCGGATCATCCGGATCCGCCCGGATCATCCGACTCCTGGCCCGGATCATCCGGCTAACCCTGACGAAACTGCATTTCCTGCAGTTTTTGACACCACCGCCGCCTACGCCTCCGCATACCCACTTCGACCACCACCACCTAACTTCTGCAAACCCTACCACAAACCCAAACACTACCACCACTTGACCGCTACCGACTCCGCTACATTTTGTCACATTTGGTTTTGAGAATTTGAGTTGTGGCTCACCGTTTCCTATTGTGTTTCGGCTACTTAGGAACGGTTCGACATCAACATCACCACCGCTCATCTTCGCCAAGGACTACTATGAACGACTACACCTTTGTGGTATCAACCTCACCTTGGTATCATCTTGGTATCGTGATATCATCATACTCTCTTGCATTTGCATTGATAACCCCATAGCCTTACTTTTGCGTCACTTACCCATCGAGACAAGCCGTTGAGTATTGCCGGCAACGTGACTTGTGCATATTAGAGATCATACTACCCATAGCATACATACTATCATCGTGTTGCATATCTCGGATTCATCTCTTGTGTCACAAAGTTGTCATCGCATACACAATTGCTATCTTGGTTCGTGAAGCATTGCATGAGAAAAGAGCTCAAACAACAAAGAGCCAAACAAGCTTTTAAGCAAAAGGGAAAGATAAGCAAAGAGCTTATAAGCAAGAACCATAGCATCATACAACATTAAGATTGTCATACTCGATCATCTTGGATCATATCTCCAGATCATCATACATAGAGCATACTTGGGATAGAAGTCGTTGCATTTTTGCTTAGTAGGTTGTGCACAAGTTCATATCCGCCTATTGTGCAATCATGCTAGCGTCTCTCTAGTGTTGTGCAACAAGAGCATTTTCGTGGATTCCACATTTTGGCTCATCCTTGGTTGCACGACCCCATTTATATTTCCGTGTGTTGTGTTTCTGTGTACCCATTTCTCTATTGGTCTACTTGTTGCATTTACAACTTGCGAATCTTTTCCAACATTATTGAATCTTGCTTACTATCACATCAAAAATTGTGCCACCATCCTAACCAAGCTCCACCATAAGCTTTTACTTGTGTAGGTGTGAGAAACCGACAAGAATTGGTACCAATTGTGCTATTTCCTTGTTACACATTGGAGTGATCATTGATCCATCTTCAACATCGGTCAAGGTACATTTGGTATTGGTTCTTCTCTTTCTCCCACTCACATATCTTTGTTTGGAATGATGGATAGGCCAAGTACTTCTACCAACCCACTCTTATTGGAGCAAGACGATGACATGTCTTCCTTCGTCACCAAAACGCAACTATTTGGCGCACACCGAGCTTTGCATCAAGAACAAATTTCTTTGGGCGACCGCATCGACAACCTCGCCACCGACCTACGACAATCCAAGCAATGTACAAGAGACTACTTCGACACATCTATGAGTTCCCTCAAAGAAGATATCCGAACCATGATGGTCAACCGCTCTTCTACAACTTCGTCCTCTTCAAGACGGAGCCGCTCAAGTCGACACTCCGACGACACCATCTCCGGCTCAAGTACACCAACATCGAACACTCTTCGTCATGCCGCGCGCCAAGACCGTCAAGCAAACCGCAATCCTCTACACGACACCGACTCTCAAGAGCATCGGAAACGGCAAGCCCAAGATGCACTCGCACAAGCACAAGAACGGCAACGCCTACGACAACAAGAACAAGAGGAGCGTGCGCGACAACATCAAGATGCACAAGATGCCGAGGCTCAACGTCAAGAAAAACAACTTCATGAAGCTCAAGCAGTGAGGCGCAACGTGCCCTTCGAGATTCTAGTCGAGCCATAGCGAACCGAGACCGACAAGCTTGTCTACATCAAGAAGCACTTCGCGACAAAGCTCAAGAAAGGATTTACCAAGCACGTGTGCATCGACAAGCTCCACCTCAAGATTGTCAAGCTCGACAAGCTCCTCCTCTAGCGAGACAAGAACATCAAGTCCATCGAGAGCATGGAGACAATGGACCTCCTCCAAGACAAGCGCAACATGAGGTCGAAAACCCTCCTCACCAAGAGCAACATGAGGTCGACAACCCTCCTCGCCAAGAGCAACATGAGATTGCCAATCCTCACCGAAATGGGCGTCATCATCCCCGATCCCAACACAATGAAGAGCAATGATACGGCAAGCTAAAGTTCACCATGCCCAAGTTCACCGAGCAACAACCCCGAAGAGTACATCTCATGGGCATTGAAGGTTGACAAAATCTTCCGCTTGCACAACTACGAAGAAGAGAAGAAGATTGCAATGGCATCCCTTGAATTCCAAGACTACATCCTCATTTGGTGGGAACAAGTCATTGAGTGTCGAGCGGCAAGAGGTGAACCAACCATCACTACTTGGGCACAAATGAAGGATGTCATGAGAGCACGATTCGTGCCAAACTACTGCAACCGTGACCTCTTCAAGAAACTCCAACAACTCAAGCAAGGAACCAAGAGCGTTGAAGAGTACTACAAGGAAATGGAGATTGACATGATACGAGCCAACGTCAAAGAAGATGATGAGCAAACTATGGCACGATTCTTGAATGGACTCAATCATCCTATCAAGAAGATCGTCGACTTCCAACCATACTTGAACCTCATTGAGCTAGTGCACCAAGCTACCAAAGTGGAACGCCAAGTGCAAGACGACTTCAAGTATGCCAAGTTCTCATCCAAGTCCTATGGCTTCTCCAACACCCAAGCTTCAACGACTCCAACACTTTCTACCTCAACCAAGCCATCTACAAGCAACGGTGACAAGTCAAGTTACAAGAAAACTCCGACAAGCTCAAGTCGTCCTCCTACTACAAGCAACTTCAAGAAAGCTTCATCATCATCTACCCCAACCGATGAGACCATCAAGACAAGTTCCTTCAAATGCTTCACATGCGGCGGTCGAGGCCACAAGTCTTTCGAGTGCACCAACAAGCGCACCATGATCCTCAACGACGACGGAACCTATGACTCAATGAGTGAAGGAGAAATGGAAACCCTTGAGAAAGTGGCCATGCACCGCCAAGTGAACAACGAAGACGAAGAAGATCAAGTCTTTTGTGATGAAGATTCAAGTCCTGCTCTTGTTATCTCCAAGGTCTTGACTCTTCAACATCAACAAAAAGAAGACCAAAGATGCCATATCTTCCACACAAAGGCCGGCATCAATGGAAGGTCCATCAAGTTCATCATCGATGGAGGGAATTGCCATAACTTAGCAAGTGAAGAACTATGCTCCAAGCTCCAATTGGTCAAGATGAAGCACCCGCACCCCTACAAGGTTCAATGGTTAAGCGACACCGGCACTGTCGTGGAATTGTCACGACAGATGTCCTAGTGTGAGGACTTAGTCGTGAGGCCAACGCATCTATGTGGTAGCTTGAGAGGGGTTGAGCGGAATCGAGAGACGCAACGCAAGACAAGGGTTTAGACAGCTTCGGGCCCCGGGAAACATCATCCGGTAACAACCCTACATGCTGTTTGAGGCTAGGTGTCATTATCATCACGAGGGAGTCGCCAGCAAACCGACTCTTTGTGTCTAGACCTAGAGATAGTTTCTTCTTGCTTGTAGCTTGTCCCTTTTTGGGGAGCCCTGCCCCTCCTTATATAAGTTAGAGGGGCGGGTTACATGTGGAGTCCTATTAGGATTAGGACTAGTCTATCTCTAATACAAACCGGATACAAGTCCAGGTCTTAACTCCTTGTAAGACAAATATTCCTCACGCCTTTCCTCTTAAACCGGACCACCATAGTATGAACCGGCCTTCTGAGCCTTGGGCCTTGTCATCCGTCTAACCCGCCCACTGGGTCACCAGTGAGTGACTAATCTTTGGGCGGCTTTACAAATGAAATGCCAAATATCTGCCGGGTCTCAAGTAAACCACCAAGTTCGGCCCGTTTATACTTCCGGCCGGTTTACGTCGTGGGGTATATGAAGGAAATATGCCCTAGAGGCAATAATAAAGTTATTATTTATTTCCTTATATATCATGATAAAAGTTTATTATTCATGCTAGAATTGTATTAACCGGAAACATAATACATGTGTGAATACATAGACAAACAGAGTGTCACTAGTATGCCTCTACTAGACTAGCTTGTTAATCAAAGATGGTTATGTTTCCTAACCATGGACAAAGAGTTGTCATTTGATTAACAGGATCACATCATTAGATGAATGATCTGATTGACATGACCCATTCCTTTAGCTTAGCACCCGATCGTTTAGTATGTTGCTATTGCTTTCTTCATAACTTATACATGTTCCTGTGACTATGAGATTATGCAACTCCCGTTTGCCGGAGGAACACTTTGTGTGCTACCAAACGTCACAATGTAACTGGGTGATTATAAAGGAGCACTACAGGTGTCTCCAAAGGTACATGTTGGGTTGGCGTATTTCGAGATTAGGATTTGTCACTCCGATTGTCGGAGAGGTATCTCTGGGCCCTCTCGGTAATGCACATCACTTAAGCCTTGCAAGCATTGCAACTAATGAGTTAGTTGCGGGATGATGTATTACAGAACGAGTAAAGAGACTTGCTGGTAACAAGATTGAACTAGGTATGGGATACCGACGATCGAATCTCGGGCAAGTAACATACCGATGACAAAGGGAACAACGTATGTTGTTATGCGGTCTGACCGATAAAAGATCTTCGTAGAATATGTAGGAGCCAATATGAGCATCCAGGTTCCGCTATTGGTTATTGACCGGAGACGTGTCTCGGTCATGTCTACATTATTCTCGAACCCGTAGGGTCCGCATGCTTAAGGTTACAATGACAGTTATATTATGAGTTTATGCATTTTGATGTACCGAAGGTTGTTCGAAGTCCCGGATGTGAGCACGGACATGACGAGGAGTCTCGAAATGGTCGATACATAAAGATTGATATATTGGAAGCCTATGTTTGGATATCGGAAGTGTTCCAGGTGAAATCGGGATTTTACCGGAGTACCGGGAGGTTACCGGAACCCTCCGGGAGGTATATGGGCCTTAGTGGGCCTTAGTGGAAGAGAGGAGAGGTGGCTAGAGATGGGCCGCGCGCCCCTCCCCCCCTTGGTCCGAATTGGACAAGGAGAGGGGGCCGGCCCCCCTTCCTCCTCTCTCTCCTCTTTCCCCCCCTCCACGAATCCTATTCCAACTAGGAAAAGGGGGGAGTCCTACTCCCAAAGGGAGTAGGACTCCTCCTGGCACGCCTCTCCTGGCCGGCTGGCCCCCCTCCCTTGAACCTTTATATACGGAGGCAGGGGCACCCCCTAGGGACACAAGTTGATCCACGTGATCATATTCTTAGCCGTGTGCGGTGCCCCCTTCCACCATAGTCCTTGATAATATTGTAGCGGTGCTTAGGCGAAGCCCTGCAATGGTAGTACATCAAGATCGTCACCACGCCGTCGTGCTGACGGAACTCTTCCCCGACACTTTGCTGGATCAGAGTCCGGGGATCGTCATCGAGCTGAACGTGTGCTAGAACTCGGAGGTGCCGTAGTTTCGGTGCTTGATCGGTCCGGCCGTGGAGACGTACGACTACATCAACCAAACGCTTCCGTTGTCGATCTACAAGGGTACGTAGATCATACTCTCCCCTCTCGTTGCTATGCATCACCATGATCTTGCTTGTGCGTAGGAATTTTTTTGAAATTACTACGTTCCCCAACAGTGGCATCCGAGCCTAGGTTTTATATGTTGATGTTATATGCACGAGTAGAACACAAGTGAGTTGTGGGCGATATAAGTCATACTGCTTACCAGCATGTCATACTTTGGTTCAGCGGTATTGTTGGACAAAGCGGCCCGGACCGACATTACGCGTAGGCTTACGCGAAACCGGTTCTCCCGACGTGCTTTGCACATAGGTGGCTTGCGGGTGACAGTTTCTCCAACTTTAGTTGAACCGAGTGTGGCTATGCCCGGTCCTTGCGAAGGTTAAAACAACACCAACTTGACAAACTATCGTTGTGGTTTTGATGCGTAGGTAAGATTGGTTCTTGCTTAAAGCCCGTAGTAGCCACGTAAAACATGCAACAAAAAAGTAGAGGACGTCTAACTTGTTTTTTCAGGGCATGTTGTGATGTGATATGGTCAAGACCTGATGCTAAATTTTATTGTATGAGATGATCATGTTTAACCGAGTTATCGGCAACTGGCAGGAGCCATATGGTTGTCGCTTTATTGTATGCAATGCAATCACGCTGTAATGCTTTACTTTATCACTAAGCGGTAGCGATAGTCGTGGAAGCATAAGATTGGCGAGATGACAACGATACTACGATAGAGATCAAGGTGTCGCGCCGGTGACGATGGTGATCATGACGGTGCTTCGGAGATGGAGATCACAAGCACAAGATGATGATGGCCATATCATATCACTTATATTGATTGCATGTGATGTTTATCTTTTATGCATCTTATCTTGCTTTGATTGACGGTAGCATTATAAGATGATCTCTCACTAAATTTCAAGATAAAAGTGTTCTCCCTGAGTATGCACCGTTGCCAAAGTTCGTCGTGCCCAGACACCACGTGATGATCGGGTGTGATAAGCTCTACGTCCATCTACAACGGGTGCAAGCCAGTTTTGCACACGCAGAATACTCAGGTTAAACTTGACAAGCCTAGCATATGCAGATATGGCCTCGGGACACTGAGATCGAAAGATCGAGCGTGAATCATATAGTAGATATGATCAACATAGCGATGTTCACCATTGAAAACTACTCCATTTCACGTGATGATCGGTTATGGTTTAGTTGATTTGGGTCACGTGATCACTTAGATGATTAGAGGGATGTCTATCTAAGTGGGAGTTTAAGTAATATGATTAATTGAACCTAAATTTATCATGAACTTAGTACATGATAGTATCTTGCTTGTTTATGTATGATTGTAGATAAATGGCCCGTGCTGTTGTTCCGTTGAATTTTAATGCGTTCCTTGAGAAAGCAAAGTTGAAAGATGATGGTAGCAATTACACGGACTGGATCCGTAACTTGAGGATTATCCTCATTGCTGCACAGAAGAATTACGTCCTGGAAGCACCGCTAGGTGCCAGGCCTGCTGCTGGAGCAACACCAGATGTTGTGAACGTCTGGTGGAGCAAAGCTGATGACTACTCGATAGTTCAGTGTGCCATGCTTTACGGCTTAGAATCGGGACTTCAACGACGTTTTGAAGGTCATGGAGCATATGAGATGTTCCAGGAGTTGAAGTTAATATTTCAAGCAAATGCCCAGATTGAGAGATATGAAGTCTCCAATAAATTCTATAGCTGCAAGATGGAGGAGAATAGTTCTGTCAGTGAGCATATACTCAAAATGTCTGGGTATAATAATCACTTGATTCAGATGGGAGTTAATCTTCCAGATGATTGCGTCATTGACAGAATTCTCCAATCACTGCCACCAAGCTACAAGAGCTTTGTGATGAACTATAATATGCAAGGGATGAATAAGACTACTCCCGAGCTCTTCGCAATGCTGAAAGCTGCGGAGGTAGAAATCAAGAAGGAGCATCAAGTGTTGATGGACAACAAGACCACTAGTTTCAAGAAAAAGGGCAAAGGGAAGAAGAAGGGGAACTTCAAGAAGAAAAGCAAGCAAGTTGCTGATCAGGAGAAGAAACCCAAATCTGGACCTAAGCCTGAAACTGAGTGCTTCTACTACAAGCAGACTGGTCACTGGAAGCGGAACTGCCCCAAGTATTTGGCGGATAAGAAGGATGGCAAGGTGGACAAAGGTATATGTGATATACATGTTATTGATGTGTACCTTACTAGAGCTCGCAGTAGCACCTGGGTATTTGATACTGGTTCTATTGCTAATATTTGCAACTCGAAACAGGGACTACGGATTAAGCGAACACTGGCAAAGGACGAGGTGACGATGCGCGTGGGAAATGGTTCTAAAGTCGATGTGATCGCGGTCGGCACGCTACCTCTACATCTACCTTCGGGATTAATATTAGACCTAAATAATTGTTATTTGGTGCCAGCGTTGAGCATGAACATTATATCTGGATCTTGTTTAATGCAAGACGGTTATTCATTTAAATCAGAGAATAATGGTTGTTCTGTTTATATGAGTAATATCTTTTATGGTCATGCACCTTTGAAGAGTGGTCTATTTTTGATGAATCTCGATAGTAGTAACACACATATTCATAATGTTGAAGCCAAAAGATGCAGAGTTGATAATGATAGTGCAACTTATTTGTGGCACTGCCGTTTAGGTCATATCGGTGTAAAGCGCATGAAGAAACTCCATACCGATGGACTTTTGGAACCTCTTGATTATGAATCACTTGGTACTTGCGAACCGTGCCTTATGGGCAAGATGACTAAAACACCATTCTCCGATACAATGGAGAGAGCAACAGATTTGTTGGAAATCATACATACAGATGTATGTGGCCCGATGAATGTTGAGGCTCGTGGCGGATATCGTTATTTTCTCACCTTCACAGATGATTTAAGCAGATATGGGTATATCTACTTAATGAAGCATAAGTCTAAAACATTTGAAAAGTTCAAAGAATTTCAGAGTGAAGTTGAAAATCATCATAACAAGAAAATAAAGTTTCTGCGATCTGATCGTGGAGGAGAATATTTGAGTTACGAGTTTGGTCTACATCTGAAACAATGCGGAATAGTTTCGCAACTCACGCCACCCGGAACACCTCAGCGTAATGGTGTGTTCGAACGTCGTAATCGTACTTTACTTGATATGGTGCGATCTATGATGTCTCTTACAAATTTACCACTATCATTTTGGGGTTATGCTTTAGAGACGGCCGCATTCACGTTAAATAGGGCACCATCAAAATCCGTTGAGACGACACCTTATGAACTGTGGTTTGGCAAGAAACCAAAGTTGTCGTTTCTTAAAGTTTGGGGCTGCGATGCTTATGTGAAAAAGCTTCAACCTGATAAGCTCGAACCCAAATCGGAGAAATGTGTCTTCATAGGATACCCAAAGGAGACTGTTGGGTACACCTTCTATCACAGATCTGAAGGCAAGACATTCGTTGCTAAGAATGGATCCTTTCTAGAGAAGGAATTTCTCTTGAAAGAAGTGAGTGGGAGGAAAGTAGAACTTGACGAGGTAACTATACCTGCTCCCTTGTTGGAAAGTAGTGCATCACAGAAAACTGTTTCTATGACACCTACACCAATTAGTGAGGAAGCTAATGATAATAATCATGAAACTTCAGAACAAGATACTACTGAACCTTGTAGATCAACCAGAGTGAGATCCGCACCAGAGTGGTACGGTAATCCTGTTCTGGAAATCATGCTACTAGATCATGATGAACCTACGAAATATGAAGAAGCGATGGTGAGCCCAGATTCCGTAAAATGGCTTGAAGCCATGAAATCTGAGATGGGATCCATGTATGAGAACAAAGTATGGACTTTGGTTGACTTGCCTGATGATCGGCAAGCAATTGAGAATAAATGGATCTTCAAGAAGAAGACTGACGCTGACGGTAATATTACTGTCTACAAAGCTCGACTTGTCGCAAAAGGTTTTCGACAAGTTCAAGGGGCTGACTACGATGAGACCTTCTCACCCGTAGCGATGCTTAAGTCTGTCCGAATCATGTTAGCAATTGCCGCGTTTTATGATTATGAAATTTGGCAGATGGATGTCAAAACTGCATTCCTGAATGGATTTCTGGAAGAAGAGTTGTATATGATGCAACTAGAAGGTTTTGTCGATCCAAAGGGAGCTAACAAAGTGTGCAAGCTCCAGCGATCCATTTATGGACTGGTGCAAGCCTCTCGGAGTTGGAATAAACGCTTTGATAGTGTGATCAAAGCATTTGGTTTTATACAGACTTTTGGAGAAGCCTGTATTTACAAGAAAGTGAGTGGGAGCTCTGTAGCATTTCTGATATTATATGTGGATGACATATTACTGATTGGAAATGATATAGAATTTCTGGATAGCATAAAGGGATATTTGAATAAGAGTTTTTCAATGAAAGACCTCGGTGAAGCTGCTTACATATTAGGCATAAAGATCTATAGAGATAGATCAAGACGCTTAATTGAACTTTCACAAAGCACATACCTTGACAAGATTTTGAAGAAGTTCAAAATGGATCAAGCAAAGAAAGGGTTCTTGCCTGTGTTACAAGGTGTGAAGTTGAGTCAGACTCAATGCCCGACCACTGCAGAAGATAGAGAGAAAATGAAAGATGTTCCCTATGCGTCAGCCATAGGCTCTATCATGTATGCAATGCTGTGTACCAGACCTGATGTGTGCCTTTCTATAAGTCTAGCAGGGAGGTACCAAAGTAATCCAGGAGTGGATCACTGGACAGCGGTCAAGAACATCCTGAAGTACCTGAAAAGGACTAAGGATATGTTTCTCGTATATGGAGGTGACAAAGAGCTCATCGTAAACGGTTACGTTGATGCAAGCTTTGACACTGATCCGGACAATTCTAAATCGCAAACCGGATACGTGTTTACATTAAACGGTGGAGCTGTCAGTTGGTGCAGTTCTAAACAGAGCGTCGTGGCGGGATCTACGTGTGAAGCGGAATACATAGCTGCTTCGGAAGCAGCGAATGAAGGAGTCTGGATGAAGGAGTTCATATCTGATCTAGGTGTCATACCTAGTGCATCGGGTCCAATGAAAATCTTTTGTGACAATACTGGTGCAATTGCCTTGGCAAAGGAATCCAGATTTCACAAGAGAACCAAGCACATCAAGAGACGCTTCAATTCCATCCAGGATCTAGTCCAGGTGGGAGACATAGAGATTTGCAAGATACATACGGATCTGAATGTAGCAGACCCGTTGACTAAGCCTCTTCGACGAGCAAAACATGATCAACACCAAGGCTCCATGGGTGTTAGAATCATTACTGTGTAATCTAGATTATTGACTCTAGTGCAAGTGGGAGACTGAAGGAAATATGCCCTAGAGGCAATAATAAAGTTATTATTTATTTCCTTATATATCATGATAAAAGTTTATTATTCATGCTAGAATTGTATTAACCGGAAACATAATACATGTGTGAATACATAGACAAACAGAGTGTCACTAGTATGCCTCTACTAGACTAGCTTGTTAATCAAAGATGGTTATGTTTCCTAACCATGGACAAAGAGTTGTCATTTTATTAACAGGATCACATCATTAGATGAATGATCTGATTGACATGACCCATTTCTTTAGCTTAGCACCCGATCGTTTAGTATGTTGCTATTGCTTTCTTCATAACTTATACATGTTCTTATGACTATGAGATTATGCAACTCCCGTTTGCCGGAGGAACACTTTGTGTGCTACCAAACGTCACAACGTAACTGGGTGATTATAAAGGAGCACTACAGGTGTCTCCAAAGGTACATGTTGGGTTGGCGTATTTCGAGATTAGGATTTGTCACTCCGATTGTCGGAGAGGTATGTCTGGGCCCTCTCGGTAATGCACATCACTTAAGCCTTGCAAGCATTGCAACTAATGAGTTAGTTGCGGGATGATGTATTACAGAACGAGTAAAGAGACTTGCCGGTAACAAGATTGAACTAGGTATGGGATACCGACGATCGAATCTCGGGCAAGTAACATACCGATGACAAAGGGAACAACATATGTTGTTATGCGGTCTGACCGATAAAAGATCTTCGTAGAATATGTAGGAGCCAATATGAGCATCCAGGTTCCGCTATTGGTTATTGACCGGAGACGTGTTTCGGTCATGTCTACATTATTCTTGAACCCGTAGGGTCCGCATGCTTAAGGTTACGATGACAGTTATATTATGAGTTTATGCATTTTGATGTACCGAAGGTTGTTCGGAGTCCCGGATGTGATCACGGACATGACGAGGAGTCTCGAAATGGTCGAGACATAAAGATTGATATATTGGAAGCCTATGTTTGGATATCGGAAGTGTTCCGGGTGAAATCGGGATTTTACCGGAGTACCGGGAGGTTACCGGAACCCTCTGGGAGGTATATGGGCCTTAGTGGGCCTTAGTGGAAGAGAGGAGAGGTGGCCAGAGATGGGCCGTGCGCCCCTCCCCCCTTGGTCCAAATTGGACAAGGAGAGGGGGCCGGCCCTCCTTCCTCCTCTCTCTCCTCTTCCCCCCCTCCACGAATCCTATTCCAACTAGGAAAGGGGGGGAGTCCTACTCCTAGAGGGAGTAGGACTCCTCCTGGCGTGCCTCTCCTGGCCGGCCGGCCCCCCTCCCTTGAACCTTTATATACAGAGGCATGGGCACCCCCAAGGGACACAAGTTGATCCACGTGATCATATTCTTAGCCGTGTGCGGTGCCCCCTTCCACCATAGTCCTCGATAATATTGTAGCAGTGCTTAGGCGAAGCCCTACGACGGTAGTACATCAAGATCGTCACCACGCCGTCGTGCTGACGGAACTCTTCCCTGACACTTTGCTGGATCGGAGTCCGGGGATCGTCATCGAGCTGAACGTGTGCTAGAACTCGGAGGTGCCGTAGTTTCCGTGCTTGATCGGTCGGGCCATGGAGACGTACGACTACATCAACCAAACACTTCTGTTGTCGATCTACAAGAGTACGTAGATCATACTCTCCCCTCTTGTTGCTATGCATCACCATGATCTTGCGTGTGCGTAGGAATTTTTTTGAAATTACTACGTTCCCCAACAGTATATCCCCGTCATTAGCCTCCAGTTTAATTTGGATTTATCCATGTTAAACTGATCTGCAACATAAACACAAGAACAAATTTGTAGGGTTGTGCTCCGGCTTAAATATTCCTGTAAGCCGACACCTGATCATCCTTAAGTCCTTGATATTTTCTCCTGAAAAATCTGGGTCAATAGGCCAGCTTCACAATCCATTTGCTGACATTGGCTCTTGTAAAGAAATATTATAAGAAATAATCCCTTTGAGTCGGCCTTCAATGCTCGGACTTGACAAAAATATTGGTCTTTTAAATATTCGACTGATATCCAGCCGGCTTGAAGATGTAGGACTTGCCGGTTTATGATTACCACCATTGTCGGGTTATAAAAACTGATAATTCCGGGTCATGATTTTTGCCAACTCCGGTTCATGATTATTGATGACGCCGGGTTGCAGCCACAGGGTCAGAATGATTGGTGACGCCGGGTCAATCTGGTTTGCTCAAAACAGAGAATTTGAAAATATTTCTTCGATAATAATATAATACCTGTAGCCCCAAGTCTTGAGCAGAACAAAATGATGGCTTAAGACTTGCTTCAATATAAATACTGCCACTTTTGAGGAAATCCATGTTGTTCATCCCAGTCACTATTAAAAATGGAATACTCCATATTATGTAGCCCCCAAGTGTCGGGTTGTCATGCTTGCAGCAACCTAGGACTTGTAATTGCCTTATGCTCATAAAAACTTCAACCAGTGCAGCCCCCAAGGGTCAGGTCATTATGCAATAATGAGCAGGGACTTTGTAAATATAATCATGTAGATTTGAGCAGTGATGTGTAGCTCCCAAGGGCCGGCTCATTTAGAATGTGATGAGTCGGGTCTTGAATAAGTTGAGCAAAAATGACTTTGCATTAGCCCCCAAGTGTCATGGTGCGTGCTTGCAGCAACATGAGACTTGCATATTTGATGAAATCTCAACGTGAATAATGTAGCCCCCAAGTGTCGGGTCGTAAGCCTGCAGCGACTCGGGACTATTCCTTCAATTGTAGAATAAATCATATCCATTGATAATATAATAGCCATTGCTAAAGCGACTTTGAAAACCTTAATCATAACACTGGTTACTGATAACCATAATAAAATCCAGCCATGTTGGCTATTTGAAGATTTGAATAATATAATCCAATGATTTATGAGCGCGTGATTCCAATGGCGCAATCCAAATATATACTGGCGACTTATAATCCCAAGCCAGTCTGGGTTAATAAACACTGGATAATTTATCATCATACTAGCGACTTATAGTCGAAAACCAGGCGGGGTTAATAAATGCCGGTGATTTATAATCATGCTTTATTCAACCTGTTTCTGCATACAAGAAGTTTAAAGTGTCCTGGCGGTTTACCGCCGGACGGGTCATAATGCCCAACATATAACCCGGATTTATAACCAAGGCCGCACTTAACAATAATCAAATATGAAATATATCATACCTGTGACATTGAATCACATCATTGGTTTACCAACTTTTTGTAGTAAAGGTGATAACTCAAATCTTGAGTACTGATAACTCCTTCCATATTGTGCCGGTTTATGATAAACACCGGGTTATCCATATATAATACTGGTGACTTATAGTCGAAACCAGATCGGGTTAAGAAGCGCCGGATTATAACCGATCATGTACTGACAACTTGTAGTTGAAAGCCAAGCCGGGTTAATGAACGCCGGTTTATCAAAAACATTATAAATCTCATCAAAGGAGAAAAAACTTAGCAAATAAAAGCAGATAAAATACTTGTAGTCGAGGCTTTTCACGGGCTGCCAGGCCCCAAATTCGAGGCTTTTCATGGGCTGCCAGGCCACTGAGTTAAATCATTTTACAAATCCTTTTAAGATGGCCCTCAATCCTTAACCAGTCGTCGTTTTAACTTGACAAGTTCAGGGTCTTATCAGAGTAACTTGTCAAAGTTCGACGGGCCATACTAGGTTTACCTGGGCGGAGTGACTTACTTAAAAGGCAGGCTAACCCGGGGTTTTAGGTGTATACACCAGGCTTCCAAGCCGTGACTTGATAGCCTATTACAAGTGTAGATTCTTTGTTCATTTCGACAGCAAAGAATCCTCAAGTAACATTTTAAGCTGTGCTCAGTGGGTGCCTATGTTTGAGTTGTTGTTTTGCAACACTCTCTTTGGCCCCGGAGTAATTTGGCTTTGATCCGATCAAGAGGTGTGACTATGGTTTGAATACGACCAAGCCCCCAAATGATACTGTGGCATTGCGCCGATCAAGAGGTGTAGCTATGGTTCAAATGCAACCAAGCCCCCAAGTGATTTTTATATAAATGTTTGATAAGCTGAATCAAGGGGTAAACCGGACGCCGCTTTATGAACAGAAGCCCCCATGTAACCACACATGATAAGCCAATAAGGCAGGATACCCATGTTTGAACCGCGTATCATGGCTGCAGGTCCTCTTCGGCAACCTTTAACTTTTTGCAAGAGATAAGTTCTTCTTGAACCGGGATTTTGAACCGGATATTGAGAGCTTCAAAGCTTTGTGGGAGACATCTTTCCCTTGAACCGGATTTTAAACCGGGAACTTCATTTTCAGCCGGAAATTTTCTGACGGCCT
Source organism: Triticum aestivum (assembly GCF_018294505.1). NCBI lineage: Eukaryota > Viridiplantae > Streptophyta > Magnoliopsida > Poales > Poaceae > Triticum > Triticum aestivum. The sequence goes on along the minus strand of NC_057806.1, from coordinate 68,658,824 downwards.
TTAAACTTGAACTTGCGAGAAGTTAATTCCTTTTTAAACCGGACATTTTAAAACCGGATTTGAGAGCTTTGTGGGAGAACAAATTTCCCTTGAACCGGATTGTAAACCGGCATTCTTCATTTTGAACCGGAAATTTTCTGATGGCCTTCAAACTTTCATCAATATGGTAATAGTCTCTGGGACCGGGTTATCTTTCCCTCCAACGTCCTGGGGTTCTTGACTTTACTGAAAACCGACAACATTTGCTAAGTCATGCAGACAGGTGCGGCCCGGTATGTTGATGTAGACCAGGCCACGAGAGACGGACAACAAAGACGACCGCAACATCAGAAGCGGCACGGACAGATGAGTTGGCCGCGGTGTTGTTAGCCGGCGCGGGCGGGAGAGTTAATGTAGACCGGGTCCGCAGAGGCGGAGGCTTTGTGCACGTCCATTGATCAGCGAGCAAACGCGATCCCGACAAGTAGATGTAGACCGGGTTCGCAGAGGCGGCGACTTGTGCGCGTCCATTGAACAGCGAGCAAACGCGATCCCGGCAAGTCGATGTAGACCGGGCCGCAAGGGCGGCGACTTCTGCGCGTCCATTCAATGGGTAATATGTCATGGACTATCGCCGGGCGGAACATTATCAGTCCGTGCTCCATACCCATGGTATAAACCACATTTGTAATGAACAACTATCCTGTATACAAAAATATACAGATCAAAGTAATTTTGTTCTTTGATAGAAACAATATATGCTGATAAAATAAGTTTAGAGAGATATCACCTGACATATTCGGATAAATGATGACCCGGCAGCGGCTCAAGGCGGAGCAATTCATAGCCGCGTGGCTCGGGCGCAGCCGGTGAAGCGGCTAGGGCAGGTTGCCGCAATGGAAGCAGGCCGGTTTAATAATGTGGTGATGGTAGCAGGCCGGTTTGAAGCCACGGTTGTCACAGACGATGGTTTAATGCGGCCGTGGCTGTAGTTGTTTGGCGCAAGACAGCTGGCCTTCATGGAGGAGTCCGGGTTATGGGGGAGGCGACTTGAGGTCGGAGTCGAGACCGGGGCGGCTCAAGGCCAGTCGACGGAGGCACGCCAGCGAGCAGTTGACCCGGCAAGGGGCAACGGAGGTTTACAGTGACTTGCGGCAGAAACTGAAGGCGGGTTGCCGCGATGGAAAGTGAAACCATGGTCGCGGTCATCATTGCTGGATGCGCCGGTTCGACGTACATCGGTTCGGCGGCGAGGTCGCGAGAGCGACGTGACAGCATGGAAGATTCGGAAGGTGGGCGGCTTGAAACAGCGCAGCTGAGCCTCGGCGGGCATGATTGAGGCGGCGCGGGTAAAGTCGCAGGAACCTGCTCCAACAGGGTCATGGGCGCGTTAAACGGCAGCTGATACGGGTTGAGACAACCAGGGAGTCGAGGCTGCACCAGCGGTCGTAAACCGGCGAGGCGGAGGACAACCCGGAGTAGTGAGACACGCGGGCTGGTTTAGGATTCAAGCGGTCCGACACCGCGGCGGTTCAAAGAGAGGCACCGGCGGGTCACACCCTCAGCGGTCTTCAAGAAAAGGGCACCGGTAGAGCAGAACCGGTCACTCGGCAGTCTGTAGAGGCGAGACGGAGGCGTCGTCTTGAGACCGCAGAGATAGCAGAAGCAGCTGTGTTGGCGGCAACTTGGTTTACTGATCGGTCGGGCCTCTTGCCCACTGATTTACTAGCTTCACATGTGTGTATGTGGTAGTGCTAGTTGAACTCCAGATCAATTGGACTTTGATCCTTTGACGTGATGACAAAAGCAGCACTTTCGCTCCATGTAGTATGTACGCAGTGCAAGAGCATGCCAGCATTTTTTTTGCTCCATCCAAAACCGCCAACGCATATGTACTAACGGTGTAGTTAACTCTTGTTCTGTTCCTCCCGGCATGTTGAAGTTGACAGGGACCACTAGGGCGGCGAGCAACCGCGTGCAACCGTCGAGCGATGACTTGTAGCCGAACACTTAGGCTGCTTTCAACATGTTGATATAAACCGGACATAGGGACATGTTCGTCCGGGGTCTTCCGTTGCAGACATATGTTGGTGCGCGCCTTGGCGGGCCGGCATAGACCATGATGCCCAGATAGCAGGGTCGATTCGCCGGCTTGATATGTGGCAAGCTTCAAACTTTTGTCATGACCAGACGACGGAAGTTATCAATCAATCGATCTATGTACAGAAAACAATACAATCCAGGTGGTTTTCCTCTAGCAACCGTAGATGAAAAATCTTATCTTATACTCCCTTCGTTCCTAAATATAAATCTTTGTAAAGATTCCACTAAATGGATTACATACGGAGCAAAATGAATGAATCTAAATTTAAAATACATCTATATACATCTGTATGTGGTTCATAGTGAAATCTCTACAAAGATTTATATTTAGAAACGGAGGGAGTACTAGTGACTTTACGAGCCGGCGTACTAATTGGAGTAGTACGTGCTGATTACTATGAATTCCTTCATACGTACAGTGGTACTTGTGGATTGATTTGCAGGCTTCGGTCTTCACGCCTCGGAATAGTAGCAGCAGATTGGACTTGATCCTTCGGTCAACAACAGCTGATGTAGATGTCAAAAGGAAGCCGCAATCGAACTCGACCGTAGAAATTGAGGCGGCGGTTTCGATGGAATATTGCAATATAGTATGTTCGATCCGACGAAAACTCTTGTCAGTCTCGACCACGACGAACGTGACCTGTGTTGTCGCCCGAGCTTTTTTCAATTTTTGAGCGACGAACTTCAGAGTTGATGTAGATTCTCCGCACCGTCTTTCGTTATCCGGCTGTTTGCAAGATTCTTGATCCCTGAGAGAGATCTCTCCAAAAACTCAATACCACTATGCGCTTGGTTCCATGGTGGACGTCAACTGTCGTGGAATTGTCACGACAGATGTCCTAGTGTGAGGACTTAGTTGTGAGGCCAACATATCTATGTGGTAGCTTGAGAAGGGTTGAGCGGAATCGAGAGACGCAAGCAAGACAAGGGTTTAGACAGCTTCGGGCCTCGGGAAACATCATCTGATAACAACCCTACATGCTGTTTGAGGCTAGGTCTTATTATCATCACGAGGGAGTCGCCGGCAAACCGGCTCTTTGTGTCTAGCCCTAGAGATAGTTTCTTCTTACTTGTAGCTTGTCCCTTTTTGGGGAGCCTTGCCCCTCCTTATATAAGTTAGAGAGGTGGGTTACATGTGGAGTCCTATTAGGATTAGGACTAGCCTATCTCTAATACAAACCGGATATAAGTCCATGTCTTAACTCCTTGTAAGACAAATATTCCTCACGCCTTTCCTCTTAAATCGGCCCACCATAGTATGAACCGGCCTTCTGGGCCTTGTCATCCGTCTAACCCGCCCGCCGGGTCACCAGTGAGTGACTAATCTTCGGGCGGCTTTACAAATGAAACGCCAAGTATCAGCCAGGTCTCAAGTAAACCGTCAAGTTCGGCCGGTAATACTTCCGGCCGGTTTACGCCGCGGGGTATATCCCTGACAGGCACCATCCAAGTCGAGCATAGGGTACAAGTCTCCTTCAAGATCGGAGCTTACGAAGACACTTTGGAGTGTGATGTCCTTCTGATGACCGTGTGCCACCTCCTTCTTGGACGGCCATGGCAATTTGACCTAGGTGTCATCCACAACGGGCGTACAAACCACTATACTTCAAGATGAAAGGAAAGGAGTTTGTGCTACGACCTATGTCTCCAAGCCAAGTGCTCGTCGACAAGCAAAACACCCATTGTGGAGAGAATAGTGAGAGAGTGCATCACCAAAAAGAGAGTGAGCGCCACAAGCCCAAATTGAGTGCCTCCACGATGAGCGACAAGAAAAACTTAGTCCTCTTTGCCACCAAACGAGAGATGAGAGAAGTGTGTGAGAACCCATCGAGTGTCCTACACTATGTCCTCTTGTGCAAGGACGAGGCACCAACAACTAACACCTCTCACAATCTACCTTTGGTGTTATCTTCTCTATTGGAGGAATTCTAAGATGTTTTTCCCGATGAGCTACCTCCGGGTCTACCTCCACTACGAGGCATTGAGCACCGAATAGACATCATCCCTGGAGCGCCACTTCCAAACAAGGCCCCATACCGCGTCAACCCGAAGAAACCAAAGAAATACAAAGGCAAGTAAAGCATCTCATGGACCATGGACATGTGCGCGAAAGCTTGAGTCCTTGTGCCGTACCGGTCATCCTTGTGCCAAAAAGAGACGGTAGCTTTCGCATGTGTTCCGATTGTAGACCCATCAATGCTATCACCGTTCGCTATAGGTACCCCATTCCACGCCTTGACGATATGTTAGATGAACTTAGCGGTGCCACTATCTTTTCCAAAGTTGATCTTAAAAGTGGTTACTATCAAATACGCATACACGGGCATTATATTGATTCACTTGAGATATGTTTTGGCACTCAACTCGCGGATTCCCGAGGTGACATTGGGGTGATCTACGCATAGGGGTTGATGCACGTTCTTGTCTTTGTTTCTCTGGTAGAAATCTTGGGGCACTCTTTGAGATTCTTTGTGTTCGATTGAGTATTATGAATCTGAAATTATTTGGTATTATTTTAGTACGAACTCTTGGATAGATCGATCGAAAAGAATAGCTTCGAGGTGGTTTCGTACCCTATAAACAATTTCTTCTTATGTTCTCTGCTAGATACAAACTTTGGAGTGATTCTTCATCGCACTTTGAGGGATGGTTATACGATCCAATTATATTAGCATTGTTGAGAGATTGCACTAGCGAAAGTACGAACTCTAGGCCTCATTTTCAAGCATTGCAATACCGTTTGTGCTCCTTTTTATCAATTACTACATTGCTGTTTTCTATTGTTCCTATTACACAAATCAATATCTACTATCATTACTATGCTTTTATTACCATCTCTTCACATAACTAGTGCACCTATACAAATTACCATTGTATTTGATGTGTTGGGGACACAAGAGACTTTTTATTATTTGGTTGCAGGGTTGTTTGAGAGAGACCATCTTCATCCTATGCCTCCCACGGATTGATAAACCTTAGGTCATCCACTTGAGGGAAAATTGCTACTGTCCTACAAAACTCTGCGCTTGGAGGCCCAACACGAGTCTACAAGAACAAGTTGTGTAGTAGACATCAAGCTCTTTTCTGGTGTCGTTGCCGGGGAGGTGAGTGCTTGAAGGTATATATTTAGATCTTGCAATTGAATATTTTAGTTTCTTGTTTTATCACTAGTTTCATTTATAAAAACAAAACTACAAAAAATTGGAATTGAGGTGGTCTCATATTTGTTCATCTTTATCGGGTCTTTCTTGAAAATGATGGAAAGGAAAATTGTGCATGATGAGCATGATTGCAATGTTGTTAGTATGAATTCTTTGAATATCCAAATTAAATGCAAATGATGATTGCACAAGTCATGACAGAAATGTTTTTTATAAGCATGTCAATTTTTGTTGAGTGGAAAGACTTTGTGAAGACGTGCCTTATAGGGAAGATAGATTTTGTAAGAAGCATAAACATGATCGAACCAATTTTTTGCTCAAAGTGATAGATGAATTTGCTACAAGATTATGTTCTCTTTGTCCTATTACTTGTGAACTTTGCAATAAGGTTGGTCATCGTAATTTCCAATACAAACTTTTTAATGATCGAATCATGGCCAAATATTGTAATGATTTGATCACCCTTGAACTTTATAATGAGCTTTGTCTATTTTTGGGGAGTGAAGGATTGACACATAAAAATAGTTGCTTTGAAGTATTCATTCTCACGGATGATACGCTCCAACGTATCTATAATTTTTTATTGTTCCATGCTGTTATATTATCAATCTTGGATGTTTTATAATCATTTTATATCATTTTTTGGTACAAACCTATTGACATAGTGCCAAGTGCCAGTTGTTTTCTACATGTTTTTTTGTAAGTGCATCTAGTGCCCCTTAGTGATTTTGGTGTATTGAAGACTTATAGGTTAAGGGATGGATGCGTTTGTGAGTGTACACAGGTCTATAAGTCTATGAGGAGTTTGATATTTACAGAGAAATTCGACCCCTAAAAATGAAGTTCTTCGACTGAAGACTTTGGATCTCTGAAGACTTCTTGAAGACTTTGAAAATGAAGAAATTGATGTGACCTTGAAGACTTGGTATTCATTCGAGGAACATGAAGCGTGGAAACTTTTGTTTTTGTAGTTTCATTTTCTCTTTCTTGAGTCATAGGAAACACCGTACTGTTAAAGGGGGGGGGGTTAAGGAAATACTAAGGAAAAATTTCCAAGTGACGCTCAACTCAAAATCCTGCACCTACCAATCCCTTCAAGTGAAGCCATTGGAAATATCATGCAGTTCAGTCAATTTCTTCAGTGATAGAGACGAAGTTCTTCTAGTCTCTGAGGAATTTGTTCTGAGTGAGGAGTTAGGAATTCGCCAGTGCGGATTGCCTACAAGTGAGGAACATGATAGCCTTGAGGAATTTGATAGTAAAAATTCCGACCGTTGCTGTGCTATGCCCCAGCTGTCCCAAAATATCCACCCACCTAACGGTCATATCATTGAAGGGCATTTATGTCTTATCATGTCGGGCTACTCCCTAGGCTATAAATAGCCGCCCCCTACAACCACTAGCTGGTTGGCTGCTCCAAGAGAAACTGACACTTGTCATTTGAGAGCATCCCATTCTCCGAGGACTTTGAGCAAAAATCATCAAGTGAGGAAAACCCAAACCAAAACACCTACAAACCCAAAGTGATTGAGCATCACTGAAGAGATTGATCCTGCGTGGATCCGACGCTTGTTACCTTTGAAGACTGTGCATCTTCAAGACGGTTAGGCGTCATGGTCTAGAGCATCCAAGAGGAAATTGTGGATCGCCGAGTGACCGAGTTTGTGAAGGTTTGGAAGTCACCTGAAGACTTACCTCGAGTGATTGGACAAGGTCTGTGTGATCTTAGTCCAAGGAGAATACGATGAGGACTATGTGTTCGGGACTGTGTGTCCTCAGGTTTAAATACCTAGCCGCTCCAACCAGACACCGACTCCGATGCGCTAGGTGTCCTCCAGTTATTCATTGTTGTTGCCTTGTCTTTTGCTTGCGTGTTGCATTTCATCATGTCATCATGTGCATAGCATCATCATGTTTTCAAATCTTGCATCTGTCCCGGCCTCCTCGTTCCTTCCGTTGTCCGTTCTGAGTCCAGACACCCTTGCATGCGCCCGCGGCATGTCCGAAATATTATTTTATAAGTGGCCGGAAAATGTTCTCGGAATGGGATGAGAGTGGCGTGCGGTGTTGTTTTGTTGTTAGTAGGCCGCCTGCCAAGTTTCATCGCATTTGGAGTCCATTTGACGCCCCAACGGATAATTATAGCGGCATTATAGTCGGTCAAACGTCGAACATTTTCGGTCTTCGGAAACAGTCGCCGGGCCTCTCTCTCTTCTCTTCTCTCAGCTCAAGACCGTCTACACAGTCCACTCACCGCTAGCCCCCAACCTATCCTCTCTCGTCAGCCCGCGGCCCTCCTCGCGCGCGCGTCCGAAAATTGTCCCGGACCCGATCCGAGCAGTCGTCACCGTCGTGTCCGGATCATCCCAAACATCTACAAAACGTCTCCGTTTTTCTTATTTGGGCTCCCTAGCCTATTTTTCCCGACCGTCCGATTACGATCGGAGAGATGGATTAGCCCCTACCCAAAAATCCTTTTGCTATATATATTTCAGATCAAACCCTGTAAACTAGGTCATTTGTTCCCCTCAGCCGCCGCCGCACTCCACCAAATCCCCATCGGGATCCTCTCCAATCCAATTCCTCCTCGTTTTCCTCTCCTGCCAGATCCAACCAGCGGCCCCGACCAACTCCCTTGATTTTCACCGCCGCCCAACCACAACAAGCTGCAGCAGGACCTCCCGCACCCTCTGACCTTCGCCTCCACGTCGCCGGCGCACCCAGTAGGCCAGGGAGACCACCATTGGCCTCGGAGATCCATGCGCCGCTGCCTCCTCTGCTTCAGGCCATGCCCAGCGCCGCATCGACTTTCCTGCATAGCCGATGTCCTTCGACAAGAGCTCCGTCCCACGCCATGGTCGTCCTCTCCTTCATCCCTCACTGCTACTTCTCTGAATTCGATTCCCTGCCATTTCCTTGCAGCTCCTCCGAATGCCCAACTCCGCTCACTGCCGTCTGCCAAGTTTCTGCGCCGCGCCAAGTTCGACCGCCAAGTCCCTCGCTTCGCCGTCCTGCGCCTAGAGCCGCGCCCCTCCGTCGTCTCTTCCTCGAGCCACCACAGCAGGCGGACCTCCGCATACGGCCATGCCGCCGGCAAGCCCTGCCTCCTCGCCTGTGCCTCAAGTCCGCCCCCGCATCGTCCCGGGCCTCCCTCGCTTCGCCTTGGTCTGCCCCTGCCCTCGTTGTTCACCAGGGTGGGACCCCGATCTGGATCTCTCTCCTGCTGGGTCCAAGCCGCCGCCGTCCCAGGCTTCGACAGCCGCGCCACCTCACCGGAGTCCTCTGTCGCCGGCCTCCGCTCACTCTGCTTCGAGCAGAGACGAACCTCTGCAGCCGCCACGCCCCTGCTTCTCTGTGCTGAAGATGAGCTAGCGGTGCCCGCGTTGACTCCCTCCGTTTTGACCGAGCCGGCCCACTGTTTCTTTCCCAACAAGGCCCGACTCCATCGTCGTCGTGGGCCGTGTGAGCCAAGGTCCAGCCCAGCCGCTGCTAGATCCAAGCCCAGCAGCACCAAGGCCGGCCTACCTCTCCAGATCTGGGCTATGGCCCATGGTGAGACCCCCATCGCCTCTGCTCCGGTTGCCCCAGCCAGATTCGGCCCATATCATGTTTTTTCCCGTTCTGCGTTTTTAGTATTTATTTTTCAGAGACGCCAATTTTGCAGTTTAGCCTCTAAAAATCATGCATATTTTAACTCACAAACCGTGCATCATATATAAAAACTTTATATATGAAACTTGCTTAGAATTTTGTCTACTTTAATAATTTCCAATTTTCAATCTTGTTTAAAATGTTTAAAATGATGTTTGGTTAAATTTGCTCCTATGTAATGCTAAAATGCTTTATTCCATAACTAAATAACCGTAGCACCAAACCTAACAATCTTTATATGTAATTGGGCTAGAAAAATGCATAGTTTAACATGGTGGCCTTACTTTGCATGTTTAATAACTTTAAAATTGTGTTTAGGGCAGAGCAGTACCAAACCTAATATATACATATGGGGATTTACCGGAATTGTTGTTCGTTGTTTCCGGCCTCATTTAAACTTGCCTAGATAGGTAGTTTTCATTTGCTTCACCCCTTGCCATGTTAATCAACATTAATATTGTTGGGTACATAAACGAGAGGAACTAAATAATTAATGTGGTGTTTTCATCAATATGCAACTCGTTGCATATTGAGCTCCACTTAATCTATAGGATTGTTTGTGCACTTTGCCATGCCATGCCATGTATCACTAAACCGGACATGCATCATACTTGTTTGCGCATCATGCCATGATTATGTGATGGTTGTTTGCTTCTTTCCGGTGTTGCTTCTTCGGGTTGGTTCCGAAAACGTCGCGTTTGTGAGGACCCGTTCGACTACGTCCGTTTGTCTTCTTCATGGACTCGTTCTTCTTCCTTGCTAGTTGCTCGCTCTTTTGCTATGCCTGTGCTGCGATACCTACCACTTGCTTATCATGCCTCCCATATTGTTGAACCAAGCCTCTAACCCACCTTGTCCTAGCAAACCGTTGTTTGGCTATGTTACCGCTTTGCTCAGCCCCTCTTATAGCATTGTTAGTTGCAGGTGAAGATTGAAGTTTGTTCCTTGTTGGAACATGGATATGTTCTTCCTTGTTGGAACATGTTTACTTGTTGGGATATCACAATACCTCTTATTTAATTAATGCATCTATATACTTGGTAAAGGGTGGAAGGCTCGGCCTTATGCCTGGTGTTTTGTTCCGCTCTTGCCGCCCTAGTTTCCGTCATATTGGTGTTATGTCCCCGGATTTCGCGTTCCATACGCGGTTGGGTTATAATGGGAACCCCTTGACAGTTCGCCTTGAATAAAACTCCTCCAGCAATGCCCAACCTTGGTTTTACCATTCGCCACCTAGCCTTTTCTTTCCCTCGGGTAGGCCTGCCCAAGGGTCATCTTTATTTTAACCCCCCCGGGCCGGTGCTCCTCTGAGTGTTGGTCCAAACTAGAGCCCTGTGCAGCGCCCCCTCTGGGAAACTCGAGGTTTGGTTTTAGTTGTATGGAGAGCTCATCTGAGTGTGCCCTGAGAATGAGATATGTGCAGCTCCTATCGGGATTTGTCGGCACATTCGGGATGTGTTGCTGGACTTGTTTTACCATTGCCGAGGATGTCTTGTAACCTGGATGCCGAGCCTGATCGAATTGTCTTGGGAGAAGGAATATCCTTCGTTGACCGTGAGAGCTTTTGATGGGCTAAGTTGGGACACCCCTGCAGGGTTTTGAACTTTCGAAAGCCGTGCCCGCGGTTATGGGCAGATGGGAATTTGTTAATGTCCGGTTGTAGATAACATGAAACTTATCTTAATTAAAATGAATCAACCGCGTGTGTAACCGTGATGGTCTCTTCTCGGCGGAGTTCGGGAAGTGAACACGGTGTTGGAGTAATGCTTGACGTAGGTTGTTCCAGGATCACTTCTTGATCATAGTTTTATCGACCGTGCCTTGCCTTCTCTTCTTGCTCTCATTTGCGTATGTTTTAGCCACCATATATGCTAGTTGCTTGCTGCAGCTCCACCTCATACCTTTCCCTTACCTATAAGCTTAAATAGTCTTGATCGCGAGGGTGTGAGATTGCTGAGTCCCCGTGACTCACAGATACTTCCAAAACCAGTTTGCAGGTGCCGATGTTACCGAGCAGGTGACGCAGCCAAGCTCAAGGAGGAGCTCGATGAAGATCTTGTCCTTTGTGTTCTTCCGTGTCCAGTTGATCAGTAGTGGAGCCCAGCTGGGACGATCGGGGATTTGTGTAGCTTTTGGGGTAGTCTTCTTTTATTTTGGTTCCGTAGTCGGACCTTGAGTGTATCTGGTTGTATGTAATGCTTTATTCATGTAATTGTGTGAAGTGGCGATTGTAAGCCAACTATGTATCTCTGTCCCTTATGTATTACATGGGTTGTGTGAAGATTACCTCACTTGCGACATTGCTTTCAATGCGGTTATGCCTCTAAGTCGTGCTTCGACACGTGGTAGATATAGCCGCATCGAGGGCGTTACAAGTTGGTAATCAGAGCTTCCCCGACCTTAGGAGCCCCCTACTTTATCGAATCACTGGCGTTGTTGAGTCTAGAAAAATGTTTTTTAGTCTTTTAGGATTATATATATCGGAGAGTTAGGAATTCTTTTTACTCCTCAGTCCCTTCGTCGCTCTGGTGAGACATCCTGACGTAGAGTTTTGACTCTTCTCCTCCCAAATTTCACTAAATTTTTTTAGGATCACGCGGGTATATTGGAACCGTTCCGATGGTTTTGTGACGAGAACATTGTTCTTGGTGCCTCCTGACATTTAGGGGTTGTGGCAGTGTCCCGGGGAGTTGAGCTCCAAGGTGTTGTCGTCACAATTTTATCGTTGCAGTTCTGGAATACCTGAGATTAGTTTCGCCGACATCGAAAATCTCTTTTATGCAGTTGTTGGTGAGATAACCTCGACGCCACCCAGTACTGGGGTGGGAGTTCGGGAGTATGGCCATAACTCGTATAATGAATGCTTTTTCGAAGGTTGAGGTAAACGATTTCCGAAAGTTTCTTGGTTATGTGTTGAAGGATCGATACAGCTGGATGTAGGATTTGTTAGTTTGGGTGAGATATTATGCTTCCCCTGTATCCCCAACACCCGATTTCATAACTGGAAAGTTTCGGGAGTTTATAAGTGGGAATTCAAGTAGCTCTTAGGATATCTTTCCGACATATGTATGATATGAAATTGGGGTTCGACGTCTAGTGGTCCGCCTATCCACGGTTGGTTTTATAGTGGTCTCGTTGTGTCTTAAAGAGTCCTTGGCTATGCCGACTCGGGGACGCTTCGTATGTCATGTGCACTGCCTTGTACATGATAGTGTTGTACGATCGAGCCCGTGTAGGCCCCACTATGAAAACTTCGGACGAAATCTCTATCATATGTTTGTTCCAGCTTATTCTGCAAGCCAATCCTTTGTTTTGTTTTGAGTTGTGGTATTCGAGTTGCTTCGAAGTCAAATGTTGATTCCATACCTTTCCTAAACGGTGTTCTCATACTCCGATGTGAATACCAATCCTCATGATAATCGAGATTGTCATGTCAATCCTTTTCAACCGGCGTGTTTTCTCTTCAAGTGGTTCCGATCATTTCAACATCAGCAAGATCAATTATCAGTTATTCTCAACGGTGTTTGTTTCATCCGTCTCCAAGTTGCCTTTGTTTTTCCCACCCACCCACCCTTGTTTCTTCAAGGACTCGGATTTCTTTATCAAGTATCCATTTTATTCATGTGAAGTCTCTCCATTCCTTTCCGTTAATGTTCTTACCCGGTGATTCTCATAAATATTCTAATGGAGCCTCAAGTTCATCATTCTTCATTCTTTTCATCTCCGGTGGTTTCAAGTCAAGCTTTGTTGATCATATCCTTTTCCTCGTTTCAATGCTTTCTGATGCCAGTGCAATTCTTAGTCGTTCACCTCTCGCTATTCATTTGTTCCGGAGTGCTCAAGATATCTCAAAAGGCTCGTCTTGTCATTCAAGATCCGTTCAACCTATTTCAAGGTTGTTATCTCGTTCAAGCCATTTAAATCACACCGGTGCAATCCCTCTTCAAAATCGTTCAACGGTGTATCTTTTCAGTGGGCCCTAACCCACAGATCTTTTCCCAGGATCTTACCTGACTCTTCTTATTTCTCCCGGAGCTTTTCAAATTCATCTCAAAGTTTGATGTAAGAATGAATTATCATCAGTCATATGTGTTTCTCCAAGATCTGTCAAATTCTTTTCATCGTTGGTTCAACTTTTCCATTCTTCTTCATTACGGAGTGCTTCAACAATTCTTCGTGGTGTGTCCCGTCGTAATTCTCAGAATTTGAAGACCGAAGAAGAGTTTTACATCCATATCTTATCCGTTCTCTCAGAGATTCGTGGCTCTAGTTCGAGACCATCTTCTCATAATCATTTTCGATTGTTAGAATTCTTTTCACCCACCCGGAGCATTTCATGAGTTGTTTTCCATTTATTTCCTCCGAAGGCCATCTTTTCAAATATTATTCATTCTCAGCTTTCAGCTATCATTCTCCAAATCTTACCGGTGCGTCATTCAACTATTCTCTCTAATCAGCTCGTAATCTCTTCGTTCTCATGGATCTAAATTCTCTCAAACATCTTTGTTCATTTGCTAATTCTTCGCGGTGTTTCCTTATCTTTTCGTCGTTCACTTCCTATGCTTACGGTGGTTCGTTTAAGATTTCTCTTTCTTCGTTATCATATCAATTCTTTGATCTTTCCAGTCCTACCGGTGGATCGTTGAAGACCTTCTCAAGTGTGCGCTATATCTATCTTAATTCTTTCAACGAGAATGAATAGTATGCAAAATCCGTGCTTGTCATCAATCTAAATTGGTGAAGGATACGCATAATGTAATTCTTATTATTGTTTCATCCCAGTGATCTAGTTTTTTCTTCTTCCCGGAGTTGTTCATCATATAACATTCTCGGTCCGAGATGCTTTATCTTTCTTTTCCGGAGCTCCGAGTTTCCATTTTATCTCGTCGCAAGGTTTCATCCAATCATTACAAGGCTTCACCTTGTGTTTCCAACTTCTCTTTCTTTTTATCATCATTTTGTTTACTGGAGTTCTTCATGGATGATCTATATGATGGTTCATCAAGGATTTAATTCCTTCTCGAAGTGTTCATCAAGATTCTTTTCAGAGGAGCTCAAGCATTCTTCTTCTTGCTATCCGGAGTGCAATTCTTTCTTCCATATCATTGGAGGTGGTATTATGTCATTCTTGATAATTTGAGTTCATGTTTCATGATTCACAGGTTGTTAAGAATGGGGTATTTTAAATCCATCAATCGTTTTGTTGGAGTTATCTTGGGTTATATCTCACCTAAAGCTTTCCCTAAGGACTTTACTATTTATGGTGGTTATAAACGACCCAAGTTCTTTTTTCATCCTCCCGGTGAAATAGTTTCTCGCCTCCTTATTCATATCAATCCAATCTATTATTTTTGTTAGTGGCAGAATTTCACCTCATTGTTCTCCATAAGCCCACTACAACCATGTTATTTTCGTTGTTGGTTTTCCAACAACTCCGTTCGACCCTTCTCCTAAAGAGGTTTTTTTTTCAAGCTCATTTGACGTAGAAGATGTTGTTTTCCTCTTTGTTACTTTCAGTCCGTTCTATCTTTTGTTTTGGAGGCATTGTGAGGTTGCTCTCTTCAACCCATCATCTTGTTTGTCAAGATCTTGTTCAATTCCTTCCATTTACAGTCAAAGTGCTGTCCAAACTATATCAGTCTTATTCCTTCTCTATCTTGTTTTAACCGGAGTGTTGTGTCTATCATTCCTCTTCTAACCGGAGTCTCATCCAAGTGCTTTCATATTGCAAAGGTCATATTCTTTACCTTCCATTTTCAATCGGAGTGTTGCCGTATATGATCTTTATCATTCCTTGTACATCTCGTGTCAACCGAGGTGCTTGCATCTACCTCTTGTCCATTGTAACCTTTTCTTATGTCTTTCAACCCATAAGGTTCTCGTAATGTTCCTTGTTCCTCTTTTCTAACGGAGTGTTTTCAACTTCATTCATCTCCATTGTATTCTTTCTTTCAATTTGTTCAACCTCTCAAGGGTCTTTGATTTCACTCGTTTGTCAAAGAAGCAACTTAGTTTTACCTGTTCTCTTCCTCTTCCTTTTCCCTCCGGTGCCATTCTAGATCTCGGGACGAGATCCTCTCGTAGTGGTGGAGTGTTGTGACGCACCGAGTCCGATGCGCCAGGTGTCCTCCAGTTATTCATTGTTGTTGCCTTGTCTTTTGCTTGCGTGTTGCATTTCATCATGTCATCATGTGCATAGCATCATCATGTTTTCAAATCTTGCATCCGTCCCGGCCTCCTCATTCCTTCCGTTGTCCGTTCTGAGTCCAGACACCCTTGCATGCGCCCGCGGCACGTCCGAAATATTATTTTATAAGTGGCCGGAAAATGTTCTCGGAATGGGATGAGAGTTGGCATGCGGTGTTGTTTTGTTGTTAGTAGGCCGCCTGCCAAGTTTTATCGCATTTGGAGTCCGTTTGACGCCCCAACGGATAACTATAGCAGCATTATAGTCGGTCAAACGTCGGACGCTTTCGGTCTTCGGAAACAGTCGCCGGGCCTCTCTCTCTTCTCTTCTCTCAGCTCAAGACCGTCTACACAGTCCACTCACCGCTAGCCCCCAACCTATCCTCTCTCGTCAGCCCGCGGCCCTCCTCGCGCGCGCGTCCGAAAATTATCCCGAACCCGACCCGAGCAGTCGTCACCGTCGTGTCCGGATCATCCCCAAAGATCTACAAAACGTCTCCGTTTTTCTTATTTGGGCTCCCTAGACTATTTTTCTCGACCGTATGATTATGATTGGAGGGACGGATTAGCCCCTACCCAAAAATCCTTTTGCTATATATATTTCAGACCAAACCCGAAAAACTAGGTCATTTGTTCCCCTCAGCCACCGCCGCACTCCACCAAATGCCCATCGGGATCCTCCCCAATCCAATTCCTCCTCGTTTTCCTCTCCTACCAGATCCAACCAGCGGCCCCGACCAACTCCCTTGATTCCCACCGCCGCCCAACCACAGCAAGCCGCAGCAGGACCTCCCGCACCCTCTGACCTTCGCCTCCACGTCGCCGGCGCACCCAGCAGGCCAGGGAGACCACCATTGGCCTCGGAGATCCATGCACCGCTGCCTCCTCTGCTTCGGGCCATGCCCAGCGCCGCATCGACTTTCCTGCACAGCCGATGTCCTTCGACAGGAGCTCCGTCCCACGCCATGGTCGTCCTCTCCTTCATCCCTCGTTGCTACTTCTCTGAATTCGATTCCCTGCCATGTCCTTGCAGCTCCTCCGAACGCCCAACTCCGCTCGCCGCCGTCTGCCAAGTTTCTGCGCCGCGCCAAGTTTGACCGCCAAGTCCCTCGCCTCGCCGTCCTGCGCCTGGAGCCGCGCCCCTCCGTCATCTCTTCCTCGAGCCACCGCAGCAGGCGGACCTCCGCATCTGGCCATGCCGCCGGCAAGCCCTGCCTCCTCGCCTGCGCCTCAAGTCCGCCCCCGCATCGTCCCGGGCCTCCCTCGCGTCGCCTTGGTCTGCCGCTGCCCTCGTTGTTCACCAGGGTGGGACCCCGATCTAGATCTCTCTCCTGCCGGGTCCAAGCTACCGTCGTCCCAGGCTTCGACAGCCGCGCCACACCACTGGAGTCCTCTGTCGCCAGCCTCCGCTCGCTCTGCTTCGAGCAGAGACGAACCTCCGCAGCTGCCACGCCCCTGCTTCTCTGCGCTGAAGATGAGCTAGCGGTGCCCGCGTTGACTCCCTCCATTTTGACCGAGCCGACCCACCGTTTCTTTCCCAACAAGGCCCGACTCCATCGTCGTCGTGGGCCGTGTGAGCCAAGGTCTAGCCCAGCCGCTGCTAGATCCAAGCCCAGCAGCACCAAGGCCGGCCTACCTCTCCAGATCTGGGCTATGGCCCATGGTGAGACCCCCATCGCCTCTGCTCCGGTTGGCCCAGCCAGATTCGGCCCATATCATGTTTTTTTCCCTTCTGCGTTTTTAGTATTTATTTTCCAGAGACGCCAGTTTTGCAGTTTAGCCCCTAAAAATCATGCATATTTTAACTCACAAACCGTGCATCATATATAAAAACTTTATATATGAAACTTGCTTAGAATTTTGTCTAGTTTAATAATTTCCAATTTTCAATCTTGTTTAAAATGTTTAAAATGATGTTTGGTTAAATTTGCTCCTATGTCATGCTAAAATGCTTTATTCCATAACTAAATAACTGTAGTTCCAAACCTAACAATCTTTATATGTAATTGGGGTAGAAAAATGCCTAGTTTAAGATGGTGGCTTTAGTTTGCATGTTTAATAACTTTAAAATTGTGTTTAGGGCAGAGCAGTACCAAACCTAATATATACATATGGGGATTTATCGGAATTGTTGTTCGTTGTTTCCGGCCTCATTTAAACTTGCCTAGATAGGTAGTTTTCATTTGTTTCACCCCTTGCCATGTTAATCAACATTTAATATTGTTGGGTACATAAACGAGAGGAACTAAATAATTAATGTGGTGTTTTCGTCAATATGCAACTCATTGCATATTGAGCTCCACTTAATCTGTAGGATTGTTTGTGCACTTTGCCATGCCATGCCATGTATCATTAAATCGGACATGCATCATACTTGTTTGCGCATCATGCCATGATTATGTGATGGTTGTTTGCTTCTTTCCGGTGTTGCTTCTTCGGGTTGGTTCCGATAACGTCGCGTTTGTGAGGACCCGTTCGACTACGTCCGTTTGTCTTCTTCATGGACTCGTTCTTCTTCCTTGCGGGATCTTAGGCAAGATGACCATACCCTTGAAATCACTTCTATCTTTGCTTGCTAATTGCTCGCTCTTTTGCTATGCCTATGCTGTGATACCTACCACTTGCTTATCATGCCTCCCATATTGTTGAACCAAGCCTCTAACCCACCTTGTCCTAGCAAACCGTTGTTTGGCTATGTTACCGCTTTGCTCAGCCCCTCTTATAGCGTTGTTAGTTGCAGGTGAAGATTGAAGTTTGTTCCTTGTTGGAGCATGGAGATGTTGTTCCTTGTTGGAACATGTTTACTTGTTGGGATATCACAATACCTCTTATTTAATTAATGCATCTATATACTTGGTAAAGGGTGGAAGGCTCGGCCTTATGCCTGGTGTTTTGTTCCACTCTTGCCGCCCTAGTTTCCGTCATATCGGTGTTATGTTCCCGGATTTTGCATTCCTTACGTGGTTGGGTTATAATGGGAACCCCTTGACAGTTCGCCTTGAATAAAACTCCTCCAGCAATGCCCAACCTTGATTTTACCACTCGCCACCTAGCCTTTTCTTTCCCTTGGGTAGGCCTGCCCAAGGGTCATCTTTATTTTAACCCCCCCGGGCCAGTGCTCCTCTGAGTGTTGGTCCAAACTAGAGCCCTGTGCAGCGCCCCCTCGGGGAAACTTGAGGTTTGGTTTTAGTTGTATGGAGAGCTCATCTGAGTGTGCCCTGAGAACGAGATATGTGCAGCTCCTATCGGGATTTGTCGGCACATTCGGGCGGTGTTGCTGGACTTGTTTTACTATTGTCAAGGATGTCTTGTAACCTGGATGCCGAGCCTGATCGGATTGTCTTGGGAGAAGGAATATCCTTCATTGACCGTGAGAGCTTGTGATGGGCTAAGTTGGGACACCCCTGCAGGGTTTTGAACTTCCGAAAGCCATGCCCGCGGTTATGGGAAGGTGGGAATTTGTTAATGTCCAGTTGTAGATAACATGAAACTTATCTTAATTAAAATGAATCAACCGCGTGTGTAACCGTGATTGTCTGTTCTCGGCGGAGTCCGGGAAGTCAACACGGTGTTGGAGTAATGCTTGACGTAGGTTGTTCCAGGATCACTTCTTGATCATAGTTTTATCGACCGTGCCTTGCCTTCTCTTCTCGCTCTCATTTGCGTATATTTTAGCCACCATATATGCTAGTTGCTTGCTGCAGCTCCACCTCATACCTTTCCCTTACCTATAAGCTTAAATAGCCTTGATCGCGAGGGTGTGAGATTGCTGAGTCCCCGTGACTCACAGATACTTCCAAAACCAGTTTGCAGGTGCCGATGTTACCGAGCAGGTGACGCAACCAAGCTCAAGGAGGAGCTCGATGAAGATCTTGTCCTTTGTGTTGTTCCGTGTCCAGTTGATCAGTAGTGGAGCCCAGTTGGGACGACCGGGGATCTGTGTAGCTTTTGGGGTAGTCTTCTTTTATTTTGGTTCCATAGTCAGACCTTGAGTGTATCTGGATGTATGTAATGCTTTATTCATGTAATTGTGTGAAGTGGCGATTGTAAGCCAACTATGTATCTCTGTCCCATATGTATTACATGGGTTGTGTGAAGATTACCTCACTTGCGACATTGCTTTCAATGCGTTTATGCCTCTAAGTCGTGCTTCGACACGTGGGAGATATAGCCGCATCGAGGGCGTTACATACAAATGTCACGTTGGAGCTGGTCTACCAAATCATTGTCTTCACCAAGCCTATTGGTTCTATTTCCTCAACTCTTTCATTTCCTCATTACAATTGTTGTGTGCTTGTTCATATCTATTTGAAGACCTTGACTGAAGACTTTCTCAATTTCCTCAGTTTAATTTCTTCAGTCTGTCTGTCTTCATCCTGTGTTATCCTGTGTTTACGCTTTCTGTACTCTGTGCTTGTCTTATTTCATCTTGGTAACCATGTTTATGTCCTGCCATGTTTGCATCTGAGAACTTATTCTGCTGCAAGTAGTTATTCGCTTAGAAATTTCCTCACCCTGAAATTCCTCAGTGAAGAATTCATAAAAATCGCCTATTCACCCCCCTAGTCGATATAACGCACTTTCAATTGGTATCAGAGCAAGGTACTCCCTTTTCTATGTGATTTTGGTTTAACCGCATGGAGTTTTAGTTATGTCGACCGCAGGTATGATCAAGGTCTCTGCTGGGTGTCCTACCTTCGATGGGATGGACTACCCATATTGGAAGAATAAGATGCGAATGCATCTTGAGGCAATTGATAACGATCTCTGGTATGTTGTGGAAAATGGTGTTCCCTCAGTCACACCTTCTCTGAATGCTGCTGATGTGAAGAGATTCAAGCAACTCGATTCTCAAGCGAAGAACATCATATGTGGCCATCTGAGCAAAGGGCAGTATGGTAGATTTAGTGCTTTGGAAACTGCTAAGCTTATTTGGGATAGGCTGTCCAAGGTCAATGAAGGAGTCTCAACTCAACGTGACTCTCGGGTTGACGTTCTTTGCAATCTCTTCAACCGCTTCAAAAGACTCGACAATGAAAATGTTCAGCAAACCTTCAACCGCCTCACTGACATCTCAAATGAGCTTCAAGCTCTTGGTGCCACTGACATCACCGACCATGAGGTGGTGAAGAAATTGCTGAGATCGCTTGATTCCTCGTTTGATACACTGGCACTGATGATACAAGAACGTGGAGATTACCGGTCACTTGATGCCGCTGATATCCTCGAGACGCTAAACGCTCATGAGTTCCAGCTTGCTGAGAAGAGAGGTCTCTATGGTCCGAGCTATGGCAGATCACGCTCCCTGAAGGCCAAAGCCGTCTCTGAATCTGAAGGTGAATATTCTAGTAGCAGCCTTGGTGATCCTGAAGAACTGAGCCAAGAGCTAGCATTGCTCGTGAAGAAATTTAAGAAGTTCCCAAGGCGTGGTCGTTTTGGAAAATCGTCAAGGAGCAATGATGCCTCATCCAGTGACTACAAGAAGAGGCTATGCCACAAATGCAAGAAACATGGTCACTACATTCAAGATTGTCCTCAGTCGGAAAAGGAATCAAAGAAGAAGAAATACAAGGATTACAGTTCTGATGACTCAAAGAAGAAGAAGAAATCTTCAAAGTCTTCATCATCAAAATCCTCAAAGTCTTCATCTCACAAGAAGAGCAGCTCTAAGAAGGCTGGGGCATTCATTGGCAAGGAAATGGACTCTGAAGCTGAATCTGAGGAACATGAGGAAGAGGAGGAATCTGAGGAGTCAGAATCTGGTGTGGCGAGCCTAGCCCTCGCTACTGCGTTCGTCAGCAAGTCCATCTTCAACACTGAAGAAAATGGCTTCTACAACAAGGCTGATGCTGACGATGATGGCTACGCTCCCACCTATTGCTTCATGGCAAAGGGTGCTAAGGTACTCAAATATCCCTCCTCTGAATCAAGTGAGGATGAATCTGATGAAAACCTCAAGCCTAGCTACTCTAAACTTGCTAAGATTGCTGTGAAACAACAAAAGGCTTTTGAAAAGGTTCAAAACATGCTAGACAAAAGTGATGATATGTTGGGTGAAGAAATGGATCGCACTAAAACCTTTAAAAATCTACAGTGACTTCAGTCTAAGTTTGACAACCTTAAAAGTCATCATAACACTATCTTATCTGATCATGAGAAGCTTTCTTATGATTTTCTTCAAAGAAAGTAAGATCTTGAAAAGTTAAGGGTGAGTTATGAAGATCTTCAGAAGGAGCGCGATTCATTACTTGCTCAACAAATCAGTGCTGCTCAGGAAGAATTCATTCCTCCATGTTTGAAGTGTATTGAACGTGAATCTGCTAATTCTTCACCTGAATGTTCAAATGCTTCTAATGTTACAAATCCTTCAACTGTCTCTGCTATCACTAATTCCTCATCTGAGGATATTGCTAGTATCATTAATGATGCAGGGCTGAAGGAATTATATATGACAGGCATGTACAAAAGCCTCAAAGGGCATCAGGCTCTTTGTGATGTGCTCAAAAAGCAGATCCTCAACAGGAACCCTAGGAAAGAGGGTATTGCCTTTGAGAGGAAACTCAATGCTGATGGGACATACTGGAAGCCTGAGTAGTATCCCAAAACCTCATGGGTTGCTGCAAAGGGACCTCCAGTAGATCCATCTACTTTATCTGGTTTTACATGTGAATATCCACATTCTTCTGATGAGTCATTTGACTCCAACTATAAACTGTTCAAAAATCAAAATGGTGAAGTATTTGCTAGATATGTTGGCACTAACTGCAGGAACGGTCCCCCAATGAAGAAAATCTGGGTTCCCAAAAGGTGCCTTGAAAATCTTTAGGTGAATGTCATCATGACACCACCCGTGAAGAATAGGAACCCCAGACAAAATTCTTCATATGGACCAAATTCTTCATATGGATCCAAGTCCTCATATGGACCAAATTCCTCACGTGGATCAAATCCCTCAAATGGATCAAAGTCCTCACATGAACATCACAGTGCTAACGCTTCTGTTTCGCAGGGAAGCTCTAAGGTCTATGAATATGTGCATTATTCTTCAAACCATTATGTTCATAAGTCCTCGAAGAACTTCTCTGCTTATTCATATGCTTATCCTAACTCCTCTTATGTGAAACGAAGTGGAATGGCTACAATGCCTCAGTTCTCTTATGGAGCTCGCAGAATGATGAACTCTTTACCATCTCTTATGCAGGGTCAGGTCTCCAGACGTGCTTAAACGTCTGAAGAATTTGATGGAGACTTGAAAATTGCCTGAAAGGACGCGGACTGATCATGAAGAAATGAATCCTCATTTCTCACGTCCTCATACTGTTCTATCTATTCTATTGCTTGATGAAATTGATCTAATGAATTTGATATCATATTCTTCACTGATGAAGTATATGAGTTCGTAAGCTACACTAATTCATCTGCAGGATGATCAACCCAAAGCCAATGAGTGGGTCCTCGATAGTGGATGTACGAATTACATGACTGGTGACAAGAATCTATTGATGGATGTTCCCTTATCTCCATCGCATCTGAAGCATATCATCTTCACTGACAAAGGCAAAAGCAAGGTATTGGGTCTAGGTAAGGTTGCGATCTCAAAGTATCGACACATGGACAAAGTCATGCTTGTCGAGTCCTTAGGATACAACCTCATGTCTATCTCAATGCTTTGTGATCTTGATATGGTTGTTATCTTTGGCAAGTATCGTTGTGTTGTGATCATGGAAGCTGACAATTCTAAAGTCTTCGAAGGCTTTAGGAGAGGAGATCTGTATATTGTTGATTTCTCTACAGGACCACAACCCGCTATATGTCTATCTGCAAAAGCTTCAGAAGGCTGGCTATGGCATCGACGACTTGGTCATGCTGGCATGAGGAACTTGCACACGCTCGCGAAGAAGAAGCATGTCATTGACATTGAGAATGCCAAATTCCTCAAGGATCACTTATGGGGAGCCTGTGAAGCTGGAAAGATGAACAAGGCCACGCTTCCAGGGAAGACTATCATGACCACTACTTGACCATTTGAATTACTTCACATGGATCTCTTTGGTCCTAACCATTACTCTGCTTTCACTAATGAAGCATCTCTATATGGCTTTGTTATTGTTGATGATTACTCTCGTTAGACATGGGTGCATATTGTTACTTACAAACATGAAGTGCAGGAAGTTTTCAAACGATTTTCCTTGAGGGTTTCTACAAACTTTGGTGTGAAGATCAAACACATCAGAAGTGACAATGGAACTGAGTTCAAGAATATTGGTATTGATGACTATCTTGATGAACTTGGTATTACTCATGAGTTATCTGCTCCTTATACTCCTCGGCAGAATGGCGTCGTGGAGCGCAAGAACATGACTCTTGTTGAGATGCCTTGCACTATGCTTGATGAATACAAGACACCTCATCATTTCTGGACTGAGGCAATTGATACAGCGTGGCACATCATCAACAAGGTATATCTTCACAAATTCTTCAAGAAGACTGCATATGAACTCCTCACTGACAAGAAACCCAATGTGAGTTATTTCAAAGTCTTCGGTGCTAAATGTTGGATTAGAGATCCTCATCACAGTTCTAAATTTGCACCTAAAGCACATGAAGGTTTTATGCTTGGTTATGGAAAGGACTCGCACACCTACAGAGTCTTCAACAACGTTCACCACAAGGTTGTTGAAACTGTAGATGTGTGGTTCAATGAAACTAATGGCTTGCAAAGAGAGCACTTACCTCCTGTGCTAGATGAAAAATCACCTGAGGAATCCATCAAGTTCAAGGCTACTGAGGATGTTATTCCTACCGAAGAATCTACTGAAGAAGTTATTCCAGAACATGAAGAACATCATGCTGATGCACCTGAGGAAAATGATGCTGAAGAAAATGCTGATCAAATTCCTCAACGACAACCCGCTCATCCTCGCGTTGCAAATGAAGTGCAGATTGAGAAAATCATCAGCGACATCAACATTCCAGGTCCTCTCATATGCTCAAGAGCTTCTCATTTGTCTAACTTTTGTGGGCATTTTGCTTTTGTATCTATCTTAGAGCCCACTAAGGTAGATGAAGCATTTCTGGAGCCTGAGTGGATTCAAGCTATGCAAGAGGAATTACATCAATTCGAGCTCAACAATGTCTGGGAACTGGTCAAACGTCCAGACCCTCGTGAGCACAATGTCGTTGGCACAAAGTGGATCTACCGCAACGAGAAAGATGAAAATGGCCTTGTGGTGAGGAATAAGGCGCGGCTTGTAGCTCAAGGCTACACTCAGGTTGAAGGAATTGATTTCGATGAAATTTTTGCACCTGTTGCTAGACTTGAGGCTATTCGCATATTACCTGCTTATGCTAACCATCATGACATCATCTTATATCAAATGCATGTGAAAAGTGCATTCCTCAATAGTAAGCTTGAGGAAGAAGTATATGTTGCTCAACCCCCAGGTTTTGAAGATCCAAAGCATCCTGACAAAGTCTTCAGACTCAACAAGGCCCTCTATGGCCTCAAGCAGGCCCCTCGGGCATGGTATGATACTTTGAAGGAATTCCTCATGAAGAAAGGCTTTAAACCCGGTTCACTTGACCCAACTCTTTTCACTAAATCTTATGATGGTGAATTGTTTATGTGCCAAATATATGTTGATGATATCATTTTTGGCTGTACTGACCAACGTTACACTGATGAATTTGGTTATATGATGAGGGAGGAATATGAAATGTCTATGATGGGAGAATTGAAATTCTTCTTAGGTCTTAAAATTCGTCAACAACGCAATGGCATATTCATATCTCAGGAAAAATACCTCAAGGATGTATTGAGGAAATTCGGCATGCAAGATTGCAAAGGTGTCAAAATCCCTATGCCCACAAATGGCCATCTATGCACTGATGAAAATGGTATTGACTTCGATCAAAAGGTATACCGCTCCATGATCTGTTCTTTGTTGTGTTTATGTGCATCTAGGCCAGATATTATGCTTAGTGTTTGCATGTGTACCCGATTTCAAGCTACACCGAAGGAATCACACCATAAGGCTGTGAAGCATATTCTTTAATATCTAGCTCACACACCAACACTTGGATTATGGTATCCCAAGGGCTCGGTTTTTTTATCTCATTGGATATTCAGACTCTGACTATGCTGGTGACCATGTGGACCGCAAGTCAACATCAGGCACATGCCATTTCCTCGGACAATCTTTGGTCTGTTGGCCCTCGAAGAAATAGAACAGTGTATCACTGTCTACTGCTGAAGCTGAGTACATTGCTGCTGGTTCGCGTTGTGCAAAATTGCTATGGATGAAACAAACCCTCAAGGACTACAGCATCAACCTGAAGAATGTGCCTCTCTACTATGACAATGAGAGTGCCATCAAGATTGCTCATAATCCAGTTCAGCACTCGAAGACAAAGCACATTCAGATTCGTCATCATTTTCTTCGTGATCATGTGTTCAAGGGAGACATTTCTATTGAGCATGTGAATACTGAAGACCAGCTAGCCGATATCTTCACAAAGCCCTTGGATGAGAAGAGATTTACCAAGTTGCGGTGTGAGCTAAATATCCTAGAATCTTCGAATGTCCTTTGAAAAGGACACACATCCTAACACTTATGCAAAATTGATGACTTAAATGTGCAACACACGAAGTAATGTTTTTCTTCAATCAATGAAGACTAACCCTCTAGGTGTGAAGAAATTAATGAAAAATTTGATTCTCAGAGCCCTACAATAATTGTACGCGGTGTCTGAAATCATCATTCTTATACGGTGGGTCACGCCACCACCAAAAGTTGAAAATCTTCAATTTGAGTTTCTCATCATTTTTTATTTTCCTCAGTTGTTTGATTTCCTCAACTTGGCTTTATCTTCACTCTTTCCGTTGTTGTTCTTCATTGGCTATATGAGAAGTGGGTGTAACTACACCCGGTAGTAGGATGGATTTTCCCTATATAGGACAAATTATATATATATATATATATATATATATAAATATGAGTTTATGTCCTCTACGACATTCACTTATTGTTATTTCTTCAAGTTGCCTTTTTCTGCTAAGTGAATGTGATCGGACCCTTCCCCCTCTATGCCAAACTCAACCCAATCTATTCACAAATTCTTCATGTGCATTCTATTTGAAACTCGTTCAAAATCTTCACTGTGTCCTTGTCAGCTGAAGAATTTGTGAACAAAAACTTTAAAATATTTTAATCTGAATTTTCGGCTGTTGCTGCCTAAACCGTTCCACATCCCATGATAATACTTATCTATTCACCCACGATCTCACACGATCGCCACCTCTCAGTACGTGGGTGACACATGTCAAGCGAATGAGAAGGGTCAGGGGCACGTTCGTCCAATTTCTTCGGACGAGTGGTTTTTCACCTCAGCTATAAATACCCCTCCCCTTCCTCACTTAGTTTTTTACTCCGCTTGACCTCACTCCCTCGCTCGAGCTCTCAAACCCTAGAGCCGCCGCTACTTCCATCATTGCCGGTGAGGAAGAGCTTCACTGCCTCGACCTCGTCGCCGTCGTACTCGCGCCGGTCGCGGATTTCTTCACTCCGCCGCCACTGTAGCTGTCTTCCTCTGCCAAGTTAGGGCGTGGAAGATCTGAACCGACGAGCTTCAAATCTACACTTCCCAGTTCGTCGTGTTCTTCGTCAAGGGTAATTAAAATTTACTTTTACTGCCCTCATTGATTCGGATGTTTTCCACAAAATCTTCAAAAGGTGTTTATTCTTCAAATCTTCACACACCAGACACCTCACATAACATCTGTTCGTGATCTCTTTCCCTAAGCAACATTTTTCTTCAAGATTCCTCAATTGTGTGGATTTTCGGTCTGTACAACTCTGGAACCTAAGACAAAGAACTCTTAGTGAAATTCTTCAAGACTCATCTGGTCAAATTCCTCAAACTTGTCCTTTTGCAAAAACTTCTGAGAACGCATATGACCTCTTCAAATTCTTTGCAACTATACTCTGTTCACAAGTACACATGTCCGCTGCTGAATCTCTAGGTTCTCATCAACTTAACTCATTTGAAGCGTTCCTCGAAGAAAAGTTGCACACCTCTTCAGAAAATTCTATTGTTCAGATTCCTCAGCTGAAGAAAATGGCTGATGGAAAGAAGCCCCAGAAGGGTGGAAAGAGACCTGAGGTCAACACTTCTTTCGAAATCCCAAATGACATTTACAAGGATTATTGTACTCCTGATGAGGCTAAACATGGAAAGGAGGACAAAAATTAGTGCAAGGTGTGCATACAAAGGATAGGAGGAGATGGGCACGGGAATGGAGGGAATACAGATATGTCACTCCTAAGTACATGAAGAAATTCGCTCTTCACCCTCCATGCCCAAGACCTCCATTGGCACCTGGCCAAGAAGCTGATCCTACCAGCCTCAAACGTGGTGATGACTATCCTGATGAATGGGCTAAGCGCCAGGCCAAGCTAGCCAAAATGGCTAAGGATGCAGTGAGGAAATTCAATGAAGACTCTGCTGCTGCTGCCACCACTGTTGAGGCCTCGGCAAGCAAGCCAAAGAAGGCCATGCCCAAGAAGCCTTCTCACAAGCCAGTGCTTCAACCTCTATGCCCTCATGGCCAAGCTCCTCAGCAATGCCCTCACGACCAAGTTCTTCAAAGCCCTCACGGCCAATTCCTCAAGCTGCACCTACTCCTCCAAAGTCCACAGCTCCTCCGTCCAAATCCTCAGCACCTGTGCACCTCACCTCGTGCCAAAGGACAACAAGCATCTCTATTGCCTCAGGAGCCTCTGCTAGTTCTTCAGCACCACCAAATTCCTCAACAAGCCCCACTCCACTGAAGACAAAGGCCACTGCTGGACGAGGTTCTCGACCAAGTCCTCACAAGAAGCAGGTCGCCTTTCATGTGCCATCTGATGAAGACGAAGCTGATGATGAAGAACTTGCTGAAATCATCAGGGACAGGCAGCTCAAGGCTGCTAGAGCCAAAGGCACAAATGTATCTCTGCTTTTGGATCCAAAGCTGATCCTAGATTCCATTGATCTCTGGCACAAGGACCCCAACACTCCTATGCCTGACTTCAAGCTGACTCCTGGCCAAAGTCATATGTTGACTGCCTTCATTCAGGAAGAAAAGTGGAAATTTGAAAAGGCCAGGTAGTTGAAGAAAGCGTGGTACAAGAAGGGTGCTTCCTGAAGAAGAATGTTGTCACTATGACAACTGAAGAACTTGTCACTATTCAATCTGAGATCAAGAAACTCAGTGATGAATTTGATGCATACCGCACTGATTGGCTGGGAGCCAAGGTCCGTTTTGTGAAACTAGCTGATAAATTCACCTCAAATGTTGCAGCCCCAACACAACAAGAAATTCCTCAGGCTGAGGCATCTGCTCAGCCTACTGAAGAACATGCCAGCACCACTGATGAAAATTAGGCTGCTGATGAAACTGCTAGTGCCAGGGATGATGACTGCATTCCAGCCACTGATGACTCTGCTAGGGCAACCACTAGTGTTGCGCCTAAAGTAACTGATCATGCCAGGGCAACTACATCTGTTGTGCCTGAAGTAATTGAGCCAATTTCCTCTACTCCTCCTGCACCTACACCAAGTCCAGTTCTTCCTTCTGCAGCAGATGCGAAGAAGACCAAGGTTGCGGAGTGGGTAGCTGTGAAGAAAAGTAAAGCATCAACTTCATCAGATTCTTCAGCTCCGAGGAAGATGAAGACATTAACCAGCTCCTTTGAGAATCTGATTGATGTTGTTCCAGTCTCAAGCTTGCCATCAAAGGAACTCGTTCCTTTTAATGAAGAATATGTGATCCCAAGTGGATCTGATGAAGATATTCCTTCTGCTACTTCTTCAGAGCAGTTTGATGAAGAAATTGAAGTGGATGCAATCCCTTTAACTCCAGTTGTCTCATCGCCCATGCCTTAGTTCACAACTGAAGAGGCCGACATTGAAGAAATGAATGAAGAAGAAGAAGATGTGGACATTGTAAGCACTACTCCAGTGATGAACGATGACTTTTGGGAAAGTTAGCACCCCAATTCTCCTCTGTTCACACCTCTGCAACAAATTCCTCAGTCCCAGTGACTACAGTTCAAATGGGATCTGAAGAACCGCACCCCACACCGTCTGTCCATGAAGAGATTCCAGCCACTAGTGCTGATGAAATTGTAAATGAAGAATTCAAGACCCAGGCTACCACTGAAGAAGAACCTGAAATTCCTCAGCCCGTGGATCCTGAGGTTGCGATTCCTGAGGTTGTGATGCAATTAACTAATACTCCTCAGCCCAAGCCAAAGGATCCCTTCTCGAAGAAGAAAAAATTCAAGGCTGATGACTTCTTCGGCGAGCATGTTTTCTTCACTGATTATAACCCATATGACTCTGCTCGTCTTAGAAGGAAGCATTTCTAGACTGCCAGCCAAGCCAACTTCTATTCTTCACTACTCTTCAACAAAGACAAAGTCTTCGACCATGAGCATATTCCTCACATGGACATGGAATCATGCCTTGCTTCACCCCTGTTCTCAGTGTGCTTTATGATGCAGGACTACTCAACTTTTGCACTGGTATAGTTGATTGGAATGAAGAGCTAATTCTTCAGTTCTATGCAACACTGCACATCACAGGAAATGCATCTAATGTGAACTCTTGGGTATTGGACTGCATGACAGAGAATACTCACTACAAAGCACCGGCCTCTGAATTGCTTCATGCCCTGCCTGTCAGTCCTCCCCTTGAAGGTGCTCATTGCCTATACCATGCACCTGAACTTACAGCTCACTACATGCAAGTGTTGATGAAGCCGCAGAAGCCTGGTCAAGCCCCAAGGACCAAATTCCTCGTGAAGGAATTGATGTATGTGCCTAGAACTGTCTATCGCATTCTGACGAAGACATTGAGTCCAATCAAAGGCCACGACTCGAATGATGAAGAAGTCGTTGGCATCATGAAGAATCTGTTGTTCAATATCATGCATGGCATTCCTGTCAACTATCACGATTTCTTCATGAGGACTCTGGAAAATGTTGCACTCTCTCTGTTTGAGCTGAAGCCTTATGCTCCTTGGATTATGAGATTCCTCAGAACAAGGTCTTCACTCAACTACAAGGCTGATTTTCAGAATCATCTCAGCTACTTGCCCCCCATTGAAATCCTCAAACGGACATTTTCCTCATCTGATGAAAAGGGCAAGGCCATTGCTTTTATTGATGAAGGCATTCGTCTATTAGTTGGTCAGTTCCGCAAAGCTGCATCTTACTCCACCAATGATGACTCTGCCACTCATGAATCTGCCGCTAATGCTTCAAAGCCAAATCCCCAAGCCACAGCTTCAAGGGTGATGACTAATCGTGAGCTTCTCCTCGGTCTACACCAGAAGGTGGATTGCAACCACAAATGGGTTAAGCGTCAGTTTGGTTCAATTCTTCACAACATGATAGCTACACACAATGCAGTGAAGAAAAACCATTACTACCTCCATGAAGTCTTCGGTCGCACCTGGGCTATTCTGTCACATCTGTATGGTGAAGAAGATCTGAAGCAAATGGGTCTCAAGCAGGACTTTGACTGGTCTCAGCCACCACCGAAGAAATACAAGAAGGTCAAAGTTCCGTCCTTGGTGGCCAGCTCATATTCTTCTTCGCATGACACGGACAAGCATGAAGACTTGGACGACACTGCGGCAGGCCCTACTACAACAATCGACCCCAACAATGCTGGCGCTCCTCCATCAACTTGATATGGGCGTTAGTCCTCACTTTTCGATCCTTTTGGTCATTCGATGACAAAGGGGGAGAAATTTGAGTTAGTCTTCAATAGGTTCTACATATATGGGCGTTTTTTGCTAAGTTACAACTCTCGTTCTTTTGATGACTTTGTTGGATCGAGTTGTAAACTTAAACTCTATGGTGGTCTGATACTTTTGCTGTGTTCTTCGGCATGCCTATTCCTCGTTAATGTTAATGCACGCATGCTGAATTACATCAGTCACCATATTTCATCATGCATTTCAAATTCTTCATATTATATGTCAAATGCGTGTATGAATTACAAGATATAGGGGGATATCTCCATGATTCTACTCTTCAAGTGTGCATTGCTTCGAAAGCAAATTCCTCACTATGCACATATTCAGGGGGAGTTCTTCTATATCTTGCAATCAAATTCCTCAATATCAGTATTTACACTTCATATGTTTATCCCCATTGAAAACATAACCTATATTGTCATCAATCACCAAAAAGGGGCAGATTGTAAGTGCATCTAATGCCCCTTAGTGATTTTGGTGTATTGAAGACTTATATGTTAAGGGACTGATGCGTTTGTGAGTGTACACAGGTCTATAAGTCTATGCGGAGTTTGATATTTACAGAGAAAGTCGACCCCTAAAAATGAAGTTCTTCAACTGAAGACTTTGGATCTCTGAAGACTTTGAAAATGAAGAAATTGGTGTGACCTTGAAGACTTGGTATTCATTCAAGGAACATGAAGCGTGAATACTTTTGTTCTTGTAGTTTCATTTTCTCTTTATAGAGTCATAGGAAACACTGTACTGTTAAAGGGGTTCGAGGAAATACTAAGGAAAAATTTCCATGTGATGCTCAACTCAAAATCCTACACCTACCAATCCCTTCGAGTGAAGCCATTGGAAATCTCATGCAGTTCAGTCAATTTCTTCAGTGACAGAGACAAAGTTCTTCTGGTCTTTGAGGATTTTGTTCTGAGTGAGGAGTTAGGAATTCGCCAGTGCAGATTGCCTACAAGTGAGGAACATGATAGCCTTGAGGAATTTGATAGTCAAAATTCCGACCGTTGCTGTGATATGCCCCAGCTGTCCAAAAATATCTACCCACCTAACGGTCATATTATTGAAGGGCATTTATGTATTATCATGTCAGGATGATCCCTAGGCTATAAATAGCCACCCCCTACAAACACTAGCTAGTTGGCTGCTCCGAGAGAAACTGACACTTGTCATTTGAGAGCATCCCATCCTCCGAGGACTTTGAGCAAAAATCATCAAGTTAGGAAAACCCAAACCCAAACACCTACAAACCCAAAGTGATTGAGCATCACTGAAGAGATTGATCCTGCATGGATCCGACGCTTGTTACCTTTGAAGACTGTGCATCTTCCAGACGGTTAGGCGTCATGGTCTAGAGCATCCAAGAGGAAATTGTGGATTGCCGAGTGACGGAGTTTGTGAAGGTTTGGAAGTCACCTGAAGACTTACCACGAGTGATTGGATGAGGTCTGTGTGACCTTAGTTCAAGGAGAATATGGTGAGGACTATGTGTCTGGGACTGTGTCTCCTCAGGTTTAAATACCTAGCCACTCCAACCAAACGTACAACTGTCACAGTAGTTGGAACTGGTCTACCAAATCATTGTCTTCACCAAGCCTACTGGTTCTATTTCCTCAACTCTTTCATTTCCTCATTACAGTTGTTGTGTGCTTATTCATATCTGTTTGAAGACTTTGATTGAAGAATTTCTCAATTTCCTCAGTTCAATTTCTTCAGTTTTTTGTCTTCATCCTGTGTTATCCTGTGTTTACACTTTCTGTACTCTGTGCTTGTCTTCATTTCATCTTGGTAACCATGTTTATGTCCTGCCATGTTTGCATCTGAGTAGTTATTCCGCTGCAAGTAGTTCTTCGCTTAGGAATTTCCTCACCTTGAAATTCCTCAGTGAAGAATTCATAAAAATCGCCTATTCACCCCCTCTAGTCGATATAACGCACTTTCATTTTTACATCGTAGGAAATCAATATCAGACGGAGTCCAAATGCCATGAAACATTACGAAGATTTTTTATGGACCAGAAGACAGGTAATGGGCCCAGGCGCGCCCTGGTGGGTTGTGCCCACCCCGGGTGCCCCTCGGACCGCCTCTTTGCTCTATAAACACCCCAATATTCCAGAAACCCTAGGGAAGTCGTCGAAATATTCATCCAGCCGCCGTAGAGTCCAGAACCACCAGATCCAGTCTAGACACCATCTCGGATGGGGTTCACCACCTCCATTGGTGCCTCTCCGATGATGTGTGAGTAGTTCTTTGTAGACCTTCGGATCCGTAGTTAGTAGCTAGATGGCTTCATCTCTCTCTCTGAATTCTCAATACAATGGTCTCTTGGAGATCCATATGATGTAACTTTTTTGTGGTGTGTTTGTTGGGATCTGATGAATTTTGAGTTTATGATCAGTTATATATTTTTATATCCATGAAAGTATTTGAGTTTATTTGATCTCTTTTATGCATGATCTCTTATAGCCTCGTATTTCTTCTCCGATATTTGGTTTTTTGGCCAACTTGATCTATTTATCTTGCAATGGGAAGAGGTGCTTTGTAGTGGGTTCGATCTTACGATGTTTGATCCCAGTGACAGAAAGGGAACCGACACGTATGTATCGTTGCTACTAAGGATAAAACAATGGGGTCTATCTCTACATAGATAGATCTTGTCTACATCATGTCATCGTTCTTATTACATACTCCGTTTTTCCATAAACTTAATACACTAGATGCATGCTGGATTGTGGTTGATGTGTGGAGTAATAGTAGTAGATGCAGGCAGGAGTCGGTCTACTAATCTTGGACGTGATGCCTATATAATGATCATTTCCTGGATATCGTCATACTTATTTGAAGTTCTATCAATTGCCCAATAGTACTTTGTTCACCCATTGTTTGCTATTTTTCTTGAGAGAAGCCACTAGTGAACCCTACAACCCCCGGTTCTCTTTCTCATATATTTGCCTTTGCGATCTACTTTTTCCTTGAATTTATTTTCAGATCTATTAAACCAAAAATACAAAAATACCTTGCTGTGTTTTATTTTATTTGCGATCTATTTATTCAATCTATTACAACTTTCTCCCTTCCGCACACCGTTTCTGGTGCCGTTACCTGAAAGGGATTGACAAGCCCTTTAACACGTCGGGTTGTGAGGTGTTGTTATTTGTGTGCAAGGGATGTTTATGTTGTGTTGCTTGGTTCTCCTACTTTTTCAATATCCTTGGTTTCATATCTAAGGGAAATACCTACCGCCGCTATGCTGCATCATCCCTTCCTCTTTGGGGAAATACCGACGTAGCTTCAAGCGTCATCAAAAGGAATTTCTGGCGCCGTTGCCGGGGAGGATCTTCAACATATACCAGGTTTCCAAGAACAAATCACATCTCCTTGCAATTTACATTATTTGTCATTTGCCTCTCATTTTCCTCTCCCCCACTTCACAAAAATTTGCCGTTTTATTCGCCCTTCTTTTTCGCTCGCCAATTTTCTCGTCTACTTAAGTTCTTTTCTCCATTGCCATGGCCAATCCTAAAAAGGCTAGGGGTTTTCTCCCAAGTTTTAATGCTTTGGATAGCCCCTCCGTCCTCTCCAAGCTCATAAATAATGATGCCATGGAAGGACTTACCGGGGTTGTTAAGGAAAATCTTAACAATTTTGATGAAGACGATCCCAGAATTTTTCGTTATTTACTTGATGAATCTTTGAAAGATGCTTGGGATAGGCTGTTGAGAATTCGAGCTAGCTATGTGCCCCAATATCAAATAGAGATATACCTTAAAAGTTTCTATGCTGGTTTACCTTCTTCCTTTAAGCAAGTTTTGGATTCTATATTTGAAAACGGTTTTCTTGAAGGGGATGCCGTTGATACTTACAAAAAAATGAAAACCATATTTGGGCACCCCAAGGCAGAAAATGTTGAGCGAACTACCCTTCTATGCTTTTATCAAAATTAAATAATCAAAGAGAAGAAGGCTAGTTTGGATACGAATTTTCGCAAAGTGCTTAATCTTTCTTCTGCTATCAATGGTCATGTGCTTTCACAAAATAGAAGATTAAATGCCATTGATAGGAAGTTTTCTATTTGCTTTCAAAAGGACAAGGATGATAATACTTAGATCCTTGCTTTATGCCTAGCTAAGGGCGTAAAACTATAGCGCTTGTTGGGTGGCAACCCAATGAATAAAATTTATTTTTTGCTTTTTGTTCTTGAGTGTTTGCACAATTATGCTACTATTATGATTGTGTTTTTTTTTGTTTTAATTAGTGTTGTGCCAAGTAAAGCCTTTAGGATCTTCTTAGGTGATAGTAGTTTGATCTTGCTGAAAAACAGAAACTTATGCATTCACGAAAATAAATTTCATAAATTACAGAAAAGTGATTTTTCCCTAATTCCTTTTGCATAAGATTAATATACAAATTTCTCAGGTCGTCCTAATTTTTCAGAAGTTTTGGAGTTACAGAAGTATTCGAAATAGTTAGATTGCTACAGACTGTTCTGTTTTGACAGATTCTGTTTTCTTTGATGAGTTTTTGCCATAGAAAAGTTGGAATACAGTATATATAATGCAAAAAAAAAATGAATTGGTTTGATACAATACTTATAGTAGTGGTTTGCTTTCTTATACTAACGGATCTCACGAAGGTTTTGTCAAGTTCTGTGTGATTGAAGTTTTCAAGTTTTGGGTTATCTTACGATGGATGAAGGAAGAATAGAAGAGCCTAAGCTTGGGTATACCCCGGCATCCCAAGCTATTATCCAAAAATGAGCAACCAGCTAAGCTTGGGGATGCCCCCGAGTGGCATCCCTGAAGGAAATATGCCCTAGAGGCAATAATAAAGTTATTATTTATTTCCTTATATCATGATAAATGTTTATTATTCATGCTAGAATTGTATTAAACAGAAACATAATACATGTGTGAATACATAGACAAACAGAGTGTCACTAGTATGCCTCTACTTGACTAGCTCATTGATCAAAGATGGTTATGTTTCCTAACCATAGAGATGAGTTGTCATTTGATTAACAGGATCACATCATTAGGAGAATGATGTGATTGACTTGGCCCATTCCGTTAGCATAGCACTTGATCGTTTAGTTTGTTGCTATTGCTTTCTTCATGACTTATACATGTTCCTATGACTATGAGATTACGCAACTCCCGTTTACCACAGAAACACTTTGTGTGCTACCAAACGTCACAATGTAACTGGGTGATTATAAAGGTGCTCTATATGTGTCTCCGAAGGTACTTGTTGGGTTGGCGTATTTTGAGATTAGGATTTGTCACTCCGATTGTCGGAGAGGTATCTCTGGGCCCTCTCGGTAATGCACATCACTTAAGCCTTGCAAGCATTGCAACTAATGAGTTAGTTGTGGGATGATGTATTATGGAACGAGTAAAGAGACTTGCCAGTAACGATATTGAACTAGGTATTGAGACCGACGATCGAATCTCGGGCAAGTAACATACCGATGACAAAGGGAACAACGTATGTTGTTATGCGGTCTGACCGATAAAGATCTTCATAGAATACGTGGGAGCCAATATGAGCATCCAGGTTCCGCTATTGGTTATTAACCGGAGACATGTCTCGGTCATGTCTACATTGTTCTCGAACCTGTAGGGTCTGCACGCTTAAGGTTTCGATGATAGTTATATTATGAGTTTATGAGTTTTGATGTACCGAAGGAGTTCGTAGTCCAGGATGAGATCGGGGACATGACGAGGAGTCTCGAAATGGTCGAGACGTAAAGATCGATATATTGGACGACTATATTCGGAAATCGGAAAGGTTACGAGTGATTCGGGTATTTTCGGGAGTACTGGGGAGTTATGGGAATTCGTATTGGGCCTTAATGGGCCATACGGGAAAGGAGAGAAAGGCCTCAAAGGGTGGCCACACCCCTCCCCATGGGCTGGTCCGAATTGGACTAGGGAGGGGGGCGTCCCCTTCCTTCCTTCTCCTTTTCCCTTCCCTTTCCTTCCCTCCTACTCCTACTACTTGGAAGGGCTCCTAGCTCTACTAGGAAAGGGGGAATCCTACTCCCGATGGGAGTAGGACTCCCCTAGGGCGCGCCATAGAGAGGGCCGGCCCCTCCCCTCCTCCACTCCTTTATATACGTGGCCATGGGGCACCCTATAGACACACAAGTTGATCAATTGATCTCTCCCAGCCGTGTGTGGTGCCCCCCTCCACCATATTCCACCTCGGTCATATCGTAGCGGTGCTTAGGTGAAGCCCTACGTCGGTAGCAACATCATCAACGTCACCATGCCGTCGTGCTGACGGAACTCTCCTGTGAAGCTCTGCTGGATCGGAGTTCGCGGGACGTCATCGAGCTGAACGTGTGCTGAACTCGGAGGGCCGTGCGTTCGGTACTTGGATCGGTCAGATCGTGAAGACGTACGACTACATCAACCACGTTGTGCTAACGCTTCCGCTTTCGGTCTACGAGGGTACGTAGACAACACTCTCCTCTCTCGTTGCTATGCATCACCATGATCTTGCGTGTGCGTAGGAATTTTTTTGAAATTACTACGTTCCCCAACAATCCCCTCTTTCTTCTAACGACCATCGGTATTTTACTCGAAGCTATATTTTTATTCATCACATACTATGTGTTTTGCTTGGAGTGTCTTGTATGATATGAGTCTTTGCTTATTTTATTTTGTGTTTTAAGTCATCAATCCTTGCTGGACACACCTATTTGAGAGAGCCAAAATTATGACATGACTTGTTAGAATTGCTCTCTATGCTTCACTTAAATCTTTTATGAGCTATGGACTTCCTCTAGTGCTTCACTTATATATTTTTGAGCACGGTGTGCTTTAGTATTTTTGAAGAAATGCTCTCTTGCTTCACTTAGATTTATTTGAGAGTTAGTAAAATGTTGAAGAAATTCTCTCTTGCTTCACTTAAATTATTTTGAGAGAAAGAAAAATTTATGCTCATGATCTTCACTTATATTTGTTTGAGCTTATCAAAAGCAACAGATGAAAATTGGTCCCAAAGTGATAGATATCCAAGAAGGATATAATAAAAACTTTCATGAAGATCATTGGACAAAATAAACTTGATTCTTAGTAATAGTTTTGAGATATGATGATGTGATATGTGAGTTGTGTTGATGAGTAATTATGCTTTAGTAAGAATATTGGTGTTAAGGTTTGTGATTCCCTATGCAAGCACGAAAGTCAATAATCATGCAATGAAATTATATCCTACTTATGGTGCATTATTCGGTGTTAATTATGCTTAATGCTTGCTTATGAGATTATTCGTTTCTTGGTTGGTCGCTTCTCAATCTTTTGCTAGCCTTCATTTTGCACTAAGTATGATCTCTACTTGTGCATCCAAAATCCTTTGAACCTGTTTTGCCACATGAGTCCACTATATCTACCTATATGCGGCTTTTTCCATTCTACGCAAATTTGCATGTGCCATCTCTAATTTTCAAAATAAACTTCTCTTTTGTGTGTTTGTTTCGCTCGCGGAGCGGTGAGGGGTGGCTAATACTTTCCATGCCGGATGTGTTATTCTCACGATGAGTGTTTATTCACTTGTCATTGCATGAGAGTAAAGCAAAGGTTTTAGGGATGCCCAGTCCCGAAATGCAAAAATGAATTTACTTTATGTTCTCAAATAATAAATTCCTTGGAAAGTGTTGGTATGAAAGGCAACCATGGATAGGGCTAGCCATGGAAAGTGAAAGTATGGTGGAAAAAGGAATAAACTTTATTTTCTGTTTGGGAACCGCCTATGATATATCTAGCATGGAAAGTGTTGGGAACTCTAAGTCATTTTCGTTGGTGGGATGGATGCACCTCCCAAAATGTTTTTATCTCTAAGTTTTTCGCTTTGAGCTCTGGCACCTCAACAAATCCCTACTTCCCTCTGTGAAGGGCCTTTCTTTTACCTTATGCAATTTTTATTTTGAATTTGAGTCTCCATCTTCTCTTATAAAAGCACCAACTAGGAGGCAATATGATCATACTTGAGCATTGGGTCTAGCTAATATGCGAGTGTGTTTCATGAATGGATCAATGGTTGAGCATGCTAGGCTAGGGATAACTTATTTTAGCGTTGATATTTTGAAAGACATGGTTGCTTGTTGATATGCTTGAGTATTTAAATTATCATGTCAAAACTAGACTATTGCTTTGAAACACATAAAAGTCCAAATGTCCATGCTATAAAGAAAAGAATATGATATGACATGTTAGGCGGCATTCCAAATCAAAAATTCTGTTTTTATCACTTACCTACTCGAGGACGAGTAGGAGTTAAGCTTGGGATTGCTGATACATCTCCAACGTATCTATAATTTTTTATTGTTCCATTTCGTTATATTATCAATCTTGGATGTTTTATAATCATTTTATATCATTTTTTGGTACTAACCTATTGACATAGTGCCAGTTGCTGTTTTCTGCCTGTTTTTTACATCGTAGGATATCAATATCAAACGCAGTCCAAATGCCATGAAACTTTACGAACATTTTTTATGGACCAGAAGACACGTAATGGGCCCTGGCTGCGCCTGGGGGTGCTCCGAGGAGAGGACAACCCACCAGGGCGGACCAGGAGGCCTAGGCGCGCCCTGGTGGGTTGTGCCCAGCTCGGGTGCCCCCCGGACCGCCTCTTTGCTCTAAAAATACCCCAATATTCTAGAAACCCTATGGGAGTCGTCGAAATATTCATCCAGCCGCCGTAGAGTCCAAAACCACCAGATCCAATCTAGACACCATCTCGGATGGGGTTCACCACCTCCATTGGTGCCTCTCCGATGATGCGTGAGTAGTTCTTTATAGACCTTCGGGTCCGTAATTAGTAGCTAGATGGCTTCATCTCTTTCTCTCTGAATTCTCAATACAATGGTCTCTTGGAGATCCATATGATGTAACTTTTTTGCGGTGTGTTTGTTGGGATCTGATGAACTTTGAGTTTATGATCATTTTATCTTTTTATATCCATGAAAGTATTTGAGTTTCTTTGATCTCTTTTATGCATGATCTCTTATAGCCTCGTATTTATTCTCCGATATTTGGGTTTTGTTTGGCCAACTTGATCTATTTATCTTGCAATGGGAAGAGGTGCTTTGTAGTGGGTTTGATCTTACGGTGCTTGATCCTAGTGACAGAAAGGGAACCGGCACGTATGTATCATTGCTATAAAGGATAAAACGATGGGGTATATCTCTACATAGATAGATCTTGTCTACATCATGTCATCGTTCTTATTGCATTACTCCATTTTTCCATGAATTTAATACACTAGATGCATGCTGGATAGCGGTCGATGTGTGGAGTAATAGTAGTAGATACATGCAGGAGTCGGTCTACTAATCTTGGACGTGATGCCTATATAATGATCATTGCCTGGATATCGTCATAATTATTTGAAGTTCTATCAGTTGCCCAATGGTAATTTGTTCACCCACCATTTGTTATTTTTCTTGAGATAAGCCACTAGTGAAACCTACGGCCCCCTCACGGGGTTATAACAGTTAACGGAAACACAGAACGCTCGCTCCGCACGGAGGAGCACACTGTGGCCCTTGCAGCAGAAGTGCAAAGCAGCCTTTTGAGGCAAACCGCCAATTCGGCGACAAGGTCCACAGACACATTCAAGCGAGTCCGCAATAACCTGCAACAGAATCACCAGGCGCGTTTAGAGCTCGCCTAGCAATTCGGCCTCAATCCTAGTCCCAGTCAAGCGACGAAATCTGCGCCGCGGGTACATAATTACGCACTAAAGATTCCATGGGTATATGCGGAGGCACGGCTATGGCACGTCCCACAATGCGGTTCAACCGCCTCAGGACCAGTATATCTTTATCATTTTCTTCCTTTCAGGACCCTATTCTCTGGAGGCCCTCTCTGATAGCTAGATCATCGAACCCATCACGGGAGGGAAGCACCAAGGGAGCAAGAAGCTTGGACGTACAAGGGAATACCCAGGTGGTCTCTCATACCGATCGTTATACCTGTTTTACATACCCGCACACAGCTCGCCCTTGGATCGGACATGTCAGATAGTCCTATTTTTGCTTATTGTACTACTTATACACATACACTTTGACGTATCCTATAAATAAAAATGCACAGCATCAGCTTATTATTACATTTCTTCATCTTCTTTTTTCCTTGTTTGTCTATTCATGACAAGTTTCTCCCGTACATTCTGGTATGTTCAGTACGCCAGGGACTCCAGTGTACCCCATAACACGGCAAGAAAAGTCCGAACACTTTCGACAGTGCGGCACCCCAAACTTATAACATTATATACATCAACTCCGAATCATGTCTTGGGTCAATAGTTGGGTTTGCTCGGTCCCATGTTTTGGTGCCTTACGTTCCGCTATATCGGCTAAGGTAGCACTGGGAGAACTACTGCGATTGTGTCCCGGTTCTTACGGATGAGCACCTCAGTAGAGAAAGCCGAAAACTGACAGTCATGATGCGGCGAGAGCTGGTCGCTGTTCGAGAGGTCCCAAATCCCTAAAGATTTTTTCCGCTTCAGGCGAGGAGTTGGCCTTGTCCGATTTAGGCGTTCATAGCGCCCCAAGTTCAGCCTTCCGAATACTAGGGGCTTCGCTAACATTTAAAATTGTAGACTTTTATGGCTAAGTGAGAGTGATAAAGCTTTACAGTCCGATTGCCTGGTTTGTTGTGCTGAACACCTCCTTCAGAGGACCCAAAACTGGGATAAAGAGTGATCAGATTTATCCCGAACACCTCAGTACTAGCTACATGGGGGCAGAAGCCGACGACTAGCCAACTCTTAGAATCTATAAACGGCCGCACAGAAGGTTATATTTTAAATCAACAAGCGTTATATAGCGCACATGAACTCGTTTTCATATTATAGGATCACATCATTACATTACATTCAAATATTACATCCTTAGAACATTCCTCCGCCACAAGGCGGGCTCCCTTCAGGACGCTGTCATAATACTTTTCGGGGCGGCGATGCTCCTTGCCCTCCGGCGGCCCCTCCTTCACTAGCTTCTTGGCGTCCATCTTCGCCTAGTGCACTTTCGCTCGGGCAAAAGCCCTGCGCGCACCCTCAATGCAGACGGACTGCTTTATGACTTCAAGCCATGGGCAGGCATTCACAAGCTGCCTCACCAGACTGAAGTAGCTGCTAGGCAGGGGCTCGCCAGGCCACATCCGGACTATGAGGCCCTTCATGGCCTGTTCGGACGCCTTGTGAAGCTCGACCAGTTGCTTCAACTGGTCGCTCAAGGGCACCGGATGTTCGGTCCCAGTATACAGAGACCAGAACAACTTCTCCGTCGAGCTCCCTTCCTCGGCCCGGTAAAATTCCTCTGCATCAGACACACTGCGGGGAAGATCTGCGAACGCTCCTGGAGAGCTCCGAACTCGGGTAAGTAAAAGGAAAGTTTCCTTCACATGCTTGCTTTGCATAATGAATTCCTTACCTGCCGCTATCTTCTGGACTGCCTGAAGCTCCCGAAGGGCCTTGTGGGCTTCGGTCTTGGCGTTTTTTGCGTTCTCACGGGCCTTTGCAAGCTCAGACCCTTGCGTCTTAGAGTCACGCTCCAAGGACTCATATTTTTTGACGAAATCCTGGAGCTCTTGCTGCACCTCGCCGACTCGAGCCTCTTGCTTCTCACGCTCGGTGCGCTCCTTGGCCACTTTGTCTTCGGCCTCGGACAGCGCCTCCTTCAGGGCCGCCACTTCGGTCGTGGCCGCTAGCAAAATTCATGATGATCCTGTGACTTAACAACCACATTCCTTTTTATTCCTTATCAATATACGGACGGGTATTACTTACCTTTGTTCTCTTCGAGCTGCCTCTTGGTAAGGCCGAGCTCTTTTTCCGACCGCTCAAGGTCCCGCTTTAGTGTAGAGACCTCCGCAGTGCGAACGGCAGCGGCCAGCAGCGAAGCCTGCTTATACACATAAGACACATTCTGATTAGACTCCTGTGATTATTATTTGATCCTCTGTTCGGCCTTTCTTTGCGAACGCCAAACAGAGCATCAGGGGCTGCTGTCTATACCATAACATTTTCTTATAAATTGATTAATTACCTCAAATCCCGTTAGGAGGCTGGCACAGGCTTCAGTCAGTCCGCTTTTAGCAGACTGAACTTTCTCTACCACCGCACTCATCACAGTGCGGTGCTCTTCGTCAATGGAAGCACCGCGAAGCGCTTCCAGTAAGTTGTCTAGTGCCTCTGGATGGACAGAGGCCATCAGCACAGACGGCTCGCCCCCCTTAGTGAGGGGTCGCCTGACAGAGTCCGAAACCACTAGAGGTTCTGGCGCAGTATTCGGACGGGGGCTGGACTTGCTGCCCCCATCATTAGGGCCCATGGGAGCCTTGCCTCCCATGCGCCCAGCATCTGGGAGGTCGCACGCCCCCGGAACTACCTTCCTTGGTTTGTTGCCCTTCGGGACAACACCTCGGTGTTGTCCGTAGGGTGGGGGGAGGAGGCGGTCGGGAGAAAATCACTATTCATCTCCGACAGGCCCAGAGACCCATCCGAAGAGGGTGCATTGAGACGGTCCTTGGGTGGGCTGCATGATCATGTTCGGCATGATAAGAAACAATAAAACGAAATATACCAGAACTGTTAGGGTATTCGGATACTTACGACTTTGCCAGGGGCTTGTCCCTGGGCAACCACTCCTCGTCGTTGAACGCGGTCGTGGTGGAGCGGTCCAGAAGGAGGGTTCTTCCCTTCTTGGACCCTTCGGCCTCCCCGGATGGGGCGGCCTTCCTTTTCTTATCTCCCCTGGCTGGATGGGGAGAATTTTCCTCTTCCTCCTCCTCGTCTTCGGTGGAGGAGGGCGTCTCGGTGTTATCGGACGACGATTCTGATACAACCTTGCGTCAGAGACCTTTCCTGGTCCCCGCGGCCTTCTTCTTGGCCTTCTTCTCCAGCGCCTCATAGGGCGCCGGAACCAGCATCTCCGTCAGGAGAGTACTTGCTGGATCTTTAGGCAGTGGGGCTGGACAGTCGATCCGCTCTGCTGCCGCGACCCATTCCTGTCGAATAATGCGGAGGCTCAGATCCCTCACATAATTATACTAGGGAAAGAAACGCCTTATGAGATATAAGGAGCTTACTGGATTAGCAGGACGCTTTTCGTTGAGTCCGCGGTCCTCGGTAAGGGAAGGAAGTACCTTGGCAGACTTGAGTAGCACCCTCCAGATGTCCTGGTGCGTCGTGTCGAAGAGCTCTCGCAGCGTTTGGTGCCTTACCGAGTCGAACTCCCACATATTGAATGCCCGTCTTTGACATGGGAGGATCCGGCGGAAGAGCATGACCTGGACCATGTTGACAAGCTTGATTTTCTTGCTTATCATGTTTTTAACACAGTCCTGGAGTCCGATCAGCTCCATTGATGAACCCCAAGATAAGCCCTTCTCTTTTCCAGGAGGTGAGC
Source organism: Triticum aestivum (assembly GCF_018294505.1). Classification (NCBI taxonomy): domain Eukaryota; kingdom Viridiplantae; phylum Streptophyta; class Magnoliopsida; order Poales; family Poaceae; genus Triticum; species Triticum aestivum. The sequence continues at coordinate 68,614,516 of NC_057806.1, read as the reverse complement.
CGCATGGAGACGCCGGATCGGAATTCAGGGGCCGCTGCCCCATTTGGTGTCGCGCGGCTCGGTGATGTAGAACCACCCCAATTACTACCCCTTTACGTCTCCACATAGGAGCCTTCGAGCCAGGTGACGTTGGGCATTTTGCCCACCATGGCGCCTCCGCACTCCGCTTGCTGGCCGACCACCACCTTCGGTTTAACATTGAAGGTCTTCAGCCATAGGCCGAAGTGGGGCTTGATGCGGAGGAAGGCCTCGCACACGACGATAAACGCCAAGATGTTGAGGATGAAATTGGGGGCCAGATCATGGAAGTCCACCCCGTAGTAGAATATGAGCCCGCGAACAAATGGATGGAGGGGAAATCTCAGCCCGCGGATGAAATGGGTAAGGAATACAACCCTTTCGTGGGGCTTGGGGTAGGAACGATCTGCCCCGCGCCTGGGAGCTGGTGCGCAATATCTGCGGCCAGGTCTCCGGCTTCTCGGAGCTTCGTGATGTTCTCCTCCGTAACGGAGGAGGCCATCCACTTGCCTCCCGCTCCGGACATGTTCGGAGTGTTTTTGCGGAGAAGATGCAAACTTGGATGCTGGAGCTCGAGTGCGCGAGAATGGATGGGCAGGGAAGAAGAAGGCATGGGTAAAAAAGAGGAGTCCTTATCCCTTTATAAGGATGGTAGAAACTACGTGCCTCCCCACTTGCCTGGTAAACCTCGCTTATTCCCCAAGCATCGTGATTGATGGTGCGATTGGATTACCCACACCCATATTGATGAGAATCCCGTGATAAGGGGACACGATCTCTGCTTCAACAAGACGTGCCAAGAAAACCACCTCGCAATATGTGCAGTAGCTGGTTGAGAAAAATGGTTCGAATAATAACCGAGACCATGGCGTGATGTCATGTTATGAAAAGTTGTCAGCAGATTAGATTTGTGGAAATATTATACTCTCTACGGTGGTATGTGGAATTTGTTTTGCAGAGCCGGAGACTATCCTTTTGTTCAAAATCTTCTATGGAGTATTCGGAGGAGGAACCCGCCTTGCAATGCCAAAGACAATCGTCATTGAAGCCTAGTTCAGGGGCTACTGAGGGAGTCCTGGATTAGGGTTCCTCGGACAGCCAGACTATATCCTTTGGCCGGACTATTGGACTATGAAGATACAAGATTGAAGACTTCGTCTCGTGTCTCGATGGGACTCTCCTTTGCGTGGAAGGCAAGCTTGGCGATTCGGATGTGTAGATCTCCTCCCTTGTAACCGACTCTGTGTAACCCTAGCCCCCTCCGGTGTCTATATAAACCGGAGGGTTTAGTCCATAGGACAAGAACAATCATACCATAGGCTAGCTTCTAGGGTTTAGCCTCTCCGATCTCGTGGTAGATCAACTCTTGTAATATACTCATATCATCAAGATCAATCAAGCAGGAAGTAGGGTATTACCTCCATTGTGAGGGCCCAAACCTGGGTAAACATTGTGTCCCCCGCCTCCTATTACCATCCACCTTAGACGCACAGTTCGGGACCCCCTACCCGAGATCTGCCGATTTTGACACCGACAAGGAGGACGACACGATGCCTGGCCTTGACAACTCTGGCAGAAAATAGCTCGAAACAAAAACAGAGGATAATTGGATGGTACGGTGGTCAAAACATTCGGGAGATTATATAATGAATTTTTATCGACCAAAAGAAGTATCGTGCAAGAAAACGGAGTTCGGGGGGCACACGAGGTGCCCACGAGGAAGGGGGCGCGCCCAGGGGGGTAGGCCTCACCCTCCTCCCTCGTGGATGCCCCGTGTGCTTTCTGGACTGCTTCTTATTTTCCTATTTTCTTAAATATTCCAAAACAGAGAAAAATTGCTATTAGAACTGTTTTGGAGTCGGTTTACTTATCGTACCACATACCCTCTTCCTTTTTGGAGTCTGAAACATTCTAGAAAGTGTCTATTATGTATTCCTCCGGGGTTACGGTTTCAATAACATTAGTTTCAACATTTATAGGATTACCTGAGATATAATGTTTGATTCTTTGACCGTTCACCCCCCTCGGATTTGTGCCTTCGAAGTTGTTGATTTTTATGGCACCGGAACGATAGACCTCCTCGATCAAGTAAGGACCTTCACATTTAGAGAGGACTTTGCCTGCAAAAAATCTTAAACGAGAGTTGTATAACAATACACAATGACCTACATTAAACTCACGTTTTTGTATCCTTTTGTCATGCCATCTTTTTACTTTTTCCTTAAACAGTTTGGCATTCTCATAGGCCTGGGTTCTCCATTCATCAAGTCAGCTAATGTCAAAAAGCCTCTTCTCAACGGCAAGTTTGAAATCATAATTGAGCTCTTTAATGGCCCAATATGCCTTATGTTCTAGTTTGAGAGGTAAGTGCCATGCTTTTCCATAAACTATTTTATATGGAGACATACCCATAGGATTTTTGTATGCAGTTCTATATGCCCATAATGCATCATCAAGTTTCTTGGACCAATTCTTTCTAGATCTATTAACAGTCTTTTGCAAAATGAATTTATGCTCTCTATTACTCAGTTCTACTTGACCACTAGGCTGTGGATGATATTGGGATGCAATTCTATGATTAACATCATACTTAGCAAGCATCTTACGAAAAGCACCATGAATAAAATGTGAACCACCATCAGTCATTAAGTATCTAGGGTCTCCAAACCTCGGAAAAAATAACTTCTTTAAGCATCTTAATAGAGGTGTTATGATCATCACTACTAGTTGGAATAGCTTCTACCCACTTAGTAACGTAATCAACAACAACTAAAATATGTGTATACCCATTAGAGGAAGGAAACGGTCCCATATAATCAAAGCCCCAAACATCAAATGGTTCAATGACAAGTGAGTAATTCATAGACATTTCTTGACGTCTACTAATATTACCAATTCTTTGACATTCATCACAAGACAAGACAAACTTACGGGCATCCTTGAAGAGAGTAGGCCAATAAAAACTGGATTGCAATACCTTATGTGCAGTTCTATCTCCAGCATGGTGTCCTCCATAAGCCTCAGAGTGACACTTGTGTAGTATTTGTTCCTGTCCATGCTCAGGTACACAACATCTAATAATACCATCTACTCCTTTATAAAGGTGTGGGGCATCCCAGAAGTAATGTCTTAAATCATAGATTTTTTTCTTTTGCTGGTATGTGAAACTAGGTGGTATAAATTTAGCAACAATATAATTGGCATAATCAGCATACCATGGAGCACTACGAGAAGCATTTATGATATCTAATTGTTCATCAGGAAATCTATCATCAATAGGTAGTGGGTCATCAAGAACATTCTCCAACATAGACAAGTTGTCTGCAACGGGGTTCTCAGCTCCCTTTCTATTAATAATATGCAAATCAAATTCTTGTAGAACTGAGAGAAAGTCGAGCATAAAATTTTTGAATAATAATTTCTCTTGAGAGCTCATGATTGGGGCATGAATATAACATTGACTTAAGCCTCCCCCAAGCTTGAACGATGCTTTCTCCTTCGCGAGGCCAAAAATTATATATATATAATTGCGATCACGATGAACCAGATGCATAGGGTAAAACTTCTGATGAAATTCCAATTTCAATCGGTTGTAGTTCCATGATCCCATATCATCACATAGCCTAAACCATGTCAATGCTTTTCCCTTCAAAGATAAAGGGAAGACCTTCTTCTTGATAACATCCTCAGGCATACCTGCAAGCTTAAATAATCCACAAACTTTATCCACATAGATTAGGTGCAAATTGGGATGTAATGTTCCATCACCTGTGAAAGGATTAGCTAGCAGTTTCTCTATCATACTGGAAGGAATTTCAAAGTAAACATTTTTAGTAGGTTCAGTAGGTTGAGGATAAACTCCTTGATCTACTGGTCGGGTTGAAGATACCCCGAACAAGGACCTCAAAGGATTATGTTCCATAGTAACAAGTGACAGTAAATTTCAGCACACTATATAAATTTTTCCTTACCAAATTCCACCTACCAAAGGTGCTTCACTCCCCGGCAACGGTGCCAGAAAAGAGTCTTGATGACCCACAAGTATAGGGGATCTATCATAGTCCTTTCGATAAGTAAGAGTGTCGAACCCAACGAGGAGCAGAAGGAAATGATAAGCAGTTTTCAGTAAGGTATTCTCTGCAAGCACTGAAATTATCGGTAACAGATAGTTTTGTGATAAGGTAATTTGTAACGGGTAATAAGTAGTAAAAGTAAATAAGATGCAGCAAGATGGCCCAATTCTTTTTGTAGCAAAGGACAAGCCTGGACAAACTCTTATATTAAGGAAAGCACGCCCGAGGACAGATGGGAATTATCGTCAAGCTAGTTTTCATCACGCTCATATGATTCGCGTTCGTTATTTTGATAATTTGCTATGTGGGTGGACCGGTGCTCGGGCACTGCCCTTCCTTGGACAAGCATCCCACTTATGATTAACCCCTCTTGCAAGCATCCGCAACTACAAAAGAAGTATTAAGGTAAACCTAACCATAGCATGAAACATATGGATCCAAATCAGCCCCTTACGAAGCAACACATAAACTAGGGTTTAAGCTTCTGTCACTCTAGCAACCCATCATCTACTTATTACTTCCCAATGCCTTCCTCTAGGCCCAAACAATGGTGAAGTATCATGTAGTCGACGTTCACATGACACCACTAGAGGAGAGACAACATACATCTCATCAAAATATTGAACGAATACGAAATTCACATCACTACTTATAGCGATACTTCTCCCATGTCCTCAGGAACAAACATAACTACTCACAAATCATATTCATGATCATAATCAGAGGGGTATTAATATGCATAATGGATCTGAACATATGATCTTCCACCAAGTAAACTGTTGGGGATATTACTACTGGACGTAAACCGGCCAGGGGTAGCCGGATTAACCTTATGAAGACTAGAAGCCCGTGAAGACGTAAGAATGATGGCGCTTTATGAAGGCCCAAGGCCCAGAGGCGAGTTAAGGCCTATAGATGTAAACCGACCTTGTTATGTAACTTGCATTGTAAGATAGGAAGGGTAGAGACCGAACCGGACACGTTTATGATCCGGCTTCGGGACTCTGTAAGCCGGCGGGCGTCAACCTATGTATATAAAGGGACGACCCGGCAGCGGTTTAGGAACAACAGAAAACAACTCATAAGCCAGAGAAAGCGGATTCGCTCCCTGGCCTTCGAAACCCTAGCAATACCAATCACAACTAGACGTAGGCTTTTACCTTCATCGAAGGGGCCAAACTAGTATAAACTACCCATGTCGCCTTGTCCGGTTTAACCCCTTTAAGCTAACCCGTTGCGATGGCTCCACGACTAAGTCCTTTCAGAAGGACATCTGCCGTGAGAAACCCACGACAGTTGGCGCCCACCGTGGGGCTATCACACGATGGTTTCGAGTTCTTGAAGGGCAGCTTTGATGGACTCAAGGGATACGCTGTGGGCCGGATGACGAAGAGTCGTCGCGACAAGGTCTACATCGACAACGTGGGATGGGGTCCCGAGGCCGATTCAATCGAATACGGGTACCGGGTCCCCTTTGGTGGGATTCACGTCTTCATCGGCAAGATTGGCGAACCGGCCCCTAAGCCGGACATCTGCACCGACATCATCGAGACGGCTCAGCGTGCAAGCCTTTCGCCGGTTCAGCCCGTGGCGAAGCATGTTTTCGTAGGCGTCATCCATGGAGCACAATACGAGGACGGACCGGTGTCCGATGGAGAAACCGTTGTCTATTCCGATGACGAGTCTTTTGGAGAAACTGAATCACTTTATCAGCTGCAGGATGGCTAGATTGGTGGAGGATCCGAGGGCAACAGTATTCCAGACTCCCCTGATCTGCCAAACCGGGCCGCTATCTTCATGGACGGTACACAGTCGGCGCCTCATTCGTCAGCTGCCGCAGCAATACTCTCTGGTTCAACAACGGCCACGCCAGTAGGGGAAGGAAGCTCTGCGCCGTCTCCGGCTCTAGTCCTGTCTGACTTGTTCGACGCTTTGGCAATGTTGATGGCCACAGAGGTGGATGCAGCAGCCCAGGATCAGCACAACGCGGAGATTGCAAAGGTAAACGATCAGATAGCTCAGGCTAAAAGCGGACCTAGCGACAGAGAACGCTAGGATGGCTACAGAACGGGCTGAGTTGGAAGCTCAGGCATACCGGATTAGGCTCGATCAGAACGCTTCTGAGGAAGTAATGAGAAGAAGGTACCGCTCGCATCTCCTGTCGGGTTATGAGCCACGAAATCTCTTCAATACGCCAGGAGCATGGACTAGTAACCAGCCAATATTAAACCGGACGGAGGCGCCAGGAACAGGAGCGCCGGTTTAGCCGCGCACGATGGACCCGCCTCGTCAGAACAACTTTGTGCCACAGTATGTTCCAACACCTCCCGGGCATTACTCCAACCCGTTGGACAACATTGTGGCCACCGCTTCATGATTGGCAGCTCTCCCGGCCGATGGCGAATCACCAGTTGCAATTGAGGCACGACGGGCCAGAGATCTCCTTCAAACAGCTCTAAACCAGCAGCAGGCATATTCGCACAGCCGCGAGAGGATTCATTCCACCCCCCGTCCAAGCAGGAGCTACAGCAGGCACGTTGAGGATGAACCAGCCGTATCAAGTAGCGCACGTCACCGTAATCCGCCGCGAGGGCACAACCCGGCAGGGGGAGGTGCTAATGCGCAGGGTGTGGTAGACCATGGTTGCGCGCGTCGAGAGGCCGAGTTAGCAGCTCTGCACAGAGCCCGTCAACCTACTCCGGTTCACCCTACCGCTTCAGTGGAGCCAGGTGTGGTGTTCAGTTCCTTAGGGGTGCCGTGTCTTACCCCCGCTTTGCATAATGTGAGATTGCCAAAGGACTTCAAGGGACCTCGTAAGGTACCGAATTACACCGCCGATTTACAACCAGAGGCATGGGTTGAAAGCTACAAGATGGCAATGGAGATGTTAGATGTGGATGAGGCAGTGTGCTAAATACTTCACCATGATATTGGAAGGAATAGCTCGTACTTGGTTAAAGTGCTTACCAACTAACTCTGTCGGATCATGGGCCGAGTGGAAGCACCGGTTTATCCAGAACTTCAAAGATACTTGTAAGCATCCCATGTCAATTGTGGATCTGGCCACTTGTGTCCAAGAGGAGGGGGAGTCCACAACCCATTGGGTCAAGCGGGTCTCAGCAATTTTGCATTCATCGGATCGTATCAATGCAGATACCGCAGTGCTAACGTTGGAGGGCAATTGCCATTTTCTGCCGCTCAAACAGAAGTTAGGAAGGCTCAAACGTCACTTCAATGACATGTCAACGCTTATGGCCGCTTTGGTTAAGTACGCCGATTCAGATAATACCAAAGACCATGACTCAGAGGAGGACAAACCAGGGAAAGGGAAAAAGAACGACAACACCAAGGGTCAGCAGCATAATCCGGCAGGCCATGGGAACAGTGGTAAGCGCAAAGCCGACAACAGGTTGGACTTTGTTGCTAACACCAATGCTCAGGAGAATAGCCAGCGCCGTAAGGGCAAGCAGCCCCAGAGGGGCGGAGGTTCATGCCCCAATTTGGAGCGCCTGTTAAATCAACCCTGTCCAAAGCATGGATCAAAGGAGAAGCCAGCGTCATATCTTTGGAAGGATTGTTATATCATGCGGGATTTCAAGAACTCCAATATGTTCCAGTATGATAATGGCCCGCCCGGCGGTTCAGGGGGTGGTTTCCATGGGCTGGGTTACGGAGGTGGCAGTTCCGGTTCAGGATTTCAGGGTAATCAAACCGGACACATCAATCAAGGGCACCAAGGCAACCAGGGAGGTTGCAACCATCAGGGGAACCAGCAGCAGCAACAGTCGGGTTACCAAAGCAATCCTAAGCAGCTAAATAGTGGGCAATATCATGTCTTCACCACTAGCTTGTGTAAGCGTGATCAGAAGATTCACAAGAGGGCAGTAAACTCTGTTGAACCGGCGGTGCCTCAGTATTTGCGCTGGTTTGAGCAACCCATTTTGTGGAGTAGAGAGGATCACCCACCCCGGGTTGACAATCCGGGTCACTTGGCCTTAGTGGTGGCCCCTCAAGTTGGGGGATACAAGTTCACTAAGGTACTCATGGATGGGGGAAGTAGTATCAACATTCTATATTATGATACATTCTGCCGTATGGGGTTGACAGATAAGAATCTTAAACCGTCAAATACCCTTTTTCATGGTGTGGTGCCTGGCAAGTCTGCATATCCAGTGGGCAAGATAGCCTTAGAGGTGGCTTTTGGAGATGATTATGATTCAAGGTCAGAAACATTGACTTTTGAGGTGGTGAAAATCAAAAGTCCGTACCATGCTTTGTTTGGGCGGCCAGCTTATGCTAAATTCATGGCGAGGCCGTGTTATGTTTATCTATAGCTTAAAATGCCAGGTCATAAGGGGACTATCACAGTACATGGGAGCAGAAAGATAGCTTTGGAATGTGAGGAAGGTGATGCGGCTTATGCTGAGTCGGTTTGTGCCACGGAGGAGTTGAAGTTCTATAAGGAGCAAGTTGATCCGGCAGATATGACCTCTTTGAAAAAGCCAACTACGGAACATGATCCGACATTGAAATTCAAATCGGCCAGAGACACTAAGATGATTGATTTTGTTCCTGGCAATTCATCCAAGCAGTTCAGCATCAGCGCTAACCTAGATCCCAAATAGGAAAGCACGCTCATCAAGTTCATCCGTGAGAACCGGGACATCTTTGCATGGAAACCTTCTGACATGCCAGGTGTACCGAGGGAACTCGCTGAGCACACACTTAACATTGATCCTAAGTTTAAATCGGTCCAGCAGTTTCTCCGCCGCTTCAATGAAGAAAGGCGTAAGGCTATCGGTGAAGAGGTAGCTCGATTGTTGGCCGCAGGGTTTATCCTAAAAGTCTTTGACCCAGAGTGGTTGGCTAATCCGGTGCTGGTTCTTAAGAAAAACGCCACTTGGCGTATGTGTGTAGATTACACAGACTTGAACAAAGCTTGTCCTGCAGACCCATTTTCCCTCCCTCGTATTGATCAGATCATTGATGCTACGACGGGTTGTGACCGTTTATGTTTTCTGGATGCTTACTCCGGTTATCATCAGATCAAGATGGCAGTTAAGGACCAAGAGAAGACAACTTTCATCACTCCCTTTGGAGCCTTCTGTTATGTCTCCATGCCCTTCGGGCTTAAGAGTGCATAGGCGACTTAAGGGCGCAATGTTCATGCATATGTGGATGATATTGTGATAAAGTCCAAAAAGGAGGAAACATTGATAGATGACTTGAGAGAAACCTTTGACAACCTCCGGGTTTACAAGATGATGCTCAATCTGGAAAAGTGTGTCTTTGGTATTCCAGCAGGCAAACTCTTGGGTTTTCTGGTGTCAAATAGAGGCATTGAGGCTAATCCGGAAAAAATTTCAGCAATTACATCTTTGGCTAAACCAGCGTGTATCAATGATGTTCAACGTCTGGCCGACCGGATTGCGGTTTTGAGCCGGTTTATCAGTCGTCTTGGGGAGAAGGTTATCCCTCTATATCAGATGCTCAAGAAAATAGATAATTTTGTCTGGAACGAGGCAGCTGATAAAGCATTTGAGGATCTGAAGAGGCAGTTAGTTGAACCGCCTGTGCTTGCAGCACCGATAGATAAGGAGCTGTTATTGCTATACGTGGCTGCTAATGCCTGAGCTTTTAGCATGGCTATTGTGGTAGAGCGCAAGGAAGCTGGCAAGGAATATCCAGTTCAACGGCCGGTTTATTATATCAGTGAGGTGCTCATTGAGTCAAAGCAGAGGTATCCACATTGGCAGAAGCTGGTGTATGGAGTGTTTATGGCAAGCCGGAAGCTTAAACACTATTTTCAAGGTCATCTATCACAGTGGTCAGTACAGCCCCTCTGGGAAATATCATTCAAAACAGAGAAGCAACGGGCCGGATTGCCAAATGGGCTATTGAGCTTGGACCTCATGGGCTCAAATACATACCTCGCACAACGATCAAATCCCAAGCACTCGTGGACTTCATCAATGATTGGACAGAGTTGCAGGCACCAGAGGAAAAACCAGATAACACGTACTGGACTATTCACTTTGATGGATCCAAACAGTTGGAGGGCTCGGGGGCTGGAGACATACTAACTTCCCCATGAGGTGACAAGTTTTGTTATGTCCTTCGTTTAATGTTCCCTTGTACTAACAATGCAGCTGAATATGAGGCCTTACTCCACGGTCTTCGGATGGCTAAAGAGATGAACTTAAGCCGAGTTAAGTGCTTTGGGGATTCAGATTTGGTAGCCCAACATGTGTCTGGCACTTGGGATTCTAAAGACCCACTCATGGCTGCATATCGACGAGAGGTGGACACAGTGGCTGGTCACTTCAAGGGTTATCAGGTGGACCATATAGACCGGCGAAAGAATGAAGCGGCGGACGCTTTAAGCTGCCTTGGTTCTCAGCGTAAACCGGTTCCACCAAATGTCTTTCTTGACGTGCTACATAATTCGTCGGTCAAAGTACCAACAGAGGAGGAGTTGGCTATTCCTGACCCGGAGGCTCAATTGGTGGCGGCTTTGCATGTCATACCGGATTGGACAATCCCATATCTGGCGTACATGAACCGGGGCGAATTACCAGAGGATGAAACTTCGGCTCGGCAGATAATCCGGCGTTCCAAATCGATGACTATACTCAACGGAGAATTGCATCGTTACACCGTTTCAGGGGCAATTCAGCGCTGTGTTTCTCCTCAAGAGGGTTGTGAAATTTTGCGGGAAATCCATGAAGGGGATTGCGGTCACCACACTGGTTCAAAGTCTTTGGTGGCTAAAGCTTTTCCCCATGGTTTCTATTGGTTGACAGCTCATGCTGATGCTGAGGATTTAGTCAAACAATGTGACGGTTGTCAAAAATTCGCACGCCGTGCTCATATTCCAGCTCAGGAGCTGAGGATGATTCCAATAACATGGTCATTTGCGACTTGGGGGCTTGATATGGTTGGACCCTTTAAGTGCTCCAAGGACAAAAAGACCCACTTATTAGTGGCAGTTGATAAATTCACCAAATGGGTGGAAGCAGAGCCAGTCAGTAAGTGTGATGCGGCCATGACAGTTCAGTTCATCAAAAAGGTGATATTCCGGTTTGGCTTTCCACACAGTATCATCACTGATAATGGTACTAATCTGTCAAAGGGAGAGATGGAGGAGTTCTGCCAACGTGAGCACATCCGGCTTGATATAGCATCAGTGGCTCACCCCCAATCTAATGGTTAAGAAGAGAGGGTAAATCAAGAAATTTTGAGAGGTATTAAACCCCGGCTTATGGTTCCTTTGAAGCATACGCCGGGTTGTTGGGTGGAGGAATTACCTTCTGTGTTATGGAGCATCAACACCACGCCTAACAGATCGACGGGTTACACGCCTTTCTTCATGGTTTATGGAGCGGAGGCAGTTCTCCCTAGTGACATCCTTCACGACTCGCCCCGTGTGGCGGCTTACGTTGAAGCGGACAACGAGACAGCTCGTCGGGATTCTCTGGACCTGTTAGATGAGGAGCATGATCTTGCAGCAGCACGTTCGGCGATTTATCAACAAGATCTCCGACGTTATCACAGCCGCTAGGTTAAGACCAGAACCTTTCAAGAGGGTGATTTGGTGCTCCGGCTCATCCAGGATCAAACTGATATGCACAAATTATCCCCACCTTGGGAAGGACCTTTTGTGGTCAGCAAGAATCTGCACAACGGGTCATACTACCTCATTAATGTTCGAGAGCACCAAGACTCACGTAAATCGGAGGAGGAGACCAAGCGGCCATGGAACATAGCTCTTCTTCGGCCTTACTATACTTGAGCTACATTCTCTTCATATGTACATATTTATGACAATGTATATATTATATAATAAACCGGAGCCTCCATTAAAGCGGGGTCTCTGTTCTTTTTACATCATGTGTGCGCTTACAAGAATTTTTACTGACAAAGGGGAGTTTTTTGTTAAACCGGTCTCTACAGCCGCACGGATATAAAGGAAATCACTAGGGGGCTTGGTCATATCTGAACCATAGATACACCTCTTGATCGATTTAAAACCATAAAGGGATATCACTAGGGGGCTTGGTTGTTATCACACCATAGCTACACCTCTTGATAGGCGTTCAGCCACAAAGGAAATTATGTGGGGCCAAAGAGAGTATTGCACAAAGCACAAACTCAAACATGGGCACCCACTGAGCACAGCTCACAAAGTTACTTGGGGGCTCTTTGTGCAAAGCAACAATGAGTTTGAAAGGACCCTTGTAATTGGCTATCAAGCCACGGCTTGGAAGCCTGGTGTATTCACCTAAAACCCCTGGTTAACCTGCCTTCATCAAGTAAGCCACTCCTGTCTAGGTAATCCTGGTATGACCCATCGAACGTTTGACAAGTCAATCTTATATAGACCTTGAACTTGTCAAAGTTAAAACAACGATTGGTTAATTGGAGGCCCATCTTAAAATGCTTTGTCAAATGGTTTAACTCAGAGGCCTGGCAGCCCATGAAAAGCCTCGATTTGGAGCCTGGCAGCTCGTAAAAAGCCTTGCATATTTGACTCTTATTTGTTAAGTTTTTTTTTACTTTACAGAGGTTCATAATGTCTTCTAATAAACCGATGTCCTTGACCCAGCTTGGCTCTCAACTACAAGTTGTCAGTACATGATCAGTTATAAACCGGTGTTCGTTACCCCGGTCTAGTTTTGACTAACAAGTCACCAGTGTTATAAGGAAAACCCGGTGTTTATTATATACCAGTACGGTTTATTATCATAATCCGCCGAATTACGGATGGAGTTACCACTGCTCCGGGTTGGTGTTTACACCTTTACCATACAGGCAGTTGGTCAGCCAACGAGGTATGTTACACATGTTATTTTTATATACAAACTTTGATTATCCATCCAAGTATTGTCTATTCTTGGGCATCATGACCCGTCCAGTGGTAAACCACTAGGACACATTTCACGTTCTTGTATCGAGGAACACAATTCATATGGGTTAAGCATAAATAGATCCCAAAAGGTGGAACAAGCTTTCACATTATTAAAGCGTCACAAAACATGCTCGATGGCATGATAGATAAAGGATTTTTTGCTATCCTATTACATGAAGCTTTCAAACGGCTCCAATTGAATAGTTGTTTTTAAGCATTGGCACACAATAGCTGGTAAACCGGCGGCCGGTTTAAGATGCTTCGTCTGGACGGTTTGATGGTTGAGGGTCAGTTGGTGCGATCACTTCTTCTTCATCCCTCCCCAGATGCTAGAAATCAACCATCGACCAATCGATTCCAGTTAATGCTTGAAACATAGCCTCTTCATGGATAAGGCTGGAAGGGTTAATATCAGGAGCGTAGGTATGCTTACGAATTGGAGGTACAAGTTCTTCGACTTCATGGATTTCGGCAGGCTGTCTCTTCCCTACAGCGTCATAAGCCGGTTGGAAATGAGACAAGTCTGTGTCCTCTGCTAACTTGCTAGCTATTGGCTGCATTTCTTTGGTCAGCCTTCGGAGGTCATCATTGTCAAAGTTTGAACCGTCCTCTTTCACACCTGGATATCCTTTGATGATGGCCTCTGCTTCAAGATCTGGAATCCATGCCTTGGCTCGGATTAGTGCGGTTAATGCTCCTGCTCTTGCAGCTGCCTTCTTTAGTTCGGTAATACGGGCTGGTAACATGGCCAGCTTCTCAAGAGTTTCCTTTATCAGTGATGGCGCCGGTTTATTATAAGCCACAGTACAAATCGCACGCTGGGACCCAGAGTACAACTGTTCAATAAGGGTATAAGCCGCTTTAAGCTTCATCCGCATATCTGTGCCCAGATGATAAATACGAGTACCTGTTACGGTTTAAAATCAGCGTTCTGGTCAATGATAAGGTTTCATGAATTGGACAAACTACATAAAGAGATACTTACCAAAGATAGCGGAAGTCATGGCGTTTATTTGCCGTTTCAACCCAGTTAGTTCATCCACAACTGGTTTCAGGGCCGCTTCAGCATCTTCAGCTCTTTTGGTTAAACCGGTTTTCTCAGTTTCCCAGTCAGCACGATCTTTGTTAAAAGACTCTTTCAGCTTTTCCATCGCTGCCAGGGCCTTGGTCAGCTCCTCTTTAGCTTTCGCGGCTTCTGCTTGTTGGGACTTCACATTCTCTTGCAAATAAGTAGTCCAGGCATCTCTATTTCTTAGTTTGGCCTACAACAATGAAGAAATGTCAAACAACAGGATATATATTTTCTAAAGTACAAAGCGTATAACAAGTTATGCACTTCATACTTGGGGGCTAATGCCTATTTGCTCTGATTCACTACATCTTTTATAAAGTCTCCAAAACAATGCAAGCATTATCCTTGACACTTGGGGGCTAATGTACATATGTTCAAAATGGACGCATGGATTAAAACCCGGATTACCTTGTAAAGCTAAACCGGCCTTTGGGGGCTACGCTGAGGAAAGCTATATCATTACATTGGTAAAGTATCAGCCTTGATTTTCACTAAAGACCTAACATTTTGAGGGTCAGTGGGAGAGACTTAAAGTATTACAAAGACCCGGTTCACGATTAACATCATAAAACGTCCCTTGGGGGCTAGTTGGGCTGGCATTTCATCTTTGGAATCAAGAAGTAAAGGGAGATGAAAATACCTCATAGCGTTCCTTCATCAAATTCACCAAACCGGCTTCATAGTCGCGGTTTGAGTGCAGACGGTTTAAGAAACCGGAGTGAAGCTCTTCAGCGTTGAGATGGGCATAACTTGATAAGTCAGTACTCCATTTGCCCTTCTCCCTAGCAGCATGCTCTTCTTTGGCACTATGTTGGGCCAAGATTACGGGATGATTAGGAGAGCTGTGGCCCATGCCAGTAATGATAATATCATCTCCTTGGTATTCAGTGGTTTTTGTCGGTGCTGACGGAGTCTCAGTACCTCTCACCGGACTAGCCCGGTTTGGAGCTGCCGGTTCAGTACCAGGAATGGCAGGATCAGCTTCTGCTGGTTCATCAGTATTCCGGTCGAGAAAGGGCGGTTCATCAGAGGTGGCTTTAGGAGGAGGGCCTTCTGGTTCACGAGTTTGGTCCAATTCACCTATTTGCTCTTCTTCAACAATAGCCTGATCTTCTGACGGATTATTGACCCGAGCTTTCTTGTTGGGTCTGGCTTTGGCTCTGCAAACAAAAGTAAAAGAGGTTTAGCATCTTATTCAAGATTTGCAACACATTGGAAGAAAGGATTTGAAAGCTTACCCAGGCACAGTTTTTAAAGGAAGGAGTTGGGTTGCTGTCGACTCGCCAGAGGATGAGGGAGGTGTCACCTGATAATTTGAATCAGGCGGATTAAGAGGTTGTCTGAAATAACCTGCCTTGCGATAAGAATGGTCAGAAGTGGAAGAGACCTCAGACCGGCGCTTCCGAACCGGGGTATCAAGTAAACCGGTTGGCCACTGTGCCGGGTTGTTCGGCGAGCTTCACGCTGCTGTGTCTTCAAAATAAATGTTGGGTCCAAGTAAGCAAGAGGATGAGAAAAGCTTACTTTCCAGACTGCTTGACGGGTTTTTTGTGTTGGCATAGAGTCTGAACCGGAGGAAAGGGTAATTACCTCTACATCATCAGCTTGGCTGCCTTCTACGTCCTCCTGATAAAGATCACTGTTAATGAGGTGCATGAAAAGGGAGCCAAGTGAGTCAAGTTCTACCTTAACTTCCGGATTGTCAACATCTTCATCAAGTTCCATGTTGATTCGGTCAGCCGTTTTCCACTTTGAGGTCCGTTTGACGGCTTTGGTTTTGGGACGAGATGGTTTGACCGCTTTATCCCTGGTTGGCTTTACCGCTTTATCTATGGATTTCCGTTTCCAGAAGGGATCATCACCCTATTCATACATACACAGAAGAATGATTACAAGTTGAACAAGTTAAAGATATCAAAGATGAAAAGGAAGTATAGTGCTTACAGCAGGCAGTTTGTTCTTAGTATAGAAGGGGTTCAAGCCGGTTTGACTACAGACTGATTCCGACTCATTCAAAATTTTCGTTACGCTTTCAGTGACCTCTTCATCGGTCACCTGAATGTTGCACTGTCGTTGAGGGTCTTCAACATCACCGGTGTACTCACACATTAAACCGGGGCGGCGGCTTAGCGGCAAGACGCTCCAGGATATCCAACAGCGCACAAAATCAATGCCTGTTAAACCGTTGGCCATAAAAGCCCGGAGCTTGGCGAGTTGAGGGGCATATTTGGCCCGTTCTGTAGAACTTAAGCATTGAGGCATTGGATGGGTGTTGGAAAGCCGGTGATCACGATAGCCTGGGAGGGGATTCTCATCTTCAGGAGAAGTATCTCTGCAGTAAAACCAAGTCTGGTTCCATTCCTTAGGGTGGCTGTGCAGTTTGGCATGAGGAAATTCAACTTCCTTCCGCTTCTGGATTGAGACACCACCAAGTTCAGTATTGGGGCCATTTACAAATTCTGTACGCTGGTTCAGATGAAAGAAGTCCCGGAACAGCTCAGCAGTCGGTTCTTCTTGTAAGTACACTTCACAGAAGACCTGGAAGTTGCATAGATTGGATACCGAGTTGGGTCCAATGTCTTGAGGATGAAGTTGGAAACTGGCAAGCACATCTCGGTAAAACTTTGACCCTGGCGGTTTGAAACCACGACCTATGTGGTCGACAAAGACCACAACCTCACCCTGCCTCGGGGTTGGAGGATTTTCTGCTCCTGGAACTCGCCATTTAATTTCAGTTTTCTTAGGCAAGGTGCCGATGCTGACCATTCCGTTCAACTGTTCCTCGGTGACCCGGAAACGAGCCCAGATGCAAGCGGCAAATTGCTTGGCCATTGCGAAACAAAAAGCTGGAAAAGAAATGCGGGTTTACAAATCATTCATGATGACGTGCAAGATGTAGTGGAATAAAAGATATTCCGATAGGTGAAATTGCATAAACCGGAGACTAATGCAATAATGGATAACAAGGCAATATCGGAACAAGGGTATACAGATACTATTAAACAGGAGTATAACAATGGAGGTAAAAGGCTCCTCCGGTTTACCAGAGGGCTAATGGTATAGATTGTTTATACAAAGGTAAATCACCGAAGTGATAAGAGGGTACAGATCTAAGGCAAAAACGACTAGGTAAGGTAGAACAAGTTTCACAGGATCACATGGGAATTTTGGATCTACCGAAGACAGAAAGCCAAAAATATTTTGACCTAAAAAGGGTAGGACCCGAAACAGTTTATGAAGGACTAGATCAGTTTTTTTTGCATAAGGGTTTGTGGTGGTAACAGAAGATTAGCCACGGCAAGGGATACGTCAAGCGTGAAGTGTCCATCTATAGACTAAGGAGGAACAGGGAAGAACAACACCGAAGCACTTATGAACTCCAAAGAACTACAAAGAACAAGGAAACCCTAGATAGATCTACAAGGGGGAAAAGAAATAGACTTATAGTGATTGTTGAAGCAACGGAGGAACGCCACAGTTCTCTGGTAACGGTCAGGTTGATGCAGCGGCCTTTGTCGAAGCAGAGGAGAAGCTCGATGACGGCGGCGGCGCTCAGGGGCAGAGGGGTCGCGAGGAGGAAGAAGCGAGGGAGACGAAGGGAAAAAATAATAAGGGCCCATGGCCCTATTTATAAGGTGAAGCAGTAAAGCGACAAGTGCAGGAATCGAGGAGTTCAAAAATGGATAGTTAATAATGGTGTCGCCTCGATGACTGGATATGCATTAATGAAGGTAATCTTCAGCTTCAACGGATAGATGACGTCAGGGCGGTTTATCATGATATTGAAGTATGACGTCACGGCGGTTTACAAGATCAAGGTGAAGATGCAAGGGAGGAATTTTTCTAAGTACTGAAGATTGACATGAACAAGTTCAAACCAATCTGGGGCCTAATGTATATTACTACTGGATGTAAATCGGCCAGGGGTAGCCGGATTAACCTTATGAAGACTAGAAGCCCGTGAAGACGTAAGAATCATGGCGCTTTATGAAGGCCCAAGGCTCAGAGGCGAGTTAAGGCCTATAGATGTAAACCAACCTTGTTATGTAACTTGCATTGTAAGATAGGAAGGGTAGAGACCAAACTGGACACGCTTATGATCCGGCTTCGGGACTCTGTAAGCCGGCGGGTGTCAACCTATGTATATAAAGGGACGACCCGACAACGGTTTAGGAACAACAGACAACAACTCGAAAGCTAGACAAAGCGGATTCGCTCCCTGGCCTTCGAAACCCTACCAATACCAATCACAACTAGACGTAGGCTTTTACCTTCATCGAAGGGGCCGAACTAGTATAAACTCCCCGTGTCCCCTTGTCCGGTTTAACCCCTTTAAGCTAACCTGTTGCAATGGCTCCACGACTAAGTCCTTTCACAAGGAAATCTATCATGACAAACCCACGACATAAACCAACTAGCATCAACTACAAGGAGTAATCAACACTACTAGCAACCCACAGGCACCAATCTGAGGTTTTGGGACAAAGATTGGATACAAGAGATGAACTAGGGTTTGAGAGGAGATGATGCTGGGAAGATATTGATGGAGATTGACCCCCTCCCACTGAGAGGATCGATGGTGATGACGATGGTGATGATTTCCCCCTCCCGGAGGGATGTTTCCCCGGCGGAACAGCTCCGTCGGAGCCCTAGATTGGTTCTGCCAAGGTTCCGCCTCGTGGTGGCGGAGTTTCATCCCGTGAGCTTGCTTATGATTTTTTCTCGGACGAAAGACTTCATATAGCAGAAGATGGGCACCGACGGCCTACCAGGGGGCCCACGAGGCAGGGGGCGCGCCCAGGGGGTAGGGTGCGCCCCCACCCTCGTGGCCAGGGTGTGGGCCCCCTCTGGTTAATTCTTTCGCCAGTATTTTGATATATTCCAAAACATGCTCCCGTGAAGTTTCAGGACTTTTGGAGCTGTGCAGAATAGGTCTCTAATATTTCCTCCTTTTCCAACCCAGAATTCCAGCTGCCGGCATTCTCCCTCTTCATGTAAGCCTTGTAAAATAAGAGGGAAAAGGCATAAGTATTGTGACATAATGTGTAATAACAGCCCATAATGCAATAAATATCGATATAAAAGCATGATGCAAAATGGACGTATCAGTGATCACCAGACCCTAATGTTAGAGTTAGTAATTTCATTTAAACCCGAATAGAAGAGAGATCAGAGTCCCAGAGTATAGATGAGTAATAAAAGATCCTAATACCACCCAAATGGCGATGTGGGCCCATAAGACACACAGCCATGTTAGTAAAAAGTTTTGCAATGTCTAGACTCGACTTCGGCCAAGGAGTTTGGAAGGGGGATTCCTACATGCAGTCGGCTATGATACCAACTTGTGACGCCCTCGATTCAATTGTACACTAATCATAGACGCAAATGTTTATGATCAAAATCAAGGACTCACGCGACGATATCACATCACAACTCTAGACACAAATTAAGATAATACAAGCTTTGTATTACAAGCCAGGGGCCTCGAGGGCTCGAATACGTAAGCTTCAATACACAAGAGTCAGTGGAAGCAATTATATCTGAGTACAGACATAAGTTAAACCAGTTTGCGTTAAGAAGGCTAGCACAAAAGTAGCAACGATCGAAAAGGGAAGGCCTCCTGCCTGGGACCCCCTAACTACTCCTCAAAGTCGAACTCCACGTAGAATCACCCTCGGGATCCTCTGGCTCCTAGAGTCCATCATATGATAGCAATAACCGGGAAAAGGGGAAAATAAGAAGCAAAGCAACTGTGAGTACTCATCCAAAGTACTCGCAAGCAAGGATCTACACTACATATGCATTGCTATCAATGAAATGGGTAGTATCTATGGACTGAACTGCAGAATGCCAGAATAAGAGGGGGATAGCTAGTCCTATCGAAGACTACGCTTCTAGCAGCCTCCATCTTGAGGCATATATAAGAGAGTAGATGGTAAGTTCACCAAGTATCATCGTATAGCATAATCCTACCCGGCGATCCTCCCCTCGTCGCCCTGTGAGAGAGTGGTCACCGGGTTGTATCTGGCACTTGAAAGGGTGTGTTTTATTAAGTATCCGGTTCTAGTTGTCATAAGGTCAAGGTACAACTCCGAGTCGTCCTTTTACTGAGGGACATGGCTATTTGAATAGATAAACTTCCCTGCAGGGGTGCACCACATTACCCAACACACTCAATCCCTCTGGCCGAACACACTTTCCTGGGTCATGCCTCGCCTCAGTAGATCAACACATCGCGTCCCTACCTAGGAACAACAGAGAGGCCAGCACGCCTGTCTAAATCCTATGCGCAGAGGGGTCTGGGCCCATCGCCCATTGCACACCTGCACATTGCGTATGCGGCTGGAAGCAGACCTAGCCCCCTTAATACAAGTGCAGGCTTACGGTCCAATCCAGTGCACGCCGCTCAGTTGCTGATGTCAAGAAGGCTTCGGCTGATACCACGACATCGAGTGCCCATAACTGTTCCCACGTAGTTGGTTAGTGCGTATAGGCCAGTGGCCAGACTCAGATCAAATACCGAGATCTTGTTAAGCGTGTTATTTTGAAGTAACCGCGGACGCTGACCAGGGCCAGGCCCACCTCTCTCCTAGGTGGTCTCAACCTGCCCTGTCGCTCTGATACGTCTCCAACGTATCTATAATTTTTGATTTCTCCATGCTATTATATTATCTGTTTTGGATGTTAATGGGCTTTAGTTTACACTTTTATATCATTTTGGGACTAACCTATTAACCGGAGGCCCAGCCCAAATTGATGTTTTTTTGCCTATTTCAGTGTTTCGTAGAAAAGGAATATCAAACGAAGTCCAAACGGAATGAAACCTTCGGGAACGTGATTTTCTCAACAAACGTGATCCAGGAGACTTGGAGTGGGAGTCAAGAAACAATCAAGGAGGCCACGGGGCAGGGGGCGCGCCCATAGGGGTGGGCGCGCCCTCCACCCTCGTGGGCCCCTCATTGCTCCACCGACCTACTTCTTCCTCCTATATAAGTCCATGTACCCCGCAAACATCCAGGAGCACCACGGAAAGCTAATTCCACCGCCGCAACCTTCTGTACCCAAGAGATCCCATCTTGGGGCCTTTTCCGGAGCTCTGCCGGAGGGGGCATTGATCATGGAGGGCCTCTACATCAACTCCATGGCCTCTCCGGCAATGTGTGAGTAGTTTACTATAGACCTACGGGTCCATAGTTATTAGCTAGATTGCTTCTTCTCTCTCTTTGGATCTTAATACAAAGTTCTCCTCGATTCTCTTGGAGATCTATTCGATGTAATATTCTTCTGCGCTGTGTTTGTCGAGATCCGATGAATTGTGGGTTTATGATCCAGATTATCTATGAACAATATTTGAATCATCTCTGAATTCTTTTATGTATGATTGGTTTATCTTTGCAAGTCTCTTCGAATTATCAGTTTGGTTTGGCCTACTAGATTGATCTTTCTTGCAATGGGAGAAGTGCTTAGCTTTGGGTTCAATCTTGCGGTGCTCGATCCCAGTGACAGAAGGGGAAACTGTCATGGAATTGTCACGGTAGATGTCCTAGCGAAAGGACTTAGTCGTAGGGCCATCGCAACTAGGAAGCTTAAAGGGGTTAATCGGGACAAAGGACACGAGTGGTTTATACTAGTTCAGCCCCTTGCGGTGAAGGTAAGGCCTAGTCCAGTTGATGTTGTATCGCTAGGTTTCGATGACCAAGGAGCGAATTCGCTAGCTTGGCTATCGATCCGTTGTTTCTTGTCCTAAGCCGCCGCCGGGTCGTCCCCTTATATACACGGTTTGACGCCTGGCGGCCTACAGAGTCCCGACCGGCTCATAAAACATGTCCGGCTTGGTGACTTCTTTTATATGCCTTTCTTTACAAGTATTTCTTTACATATGGAGGTTTACAATATTGGGCTTTAAGTCGCCTCTGGGCTTAGGCCTTCTACAATTCTTAATAAACTATCACCTTGAATATTACTGGGCTTCGCTTAACAATCCCCCATTAGGGTTGACCCGGCCCCTCCTGGGCGGGTGATACCTGAAAGTTATATTCCCAACATTAGGCCCCAGGTTGATTTGAACCTTGTTCTGGTCAACCTTCAACATTTAGACGAAATCCATCTTCCTTTGTCTGTAAAAGCTTTGTAACCCGCCATGACGTCATCTTCCAAAAATATGAAAGCCTGCTATGACGTCATCTCCAACAGATCTTTATCCTTAAATGTCTTCCGAGAATCGAGGCGTCCATTTAGCTAGATAATCATTATTTGGGTCTTCCTTGTTTTTCGCACCTGCCTGTTCGCTTATCCCGTTATAAATAGGCACAACCAGGTCTTTCCTCACTCTTCCCTTTCTTCATGTTCTTCCTCTCGCAACCCTACTGCCACCCAAGCTCCGCCGCCGTCGCATAGCACCTCATCTTCCTCGACCTCGGCCGCTGCATCAACCTAAATCGATCTAGAGAACGGCGGCGACCCTCCGCAGAAGATCCGTGGCTGTAAGTGTTGACCTTCCTACTCCTCAGATCCGCATTAGGGTTTCTAGGTTTCTGTGCGTTCTTCATAGTTCATCAAAGTTTCTTCATAGTTCCTCCTCCGCAGCCTCTTCTGATCCAAAAATGAACACATAACTCGGGCGGTAGTTGTTTTGCGTCCATTTTTGATACTAGTAGATCCCTTTTTCCTGCACAGAGGCCTCATTATAACTCACGAACTTATCTGTACTAGATTTTTAGGTCTAGAATATTTTCTTTCTGGAACGGCCATGTTATCCAAAATAATAGTGACCGCTTGGTAAACTTGTTTGTGTCAACACTTAGCCAATTCTATTTCTGGCATCCTTCGAATATCTTTAGTCATGGCGGCTTATCACGCCGGCTCACTTTTCCTTTATATGTCATTAGCTCTTATTTTAAGATGCCATTACTTATTTGTACCATCATCATTTAACATCTAATTTCATCATTGAATTGAACCGACACATCACTTTCTTTTCAGTCTGTCCTTTCATCATGCCGTCCAAAGTGCCAACAGTCTGCAACTGGGTCCCTTCCATAGTTACTGAAGATACCTTGAAGGAATTTGTCACCATAGGATTTTTGCCAGATAAACATGTTATGTCTTACCGTGCTCCTGACCCAGACGAAGAACGGCCTCAGCCCAAAGACGGTGAAGTTATCATTTTCACTGATCACATGAACCAGGGCTTCTCACCACCCTGCTCAAAGTTTTTCTGAGACGTTCTGCATTTTTTCAAGATTCGCCCACAAGACATTGGACCCAACTCTATATCCAATATCTGCAATTTTCAAGTTCTTTGTGAGGTATATCTTCAAGAAGAACCAACCATGGAACTTTTCAGAGAATACTTTTATCTGAACCGCCAGAACGAATGCACCAACAGCCTTAGTTTGGAGCTTGGTGGAATCTCAATTCAGCGCCGACAGAGCACCGTCTTTCCCTTAGTAGTCTTACCGAGCCATCCCAAAGATTGGAATCAGACCTGGTTCTACTGCCAAGATACGTCACCAGCCAATGAAAAACCACTGCCGGGTTATCGCACGGAGCGTCTGGATTCCAAGTTTGTGCTCCATGATAAGCTTACCGCTGCTGAATGCAAGAAGCTTATTCCATCTATTAAAAGGATTCAAGATTTATTAGGGAATGGCTTAACTAGAGTTGACCTGATCCGTTGCTGGGTCGCATGGCGGGTCATCCCTCCAAGCCGCCGATCCAAGTTAATGTATGAGTATAGCGGAGGCCCAAATGACTCTCTGCGTTATAGCTCTGTTCAATTGACTGAAGAAGACGTTGTTGCAATGTTAGCCATCCTTGTGAATGGAAAATACGAGGACTGCAGTAAGGTTGGGTTAAACCCCTTCTGCAAACTAACCCGGCACCAAAGGTGAAAACCCCTGACCTCTTTCTCTTTTTGTGTTTTCCTCAGTAGTTTAAATACTTGCATGACCTTTTAACCTGTTTATTTGTTTACAGGCCAAATCTGACTTCTGGAAGGTCAAGTATGATCATGAAGCTGCCAACAAGGCTAGAGCCACTGTCATAGCCGCCAGGAGAACGACCCAGAAGCCCAAGAAGAAGAAGACTGCATCAGACTTATTCCACCTGGATGATGCTTCTAAGTCGGAGGTAGCCCTTGACTCCATTGGCCAGTTTTTAAACTACCTTATTAACACTGACTATTGCCAGGACGACACGAGGGCCAGCCAGGCCGTGGAAGAAGAGGTAACTATTTCCTCCAACTCAGCCCCTTTGCCAAGACAGAAACTTCGACTGGTAACCGGAAAGTAAGGTTTTCACACCCTTTGGCTTATCTGGACCCTCATTTTCTTTTGAAAAAGCAGCAACATGAGAGCCGTCGTCAGGCCCGGACTAATGACGATGATGAGCCGCCTTCCAATTTACAACAAACTCCTCGAAAACGCCAGAATGAGGTTTCTTTCATCTTTGTCTTTTGCTTCCATTAATGGATCTATTCGCTTGCATCACCAACTTATTTTACCTTTGCAGGAGGTTTCTTGCTCTTCTGGCGACTCGTCACAAACTCAATTTCCAGCTTTCAAGACTGCTCCTGGGTAAGGACAATCATCTTTCTTCTGCATCTTTTAAAAACTGCATTATTATACTAATTGTCTCATAAAATCTTTCTCAGCGGTCAAGCGAAGTCCAAGAAAGCTAAGGTTATTAAACCGGCAGAAGACCCAAAAAATCCTGCACCTGAACCGACAACATCAACTCCTCCCCCTCAATCTGAAGCGCTAGAAGATCAAGCTGTCCATGCTCAATTGGACCCTCCTGAGCCGTCAGCCAACGAAACCATTGTCGATCCATCCACTGTCAGATCATCCGGTTCAGCTAACCCGCTAGCGTCTTCTGATCATAATGTTCTGATCACTGGCAGCTGATTTGTTGCGCTGGGTAATCCGACTGTGCTGGCCAGGCATTCTGCCAAAGAGGAGGCCTTGGAAAGGCAGAAAGTACAGTTTGATATCTCTCACTATGCTCACCTGAATGTTAGTGACGTGTTGTCCGGCTATCTCAGTCATGTGCATTCCAGCCGTGACTCAGAAATTGAGATGGTCAAACAATTGCAACTGAAATATGAGGTATGTACTCCGGTTTATACATACTCTGCCAGCACCCAAGTCTTCAGATTATGAGGAACCTGAATGATCTGTAGACTTATGATATAGGTTTATACCTTGTCTTTAGATTTTTCCTAAGTCCAATAGATTAGTATAAACTTTCACCTGTAGTCCCCAAGGGCCGGCTCAATTTATTATAAATGAGTCGGTGCTTAACTTCATAACTGTCTTAAATCAGTCCAAATAAGTAGTGTGATCTGGCTCGACTTGAAAACTTTCTGAATCTCATGCATTAGCCCCCAAGTGCCAAGTCTTGTTACTTTGTAAAACAATTGGGACTTGAAGCATAGAAGAGTCATTTTGCATAAAAATTGATTTGGCAGACATTAGCCCCCAAGTGCCAAGTGGTATTGCGTTTGCAAAGCACTTGGGACTTCAATCATTATAACCTTTAGTTAAATCTTGACACACATGTGCCTGCTTGTAGACCGCCCTAACTGAATTGGGCTCTCAATTGACAGATGCAAAGACCTGGCTGGTGGATCAGGAAGCAGAGATAAAGACTGCTAATTCCAAACTTCAATTGAGTCTCTCTGAGATTGAAAAATTGAAGACCAGTTTGACGGAGAAGAAGAAATCCTGGGCCGATGAGAAGACCTTGCTGATACAACATGCCGAGATAGCAGAGGCAACTCTTGAGGAGGTTGCCAGGGAGCTCGCCGGCTTAAAAACCGTGTGTCTCAAATGGTCTTGGCCATCTTCGGTAAGTCATTTGTATTAATCACTTATACTTTATTTTGACGAGGAATATAAGCTGCCTGCTGAGCCTTTGTTAAAAAACACTTGCAGGTCCATGAAGTAAAAATCTGAGCCAAGCCAGTGTGACAAAACTGAAGGCGGTTTATACCTTAGTGGAGCAATTGTATACTGGTGCTCAACGAGCACTTGCTACTATCTCCCCTGCCAACCAAGGACCCAACCGTTTGAGTGATTTCTTGAAGAAGTTATCGATCTTACCCGCCAGGTTTCAAGAGGTCAAACGATCCTGTGCCAGAGCCGGAGCCCTGACTGCCCTGAGCCACTCCATAGTCTAGGTGCCGGATTTAGACCCGGTGGACGTGGCTAAGGGGTACCCTACCGTGAAGGAAGATGGGACTCCATTTGAGCAAGATGACTTTATTGCCTGTGTGAGGGGAGTTCGTCCTCAAGCTACCATTCTTGGAGAGGAGACCAACATCGACAAATATCAGTCGGGTTTTATATGGAGAATAAGAAGATGACGACTCCCTCTTATAAGGTGACAGATCTTATCCCGCCGGTTCACTAACACACTTTTGCCCCGGAAGTCGACCCAGTCGGCCTGATTGACGATGAAGCGGAGTTCATTGCTCTGAACGGCTTTGAATGGTCCAATCCTAGCTTCCAACCAGTAGAGGGAGGTGAACCGGCGAGGGGAGAGACATAACCATCTTTTGTGATTTCAAAGTCTTGTAATAGATTAGTTTGAAAACTGCATGTTTTGCCTATGCCATCGTGCATAAAATGTTGCATATGACTCTTTGCCAATGATGTCAATATATATATGCAGCACATCCGTGATTACATCTGCAATGTTTTAACTCTGTTCCTATAAAAAAAATAAAAAGTTGTCCTAGCGGTTTAGCACCGGACGGGTCAAAACACCCGGTATATGACTTATGAAATAATCATAGTGGAAAAGACAGAACCAGATGTAAGATAAACAAGGCTGAAAAAACCTTTGATTAACGAAAAAACATAGAGAAACCTGTTCATGAATGACACTGTCATACCTGTGTTCTTTGAAACTGGACTGCCGGTTTACATGACCCGGATGATGAGGTTGATAACCCATTCTTTTGTAGAAGTCAATACTTCCATATGTCTGACGACTGTTATGCCTTGGCAACTCATTGTCACATAACTGAGCCGGTTTAATTTGAAACCATACTGCTAGTTAAATTTGAGATGATAAAAAACAGTAAGACAAAACATTAGGCTTCAGACAATGTAAATCAAAATATTTAAAAAACTGGAGGCTTCTGATTCGAATATGATCAGTAAATCGGACCAAAGGGGTTAAGCTAAGATTCGAATACGATCATATAGCCCCCAGTGGCTTTGGCGTTGCGCCGATCAAGAGGGTACCGACAACTATGTTCTCTTTGATTCGAATACAACCTATGTTTGAACAGGAAGCCCCCAAATGACCTTGAGAGGTTTTTAATGACCCTGATTTGAATACGATCCAAGTCGGACCCAAAAGGGGTTAAGCTATGATTCAGATACGATCAAGAAGCCCCCTAGGAGTTTGGCTTTGAGCCGATCAAGAGGGTTACAACAGCTATGTTCTGTTTTGTTCAAATACGACATATGTTTGAATAGGAAGCCCCCTAGTGACCATGAAGTTTATGGCTAGATTCGAATATGATCTTGAGCCGGACCAAAAGGGTTAAGTTAGATTCGGATACGATCAGCCCCTTAATAGTTTTTTAAATAATGAAAATAGTAAAGATATATGATCATTGAAGAGGGAAAGGACAGAGGTCCTGCTTTATTACTTATCATAATATATACAATGTCAGAGTATGTACATGACGAGAGCCGGTGGCTCAGGTGTAGTATGGCCGAAGCTGGGCAATATTCCACGGCCGGCGGGTCTCCTCCTCCGACTTACGTGAGTCTTTGTGCTCTCGAACGTCAATAAGGTAATATGACTCGTTGTTTAAGTTCTTACTGACCACAAAGGGCCCTTCCCAAGGTGGGGATAGCTTGTGTGCATCGGACTGATCCTGGATGAGCCGAAGCACCAAGTCGCCTTCTTGAAAGGTTATAGTTTTAACCCAGCGGCTGTGATAACGGCGCAGGTCTTGTTGGTAGATTGTTGATCGAGCTGCTGCCAAATCTCGTTCCTCATCTAACAAGTCAAGTGCATCCTGTCGGGCTTGTTCATTATTAGGTTCAACGTAAGCTGCCACGCGGGGCGACTCATGACGGATGTCACTAGGCAGGACTGCTTCTTCTCCATAAACCATGAAGAAAGGTGTATAACCTGTAGACCTGTTAGGAGTGGTATTGATACTCCATAGCACCGAAGGTAACTCCTCTACCCAACAACCTGGTGTTCATTGTAAAGGAACCATAAGCCGGGGCTTCATACCTTTTAAAATTTCCTGATTTGCTCTCTCAGCTTGACCATTAGATTGGGGGTGAGCTACTGAAGAAACATCAAGCTGGATATGCTCACGTTGACAAAACTCCTCCATAGCACCTTGGGACAAATTAGTGCCATTGTCAGTTATAATGCTGTGTGGAAAACGAAAGCGAAAAATCACCTTTTTCATGAACTGAACCACCGTGGCTGCATCACACTTGCTCACTGGCTCTGCCTCAACCCATTTTTTCAATTTTTCAACTGCCACCAAAAGATGTGTTCTTTGTCTTCGGATCTTTTGAAAGGTCCAACCATATCAAGACCCCAAACCGCAAACGGCCAAGTGATTGGAATCATCCGTAGTTCTTGAGCCGGTACTTGTGCTCGTCGTGCGAACTTTTCACATCCATCGCACCTACTGACCAGATCCTCTGCATCAGCATGAGCCGTTAACCTGTAAAAGCCATGACGAAAAGCTTTGGCCACTAGATATTTTGAGCTGGCATGATGGCCACAATCTCCCTCATGGATCTCGCGAAGAATATCTTGACCTTCTTCAGGAGAGACACATCGTTGAAATGCCCCAGTGACATTGCGATGATACAACTCACTATCAGAAATTGTCATTGACTTGGACCGCCGGGTTATCTGTTGGGCCAGGGTCTCGTCCTCTGGCAACTGGCCCGGGTCATGTAGGCCAAGAACGGTACTCTCCAATCTGGAATGACATGAAGAGCCGCCACCAACTGTGCCTCCGGGTAAGGAATTGCCAAAGCTTCCTCTGTAGGCAACTTAACAGACGAGTTATGTAAAACATCTAAAAAGGTGTTAGGTGGCACCGGCTTACGCTGAGATCCCAACCGGCTTAAGGTATCAGCCTCTTCATTCTTTCTACGGTCGATGTGTTCCACTTGATAACCCTTAAAATGCCCCGCAACAGCATCGACCTCGCGGCGATAAGCCGCCATGAGAGGATCCTTAGAATCCCACTTGCCTGACACTTGTTGAGCCACCAGATCTGAGTCGCCTAGGCACCGTACCCAGCTTAAACACATTTCCTTAGCCATTCGAAGACCATGAAGCAAGGCCTCGTACTCAGCCGCATTGTTAGTGCAAGGAAACATCAATCGTAACACATAACGAAATTTGTCCCCTCGAGGAGAAGTTAGAACAACTCCAGCCCCCGAGCCTTCCGATTGTCTGGACCCATCAAAGTGAATCGTCCAATATGTGTTGTCTGGTTTCTCCTCTGGCATCTGCAACTCTGTCCAGTCATTAATGAAGTCAACCAGCGCTTGAGATTTGATCACAGTACGTGGCACATACTTCAAACCATGAGACCCAAGTTCAATAGCCCACTTGGCGACTCGTCCCGTGGCTTCTCTATTTTGACTAATGTCTCCTAGAGGAGCAGAGCTAACCACGGTGATTGGGTGACCCTAAAAGTAATGCTTGAGCTTCCGGCTTGCCATGAACACCCCATAAACAAGCTTCTGCCAATGTGGATATCTTTGTTTAGATTCAATGAGCACCTCACTGACGTAGTAAACCGACCGTTGGACCGGATGTTCCTTGCCAGCCTCCTTGCGCTCCACAACAATGGCCACACTGATAACACGTGAGGTAGCAGCCACATACAACAACAACGGCTCTTTCTCAACCAGAGCAGCAAGAATCGGCGGCTCAGCGAGTTGTTTCTTCAGATCCTCAAAAGCAGAGTTAGCAGCGTCACTCCAGACAAAGTCATCTGCCTTCTTCATCATTTGATACAAAGGCATCGCCTTCTCCCCTAACCGGCTTATGAACCGGCTTAAGGCTGTGACGCGACCCGCCAACCACTGAACATCATTGATGCATGCCAGTTTAGCCAGAGATGTAATTGCCTTAATTTTCTCTAGGTTAGCCTCAATACCTCTGTTAGACACCAAAAAACCCAAGAGTTTGCCAGCTGGGACTCCAAAAACACACTTGGCCGGGTTAAGCATCATCTTGTAGACCCAGAGGTTATCAAAGGTCTCCTTCATATAAGTTACGAAGGTTTCCTTCTCTCTGGATTTCACCACTATATCATCCACATAAGCATGAACTTTACGCCAATCTTATTGTGAAGGCAATTCTACACACATCATTGTTAAGTCGCCTGGGCACTCTTAAGCCCAAAAGGCATAGACACATAGCAGAAGGCTCCAAACGGAGTGATGAAAGCTGTCTTCTCTTGGTCCTTAACCGCCATCTTGATATGATGATAACCCGAATAGGCATCCAAAAAACTCAAACGCTCGCAACACGCCGTAGCATCAATGATCTGATCAATACGAGGGAGAGCAAAAGTGTCAGCTGGACAAGCCTTGTTTAAATCGGTGTAATCCACACACATACGCCGGGTGCCGTTCTTTTTGAGTACAAGCACCAGGTTAGCCAACCACTCCGGGTGAAAAACTTCAACAATGAACCCGGCCGCCAAGAGCCGGGCCACCTCTTCTCCAATCGCATTGCGCCTTTCCTCGTTAAACCGTCGAAGAAACTGCCTGACCGGCTTAAATTTCGGATTAATATTGAGAGTGTGCTTAGCGACTTCTCTCGAGACACCCGGCATGTCAGAAGGCTTCCATGCAAAGATGTCCCGATTCTCACGGATGAACTCAATGAGCGTGCTTTCCTATTTTGGATCCAAGTTAGCACTGATAATGAACTGTTTGGATGAGTCGCCAGGCACAAAATCAACCATCTTGGTGTCATCATCTGATTTGAATTTCAACACCGGTTCATGCTCCGTAGTTGGCTTCTTCAAAGACGTCATGTCTTCCGGGTCAACATTATCTTTATAAAACTTTAATTCCTCTGTTGCACAAACAAACTCAGCATAAGCAGCATCACCTTCTTCACATTCCAGGGCTATTTTCCGGTTTCCATGTACTATGATGGTGCCTTTATAACCCGGCATCTTGAGCTGCAGATATACAGAACATGGCTGATCCATGAACTTGGCATAAGCCGGCCGTCCAAGTAGGGCATGATATGGGCTTTTGATCTTAACCACTTCAAAAGTTAACTTCTCAGCCCTAGAATCGTATTTATCCCCAAAGGCTACTTCCAGCTCAATCTAACAAACTGGGTATGCCGACTTACCATGTACAACACCATGAAAAATAGTGTTGGATTGTTTAGGACTCTTGTCAGTCAACCCCATGCGACGAAACGTCTCATAATAGAGGATGTTGATGCTGCTGCCTCCGTCCATGAGCACCTTAGTAAACTTATATCCTCCAACCTGAGGCGCCACCACCAAAGCCAAGTGACCCGGATTATTAACCCAGGGAGGGTAATCCTCCCTACTCCACACAATAGGCTGTTCTAACCATCTCAAATAACTTGGAACCACCGGCTCAACAGCGTTTACAGCCCTCTTATAAAGTTTCTGGTCCCTCTTGCACAAACTAGTGGTAAACACATGGTACTGCCCACTGTTCAGTTGTTTCGGGTTACTCTGATACCCGGACTGTTGCTGTTGTTGCTGCTGATTACTTTGGCCGGATTGCTGATTATAACCACGTTGGTTACCCGGATGGCCCTGGCCGTGAAAACCGCCTCCGCCTGAGCCGGCGCCCGGGCCATGAAAACCATCGCCGCCTAAACCGCCGCCAGGTCCGTGGTTACCATCAAACGTGTTGGAATTTTTAAACGCCTTCATGATCATACAGTCCTTCCACAGATGGGTTGTTGGCTTCTCTCGGGTGCCGTGTCTTGGACAGGGGTCATTCAGTAGTTGCTCAAGGGTGGGACCTGACCTGCCTGACCGAGGAGGTGGCCTCCCCTTGCGCCGTTGGTTGTTGTCGTGTGTACTGGTGTTAGCCACAAACTCGTCAGCCTTACGTTTATTACCTCCTTGATTTGCTGGGTTATGCTGGTGACCCTTGCCATTGCCGTTCTTTTTTCCCTTCCCTGCCCTCTCTTCATCATACGCGGGATCCTTGGTACTATCTGAATCAGCATATTTGACCAGAGCCGCCATCAACTGGCCCATGTCATGACAATAACGTTTGAGTCGCCCCAGCTTCTGCTTCAGAGGTTCAAAACGGCAATTTTTGTCCAACATTAAGATCGTAGAGCCGGCATCCATCTTATCAGATGAATGTATTATCTCTTTGACCCGGCGCACCCAATGGGTTGTGGACTCACCTTCCTCTGGCTTACAATTAGTCAAGTCCACGATTGACATAGGTTGCTTACATGTGTCCTTGAGGTTCTGAATGAACTGGGCTTTTAACTCCGCCCATGAGCCGATGGAGTTGGGTGGCAACCCTTTCAACCAAGTGCGAGCTGTTCCATCCAACATCATAGTGAAATATTTAGCCATTGCTGCATCGCTGACCTCCAATAGCTCCATCGCCATCTCATAACTTTCAATCCATGCCCCAGGCTGCAAGTCGGCCGTGTAATTAGGCACTTTACGAGGCCCCTTAAAATCTTTTGGCAAGCGCTCATTACGTAGAGCCGGCACCCGTCAAGGGATACCTACTGTTCTTGTGGCCATTCCTGCCTCAACAGAGGTTGCTGGATAAACCGTAAAAGCCTGATGAGCCGCCTGATCAGCTGCCAGTTGAACCGCCCGCTCAGCCTCCTGACGGATCCTCTCCTGATCCACCAAGTTAAAGGCTCCATCCTGCGCCGGGTCATGCCTGCGTGGTTGGTTACGACGTTGGGCATTGCTTGACATAGCCGCTGAGTCCATATGCCTGCTATAGCTCGGGCTCCGGCTTGGGCGAGGGCTTGAATGGATTCTGTCTCGACTATAAGAGTACGCATCCTGCTGTGCCAAGGCTATCTGAAGAAGTTCTCTGACCCTTTGTGTTTCAATCGCCGTTGGAGAGTTTCCTTCCATTGGGAGAGCCGCCAGACGAGCCGACGCAACAATTAAATTCTCCAAAGGGTTAGAGAAGTGACCCAGTGGTACTGGCATGTAATGAGGCAAAGCAGTATGCACACTGGGTGGTTCCATGGCCCGCGGCTAAGCCGGCGCCCCCATCTCTGGTGTTGTGATCCGGTT
This sequence comes from Triticum aestivum, assembly GCF_018294505.1. Lineage (NCBI taxonomy): Eukaryota > Viridiplantae > Streptophyta > Magnoliopsida > Poales > Poaceae > Triticum > Triticum aestivum. Next base: position 68,581,139 of record NC_057806.1, on the reverse strand, counting down.
TGCCTCCAGCAGGTTGCTGGGACCGGCCCCGGGTGTGTGGAAAAGGTTCCTAGGATCGTAAGTTAGAGGCAGACGTGACTGAGTTTTCTGGTGTCTTCTCCTCATGACCTCGTTTGACGTGTTCAGATCCAGCCAGAGCCGAAAAGTCTCCGCTTGAAGCTCCCGAGCACGACACATCCAAAACCGCCCGCTCTGCAGCCATCCTGACATCTTCTACTGCTAAATTATCCTTGGCTTGTGCCACCTCTTCACGTAGTCATGCCACCTCCGCGCCATGCTAAGGCTTATCCGCTGGCTCAACCACAGTAGTCAACAGAGCCGTCATCCTATCCATGAGGTCCATTAGTACCTGAGCCGGGGGCGCGCGGGGTCTCCTAACCCGGCTGCTGCTGACCCGTTGGTTATTGCTGTCGTAGCCGTAGAATTCTACCCGGGTTGGGTGCCAGCCATGAAGACTCCGGCTCGATTCGGTGGCTCAGAGGGGTCCGGAATACTGCTGCCATCAGAATAGCCCCCAAGCACGCCATCTTGTAGCTGATACAAAGAATTTGTCTTGCCTGTGGACGATACACCGTCAGAGCAGACGACCGTCTCACCACCGTCTATCGATCCTTCAGAAAATTCCCCTCCATGGATGCAACCCACGAAGGCCTGCCGCACGGCGGGTTGAGCCTGGGCGGGTCTCGCGCGCTGAGCCGTCTCAATGAGGTTGTTGCAGATGTCCGGCTCAGGGCCTGACTCGCCAATCCAGCCAATGAAGACATGGATTCCGTCGAAGGGGACCCGGTACCAGTACTCAATCGAGCCAGCGTCGGGGCCCCAACCTTCGTCGTTGATGTAGAGCTTGCTGTGACGACTCTTGGTCATCCAGCCCACAACGTATCCCTTGAGCACTTCGAAGTTGCCCTTCAAGAACTCAAATACACCGTGCACTGGCCCCATGGTGGGTGCCAACTGTCGTGGAATTGTCACGGCAGATGTCCTAGCGAAAGGACTTAGTTGTAGGGCCATCGCAACTAGGAAGCTTAAAGGGGTTAATCGGGACAAAGGACACGAGAGGTTTATACTGGTTCGGCCCCTTGCGGTGAAGGTAAGGCCTAGTCCAGTTGATGTTGTATTGCTAGGTTTCGATGACCAAGGAGCGAATCCGCTAGCTTGGCTATCGATCCATTGTTTCTTGTCCTAAGTCGCCGTCGGGTCGTCCCCTTATATACACGGGTTGACGCCTGGCGGCCTACAGAGTCCCGACCGGCTCATAAAACGTGTCCGGCTCGGTGTCTTCTTTTATATGCCTTTCTTTACAAATCTTTCTTTACATATGGCGGTTTACAATATTGGGCCTTAAGCCGCCTCTGGGCTTAGGCCTTCTACAATTCTTAATAAACTATCACCTTGAATATGACTGGGCTTCTCTTAACAATTCGCCATTAGGGTTGACCCGGCCCCTCCTGGGCGGGTCATACCTGAAAGTTATATTCCCAACAGAAACGACACGTATTGTATTGTTGCCATCGAGGATAAAAAGATGGGGTTTATATCATATTGCATGAGTTTATCCCTCTACATCATGTCATCTTGCTTAAGGCGTTACTCTGTTCTTATGAACTTAATACTCTAGATGCATGCTGGATAGCGGTCGATGTGTGGAGTAATAGTAGTAGATGCACAATCGTTTCGGTCTACTTGTCGCGGATGTGATGCCTATATACATGATCATGCCTAGATATTCTCATAACTATGCTCAATTCTATCAATTGCTTGACAGTAATTTGTTCACCCACCGTAATACTTATGCTATCTTAAGAGAAGCCACTAGTGAAACCTATGGCCCTCGGGTCTATCTTCCATCATATTAATCTACCGTTATTTCCATTACTCTTTATTTTGCAATCTTTACTTTCAATCTATATCATAAAAATACCAAAAACACTTGTCTTATTATTATCATCTCTATCAGATCGCACTCTTGCAAGTGGCCGTGAAGGTATTGACAACCCCTTTATCGCGTTGGTTCCGAGGTTCTTATTTGTTTGTGTAGGAACGAGGTGACTCACGCGCGGTCTCCTACTGGATTGATACCTTGGTTCTCAAAAACTAAGGGAAATACTTACGCTGCTTTACTACATCACCCTTTCCTCTTCAAGGGAAAACCACACAGTGCTCAAGAGGTAGCAAGAAGGATTTCTGGCGCCGTTGCCATGGAGATCTACGCCAAGTCAAGACATACCAAGTACCCATCACAACTCTTGTCCTTCGCATTACATTATTTGCCATTTGCCTCTCGTTTTCCTCTCCCCCACTTCACCCTTGCCATTTTATTCGCCCTCTTTTCCTTTCGCCATCTCTTTCCCTTCTCCTCCTCTTTCCCAATTTGCCTCTTTTGCCCGTTTCTTGTTTGCTTGTGTGTTGGATTGCTTGCTTGTCACGATGGCTCAAGATAATACTAAATTGTGTGACTTTTCCAATACCAACAATAATGATTTTATTAGCACTCCAATTTCTCCTCTTTCCGATGCTGAATCTTGTGAAATCAATACTGCTTTGCTGAATCTTGTCATGAAAGATCCGTTTTCTAGCCTTCCTAGTGAAGATGCCGCTACCCATCTAGACAACTTTGTTGATTTGTGTGATATGCAAAAGAAGAAAGATGTGGATAATGATATTGTTAAACCTAAGCTATTTTCGTTTTCTCTTAGAGATCATGCTAAAGCTTGGTTTTCTTCTTTGCCTAAAAATAGCATTGATTCATGCAATAAGTGCAAAGATGCTTTTATCTCTAAGTATTTTCCTCCCGCTAAGATCATCTCTCTTAGAAACGATATTACGAATTTTAAGCAACTTGATCATGAGCATGTTGCACAATCATGGGAGAGGATGAAATTAATGATACGCAATTGTCCTACACATGGTTTGAATTTATGGATGATTATACAAAAAAAATATGCCGGATTGAATTTTGCTTCTAGAAATCTTTTAGATTCGGCCGCGGGAGGCACTTTTATGGAAAATCACTTTAGGAGAAGCTACCAAACTCCTAGATAATATTATGGTTAATTATTCTCAATGGCACACTGAAAGATCTACTAGTAAAAAAGTGCATGCAATTGAAGAGATTAATGTTTTGAGTGGAAAGATGGATGAATTTATGAAATTATTTGCTAATAAGAGTGCTCCTACTGATCCTAATGATATGCCTTTGTCTACTTTGATTGAGAATAATAATGAATCTATGGATATGAATTTTGTTGGTAGGAACAATTTTGGTAATAACGTGAATAGCGGTAATTTTAATCCTAGGCCGTTTCCTAGTAATTCCTCTAATAATTATAGTAATTCCTACAACAATTCTTATGGAAATTATAATAAGATGCCCTCTGATTTTGAATCTAATATTAAAGAATTTATTACTTCTCAAAAGAGTTCCAATGCTTTGATTGAAGAAAAATTGCTTAAGATTGATGATTTGGCTAGGAACGTGGATAGAATTTCTCTTGATGTTGATAATTTGAAACTTAGATCTATTCCACCTAAGCATGATATCAGTGAGTCTCTCAAAGCCATGAGAATTTCCACTGATGAGTGCAAAGAAAGAACCGCTAGGATGCCTGCTAAGAAAGATTGCTTTGTAAAAGCGTGTTCTTCTAGTTTTCATGATAATAAGGATGAAGATCTAAAAGTGATTGATGTGTCCCCTATTAAATATTTGTTTTGCAATATGAATCTTGATAATGATGGGACTGGAGATGAGTCAACTTTAGTTAAAAGGCGTCCCAATGATTCAGAGTTTTTAGATCTTGATGCTAAAATTGATAAAAGTGGGATTGAGGAGGTTAAAACTTTAGATAGCAATGAACCCACTATATTGGATTTCAAGGAATTTAATTATGATAATTGCTATTTGATAGATTGTATTTCCTTGTTGTAATCCGTGCTAAATTATCCTCATGCTTATAGTTAAAATAAAGCTTTTACTAAACATATCATTGATGCTTTGATGCAACCTTATGAAGAAAAACTTGAGTTGGAAGTATCTATCCCTAGAAAACTTTATGATGAGTGGGAACCTACAATAAAAAATAAAATTAAAGATCATGAATGCTATGCTTTGTGTGATTTGGGTGCTAGTGTTTCCACGATTCCAAAAACTTTGTGTGATTTGTTAGGTTTCCGTGATTTTGATGATTGTTCTTTAAACTTGCACCTTGCGGATTCCACCATTAAGAAACCTATGGGAAGAATTAATGATGTTCTTATTGTTGCAAATAGGAACTATGCGCTCGTAGATTTCATTGTTCTTTATATAGATTTCAATCCTTCATGTCCTATTATTCTTGGTAGACCTTTCCTTAGAACGATTGGTGCAATTATTGATATGAAGGAAGGGAATATTAAATTCCAATTTCCGTTAAGGAAAGGCATGAAACACTTTCCTAGAAATCAAATTAAATTACCTTATGAATCTATTATGAGAGCCACTTATGGATTGCATACCAAAGATGGCAATACCTAGATCTATCATTGCTTTTATGCCTAGCTAGGGGCATTAAACGATAGCGCTTGTTGGGAGGAAACCCAATTTTATTTTTATTCCTTGCTTTTAGCTACTGTTTAGTAATAAATAATTTATCTAGCCTGTGTTTTGGTTGTGTTTTTGTGTTTAATTAGTGTTTGTGCCAAGTAGAACCGTTGGGAAGACTTAGGGAAAGTCTTTTTGATCTTGCTGTAAAAAACAGAAACTTTAGCGCTCACGAGAATTGCTGCCATTTTTATTTGGGGAGTGCTATTTAGTTAATGCTTTTTGAAGATGATTAATAGATAAATTCCTCAAGTCCAGAAATTTATTTTAGAATTTTTGGGGTTCCAGAAGTTTGCGTTAGCTACAAATTACTACAGAATGTTCTGTTTTTGACAGATTCTCTTTTTCGTGTGTTGTTTGCTTATTTTGATGAATCTATGGCTAGTAATAGAGTTTATAAACCATAGAGAAGTTGGAATACAGTAGGTTTAACACCAATATAAATCAAGAATGAGTTCATTACAGTACCTTGAAGTGGTGTTTTGTTTTCTTTCGCTAAGGAGCTCACGAGATTTTCTATATTGAGTTTTGTGTTGTGAAGTTTTCAAGTTTTGGGTAAAGATTTGATGGATTATGGAACAAGGAGTGGAAAGAGCCTAAGCTTGGCGATGCACAAGGCACCCCAACGTAAATCCAAGGACACCAAAAATCCTAAGCTTGGGGATGCCTGGGAAGGCATCCCCTTCGTCTTCGTCTATCGGTAACTTTACTTGGAGCTATATTTTTATTCTCTACATGATATGTGTTTTGCTTGGAGCATCTTGTATGATTTGAGTCTTTGCCTGTTTAGTTTACCATGATCATCCTTGCTGTACACACCTTTCGAGAGAGACTCACATGATTTGAAATTTGTTAGAATACTCTATGTGCTTCACTTATATCTTTTGAGCTATATAGTTTTTGCTCTAGTACTTCACTTATATCTTTTAGAGCACGTCGGTGGTTTTATTTTATAGAAATAATTGATCTCTCATGCTTCACTTATATTATTTTGAGAGTCCTTTAGAACAACATGGAAATTTGCTTTTAGAATAATATAAAAACTTTCATAAAAGTGCAATGAATACTATGAGAAGTTTGATACTTGATAATTGTTTTGAGATATGGAGATGGTGATATTAGAGTCATGCTAGTTGAGTAGTTGTGAATTTGAGAAATACTTGTGTTGAAGTTTGTGATTCCCGTAGCATGCACGTATGGTGAACCGTTATGTGATGAAGTCGGAGCATGATTTATTTATTGTTTGTCTTCCTTATGAGTGGCAGTTGGGGACGAGCGATGGTCTTTTCCTACCAATCTATCCCCCTAGGACCATGCGCGTAATACTTTGCTTCGATAACTAATAGATTTTTGCAATAACTATGTGAGTTCTTTATGACTAATGTTGAGTCCATGGATTATACGCACTCTCACCCTTCCACCATTGCTAGCCTCTCTAGTATCGTGCAACTTTCGCTGGTACCATAAACCCACCATATACCTTCCTCAAAACAGCCACCATACCTACCTATTATGGCATTTCCATAGCCATTCCGAGATATATTGCCATGCAACTTTCCACCATTCCGTTATTATGACACGCTTCATCATTGTCATATTGCTTGCATGATCATGTAGTTGACATTGTATTTGTGGCAAAGCCACCATTCATAATTCTTTCATACATGTCACTCATGCATCATTGCACATCTCGGTACACCGCCGGAGGCATTCACATAGAGTCATATTTTGTTCTAAGTATTGAGTTGTAAGTAAACAAAGTGTCAAGATCATCATTATTAGAGCATTGTCCCAGTGAGGAAAGGATGATGGAGACTATGATTCCCCCACAAGTAGGGATGAGACTCCGGACAAAAAATAAAAAAAAATAAAAAAAAGAGAAAAGAGGCCAAAAAAAAGAAGGCCCAAATAAAAAAAGGAAAAAAGAAAAAAAGGAGAGAAAAGGAGAGAAGGGACAATGTTACTATTCCTTTTCCACACTTGTGCTTCAAAGTAGCACCATGATCTTCATGATAGAGAGTCTCCTATGTTGTCACTTTCATATACTAGTGGGAATTTTACATTATAGAACTTGGCGTGTATATTCCAATGATGGGCTTCCTCAAAATTGCCCTAGGTCTTCATGAGCAAGCAAGTTGGATGCACCCACTTAGTTTCTTTTGTTGAGCTTTCATACACTTATAGCTCTAGTGCATCCGTTGCATGGCAATCCCTACTCACTCACATTGATATCTATTGATGGGCATCTCCATAGACCGTTGATACGCCTAGTCGATGTGAGACTATCTTCTCCTTTTTGTCTTCTCCACAACCACCATTATATTCCACATATAGTGCTATGACCATGGCTCACACTCATATATTGTGTGAAGATTGAAAAAGTTTGAGATCATCAAAAGTATGAAACAATTGCTTGGCTTGTCATCCGGGTTGTGCATGATTTAAATATTTTGTGTGGTGAAGATAGAGCATAGCCAGACTATATGATTTTGTAGGGATAACTTTCTTTGGCCATGTTATTTTGAGAAGACATGATTGCTTAGTTAGTATACTTGAAGTATTATTATTTTTATATCAATATTAAACTTTTATCTTGAATCTTTCGGATCTGAACATTCATGCCACAATAAAGAAAAATTACAATGAGAAATTTGTTAGAAAGCATTCCACATCAAAAATTCTTTTTTTATCATTTACCTACTCGAGGACGAGCAGGAATTAAGCTTGGGGATGCATGATACGTCTCCAACGTATCTATAATTTCTGATTGCTCCATGGTATTATATTATATGTTTTGGATGTCAATGGGCTTTATTTTACACTTTTATATCATTTTTGGGACTAACCTATTAACTGGAGGCCCAGCCCAAACTGCTGTTTTTTGCATATTTCAGTGTTTCACGGAAAAGGAATATAAAACGAAGTCCAAACGGAATGAAACCTTCGGGAACATGATTTTCTCAATGTCGGTGTCAAAACCGGCGGATCTCGGGTAGGGGGTCCCGAACTGTGCATCTAAGGCGGATGGTAATAGGAGGCAGGGGACACGATGTTTACCCAGGTTTGGGCCCTCTTGATGGAGGTAATACCCTACGTCCTGCTTGATTGTTCTTGATGATATGAGTATTACAAGAGTTGATCTACCACGAGATCAGAGAGGCAAAACCCTAGAAGCTAGCCTATGGTATGATTGTATGTTGTCCTACGGACTAAAACCCTCCGGTTTATATAGACACTGGAGGGGGCTAGGGTTACACAAGGTCGGTTACAAAGGAGGGGATATACATATCCGTATTGCCTAGCTTGCACTACAAAAAAAATACACTTCCGTGATGATACGTGTTTGTCACCGTAGGTCATGTTTTTTGTCATGCATGTACGTCCATGACGATTTTATGACAGAATCAAGATAGTCATACCTTCATGACATTACCAAAATTATCATCACAGAAGTGTCCACTTCCATGACGACAAATCCCGCGTCACAGAAGTGCTTTCGTCAAGGGTGACCGACACGTGGCATCCACCATAACGGAACACCATTAAGCTATCGGGTCGGGTTTTGGATCCGATAACCCATTAACAGCTCCGACCAATGGGGGTTTTCCACGTGTAAAATCATCATTGGCTAGAGGAAACACGTGTCAGCTCATCGTTGGGACAGATGTCATCCACTCATTGGACAGAAGGCGCCTATGATACGTCGACATGTGGCACGGCCCAACAGAGGCCCATTCCTGTGAAAAGGCCGGCCCGTTTGACTTGGTTAAAAGGTGGCGGGCCGGCCCATGTAAAGCCTGTTAACGGCCTGTTCGCATATAGCCCATTTGCAGCCCGCTAACCCAAGGCCCATTACGCCCTATCCGAATTAGGCCTAGTAGCGTCATCTGGGCCACCCAATATGATTCCAGCCCATTTTCACTTCTGGCCCATGTATGGCCCATGACGTCTTTCGGCCCATATGAGGCCCTATGTAGCTCTTGGCCTATTAACGGCCCATGGTGAAACTGGCCCGTAATGAAGAGTGTATCACTTTACACCCATTAAAGGCCCATGGTGAAACTGGCCCGTAATGAACAGTGTATCACTTTATACCCATTAACGGCCCGTATTCTATTGGGCCGTTTCCAGCCCATGTTATCTTTCGGCCGTCTTAGAGCCCATTTATTCTTGGGCTCATTTCCAACATTTGTTTACTTATGGCCCGTTACTGTCATTTTCTGCTTGTGGGCCAAATTTAGCCCGTGGTTACAGTCGGCCCGTTTGTGGTCTGTTAATACGTTGGGCCGTTTTCGTAGCGTCATCAAATACGGCCATTAACGATGGCCCGTTATGGTCGGCCCATGAACGGACGATTCCAACTCTAGCCCGTTTACGGCCATAATGCGGCCTGTTATTGGCCCATGTTTGGCCAATCGATCGTACTGCCCGTATAAGGCTCATTGATGATACGGCCCATAGAAGGCCCATTGTTTCTACGGCCCGTAGAAGGCCCACTATTTCTACGGCCCATAGGAGGCCCAGTGTCACTACAGTAAATATTAGCCCATGGTTATTATGGCCTAGTTTTTAAAAATAGGTTATTGCAGCCACTAGCAAACCATTGAAAAAGAACTGCAATGACTACAAGTAAACAAATAAAAAAGACAACAAGGAAATAAATAAGAAAGCAACTTACGCTAGGCTATCACGGCTATCACACATATTACATCCACTGGGCATCAAAGTTCACCACCAGTGCAAATAAACGCGCCGACAAAAGAATATACAAAACTGAGAGCACTTCATAAGGCACTAGGCCTGGCCAGGTCGCCCCCCCCCCCCAATCAGCTGAAGAAGCTGAGTAGACCTCAGTCGTGTGAACGATAGATGCATCAACACTAGATTTAAGGCATGATGGTGCGCACGGCAGTCCTCTGACATCTTCATTGCATCTTTGACTTCAAGTCGGAGCTGAGCTAAAGCAAGCCTTTCTGCTTTAAGCTGAGACTGAAGAAGTTGAACTAATTGAGGCAGCGACTGTGATGTCTACTACACAACCTTTTTCTTGTAGACTTTGTTGGGCCTCCAAGTGAAGAGGTTTGTAGGACAATAGCAAATTTCCCTCAAGTGGATGACCTAAGGTTTATCAATCCGTAGGAGGCGTAGGATGAAGATGGTCTCTCTCAAGCAACTCTGCAACCAAATAACAAAGAGTCTCTTGTGTCCCCAACACACCCAATACAATGGTAAATTGTATAGGTGCACTAGTTCGGCGAAGAGATGGTGATACAAGTGGTACATGGATAGTAGATATGGGTATTTGTAATCTGAAATTATAAAAACAGCAAGGTAGCAAGTGATAAAAGTGAGCATAAACGGTATTGCAATGATAGGAAACAAGGCCTAGGGTTCATACTTTCGCTAGTGTAAGTTCCCTCAACAATACTAACATAATTGGATCATAAAACTATCCCTCAACATGCAACAAAGAGTCACTCCAAAGTCACTAATAGCGGAGAACAAACGAAGAGATTATGGTAGGGTACGAAACCACCTCAAAGTTATTCTTTCCAATCAATCTGTTGGGCTATTCCTATAAGTGTCACAAACAGCCCTAGAGTTCGTACTAGAATAACACCTTAAGACACAAATCAACCAAAAGCCTAATGTCACCTAGATACTCCAATGTCACCTCAAGTATCCGCGGGTATGATTATACGATATGCATCACACAATCTCAGATTCATCTATTCAACCAACACATAGAACCTCAAAGAGTGCCCCAAAGTTTCTGCCGGAGAATCACGACGAAAACGTGTGCCAACCCCTATGCATAGGTTCCCAATGTCATGAAACCCGCAAGTTGGTCACCAAAACATACATCAAGTGGCACGTGGTATCCCATTGTCACCACAGATATCCACGGCAAGACATACATCAAGTGTTCTCAAGTCTTTAAAGACTCAATCCGATAAGATTACTTTAAAGGGGAAACCCGATTCATTACAAGAGAGATGAGGGGGGGGGGAAGAAACATCATAGGATCCAAATATAATTGCAAAGCTTGCGATACATCAAGATCGTATCATCTCAAGAACACGAGAGAGAGAGAGAGAGAGAGAGAGAGAGAGAGAGATCGAACACATAGCTACTGGTACATACCCTCAGCCCCGAGGGAGAACTACTCCCTCCTCGTCATGGAGAGCGCCGGGATGATGAAGATGGCCACCAGTGAGGGACCCCCCCTCCGGCAGGATGTTGTAACAGGGCCCCGGTTGACTTTTGGTGGCTATGAAGGCTTCTGGCAGCGGAACTCCCGATCTAATCTCCGTTCTGGAAGTTTTAGGGTGTATGGAGTTATATTGGCAGAAGAAGCACGTCAGGGGAGCCACGGGGGCCCCACGAGGCTGGGGGCGCGCCCTAGGGGGGGGGCGCCCCCCACCCTCGTGGGTAGCTTCCGTATCTTCTGACGTGGGGTCCAAGTCCATCATGTGTGTTTCCTTCCAAAAATAACTTCTCTAGTTGATTTCGTTCTGTTTCGACTCCGTCTGATATTCCTTTTCTTCAAAACACTAAAATAGGCATAAAACAGCAAATGTGGGCTGGGCCTTCAGTTAATAGGTTAGTCCCAAAAGTAAAATAAAATTGGATAATAAAGCCCAATATTGCCCAAAACAGTAGATAATATAGCTTGGAGCAATCAAAAATTATAGATACGTTGGAGACGTATCAAGCATCCCCAAGCTTAATTCCTGCTCGTCCTCGAGTAGGTAAATGATAAAAAAGATAATTTTTGATGTGGGATGCTAGTTGGCATAATTTCAATGTAATTCTTCTTAATTGTGGCATGAATATTCAGATCCATAAGATTCAAGACAAAAGTTCATATTGACATAGAAAATAATAATACTTGAAGCAAACCAACTAAGCAATTATGTTTTCTCAAAATAACATGGCCAAAGAAAGTTATCCCTACAAAATCATATAGTCTGGCTATGCTCCATCTTCACCAGACAAAATATTTAAATCATGCACAACCCCGATGACAAGCCAAGTAATTGTTTCATACTTTTGATGTTCTCAAACTTTTTCAATCTTCACGCAATACATGAGCGTGAGCCATGGACATAGCACTATAGGTGGAATAGAATGGTGGTTGTGGAGAAGACAAAAAGGGAGAAGATAGTCTCACATCGACTAGGCGTATCAACAGGCTATGGAGATGCCCATCAATAGATATCAATGTGAGTGAGTAGGGATTGCCATGCAACGGATGCACTAGAGCTATAAGTATATGAAAGCTCAACAAAAGAAATTAGTGGGTGTGCATCCAACTCGCTTGCTCAGGAAGACCTAGGGCATTTTGAGGAAGCCCATCATTGGAATACACAAGCCAAGTTCTATAATGAAAGATTCCCACTAGTATATGAATGTGACAACATAGGAGACTCTCTATCATGAAGATCATGGTGCTACTTTGAAGCACAAGTGTGGTAAAAGGATAGTAGCATTGTCCCTTTTTATTTTTTTATTTTTTTATTTGGCCTTTCTTTTTTTATTTGGCCTTTTTTATTGGGACAATGCTCTATTGAATGATGATCATCACACTTCTATTTATTTACAACTCGATGATACAACTCGATACTAGAACAAAGATGACTCTATATGAATGCCTCCGGCGGTGTACCGGTATGTGCAATGACTCAAGAGTGATATGTATGGAAGAATTATGAACGGTGGCTTTGCCACAAATACTATGTCAACTACATGATCATGCTAAGCAATATGACAATGATGAATGTGTCATGATGAATGGAATGGTGGAAAGTTGCATGGCAATATATCTCGGAATGGCTATGGAAATGCCATGATAGGTAGATATGGTGGCTGTTTTGAGTAAGGTATATGGTGGGTTTATGGTACCGGCAAAAGTTGCGCGGTACTAGAGAGGCTAGCAATGGTGGAAGGGTGAGAGTGCGTATAATCCATGGACTCAACATTAGTCATAAAGAACTCACATACTTATTGCAAAAATCTATTAGTTATCAAAACAAAGTACTACACGCATGCTCCTAGGGGGATAGATTGGTAGGAAAAGACCATCGCTCGTCCCCGACCGCCACTCATAAGGAAGACAATCAATAAATAAATCATGCTCCGACTTCATCACATAACGGTTCACCATACGTGCATGCTACGGGAATCACAAACTTCAACACAAGTATTTCTCAAATTCACAACTACTCAACTAGCATGACTCTAATATCACCATCTCCATATCTCAAAACAATCATCAAGTATCAAACTTCTCATAGTATTCAAAACACTCATAAGAGAATTTTATTATTAATCTTGTATACCTAGCATATTAGGATTTTAAGCAAATTACCATGCTATTTAAGACTCTCAAAATAATATAAATAAAGCATGAGACTTCATCTATTTCTTCAAAATAAAACTACCACCATGCTCTAAAACATATAAGTGAAGCACTAGGGCAAATGACAAACTACTCCGAAAGATATAAGTGAAGATCAATGAGTAGTCGAATAATTATGCAACTATGTGAAGACTCTCTAACATTTAAGAATTCAGATCTTGGTATTTTATTCAAACAGCAATCAAAGCAAAATAAAATGACATCTAAGAATAGCAAATATCATGTGAAGAAGCAAAACTTAGGATCAACCGATACTAACCGATAATTATTGAAGAAGAAAGGTGGGATGCCAACCGGGGCATCCCCAAGCTTAGATGCTTGAGACTTCTTGAAATATTATCTTGGGATGCCTTGGGCATCCCCAAGCTTGAGCTTTTGTGTCTCCTTAATTCCTCTCATATCAAGGTCTCCCTAAATCTCAAAAGCTTCATCCACACAAAACTCAACAAGGACTGGTGAGATAAGTTAGTATGAACCATTGCCAAAACCTTATCATACTCTACTGTAGAAAACCAATAAAATTATTATTCAACATTGCATACTAAATGCCTCTGCATATTTAATAGTCCTATCCTCAAATAGAATGATTAAAGAAGCAAACATATGCAGACAATGCAAACATAACAGCAATCTGCCTAAACAGGATAGTCTGTAAAGAATGCTGCAACATCCATACTTCCCTAGCTCCAAAAATTGTTAAAGAAAATTCCCACTGTATTAAATTTATCAGATCTTAATATGCAAAAGGTTTCAACATTTTATCACATTATGACTTTTCTAGGGAATTATTGCAACAGCGGTAAACTTTCTGTTTTCAAACAGCAACATGAAGACTTGTAACATAGGCATAGTAAAGACTATCAATGCCACTTTTATTGAAATAAAATATGCAAAACATTGTTCTAAATAACATCAAGCAAATCCTAACAAAATAAATTGACGCTCCAAGAAAAACACATATCATGTGGCGAATAAAAATATAGCTCCAAGTAAAGTTACCGATGAATGAAGACGAAAGAGGGGATGCCTTCCGGGGCATCCCCAAGCTTAGGCTCTTGGTTGTACTTGAATATTACCTTGGGGTGCCTTGGGCATCCCCAAGCTTATTCTCTTACCACTCCTTGTTCCATAGTCCAGCGAATCTTTACCCAAAACTTGAAAACTTCACAACACAAAACTTAACAGAAAACTCGTAAGCTCCGTTAGTATAAGAAAATAAATCACCACTTCAAGGTACTGTAATGAACTCATTATTTATTTATATTGGTGTTAAACCTACTGTATTCCAACTTCTCTATGGTTTATAAACTATTTTACCAGCCATAGATTCATTAAAATAAGTAAACAACACACGAAAAACAGAATCTGTCAAAACAGAACAGTCTGTAGTAATCTGGATCAAACGTATACTTCTGGAACTCATAAAATTATCAAATAAATTTCTGGACCTGAGTAATTTATCTATTAATCATCTGCAAAAATAATTAACTAAATATCACTCTCCAAATAAAAATGGCAGCAATTCTCGTGAGCGCTAAAGTTTCTGTTTTTGACAGCATGATCAACAAGACTTGCCCCAAGTCTTCCCAAAGGTTCTACTTGGCACAAAAACTAATTAGAAGCATAAAACCACATCTAAACAGAGTCTAGATGAATTATTTATTACTAAACAGGAACAAAAAGAAAGGAACTAAAATAAAATTGGGTTGCCTCCCAACAAGCGCTATCGTTTAATGCCCCTAGCTAGACATGATGATTTCAATGATGCTCACATAAAGGATAAGAATTGAAACATAAAGAGGGCATCATGAAGAATATGACTAGAACATTTAAGCCTAACCCACTTCCTATGCATAGGGATTTTGTGATCAAACAACTCATGGGAACAATAATCAACTAGCATAGGAAAGCAAAACAAGCATAACTTCAAGACTTTAAGCACATAGGGAGGAAACTTGATATTATTGCAACTCCTACAAGCATATATTCCTCCATCATAATAATTTTCAGTAGAATCAAGAATGAATTCAACAATATAACCAGCACCTAAAGCATTCTTTTCATGATC
This sequence comes from Triticum aestivum, assembly GCF_018294505.1. NCBI lineage: Eukaryota > Viridiplantae > Streptophyta > Magnoliopsida > Poales > Poaceae > Triticum > Triticum aestivum. Next base: position 68,566,073 of record NC_057806.1, on the reverse strand, counting down.
TACATGCATAGAAAATTTACTACTCTCCACACAAGCAAAATTCTTCTCATGAATAATAGTGGGAGCAAACTCAACAAAATAACTATCATGTGATTGAAAATTAAGATCAAGATGACACGTTTCATGGTTATCATTATTATTTAAAGAATATGTGTCATCACAATAGTCATCATAGATAGGAGGCATGCTTTCATCATAATAAATTTGCTCATCAAAACTTGGGGGACAAAAATATCATCTTCATCAAACATAGCTTCCCCAAGCTTGTGGCTTTGCATATCATTAGCATCATGGATATTCAAGGAATTCATACTAACAACATTGCAATCATGCTCATCATTCAAATATTTAGTGCCAAACATTTTATAGATTTCTTCTTCTAGCACTTGGGAACAATTATCCTTTCCATCATACTCACGAAAGATATTAAAAAGGTGAAGCGTATGAGAAAACTTAATTCCATTTTTATAGTTTTCTTTTATAAACTAAAATAGTGATAAAACAAGAAACTAATAGACTCGATTGCAAGATCTAAAGATATACCTTCAAGCGCTAACCTCCCCGGCAACGGCGCCAGAAAAGAGCTTGATGTCTACTACACAACCTTCTTCTTGTAGACGTTGTTGGGCCTCCAAGTGCAGAGGTTTGTAGGACAGTAGCAAATTTCCCTCAAGTGGATGACCTAAGGTTTATCAATCCGTAGGAGGCGTAGGATGAAGATGGTCTCTCTCAAGCAACTCTGCAACCAAATAACAAAGAGTCTCTTGTGTCCCCAACACACCCAATACAATGGTAAATTGTATAGGTGCACTAGTTCGGCGAAGAGATGGTGATACAAGTGGTATGTGGATAGTAGATATGGCTATTTGTAATCTGAAATTATAAATACAGCAAGGTAGCAAGTGATAAAAGTGAGCATAAACGGTATTGCAATGATAGGAAACAAGGCCTAGGGTTCATACTTTCGCTAGTGTAAGTTCCCTCAACAGTACTAACAATAATTGGATCATAAAACTATCCCTCAACATGCAACAAAGAGTCACTCCAAAGTCACTAATAGCGGAGAACGAACGAAGAGATTATGGTAGGGTACGAAACCACCTCAAAGTTATTCTTTCCAATCAATCTGTTGGGCTATTCCTGTAAGTGTCACAAACAACCCTAGAGTTCGTACTAGAATAACACCTTAAGACACAAATCAACCAAAAGCCTAATGTCACCTAGATACTCCAATGTCACCTCAAGTATTCGTGGGTATGATTATACGATATGCATCACACAATCTCAGATTCATCTATTCAACCAACACATAGAACCTCAAAGAGTGCCCCAAAGTTTCTACCAGAGAATCACGACGAAAACGTGTGCCAACCCCTATGCATAGGTTCCCAATGTCACGAAACCCGCAAGTTGGTCACCAAAACATACATCAAGTGGCACGTGGTATCCCATTGTCACCACAGATATCCACGGCAAGACATACATCAAGTGTTCTCAAGTCTTTAAAGACTCAATCCGATAAGATTACTTCAAAGGGGAAACCCGATTCATTACAAGAGAGAAGAGGGGGGGGGGAACAAACATCATAGGATCCAAATATAATAGCAAAGCTTGCGATACATCAAGATCGTATCATCTCAAGAACACAAGAGAGAGAGAGATCGAACACATAGCTACTGTACATACCCTCAGCCCCGAGGGAGAACTACTCCCTCCTCGTCATGGAAAGCGCCGGGATGATGAACATGGCCACCGGTGAGGGATCCCCCCTCCGGCAGGATGCCAGAATAGGGTCCCGGTTGACTTTTGGTGGCTACGGAGGCTTCTGGCGGCGGAACTCCCGATCTAATCTCCGTTCTGGAAGTTTTAGGGTATATGGAGTTATATAGGCAGAAGAAACACGTTAGGGGAGCCACGGGAGCCTAGGGGGGCCCACTCTCGTGGGCAGCTCCCGTATCTTCTGACGTAGGGTCCAAGTCCATCAGGTGTGTTTCCTTCCAAAAATAACTTCTCCAGTGGATTTCGTTCCATTTCGACTCCGTCTGATATTCCTTTTCTTCAAAACACTGAAATAGGCATAAAACAGCAAATCTGGGCTGGGCCTCCGGTTAATAGGTTAGTCCCAAAAGTAATATAAAAGTGGAAAATAAAGCCCAATATTGCCCAAAACAGTAGATAATATAGCATGGAGCAATCAAAAATTATAGATACGTTGGAGATGTATCAGACTGCACAGAGGTTGTCTCACACCTGCTGGTGAGTAGCTTCAACTCACTATCTTCATCAAGATAGGACCTTGGGGTCATCTCGCTGTCCTCAAGATGGTTTGGCTCACTATCTTCCCTAAAGTTTCGCCTGGCATAAGAGATACCAGTCTGAAAGAGAAACAAGGAGACACGTAACAGGTTTCACAATTATATAAGCAAATAAATGGATCTGTTCTGCATAAGGAACATGTTTTTACAACTACAATTTGAAACTGGTAGTTGTTGCAAACATCCAATCAGATGTAAACAGCAAAGCAAACAGCAGTGGATGAACTGATGCCTATCCAAATCTATACTAGAACAAAGTCTGAAGGCTTGAGAAGGATGAACTTACATTACATGTTAACACGGGCTGGACAAAGCCCTTCTCCATGTTGATGGAAGGATAATTCAATAAATTCCCCAAAGAAAATTCTTTATAAGCGTTGCCATTATTCTACATTTTGCAAAGAGTAAATATAGATCAAATAATATTGGAAGAAACAGAGGATAATGAAGCTCAGGTGCAGACTGATGATACATAATCAAATAGCAATTAATTAAGTACAGCATTACAAGGCAAAAGGGAGAGAGGTACTGACAAGAGCAATGTAGATCCCATTATTGTTTTGAGATCGTATGATCCTTTGAGCAAGGAGATTCATTTGAAATTAGTTTTCATACAAGAGAGAAGGTAAGGCACAAGCAGAAATTTAGGAGTTCAAATTTTGAATTGATATCATAGACAGTACCTGACGCTGGGCTCCCAGCAGTTCTAATAGGGGTTTGGCCACTGGAGTAGGGGTAAAGTGTGGTACAGTTGGGCATGTGTTTTCTGTGGCTGCTGATCTATCGGATTTAACAGGTATCACTACCTTTTCCAAATACCTAGTTTGTACTCCTTGAGGATCTGCACTCACCCTCTTCGTTTTGGACATCTATTACGAAAGAACAACATTTGACTGGAAAAACATAGTGTGACGACACATGGAATAGGTATAGAAAATGGATAGGTATGGCATATACTCATATATGATGCTTAAACTAAGCAGATGGTGTAACAAAGTAGAAGTAATGCAAGAGGTCAGATGCAAAATATGTGCGACCAATTCAACTTTGCAAAGTTAGAGCAAGCACCTTCATGGGTGAATAAGATAGGCCATCCTCCACCATGCCAAGTTTGTTAGCCAGTGGATCGTTCCGCAATATTCCTCTCGTGCGCCCATTCTCATATTCATTTTGATAATGTTCAATATCTGACATGCATGAAAACATAAAAACAAGTGAGATTTTCTTTGTAATGCAGAAGTGATTCTAATCCAATACTGCCTCCCTGTAAACCCCGTTGTGCTATCTCTGCAATTCTTTTAAAAGATGCCATGCATGCTGTAATTTGTTGTCTGCATTAATATAATGTGGTCTACTACTCAAAATATGGGAGCTCCAGTAGTGATGACACTTCGCAGATGATAGCTTCAACATATAGTAAAGAAGAACAAGTCGACCTAACTTGACAGATTCAAAATATACTAAGGGAGAACAACTCGACCTGACCAGTTGACCGCAAGAGAAGAGTATCATCTTAAAGAAGAGCAGAAGAGCAAGCAGATTGAAGATATTACAAGTCTTTCAATACAATGTCGGTTGGCCACCCATGATGAACCAAAGCGTACAGAGAAATACTATTCTTTCCGGTCTCTCCATATGTGGCTCACATGCATTTCGAAACTAAAATAGGAACATTTAGCTAACCAATTGAACATCTCTTAGTTTTACTAATATCAGCAATAATATCAGATATGAATTTGTACAACTAAGCTTGTTTAGCTCGATGGGTGGAGCAGTGCTATTACGACACGAACCACGTAGGCTGATTGTGGTCATCATAAAATGGGTAAAACATAAGCATGATGAGTACAGTGTTGACCGTGGCAGTGGGATGGCAGATCTCAAGCTGCAAACCGCGCAAAGGGTAGTTAGCAACCGATGTTTGCTTTGAAATAACAACTAAGATTTGGTATGGACAAGAAAGTACGGTCAACAAGTGACAAAGAAATGCAATTATGTTGTCTCTCTATATGTCGCGACATGCATTTGGAAACTCAAGTGGGACCTTTAGCTAACCAATTAAATGTGTCTATTAACTAATATCGGTATCACATCACAATCATATTTGAACAACTAAGCTTTCGAATTCTGAGTGTTGTGTTGTTTAGCTTGAAGGGTGGAGTAATGCTAGTACGACAGAAAGCACCTACACAGATCATAGTAGAGCACTCCCTTCATTTGGAATTACTTGTCACAGAAATGGATGTATCTAGACGTATTTTAGTTCTAGATACATCCATTTTTGAGACAAGTAATTCCGAACAGAGGGAGTAGATAAAACGGGAAAACCCTTATCATCGAGAGAAAAATCAGGAAAGTGGAACAAGCTAGACCAGTGGGTGGCGCACATGCTCTTCGAAACGAATATAGGAACATTAGGTGACCAATTAAACGTTCTCTGTTTTAGTGATATGAGCATCATATCAGATTCGTATTTCAACACATAAGCTTTGGGTTGAGGTCTTGAGGAGCAGTGCTAGCACGACACGAAGCACCTACGATGATGGTAGTGAATATAAAGGGGGGAAACCATAAGCTTTATGAGTATAGTGCACGTGCCATGGCGGATCTCAAGGTGCAAACCGGACAAAGCTACTTCACAACTAATGTTTGCTTTCAACTAGCCACTACGATTTGGTACGGACAAGAAAATTACAGTAAACAAATTACGATCTATTTTCCGGGTGAGATCAATAACTTAAGCACATATGGAAGAGTACCACCTCTCTTGCGATGCCGTGTAGGCCTATGCTGATACGTTGAGGGTGCTGCGGGTGCGATGGCTATCGGCGGCGGGGAAGAAGACTTTAGACGGCAGACGGCCGGGTCAGGGGATATATCCTGTTGTCGTGGATGAGGCGGTCGTAGGAGCGGCAATGGAAAGGTGGACGACGGCGCCGATGAAGCGAGAGGAGGCGATGAAAGGATCCTGGTCCAGCGCCGTGGATGAGAGACATCCATCTCTTGAAGTGGACAACGGGGTAGGGGTAGCGGCTCCAGCAAGGTGGAGGATGGGGTGGCGGACGGAGGAGGCTGGCCGCAGTGCGGAGGTTGTCATGCCGCCAATGATGTATGAATGGGGAAATGGAGGGGAGGAGAGATCTCAAACTTTGGGACACGCTTCTCTGAAATGGGGGAAAGTTACGAACTTATCCCCCGTTTAAAATTTTGGACATCGCGTCGGTTGGGGATAGGACGGTAATCTCGCATCTCCCAAATATTTGCCGGTAACTATTTCGGGCGAGGAGAGGGTGTTTTGCCGCTATATCTGTCCATGGGCCGGGCCGGGCCGGGCTTGGGTCGAGCCTAAAAAAGCCCACGACACAAAATTGAGGCCCAAGCCCTCCCGGGCCCTACCGTCGGGCCTACTTTTCAAGCGCAAGCCCGGCCCATCTGGTAAAAAGCCTTGAAAATCCCATCGGGCTTAGGGCCGTGGGCCGGGCCTCTTCCTTAAAATGCCAATATGCCAAGCCCAAGCCCGTCCAGGCCTTGCTGGTGGACTCAAAACTCAGGCCCAAGCCTGGCCCATGAGCATGCCCATCAGGCCTAGGCCCTGGATTTTAGGGCCGGGCTTGGGTGGGCCGGCAAGGCCGGGCCACGGTTGGCACCCACAGTGTATGAACGGGGCTGACAGGTAGGGCGGTTGTGTCACGTCTGATGGAAGTTACACATCTGCCCCTATTTAAAATATTAGCCTACATCGATTTCGGATGAGGAGAGTTTGTTTTGCCGCCCACCGTGTATGAATGGGGAAATGGAGGAAGAGACACATGTCTTTCAGACGAGCTTGAATCAAATGTGTTTTGCCGCCCACATTGGCGCCCACCGTGTCTGAGTGGGCTCAAAGGCCGTCGTGTCACGTCTGATTGAAGTTACTAGTCTACCCCTATCGACAGCAGTGTAAATCCGGTCGATAAGGATGTCAAGTGTCAGGGGTAGACAGTAATTTCATCTCGCAAACACTTGCTTCGGGCAGCCCACAAATTATAGTGGGTGTTTAGCTGCTTCGTTCAAAACTTGGGAGAATTAGCATTCACGTTTGCCCTGGGACCTGGGAAACTAAATTCAAATCCAATTTGTATTTGATTATGAATATCCACAGATATTTATACATTTTGTTATTTATTTCTTCAATACCACAACAAAGATTTATTCCACCTTTATATATGATTATGATTTAGAAATGCCGTGATCTTCGAATTCAGTAGGTTGGATACACTCTGAGTCAAACAGTTATTTCATCCAATACAATATGCTCACACGAAAAACAGTTCACCTTATGTAAATCATACAGGTACTGAGGATTACCTCGCCTAAAAAATTCGGATCATTACAACACATGGACAACATAGGGGGTCTTGCAACATAATCCATTCAGAGACATGACACAACATGCAAGTACAATAATCTAATGACAATTTCAACTGGTATCTAAAGAAGAACCGGGATTAGCTTGGGCTTCAGATAGCAGAAACAGCAGGACCTCCTCCGTCTTCAAATGCAACATTCTTACTTCCTCCAATTCTTGGGTTGCTTGCATAATGTGTGCCGCTAATTCCGTAATTTCCAGCCTCAAGATAAAGATTACCTCATTCATGGCAGCCACACCATCTCTTTCTGCCTCTAGTAGAGCCTCAAGCACTATAATATCTGTGCTCAGACTGCTCTCCGGCAGTGTTGCCTCTGAACTGTTACCATCTGGTAACATGGATGGCGCACTGCTTCCACAAATAGATTTTGGTGTTGTACATTGTGTCCTAGTGTGAACGGCATCCTGAAAGGTTTCCGCTGGACATCAGTAAGAGATAGGTATCGTATGATCCAGGCAGTAAGCTTACATGGTAAACGACGGACGAATTATTGCCGAGCATGGCAAACTATATTTAAATGGTTCGAAGAAGCATCAGCCAAAAAGAAATTAAAATGGTAAGATGAAACTAGGGATGTAAGTGGCAAATAAACGACATCCGCCAGTCCCATGTAGTTAGTTTTTGCTACCTCCCTAGTTCAGTTTCCTCAAAAAAACAAAAACTCTTTTGAACTATCATACCACTAGTGTTCTTTAATTAGGATTAAACAGGGCCCAGTTGACATCCCTACTTGAAAGGGAGTGTACAACTGCTATATTTAAGTTGCCAAGGCATCTAAGCAGTTGAAATAATCTGAGAAAGCACTTAACACTGTGGCCTCATATAAACTACGAAGACAGTCTTGTGATGAAGTTGAGAGGAAAAGTTAAGGACTCAAATGAAATAGGCATGCATTTCTTTACGATAGTACAGCAAGCACTGCTGACATATTGGGCAACTTAGGCATAGCGTAACAACAAATAAGCATTCGAATCAAGCAATACAGCAAAGCAGACAACTGAACTATTTGTAATTCGGTAGGATTACACGTTGAGGGCACAAGCCAAGAAAGAAGCCCACTCACACATGTACTAAAACACACTGGCTTACCATATGTTGCTGTGAAGCCTAGCTGCTGTTGCAATGTTCTTTGAAGATATCGTCAGCATCCCGTGGTTGCAAATCTAGTTGTTGTAGTTTATTCTGCACCATCTATTTAGGTAAAATTAATTTTAATTGCATGCACTGGTCCGAATTGATCATTAATGGTTCATCTAAACTAATGAAAGAAGGGTGTGTGCATACACGACAATATATCTGCTTCCCTCTATTTTCATGCTTGTTCGAGGTGCCAGCCCCAAAAGAACAAATATTATGCTTGATGGGGTTGGCAGCTCCATAATTAATAGAAGCATCAAATTAGTCATGCAACTTGGGAAGATCAAGAACACACAAACAAGTAATGAACAGAGGCTCGGAGCAGTGATGTAATAGCTAGCATCAGAAAATGTAGGGTAAAACGAACAAAAAGCAGCGGAACCACATGCTAGTTTGCTGATGTGTAATTAAGCATAGAGAACATTAAGCAGTCTGATGGAACCAATAGGTGGCATCAGAACAAAACTAAAGCATATTAACTATATGTGCACTGGTATATAATTTAGCACATGTAACATGTTCACTGCCAGAAGTATGGCCCTACAGGTGCAAGCAGAATAACGCGTCTCATGAAAAACTGAATGATGCCCTGAAGAAATTCAAAGGTGCAGTGCTTATGCTAGGAAAGTGAACGTAGGCGCCGGCCGTTGGATAATAGTACCTGATTCTCGGTGGCGTATGTGTATCGTTGTCATACTTGATATCTAAGGATCGTCCGTAATGCCCTCGATGCGGCTATATCACCTACGTGTCGAAGCACGACTTACAGGCATAACCGCATTGAAAGCAATGTCGCAAGTAAGGTAATCTTCACAACAACCCATGTAAATAAATAAAAGGTGAAAGGATACATAGTTGGCTTACACTCGCCACATCACACAAATACATGAATAACATTACATTCATCCAATACACTCATGGTCCGACTACGGTACCAAAATAAAGATCAACCCCCACATGCGACAAAGTCCCCGATCGCCCCAACTGGGCACCACTACTGATCATCTGGGAAAGACACGTAGTAACGGCAAGAGTCTTCATCGAACTCCCACTTGAGCTCAAGCGCATCGTCTGGAGCGGTATCATCGGTCCCTGCATCTGGTTTGGAAGTAATCTGTGAGTCACGGGGACTCAGCAATCTCACACCCTCGCGATCAAGACTATTTAAGCTTATAGGTAAGGTAAGGTATGATGTGGAGCTGCAGCAAGCGACTAGCACATATGGTGGCTAACCTATTCGCAAAAGAGAGCGAGAAGAGAAGGCAAAGGCACGGTCGAACAACTATGATCAAGAAGTGATCCTAGAACAACCTACGCCAAGCATTACTCCAACACCGTGTTCACTTCCCGGACTCCGCCAAGAAGAGACCATCACGGTTACACACGCGGTTGATTCATTTTAATTAAGTTAAGTTTCAGTTTTCTACAACAGGACATTAACAAATTCCCATCTTCCCATAACTGCGGTCACGGCTTTCGAAAGTTCAAATCCCTGTAGGGGAGTCCCAACTTAGCCCATCACAAGCTTTCACGGTCAACGAAGGATATTCCTTCTCCCAAGACAATCTGATCAGACTCGGCATCCTGGTTATAAGACATCCTCGACAATGGTAAAACAAGTCCAGCAACACCGCCCGAATGTGCCGACAAATCCCGATAGGAGCTGCACATATCTCGTTCTCGGGGCACACTCAGATAGGTCAAGCTACGAGTAAAACCAACCCTCGAGTTTCCCCGAGGTGGCCCCGCAGGCTGCCCAGTTCGGAGCAACACTCAGAGGAGCACTGGCCCAGGGGGTTTAAATAAAGATGACCCTCGGGCTCCGGAAACCCAAGGGAAAAAGAGGCTAGGTGGCAAATGGTGAAACCAATGTTGGGCATTGCTGGAGGAGTTTTATTCAAGGCGAACTGTCAAGGGGTTCCCATTATAACCCAACCGTGTAAGGAACGCAAAATCCGGGAACATAACACCGATATGACGGAAACTAGGGCGGCAAGAGTGGAACAAAATACTAGGCGAAAGACCGAGCCTTCCACCCTTTACCAAGTATATAGATGCATTAAGATAAACAAGATAATATGGTGATATCCCAACAATAAACAATGTTCCAACAAGGAACGATCTCCAATCTTGACCCGCAACTAGCAGCGGTATAAGAGGGGCTGAGCAAAGCGGTAACATAGCCAAACAATTGTTTGCTAGGACATGTGGGTTAGAGGTTTGACATGGCAATATGGGAGGCATGATAAGCAAGTGGTAGGTATCGTAGCATAGGCATAGCAAAAGAGCAAGCATCTAGCAAGCAAAGATAGAAGTGATTTCGAGGGTATGGTCATCTTGCCTGCTAAGTTGTCAGAGTTGACTTGATCCTCGTAAGAGAACTCAACGGGCTCCTCGTTCACGAACTCGTCTCCCGTCTCTAACCAAACAAGAACAACAAGCAAAAAGGAACGCAATCAACCACGTGCAATGCTCAAACAACATGATGCAACCATGGTATGATATGCGGGATGCGGTATGTAATGCATATGCATGATTTGACAAGGAACTATTAAACCTTGCCTCAACTTGGAAATCCAAGAGTGCCACTGGAAAGGTGAGGTGATTTCGGTTGAAATCGATATAAATATCACCGGAATCGGATGCACGGTTTGAAAATGGCAAGCAAAACAAATATGGCACCGGCCTGCGATAATCAGCAAGTGACCAACTAAATGCATCAAGATAAATATGCTACAGCACTCAAAGATGACAACAAAATACATGGCAGGGATCCACTCATGATGCTTGACAAAAGATGAACATTGAGCTATGGTGGCTAATTCATCCATTAACAGGTTCAAACAAGCATGACAAAAGAGCAAATGATAACAGGTTTCAGACTTCGTGAAATTAACACAAGTCTGGAATTTATCATCAGGAAGCACACTTTAGAGCATGAAAACTACAAGCTACAGGAACTTAACATGGCAAAGCAAGGCATGGCATGAAGCTACTCAAAGCACTTAACAAAAGTCCCTTAGTGACCTTGAGCCAAAAGGGATCATAAAATACAATTGCAAGCATGTGAACATGGCAAAGACATAAACGGATTCAGACTTAGTGAAAAACTGGAGCATGCAAATCAGTTAACAAGTAGGCATGTTTACGAGCTCGATGCACTCACTACAGAGCATGGAATGTCAAACTAAGCATACATACATCAAGAAGACATGGCATAGAATCTAGAAATGGCAATAACGACAACATAGCATGCACGGATCAATAGCAACATCCTCGGCAAAATCGCTAAACATGTCAACAATCTGCCAGGATCATTTTATAGCAAAAGTAGAGCTCGATTGACTCAAGCTAGGGTGCTCCATAATTGCAAACAAAGACCCGGACGTATAGAGCACCACAATGTTAACAAAACATCCTTACTGATCATCCTCGAAAGAGGCACAGATCACTAGGAAACAACATGAACATATGGCATAACAAGAAAATCAGGACAAGGATTTAGAAAAATTCTAAGTCCCTGAAATCAGCATCAACGGTTACGCTACTTTGCAAGCTTGTGCTAGTCACCACAAATATCACAAAAGTACATGGCAAGCACCCCTGTAAAGATGACATGACATATAACAAAACACATGTAGAGCTCAGGATCATAGCATGCACACATTAATCATGGCAAAAATGACAAAATGCCATTTGCTAAAACAGATATGACAAATTCATCACATAGCCCTCTTCCAACAGTATTTCGGGCATCAAGATGAGCTCAAATGAAAATGATGCAATGAGATGAAATGATGTACTCGTCGAGACGAACATTTTGATGTGCTACACGCACGAATCGGAGCTACGGATGCAGAGTTATGGCATGTCAAAGATTGCAAAAAAATTAGGGTTTCGGGGATAAAAGTCAACCCTAACGGATCTGGATCTGGATCAGGGTGGCGCGGAAGCCGAGGTTCGCCGGAAGTACTGTGCAGAGCCGCTGGAGTCAAAGAATTTCGCCGGCGCAATGGGGAACTTGCCGGATCCGGGGCGCGACAGAGGCGGCGGAGGACGGCGGGACGGCCGGCATCGCCGGGCGGCGACGGGCGGCGGTCGCCGGCGAAGGCGGGCTCCGGCGGAGTGACGCCGGCGGGCGGCGGAGTGACGCCAGGATGAAGGAGGCAGGCGGCGACGGAGTGAAGGCGCGAGCGGCGCGCGCTCCCACCCTGCGCGGGCGCGGCGAACGGGCCTCGGGGGCCCGGTTTGGGCCTCCCAGGCCGGCGGCGGAGATGGTCCGGCGGGACAAGTGTCACATCATGATTGGCGCGGGGACGGCGGCAAACGTTGTCTGGCCGGAACGGACATGTCCGGCGCGGCGGAAGGAGCGGGGCTAGGGTTAGGGGGTGTATTGATCCGGAATTTTTGGGAGGGGATCTATTTATAGAGGTAGAGGGAGCTAGGAAGCTCCAAATGAGGTGCGGTTTGTGGCCACGCGATCATGATCGAACGCTCTAGATGATGGAGGGTTTTTTGGTGTGTTTTGGACCAAATTGGAAGGGTGTTGGGCTGCAACACACACGAGGCCTTTTTGATCCCTCGGTTAACCGTTGGAGTATCAAACGAAGTCCAAATGGCACGAAACTTGACAGGCGGTCTACCGGTAGTAAACCAAGGCAGCATGGCATGTCTCGGTCCAATCCGGAAATGTTTAACCCCCACACACGAAAAGAGGTAGAAAGGACCACCAGAGGACATAGGAGCGCCGGAATGCAAAACGGACAACGGGAAAATGCTCGAATGCATGAGACGAACACGTATGTGAATGCAATGCACATGATGAAATGATATGAGATGCATGACAAAGACAACAATACACGAAGACAAAACCCGACAGCGGAGAAATAAAATAACTTAGCGCCGGAAATGGCAAGAGTTGGAATACATATAAGGTAAATTACACCCGGGGTGTTACAACACTCCACCACTACGAAAGGATCTCGTCCCAAGATCTAGGACTGGAAAAACTCCGGGTACTCAGAATGGAGGTGGTCCTCGCGTTCCCAGGTGGCTTCATGGTCGGAATGGTGTGACCACTTGACTTTGAGGAATTTGATTGACTTGTTGCGAGTCTTGCGCTCAGTTTCTTCAAGAATAGCAACTGGGTGCTCACGATAAGAAAGGTCTTCTTGGAGTTCAATGTCTTCGAAGTTGACGGTGCGGTTAGGGGTCTTGAAGCACTTGCGGAGCTGAGAGACATGGAACACGTCATGCACATTTGCAAAGTTGGAGGGAAGCTCAAGTTGATATGCGAGATCGCCTCTCTTGCTGACGATCTTGAAAGGACCCACGTATCTAGGGGAAAGCTTCCCTTTGATACCGAAGCGACGAGTACCATTCATTGGAGAGACACGGAGGTAAACATGGTCTCCGATCTCGAAAGCCAAATCACGATGCTTACTATCATAGTAGCTCTTTTGGCGCGATTGCACTGCTTTGAGGTTATCACGAATGACTTTGCACATGTCTTCTGCATCTGTGATCAAGTCATTGCCAAGAAGTTGACGTTCACCAGTCTTTGACCAGTTAACAGGAGTACGGCACTTCCTGCCATAGAGAATTTCAAATGGGGCCTTGCCCGAACTCGCTTGAAAGCTGTTGTTGTAGGAAAACTCGGCATATGGAAGACAATCTTCCCATTTCATACTGAAGGAGATAGCGCAAGCCCTGAGCATATCTTCAAGAATCTGATTGACATGCTCGACTTGGCCGCTAGTTTAAGGATGAAAAGCTGTGCTGAAACGGATGTTGGTGCCCATGGCCTTCTGAAAAGAATCCCAAAACTTCGAGGTGAAGATGCTTCCACGATCTGAAGAAATCAACTGCGGAATGCCATGCAGAGAGACAATACGAGAGGTATAAAGCTCCGCCAATTGAGCTGCTGTGATAGACTCTTTGATAGGAAGGAAATGAGCTACTTTTGTGAGTTTGTCAATCACAACGAATATAGAATCATTGCCATGCTTGGACTTTGGAAAACCCGTCACGAAGTCCATCTCAATGTGGTCGAACTTTCATTCTGGAATGGCAAAAGGTTTGAGGAGACCAGCTGGTCGTTGGTGTTCTGCCTTCACTCTTCTGCAGACATTACATTCATTCACGAACTGAGCAATCTCACACTTCATTCGAGTCCACCAATACGCCTGCTTGAGGTCATGGTACATTTTTGTACTTCCAGGGTGGATGGAGAGGAGTGAATTGTGAGCCTCGTTCATAATGACTTTACGAAGGTCACCTTTAGGCACAACAATGTGATCCTCGAAGAATAGAGTATCCTTGTCATCAAGGCGATAACACTTGTACTTAGGTTGACTCTTGGCAATCCCAATCTTCACCTTCTTCACGATAGCATCAAGAAGTTGAGCGTCGCGAATCTGATCTTCCAACGTATGAGAGACTTGAAGGTTGGCGAGGAAACCTTGAGGAACAACTTGCAAATTGAGTTTGCGGAAAGCTTCACAAAGCTTGGGTTGGTAAGGCTTGAGAACCAAACTGTTGCAGTAAGCCTTCCTGCTCAATGCGTCAGCAATTACATTGGCCTTGCCTGGAGTATATTTGATACTCGGATTATACTCTTGAATCATTTCGACCCAATGAGTCTGCCTGAGGTTGAGATTAGGCTGAGTGAAGATGTACTTGAGACTCTTTTGGTTAGTGAAGATGTCCACTTTCCTTCCTAATAAGAGATGTCTCCAAGTCAAAAGAGCATGCACAACTGCCGCCAACTCGAGGTCGTGAGTGGGGTAGTTCTTTTCATTGGGCTTCAACTGGCGAGAAGTATAGGCCACAACTTTCTTCTCTTGCATCAACACTGCACCAAGACCTTGAAGAGAGGCATCAAAGAAGACCTCAAACGGTTTGGATTCATCAGGAGGAGTCAGAACTGGAGCAGTGACTAATTTCTCTTTCAGGGTGTTGAAAGCGATGTCACATTCAGGAGACCAAACGTACTTGACGTGCTTCTGGAGAAGAGTTGAAAGAGGCTTCGCGATCTTTGAGAAGTTCTCAATGAACCTTTGACAATAGCTTGCGAGACCAAGGAAGCTGCGGAGTTGCTTTACGTTCTGAGGTGGTTCCCAATTCATAATTGCAGACACCTTCTCAGGATTCACCGCTATGCCCTTGGCAGAGATGATATGCGCAAGATAGAGAACCTCATCGAGCCAAAACTCGCACTTTGAAAACTTGGCATAGAACTGATGTTCTCTGAGCTTATCGAGCACCAAACGCAAGTGCTTGGCATGATCTTCCTTGTTCTTGGAAAAGACCAAAGTATCATCAAGGTAGACCAAGACGAATTCATTTGTGTAGGGGTTGAAGATGAAGTTCATCATGCGAGAGAATGTCCGAGGAGCGTTGACGAGACCAAAAGACATGATAGTGTATTCATATGAACCATAGCTTGTTCTGAATGCCGTCTTGGGAATATCTTGCTCACGAATTCGAATCTGGTGATAGCCCATACGGAGATCAAGCTTGGAGAAGACTTGAGCACCTTTGAGTTGTTCAAATAGCTCGTTGATGTTGGGAAATGGGTACTTGTTCTTTATAGTATTCTTGTTCAATGGACGATAGTCGACACAAAGTCGGTCCGTTCCATCCTTCTTCTTCACAAAAAGAACTCCACAACCCACGGAGAAGAACTAGGTCGGATGAGACCCATTCGCTCTTGAATATCGAGTTGCTTCTTCAGCTCCTTCAACTCTTCAGGTCCAAGCTTGTAAGGATGTTTGCAAACAGGTTCCGTGCCAGGCTCAAGATCGATGACAAATTCAACTGGCCGGTGCGGAGGCATTCCCAGAAGCTCTTCTGGAAAGACGTCTTGATACTCGCAAACGACCAGAATTTGAGAGATGGCATCCAGCTCGCCCTTCTCATTGAGAGAAAATAGATGGATTGTATTATCCCGAGCGGCAAAGACAATTACATCCTCAGACGAATGAGTCAATTGAATCTGCCTGGCGGCACAATCAAGCTGAGCCTTGTGCTTAGAAAGCCAGTCCATTCCAAGAATAAGATCAATATCCGAGTTACCAAGGACCATTGGGGAAGAAAGAAACTTATAGTCGCCCAACGTGATAGTCACATCTGGAACCTCCAAACTGGCACTCAAACGTTTACCAGGAGAAACGATATCCATTTGTTTGCCCAAATGAGTAGAAACGAATTCATTCTTGGCAAAAAAATGGCTTTGACATGAAACAATGCGATGCACCAGTATCAAAAAGTACTTTTGCAGGAACATCGTTAACAAGAAGGTTACCCATGATGACATCTGACGAGTCCTCTGCCTGAGCTGCGTTCATCAAGTTGACCTTGGCGTGCTTGGGGTTATGCTTGACCATAGCTGTACTTGCAGATCTCATAGGAGGAGGAGGAGGGAGATGCCTCTGATTGAAGCATTTGTTGGCATAGTGACCCTTCTATTGGCACTTGTTGCACGTGACCTCCGAAAGCGGACGGTGATACGGAGCACTTGATCTTGGAGCTTGAGACGAAGTCTTGTTCTGAAAGCCAGGGTTGGGTGGGTGGGAAGATCCACTGCCACCTTTTCTCTTCTACTGATAAGGCTGATGGAACGGAGGATGAGGAAGCCAAAACTTTTGCTGTTTAGCCACTTGAGTTAAGGAAGAAGGAGTAGCATCTTTGACTCGCTTCTTGGAAGCATCGCACTTCAGTTGAGCAGTCTCTTGCTTCATTACCATGTTGTAGAACTCATCGTACTTCTTGGGCTCAAAGAGGTCGAGAGCTAGCTGGAGTTCTTTTCTGAGACCACCCCTGAACTGGTATATCATGCTCTTCTCGTCAGGGACGTCTTGCTTAGCAAAACGGGCGAGCTTCTGAAACATGATGTTGTACTGGTAAACAGACATAGTGCCTTGCTTCAGGTTGTGGAATTCCTCATGCTTGCTCTCAACCACACTCTGAGGAATATGATGAGCTTTGAAGTCTTGACGGAATTCATCCCAGGTAATCACACGGCCTCCTCTGGAATCTTTGTACTGCTGAAACCATTCTGCAGCTTGGTCTTTGAGTTGGAAGGAGGTGAACTTGACAAAGACCTCAGGCCTGACGTTACTGCACTCGAAATGCTTGCATATGTCCACGAGCCAATCATCAGCGTGTGTTGCCTCAACACAATTGCTGAAGGTCTTTGGCTGATTAGCGAGGAACTGGTTGAGTGTAGCAAACTGATTCTGATTGTTGCCATGGCCCTGGTTCCCTTGGTTGCGCTCTTGAAGAAGTTGCATGATCAGCTGTGTGTTTGCATTGGTAGTGGCCATCACAGCTTGCCATGCCTCCGGAGGTGGAGGTGGTGGTGGCGGATCAGGATTCAGAGTCGTGCGCGTTGGAGGAGCCATCCTGAAGAGGTTGACATCCGTTAGCATCTTGATAGACAAATATGAAGCTGAATCAAAAGGTTTGAAATTGCAACATAAAGTCTTCACATCCGAACCAAATGAACGAATGCATTCCAATTGAAATGGTCACATTTCCATAAATTGAGAAGCCACTTAGAATTGAGGTAGAATAAAAACAACAAGGTACGGACAAGAGCAAATACTTGGTGAGGATTACCCAATCCCAAACCAAATATCCGCGGAAGAAGAACTAGAGCTACAAGAATTCCCACCTATGAAACTCCCGAACCTTTCCGGTTATGCAATCCGGTGTTGGGGATACAGGAGAAGCATAATATCTCACCCAATTCTAGCAAATCCTACATCCAGCTGTATCCATCCTTCAACACATAACCGAGAAACCTTCGGAAATCATTTACCTCAACCTTTGAAAAGCATCCGTTATACAAGTTATGGCAATACTACCGAACTCCCGCCCTAGTACTAGGTGGCGTCGAGGTTATCTCACTAACAAATGCATAAAAGAGATTTTCGATGTCGGCAAAACTCAGGTATTCCAGAATCTCAACGATAAAGTTGTGACGACAAGACCTCGGAGCTCAACTCCCCGGGACACTGCCACAACCCCTAAATGACAGGAGGCACCAAGAACAATGTTCTCGTCACAAAACCATCGGAACGATTCCAAGATACCTGCGTGATGCTAAATTTTTTTTAGTGAAATTTGAGAAGAGAAGAGTCAAAACTCTACGTCAGGATGCCTCACCAGAGCGATGAAAGGACTGGGGAGTAAAAAGAATTCCTAACACTCCGATATATATAATCCTAAATGAATCAAAACATTTTTCTAGACTCAACAACGCCAACGATTCAATCAAGCAGGGGGCTCCTAAGGTTGGGGAATGCTCTGATTATCAACTTGTAACGCCCTCGATGCGGCTATATCCCCTACGTGTCGAAGCACGACTTAGAGGCATAACCGCATTGAAAGCAATGTCACAAGTAAGGTAATCTTCACAACAACCCATGTAAATAAATAAAAGGGGAAAGGATACATAGTTGGCTTACACTCTCCACGTCACACAAATACATGAATAACATTACATTCATCCAATACACTCATGGTTCGACTACGGTACCAAAATAAAGATCAACCCCCACATGCGACAAAGTCCCCGATCGCCCCAACTGGGCACCACTACTGATCATCTGGGAAAGACACGTAGTAACGGCGAGAGTCTTCATTGAACTCCCACTTGAGCTCAAGCGCATCATCTGGAGCGGTATCATCGGTCCCTGCATCTGGTTTGGAAGTAATCTGTGAGTCACGGGGACTCAACAATCTCACACCCTCGCGATCAAGACTATTTAAGCTTATAGGTAAGGTAAGGTATGATGTGGAGCTGCAGCAAGCGACTAGCACATATGGTGGCTAACCTATTCGCAAAAGAGAGCGAGAAGAGAAGAAAAAGGCACGGTCGAACAACTATGATCAAGAAGTGATCCTAGAACAACCTACGCCAAGCATTACTCCAACACCATGTTCACTTCCCGGACTCCACCGAGAAGATACCATCACGGTTACACACGTGGTTGATTCATTTTAATTAAGTTAAGTTTTAGTTTTCTACAACCGGACATTAACAAATTCCCATCTGCCCATAACCGCGGGCACGGCTTTTGAAAGTTCAAATCCCTGTAGGGGAGTCCCAACTTAGCCCATCACAAGCTCTCACGGTCAACGAAGGATATTCCTTCTCCCAAGACAATCCGATCAGATCGGCATCCCGGTTACAAGACATCCTTGACAATGGTAAAACAAGTCCAGCAACACCGCCCGAATGTGCCGACAAATCCCGATAGGAGCTGCACATATCTCGTTCTCGGGGCACACTCAGATAGGTCAAGCTACGAGTAAAACCAAACCTTGAGTTTCCCCGAGGTGGCCCCGAAGGCTGCCAAGTTCGGACCAACACTTAGAGGAGCACTGGCCCAAGGGGTTTAAATAAAGATGACCCTCGGGCTCCGGAAACCCAAGGGAAAAAGAGGCTAGGTGGCAAATGGTAAAACCAAGGTTGGGCATTGCTGGAGGAGTTTTATTCAAGGCGAACTATCAAGGGGTTCCCATTATAACCCAACCGTGTAAGGAACGCAAAATCCGGGAACATAACACCGATATGACGGAAACTAGGGCGGCAAGAGTGGAACAAAATACCAGGCAAAAGGCCGAGCCTTCCACCCTTTACCAAGTATATAGATGCATTAAGATAAACAAGATAATATGGTGATATCCCAACAATAAACAATGTTCCAACAAGGAACGATCTCCAATGTTCACCTGCAACTAGCAACGCTATAAGAGGGGCTGAGCAAAGCGGTAACATAGCCAAACAACGGATTGCTAGGACATGGTGGGTTAGAGGTTTGACATGGCAATGTGGGAGGCATGATAAGCAAGTGGTAGGTATCGTAGCATAGGCATAGAAAAAGAGCGAGCATCTAGCAAGCAAAGATAGAAGTGATTTCGAGGGTATGGTCATCTTGCCTGCTAAGTTGTCAGAGTTGACTTGATCCTCGTAAGCGAACTCAACGGGCTCCTCGTTCATGAACTCGTCTCCCGTCTCTACCCAAACAAGAACAACAAGCAAAAAGGAACGCAATCAACGACGTGCAATGCTCAAACAACATGATGCAACAATGGTATGATATGTGGGATACGGTATGTGATGCATATGCATGATTTGACAAGGAACGATTGAACCTGGCCTCAACTTGGAAATCCAATATTTCCACTGGAAAGGTGAGGTGATTTTGGTTGAAATCGATATAAAGATCACCGGAATCGGATGCACGGTTTGGAAATGGCAAGCAAAACAAATATGGCACCGGTCTGCGATAATCAGCAAGTGACCAACTAAATGCATCAAGATAAATATGCTACAGTACTCAAACATGACAACAAAATTCTTGGCAGGGATCGACTCATGATGCTTGACAAAAGATGAACACTGAGCTACGGCTAATTCATCCATTAACAGGTTCAAACAAGCATGGCAAAAGAGCAAATGATAACAGATTCACACTTAGTGAAATGAACACAAGTCTGGAATTTATCATCAGGAAGCACACTTTAGAGCATGAAAACTACAAGCTACAGGAACTTAACATGGAAAAGCAAGGCATGGCATTAAGCTACTAAAAGCACTTAAAAAAAGTCCCTTGTTGACCTTGAGCCAAAAGGGATCAGAAAATACAATTGAAAGCATGTGAACCTGGCAAAAACATAATCAGATTTCAGACTTTGTGAAAAACTGGAGCATGCAAATCAGTTAACGAGTAGGCATGTTTACGAGCTTGATGCACTCACTACAGAGCATGTCATGTCAAACTAAGCATACATCCATCAAGAAGACATGGCATAGAAGCTAGACATGGCAAGAACAACAACATAACATGTCCGGATCAATAGCAACATCCTCGGCAAAATCGCTAAACATGTCAACAATCTGCCAGGATCATTTTATAGCAAAAGTAGAGCTCGATTGACTCAAGCTAGCATGCTCCATAATTTCAAACAAAGACATGGATGGATAGAGCACCACAATGTTAACAAAACATCCTTACTGGTCATCCTCGAAAGAGGCACGGATCACTAGGAAACAACATGAACATATGTCATAACAACAAAATTAGGACAAGGACTTAGAGAAATTCTAAGTCCCTGAAATCAGCATCAACGATTACGCTACTTTGCAAGCTTGTGATAGTCACCACAAATATCACAAAAATACATGGCAAGCACCCCTGTAAAGATGACATGGCATATAACAAAACACATGTAGAGCTCATGATCATAGCATGCACACATTAATCATGGCAAAAATGACAAAATGCCATTTGCTGAAACAGGTCTGACAAATTCATCACATAGCCCTCTTCCAACAGCATTTAGGGCATTAATATGAGCTCAAATGAAAATGATGCAGTGAGATGATATGATGTACTCGTCGAGACAAATATTTTCATATGCTACACGCACGAATCGGAGCTACGGATGCAGAGTTATGGCATGTCAAAGATTGCAAAAAAATAGGGTTTCGGGGATAAAAGTCAACCCTAACGGATCTGGATCTGGATCGTGGTGGCACGGAAGCGAGGTTCGCCGGAAGTACTGTGCGGAGCCGCCGGAGTCGAAGAAGTTCGCCGGCGCGAAGGGGAACTTGCCGGATCCGGGGCGCGACAGAGGCGGCGGAGGACGGCGGGACGGAGGGCGTCGCCGGGCAGCGACGGGCGGCGGTCGCCGGCGAAGGCGGGCTCCGGCGGAGTGACGCCGGCGGGCGGCGGAGCGATGCCGGGATGAGGGAGGCAGGCGGCGGCGAAGTGAAGGCGCGGGCGGGCGCGCTCCCACCCGGCGCGGGCACGGCGAACGAGCCTCGGGGGCCCGGTTTGGGCCTCCCGGGCCGGCGGCGGAGATGGTCCGAAGGGACAAGTGTCACATTGTGATTGGCGCGGGGACAGCGGCGGACGTTCTCCGCCGGAACGGACACATCCGGCACGGCGGAAGGAGCGGGGCTCGTGTTAGGGGGTGTATTGATCCGGAATTTTTGGGATGGGATCTATTTATAGAGGTAGAGGGAGCTAGGAAGCTCCAAATGAGGTGCGGTTTGCGGCCACGCGATCGTGATCGAACGCTCTAGATGATGGAGGGGTTTTTGGTGGTTTTGGTCCAAATTGGAAGGGTGTTGGGCTGCAACACACACGAGGCCTTTTCGGTCCCTCGGTTAACCATTGGAGTATCAAACGAAGCCCAAATGGCATGAGACTTGACAGGAGGTCTACCGGTAGTAAACCAAGGCCGCATGGCAAGTCTTGGTCCAATCTGGAAATGTTTAACCCCCACACACGAAAGAGGTAGAAAGGACCACCGGAGGACATAGGAGCGCCAGAATGCAAAACGGACAATGAGGAACATGATATGAGATGCATGACAAAGACAACAACACACGGAGACAAAAACCCGACATCTGAGAAATAAAATAACTTAGTGCCGGAAACGGCAAGAGTTGGAATACATATAAGGTAAATTACATCCAGGGTGTTACATCATCGATGGTGCTTGTGTTGTGGTTGAGTTTGGGCCGGCTATCGCCGTCGCTGAAGCGGCTCCGGTGCTACGGTTGCGGCGCTTGTCGACATACAAGAAAGCTCATCTATGGTAAGTGAACAGTTGCATGATAAAGAGAAAAACCGAAGGAGTACAAATCGAAATAACCTGATGAGGCTGTGGCGTCGGTAAAGCAGGGCCGGTGGAGTTGAATATGGCGTCCGTGGAGCGGGTCCGGTGCAGTGGACGAAGGCTTCGGCGGGCGCATTGTACAGTGCTTTCGGTTAGGCGGATCTGTTGCGGAGGACAAGGGCTTGTATGAAGGGCTAGCGAAGGGGTGGACGAGGGAGTCAGTGAAGGGCCTACGCTGTGGTGGACGAGGGCGCCGGTTAAGCAGATCTGGTGCGGTGGACCATGATGGCGGTCAAGGAGATCTGGAGCGATGGACAAGCCAGTCGCTGAAGCGGCTCCGGTGAAGTGGTGAGTTGGCAGTTGGGGGTTCCAAGGTGCGGAAGGTAGATCCGGCAGGGTGTGAGGTCCACCGCTACGGCGGAGGACTAGATTCGGCGGCTTGCCGTGGTTGGGGGGTCGGGGAGGGGAAGAAGAGGGGCTCTGGGGAAGAATGTTGGGGGCAAAGAGGGGAAAACAATGGAGTTACCAAAGCATCCCTTTTCTGTTCATGTGGCAGGGGTAAAACAGGAATATCGCAGGGCTAAACTGTCGGGCGCGTGATATTTCGATGTGAGCGGGAAGTTTGAAAACTTTTGGCGCCTAAAATTATAAGTATTCTGCTCTCGTACGGCCGACTATGATATCTTGGCCGACAATTTGTTTGTTTTCCACGCAAAAAAATTTGCAAGTTTTGAAAATCAATGTCTCCAACTCGAAACTTAGATTGTCCATTCAATTCAAATATGGATCATTGAGCTACTACAAGCAAATACCATCATACGGTCCAATTCAAATGAAATTCCAAATGTGTTTATCCTAAATATGATGACAAAAGCAAAAATGTGTATGTGTATGAATAAAGTGGATGATTATAAAGTTTGAACATCCCCATATGTGTATATCTCTAGGTTTGATATATGAATTTGAAATCACGAAATCCCGGCTTAAAAAATGTACCTCCGTTTAATGAATTACAAAAGCTAATGATGGAGTCGAATTCCAAAATTCCAATCTTAGGTTTGTAATTCTGGTACATCAAGGTATATGACGCATGTTCAAAAGTATCGTTATCTCATAGTACAAACTGTGAAACAAATTGATCAACCATGAGTGCACAATATCTCAATTACGCTAAAGTCCCTCAAATATAGACACCTCACTCTTTATCTTAAGTCAACCCCCCCCCACCACACACACACATAGATAAGTCGTTCTCTCCCCCAAACACCAACACACAAGCACATTAACACCCCTCTCTCTTGTAAAGTCGGGACCCCAACATAGGTCTCTATCACTTTGTCTCTCGGGCATGTACACATGTCTTCCCTCACTCTCTAGGTATCCCGCTATCTCTCTTACCCAAGCACACGCACTATGTAGAGTGTATATTTCCCATACACACAAAACGTCGCCCCCAAACGTCTATCTCCCTAGTTATGTGGTTCTCGCGCACTCACCTCACACACCACCCCCACTGCAAACAAGCACACTTTGTCTCCTTGTGCACTACTCTCCTCTTTCTATCTCTCCCACATGCGGACCCGCCCCAGCTCCTTCCCTGTATACATATATGTCGTGACTCTTTGCATAGCTCCCTAATGTATAATCGTTCTTGATTTCGCACATTGTTCTGTACACCATCTATTATAGATCTCTCATGAAGTCCCTATCACACACACGATGACTCGCTTCCCTTGCGTCTCCGTTCATAGGCCAATTTCGGACAACATCAACATTGTCTCCCTATCTATACGCCATTTATGGACACAAATGACCCCTCTCGCCCCCTCTCTTCCTCTCTCTCTCTCTCTCTCTCCGTCGCTAGCTCTCTTTCTCTCGCTCTCACATCCCTCTCTCACACACACACTCGATGTCCCTTCCAAATAGTCCGCTCCCCCCGCCCGCACCCGTGCTATCTCGCTACTACACATGTCACACCACCCCCCTTCCCTTATACTAGGTTTACATCATCAGTGGTCTCTCTACTCCACATACACTCTCTCCCTCTCACACACAAACGCATGCACAAACACACACAAAGACGCACAAACACCCATTTATCTGGATCCTCATCTCTCCTCATGTCCGCATGTGTATCTCACACACCCACTCTCTAATTATGTATATGTGTCTCCACGTTACACAACACAAAGCCCCATGTACATGTCTCTCTCTATCCTCCACACACATAGACACAAAGAATCTGTTATCATTGCCTCAGTCTCTAACATATCACACACGCACTCTCTCTCTCTCTCTCTCTCTCTCTCTCTCTCTCTCGCAAACACGCTCAACAAGGGCTTCCCCGTGAATAACTTACTGTCTATTCATCAACAGTCGTGGCAGTACGGCGAACACGAGACATGAAAAAGAACAAATCTACACGTGCTTAGACCACCTAGTATGACTACTAGGACTAGAGCAAGCCAAAAAGCGCGCCGCCGTCACCCCCTCCTTGTCGGCGACGGGAAAATCTTTGTTTTACACAGTCGAGAAGTCATTGTGCTAAGGCCCCACACGCTGAGGCATTGAATAGAATGCAGATGCTAGTTTACGGAAGCAAGTATTGATAATACGTTTGTATCTCCATACTTATATTTCTTCTCTTATAAAAAACCGAGTTGGTGATGATGGTACGTGTGCCATCTTGCAATATAGACCGTCCGATCTATATCTGACGGATGGAAATTAAACTAAAAGATACCCGCACCCCTCTCCACATTAGCAGACAAGGCCTTCCCTCGTTCATCCTTATCTCCAACAAACCTCATTGTTGAGAAATTAAGAAAGGAAGCCTCTGGAACAAACTGGCCTGGTGGCCGCTGCCGGCATCGTCAATCCCCATGCCTTCGCTTAGTCCGACCACCAACCACCACCACACCCCACTCCTCTTCACCTTATCTCATATTTCTCGAGATATCATTAGTTTTTACACATGGGATTACTCCCGCAAGGGTCAATCACAACAAGTGTTTTATAAAAAATGCATCTTGATGTTCCGTGCAATGCACGGATCTTGCTAGTACTCCTACACAAGACTAAGTTGGTGATGCTGGTGTGTCTGCCATCCGTCGTTTTTGACCATTAGATCTACATCTAACGATTGTGAGGTAAGTTGTTGCCTTTTCTCACCAACATCCCACTTGTCTACCAATTTGCAGAAAAACCCATAATTAGTATCTTAAAACCAACCACATCCCTCCCTGACCTCACCAAAACAGCCCAAGGAATATATTCTAATTGAAACATAATATATCTCTAGTGACATATGTATATCAAAATTAGAGTGTTTTGTACCAAGTTAGTGAATAAGTATTATTCTAATTATGATTCGTTGCAACGGACAAGAACATTGCTAGTATTTCCAACCATGCATTTTTCCCTACTATTCCATAGTTTCGAGTTTTCCATCAAGATATTAGTCACTCATGGTTGATATTTACTTTCAATCATGTACACATATGCACTATGTAACTAGCCTTGCTTATTGGCTTCCAAAGCTTAACTTTCACTCCTACTTACAATATGTAGAGTATTTAACAAAAAACTACCACTTTCAACTAGCCCTAGGAAGAATCTATTGTACAAAAAATAGCAAAAACATACCCAAAATTTCTTAATCCACGCCAAAAACTACCTAGTACTCCTACCGATTAGGTTCGTTTAAACCCATTTATGACAGGGTTGGCCCACACATTCGTGCTGACGAGGCAGCTTAAACCAACACATTTTGTTTGACCGTTGACACGAGGGACCCACATCTGACCTTCTATCCTGTTATTCCCCCTCAAATCATTATTTTTCCTGAACATTACTTCAAACAGTACTGATGCGTGTTCGTTGGTGGCGCCGGTGATGAGCGAGTTGGCCGCCGCGCTGCTGGACGGGCCGGACGCCGCGCTGGCCTCCGCACGGGTTGGCAGGCTGGCCCGAGTGTGACTCACGAGCGAGCAAGCCGCCGCGCTGGCCTTCGCTCGAGCCAGATGGCTGGCCTTAGCGCGGCGCGCGCGAGTAAGCTGCCGCGCTGCCATGCCAATCTAGCTAGCAAACCTTGCAGACAAGCAGCTGGATGGAGCTATCTTGGCTAGCTAGCGGCCGCGAGCGCCGGACGGAGGTGGCATCCGAGCTGCCGCAACATGGGCTCTGCACCGCCGACGGTTTTGACCTCGCCTTCTACCGGCGGCGGTAGCTGCGTCCCATGGCCGAGGATGACTAGTGGACGGGCCGGAGGTAGGAGGTCACTCGAGGATTTTGGTTGGTAAGAGCATGTACAATGGTTGATAAGGTAGTCTTATCTCAAGTCTACCACGTATGCAAGTGGTAGTAGTTTCTTGGCATTTTAGTGGTTTCTTGCATTATTAGAGCAAGTACAATAGAGCTGAGTCAGCGGGCTATAAGAAATAAACTAGTATATTTCTGCTTAGTTGGAGGAAAGAGAAGAGGAGAGAGAAGGTAAGCGGCCTCTTCATGAAGAGCCAGCTCTAGCACGTGCTCCTAGGCACTTTGTGAGAATGAGAAGTGGGCCACATAATAAAAAAGTAGTACACTCTTTTGATCTATTATTGCACATGTTGGCTATAAGATGGGCTGTAGATGAGATGGCACTGGATTATAGCCAGCACCAGATGATAGGGGTTTCTTGTAAGGAACAATGTACGTACTACTATCGACAAAAGGCGATTCTAGGTTGCGTTGTACTCCAACGAGTACTACTAGTGGTCGCGGGAGTGTATACCTCATTTTGTGGGTTCGATCTTGGCCGAATGCACGGCGGCCTTTTTAAAAAAATAGTACTGCTACACTTCGCTGCGAGCTAATATTTTACACGGGTAGTTTGAGTTTAGAAGTCAAACGGACGTGCGGCCCCACAATCTGGGTGCACTGGACAACCTAGCCACGTGAACGGGTTTTCCTTCCAAGCATCCCGTGGCTCGCGTGCTCGCCCTAGCTGCACCTCGCTTGCAGCTTCCTCATCAGCTAGTAGCATATTTAAACTAGCGCCTCCCAATTAAGCCCGAGGAGCCGGAAAAGCCTGGCGGGCATTGGGAACTGTGCAATATGGCTTTGTACGTAAAGTTCTCTACTCCCTCCGTCTAGGTGTGTAAGTCACCTTACGAAAACCAAATAATCCCAAAACACTTAGGCACCATACATTAACTCCCTTCTTGTTTTTTGTTTTGTGGCAAATCAACCAATAAGATATGTGGGATGTGCATGCTTTCAATGACTTGAGACTACCAAACATAACATGGAGTGGTTAGTTCATTGCATGCAATGCTATTTATTAGCAAAAAGACATTAAGTTTTCTCATTTTCCTCTCCGCCTTGGTCGCGATGCACAATGTAAGATGACTTACACACCTAGACGGAGGAAGTACTACTACTCTGTAGCTTGTGGCATTGCATGCATGGACTTCACTCCATTATCGGCTCTACTATAAAAGAAATTCCTCTTGATGTGTTTTTTTGAAACGGAGGCAAAAGCTTTGCTTCATCTCATTCATAAAGAAGGAACTACTAACAAAGTTCGATGAGATCCATTACACCTCCACAAATGGAAGCGAAAAGCCTAGTCTCGTTGTATCAAATAACTCAAATGTTCTGCCCCCGCAGTAACCATCGCTGATAAACATGCTGCTAGTGTGTGTGTGTGTGAGGAGCGGCTGAGTAGGCCAGCTACGTGAGAGGAGCGGCTGAATAGAGCACCGGGAGTACCCACTAGGCCACTACACAGGTGTACTTCCCCTGCATTGATAGTACAACGATGGTTCTAGAGAACAGTAGTACCCTCCAATTCCAACTGTAGCTCCTTGGCCCTGAGATTCAAGAGTTCAAAACTGGTGCACTATACTATACTAGACTAGAAGTACAGTACATTGCACTACTAGTTGAGAAAAGTAGTACTAGTACTGCTACAGTATGAGTACGTACTCCTCCGTCACATAATGTAAGACGTTTTTTGACACTAGTTGGCGTGTACAAAAATTGGCAAAAACATACCCAAAATTTCTTAATCCACGCCAAAAACTACTACCTAGTGCCAAAAATTTCTTACTAGTGCTATTATTTATAGTATAATGCAATCCCATAATGTTCCATAATCCCTTTCTTTCAAAAAAATCTCTTCTGGAGAGAAGATTGCTATCTCCACGCATGCAGTAATGTGAGAGAGAGAGGGAGACATCCATGCAGCATGCAGAGAGAGGAGAACACGGGCGGACAACCAATGGGCTGCATGGGGCATTTATAGCTGCTAGCTCCTCCCATCCATGCGCCAGGGGTATTTCCGTCCAAAAAGCATGGAGCGAGCCCCCGCCTTGGTATCCGGGTCTGCTCTTATGCGCGGAGTAAAAAGAATCGGAGGGAGTACTAGTAGTAAATAATAGCCTCACCCCTTCGCGGAGGAACAATCTACAGTTGGAAGGGACGAGGCCCTGCGGTTACTACGCTCTTATCTCCTCCTCGCTAGTTCCCCTCCCCCCGAAGAGAAGGCAGTTCATCGCTGCTCCCATGGATTCGCTAGGTGGTTCTCCTCGTCGGGGGTGGGAGACCGTGGACGACGATCCTGTGGGAGAAATCGCACGCCGCTCCGACGTCCTCACTGCCGCAAGACTCGATGCTTCCTGCACCAACTTTTTCAAGATGTTGCTTTAGACAGGCCATGCTTGTTGGTCTTGCATGCGTCCTCGAGGAGAAGGTTCTTCTATGGGACAATCCTTCGAACAGTCCACCGCTCCTTGGCCATGGTTGCACGTTGACTCCGCTAGAGTTGCCGACGTTGAGAGGTAGTCGGATTTTGTCCGATGAGCAGGCCAATAATGGAGTTTGATCATGTAGTACCTAGTTATTCCATATCCATCCTGTAATTTCTCCACTACCCACTGTCTTATATATAGGTTTGGGTCGGTGCCAACAAAGATTGGCTTGCATACCTCCGGCCGGATACCACCATCATTTTGCACAACATCCACAGCAGTGCGGCCGTTCTGGTAGACCCCTTCTCCACCATTGGGATCGGCCTTCCGGACTGGCTGGGCTTGAATACGTATGATGATGCCTACATGAGATTGAAGAAGATAGCAATTGTGGACCCGCCGACAAAGCGACGCGGCTACGACGATTACTATCTCATCGCGGTGTTCGACATAAGGTTGCCATCAATGCAAGAGGCAGTAACGGCAGAGGCTGGCGCATGTTGGCGGCGATAGATTTGTACCCCTACACGTTCGAAGACACCGTGCGCCATCTAGGCCGCATCTTCACGGTGACAAGCCAAGGGACTTGTTTCATCTGGTTGCCATCCTACGGTACGGGAGGTTACAAACGGAATGCACAAACCATCATTTGCATCCCTAACGGTACTCCATTATTTTGCAGGGACCAGTCATCCCCCGATCAAAATAAGATCGCCGATCCTGGATGTGCATTTGCATCCGCATTCGGTCTAACCTGGAACCTTGTAGCTGAATTTGGCATATGAGATCAACTATCTTAGCAGTCGTTACCCATGCCGTACCACTGATGTGCAACATGGTCACACAATCTACCACGATCGGACCGTCACCATCTACCCAGGTATTCCATTTTTTAACCCTCTCGCCTTCTCTTCCATTGTTGTACTAGTAGTATACTTTGTAGTTCTAGTAGGAGTACTTTTTACCTTGGAGGACGCGTATAGCTAGCTAGGCCCTTGAAGACTTGAACCCACTAGCTGCCACCATTTTTGTTTTTCCATCTCTTACTATCTCATCCATGTAGCCAAGAGTGGCTATATATAATAAGCCGGTTATTTTACTTCCTCTATAACGGAGTAGTACTATTTGCTGCACAGTACTATTGACCGCCATATTTGAGCACAACATTATTATGCATGGACCTTGACTATGTACATCACCATGTGTCCAGATGTGGGATGCCGCATGTACCAGATGAACGGTGCCGAGTTCGACCCCCGTGATGCTACGTGGGTGCCGAGGAACACTCTTGGAGAGTACTCGCTTTTCATCGAGGACAACTACCCCATTGTGAAGCGGATGCCACCTTCCGTGCACGACACGGAAGGCCTGCCGTTCATGATGCATTGTTGTGTCTTCAGTGCACACCGCCGGATGAATGACATGCTGGCACATGCTATCCTTGATTTATGCTGCTTCAGCTTGGATGAGTCTCCATCGTGTGGAACCGGACTAGAAATCTGCGACAATGATTCCCGTTGCCCACCGCTATGGATCGTGCCATCCATGAAGAACACCTAGGACTGGAACCTAGAGGAGGACATGTAGCCCATCTATAACGTGTAAATGGAGTACGGTAATTGTGAACTGTGCGCTGTGAATATATTTAGACTAGTCATGCACAAATTTATCACATGAATTGGAGATGAACTTGTGTGGCATACTAGAATTTGTCCTTTAGAATTTATTACTAATAAATGTGTTATGTCTACGTGCAACTTGTGTAGTTGTTGCACGGGCTCCAACACGCTCTTTGAGAAAAAAAAGTTGGCATAGCTTTGGATATACGTGACGTGGCGGCATCATACAGTAGCATCGTTCGCCATAGTTGTAGTACACTCCTACTAGGACGACAACTCCTATAAAACCTTGCACTTGGCTCTTTGCCTCTTCGGGAGGTTCAACAGTTCATACTCGTGTGAACCTTGCACTTGGCTCTTCGCCTCTTCGGAAGGTCCAACAATGATGATACTACATTACAATATGCTTCTGGCAATCTGACACCGATTGAACTGATGCACGTCCACCGCGAGGGCGAGGGCGAGGGCAAGGGAGAAGGAGAGGGAGAGGGTGCTGTAGTCAAAACCCTCTCCTCGTCCTGCGAACCACCGCGCGCGTGGGCGAGGGAGAGGCGTAGTAAGCAAGCTTCTCCTCGTTCGGTGAGTTGACGGGACACATCAAAGCAGTACTAGTACTAGTAGTAGTAGTCCATACTGCGTCCTTTCCGATTAATATGGCTTAACTTGAAATGATAAAAATACACCGGCGGTCAACGTATGTAACAATACGCTCTTTACGGTCACTATATATAGTTTTGCGGCGATTATACGATCACTAGCTCATCGTAGAGCATCGTATTGCACCCTACTGACCAGCCACATAGTCGACGTGGCACTTTGTTGACTGGTTAAATTGTCACCTGGTTTTTGGGTCCCACCTGTCAGTTGCCAGAGCAAAGAAATTAGTTAAACAAAACTTTACGCAGGCGCGACACGAGTTCAACCCTTGCGCGCGAACCGCCCTGGCTGTGTATGTGAGTGCATGCACGTGTCCTCCCTCGGTCTTCCAACAAAGAGTGTACATTGGATATAAAACAAAGAGTGTAGTACATGATGTACATCTACACTTCCAATGCATTTAGCCTTTAATCTAAATCAATATTGATTGACTAATGCACCAACTTGTGCTGTAGGTATAGGCTACATGTCTATCCTTAATTACAGCATGCAATGGCCTTAATTTAATCTTCTTATCTCAATGGTCGCATGCACACATAAGTCTGCTACTTTTGGGCGTTAATTATGCCCTAGTCAATGTGTAAATATCTAAATGTACAGTCTTTCACGGACGTAGGGAGTACGTTGAGCACTTGAGCGTGAGCGTGTGTGTTGCGTCGTGTGCTGTGTGCCGCATGGGTGCGTGAGCGTTGCGTGCGTCCGTGTGTACATGTGAGTGTTGCATGTTGCATGCATGCATGCATGCATGGGGCTTACTCCCTCTCATTGACATGTTCATATTTTAAGCTTCCTCTGTTCCCTCCATATGGTGATACTCCCTCTGTTCCCAAATAGTACGGAGTAAAAGCCTCCCTCTGTTCCCGAATACGGAGTATTTGTCTTTCTACAGATTTCAACAAGTGACTAGGTACGGAGGAAAATGAGTGAAGTGAGTGTAGAGGCTTAGGGATACTGTAGAAAGGAAGTCCTCGCGATCCATTATTCCCCATCTCGGCCAGAGAGAACTATTCAACTAGTCTTCGCAGTGAAGTGACAATACACGCTGCAGCAGATGGAACACGTAATTAATAAGCTGAACCAGTGTGTTGGTGTTACTAAATCAGCCTTACCCAGTACTGCCATCTCTTCTTCTTCCTCCTCTCTTCCCCATCGTCAGCCGCACGCCATTTACCCCCGCTCACTGCTCGCCTGCCCGCGCCATCTTCCTTGGTAGCTCGCACGTACCATATCCCCCCGCTCACTGCTCAGCCACACGAGGAGAAGCTTCTTCGCTCGCCCACCTGAATCCACTTCCCCGCTGGCTCGCAGGTACCGAAAACCCCAATGGAAGAACCGACTGACACGCAGAGCCGTGATTGGAATTCCCTCCCCGATGTTCTCTTGGAGCAGATCTGTAGTCGTATGGACCTACTCAGCACTGTCCGTTTGGCCGCATGCTCGGTGTCTTTGTACCGTCTACTCGTCTGCAACCAGCCGTCTCTTTTCAAGACACCCTGCTTGCTGATGCCCGATCCTCGCAGGTGGCCCAAACACCGACTTGACGATCCTACGGAGGTTACCGTGGTGCCCCTCGACATGCTACCACTACTCGTCCACCTGTCCTTCATGCGTGGCCACTACTGGGCGGGCATGAAGGCCAACTGGATCGTCCTCATCCACCACACTGGTAGTCCGTGGTGTCTCGTGGATATCTACACCTAGCGAGAGATCACCCTTCCATCGTTGGATACCGCCACCATCGAGCCTCGCGGCCCGCCGGACACTCCTGCCTACTACGCACGAGAGGCGTCAAGCTTTTGGCTCGACCTCTATTTGCAGAAAGTTGTAATCTATGAAGTGCCCACACCATCAGAAGACTACATGGATTACAAGCTCATTGCCTTGTTCAACATGGGATTAGTCTATCTGGAATCCGGTCGCCATACATGGTTATGGCTCATCATCAATCCTGTTGAGGCAACATTTTTGGCTGATGCTATAGTGCATGATGGCATCGTTTACGCGGTCGACGCACATATTGGTTGCCTATACTGGTGGAATCTATCGTCATGTAATTGTTCTATCTCATCTCATCTTTACCTTATGAATACGACTGCCTGTTCATTTGTTACAAATTTATAATGCATAGCATGTCTATAACCACATCATTGCTATATGTTCCTCTCATTTCCTAGATTTTTATGACCACACATGTTATTGTTAGAGTTGATATGAGAACATTTGGCATCTAATGATTGTTAGAATACATATTATGAGCATAACATCATGATTGCTATATGTTACTCTCTTTTACAAGATTTTTATAACAACGCATGTTATTGCTTAGAGTTGATATGAGAATAGTAGTAGTAAGTGCTATGGTAGAATATCAGTAGGCGCTGTCATAGCTGTTTTCCTCTCATTGTTGCATGATGTTTGAACCATGACATATTGCTAGAATATGAAAGCCATTGGCTTATTTTTTCAACTTGGGGTATGATTATGACCACGGCATTGCAATTCTCTGTCTATGATATGTGTCACTGTTATAATAATCTTAATTCCACACATACTCTGAACATGATTGTTTATTTTTGTCCTTTTGGTCTCCAATTTGAATTGTTGCAGCAGAAGCAAATGTGTTGGCCTTCATGATTCCAGGACCTGGAATCATACCAGCCGATGGCTGGTGGTTTATCGCTCGTTCAGCTGACGACGGTCATTTGATGCTCATTCGCACGTATCAAATTGACCAAACCATTACATGAAACCACATGCAGTACAATGCGTGGGGCGTTCGTGACATTGATGGCTATGGCTGCTTCATGTTCGAGAAAGATCCTAGCTCCATTGGGCCAAGCGTATTCAACTGGAGGCGAGTTTATAGCCTCAGCAACCACTCCTTCTTCCTCGGGCTCAATTATCCGATCATCCAACCAATCATCGATCATATCACCAGCGATGATTACTGTGCTATGCAACTTCCATTCACGAGGGGGGGCTGTGTTTACACATCATACCATGGGTTTCATGAATCACCATATCCAGAGATTCGTCGACACAGCTTGTTGCCAGGTAATCTTCAGTGTGTGAAAGGCATCAAGCTTCCATGCGATGGATGGCTTTTGCAAACCCGACATGCGGCGATGTGGTTCATGCCAACAGCAAATATGCACAACTTGGTTCGTGCTGATATCTAGACTGAGCCATGTATTCTGCTGCAGTAGCACGACCCTCTTTTGTTGGATATTATGTACTGTTGTTAGTTTGAAGCGCTCCTCTGGTTTGAAGGATTAGATACCTTCCTGGGATCAAGTGCATCCTAACTCACCCGCGTAGGATGTACTGATAATGATGATGGAGATGTTGTGCAGAAGCCATATATATATATCAGTTAGGCTTCAAGTGCGTACTTGTTAGTTAAACCTATGTATAAATTGTGACACTAAATATGACTAGTAAGTACTCCAGTACAGTAGCAGTACTAGTATACGTCGGTCAAATTATGCATCATGTCCACACATTGAATTGACGTGACAACACGCTGCGCGTGAGGTGACACAAGAATCCCGGCAGCATGTTCAGGTATTCTGGACTTCAGATTTGGAGTACCACTTATCTGTCCAAATCTTTCATCATTCACTTAAAACAGTCGATTGATCATACATTGAGTACCATATAACTGGAATTACCGATGCAAGTCAAAGAAGGATTTGCCGGTGCTACCGGCTGGCGTCAAGTTCGATCCCATGGATCAGGAGCTGATCGAGCACCTTGAGGCCAAAGTGAGTGCTGACAGCGCGAGATTTCAGTCTCTCATCGATTTGTTCATACCAACCATCGACAGTGAGCATGGAATATGCTACACCCAACCTGAGAAACTTCCAGGTAAGACACTGATCGGTCGTCTACTTGCACAAACATATTCCTTTGTTTATAGCTCTATTTTTCTGTTTAGACGCAGACCTGGTGAAGCAATTACAATTTGACAGTTAATAAAAAGTGAAACAAGTGACTGCAACATGCCAAAGATGTTATGAAAATGCCAACTAGGTACACTAAAACCTGTATTCCACAATACTGCAGGTATCACACTGAGTGGCCTAAGGAAGCATTTCTTCCAGCGCAATCTTAGGGCATTCAAAAGGGGAACGTGGACGCGTCGCAAGATACAGTCGGAGTGCGGCATGCACGCGATGTGGCACAAGACCGACAATACCTTGCCAGTGATGGTCAACGGCCGGCAGACGGGCAGCAAAAAAGGTTCTGGTGCTGCACACCAACAAGAACTTCGACTAGCAGAGGACTAACTGGGTGATGCACCAGTACCACCTCGGGGACCTGGAGCAAGAGAAGGAGCGGGAGCTGGTCCTCTGCAAGATTTTCTACTGGATGAACACTAGGTCCAGGAGTAAAAAGATTATGTTAGTTTGGTATTGGTAGTTGTACTACCTTGCCGTCCGCAAGTTGGTATTGTTGTTAACAATCTTTTGGTATGAACTTGCATTTGCTTCTAACCATCATGTCGAGGGTCGACGTGGATATAAAGCTGAATCATTTGTTTCGAAACGAATTTTCAGGCACCTGATTTTTATTTGATGGGTAGCATAAGCACCCGCCGTTCGAATTCCCAGTTCTCCAATTTTTTCGAAACAAGTGCATGCACTTATTATCACGATAAAAAAACAATATCCGAGATACATCCCAGTTATTAGTTTGTACTTGCAGAATTCTCTCGTTTATTGAGCACGTATATTGTTTTTTTCAGGTCGAGCAAGTTTCAACTGGGCTGTAGACTGCCCAGGGTTGGTTTTGTTTTTAACAGGCCCAGCCCATGACGACAACGGGGCACAAAGATCCAGCAGGTATCTACTGGCCTCTGGCCTGCTAGCGTTAGTTATATTTTGTCTTACAAGATCCGGAGGCAGTTTTTTTACTGAATCAAACACAGAGCCTAGTTCTATTATCCTCTTGAAACGCATGTCCTATAACCGTTTTCTAATCTCTACCTATAGTTTTACTAGTTCATATACACATATCATTATATTGAAAACACATAAAATTCCCTTTTCATATTTACATCCTTATTTTTGTTGTTTTTCCCACCCAGCGCTGATTTTTTACCACTGGTTTTCCCTTAAACCAACTCAATTGTCCCACGTCTTATTTGCTTTCAAAAACAAAACGATTTTTTTGGCAAATCAATAAGTTCTTAAAAAATGTTTATCATTTCGGTATTACAACCGTTCGGACTCCACCGAAATATGCAAAATAAGGTTGAACTTTTTGACCGTGGTCCTGGGCAGAAAATGGGCTTTAATAAATTACTTAAGAATTAGCAAATGGGCTGCAAATTATAAAAAATAGCAAATGGGGTTTATGTTGTCTGCCACATATTTGGAGGCTGACTCGTGGGCCTACTAAGTTCATGCGTACACAAGGTTTCTAAAAAAAGAAACTTAGTCAACAATCGACTCTACCAGCGTCAGACCATTAGATGTCAATCTAACGGCAATCGTGCTTCTTCAGTCTCTGATCTTCCTGCCCCAGCCGCCCAAACCAGCGTCGTTGGAACCGCCTGCTCCCGCCTCCCGTGGCCGGCAGTGAAGGTCTCACGGCCCCATCATACTCACATCCCTAGCCTGTTTATCCCTCTACTCACCCACACCTCCTGTTATTTTCCGGCGACGGCAGCCGAACCAGTCAACCCTCGTACTCTCCACCGCGTGGGCAGCCACTGTCGTGTCTTCCCCGGCTCCGTGTCGTTCCCTTCGTAGGCCCCGCCGTCGTCCACCGGCCTAGTGCTCTCGGCGCGGCATCGTCAATGATGTCCATCCAACGGCCGTAGTACTTCTTCAACCTCTGGTCTTCTTGCCCAGCCGCCCAAAGCAGCGCCGGTCGTGTCGCATGCTCCTGCTACCCGTGGCCAGCTGTGCTGCCGCGGAGGCCTCACCGTCCCCATACTACTCCCACCGCTAGCCAGGCCATCCCTCCACTCATCCACTCCCCCTGTTATTCTGCGGCGACGGCAGCCTCACACCGGAGCCGAACCAGTGAACCCTCGTACTCCTCTCTGCGTGGGCACCCACTGCCGCGTCTTCCCCGGCTCCGTGTCGTCCCCTTCCTAGGCCTCACAGTCGTCCACCGCCGTGGTGCTCTCGGCGCGGCGTGGTCAATGTGGTCAATGACCGACTTCCATCGGAAGAGTATTCTACGTGGAGAGGCTGACAGTTGGGTCCATGGTAGCCGCAAGGAAGTGCCTAATTATTACGCGCAAAATAATTATTCCTCCACCTGACAGCAGGGACCCACCGGACGGGCCACCAGTATTTCGCGGAAAAAACGTTTCCCCCCTGACTGCTGGGACCCACTGGATGGGCCACTGTATTTCACGAAAAAAATGTTTGCCCCTGACTGCTGGGACCCACCGGATGGACCACCGTATTTTGCGGAAAAAACGTTCCCCCCGCTATCAGCTCGGACCCACCGGAAGTGCCTCCTTATTACGCAAAGAAAAATGAATACTCCCACTGCTAGCTAGGACCCACCATGGTGGGAGGCTGACTTGTGGGCCTACTACGTTGACGGGGACGGAGGGCTTTGTCAACTTAGTCAATATGAACGATTCTAGCTCCAGTGACCGTACGATGTCCATCGAACGGCTGTCGTGCTTCTTCAATCTCTGCTCTTCTTGCTCCAGCCGCTCAAACAAGCGCTGGCGGGACTGCCTGCTCCCTCCTCCCCGCGGCCGGCTGTGCTGCCGCACAGGCCTCACCGCCCCACCGTACTCCCATCGCTGGCCTAGCCATCCCTCTAATCACCCACACCTGTTGTTATTCTCTGGCGACGGCGGACGAACCAGTAAACCCTCGTACAGTCATACTCCCCTCCGCGTGGGAAACAACTGTCGAGTCTTCCCTGCCTCTGTGTCGTTCCCTTCCTAGGCCTCGCCGTCATCCACCGCCCTGGTGCTCTCGGCGCGGCCTGGTTAACATGGTCAACGACCGACATGCATCTGAAGTGGACTGTACGTGGAGAGGCTGACAGCTGGGTCCATGGCCGCATGCAAGGAAATGCCTCCTTATTACGCGCAAAATAATGATTCCTCCACCTGACATCAGGAACCCACCGACAAGGCCTCTATATTTCACGAAAAAAACGTTACCGCCGCTGACAGCTCGGACCCACCAGCTATATCTTCGCACGCAAGGAAGTGCCTCCTTATTACGCACAAAAAAATGAATACTCCCCCTGTTAGCTGGGACCCAGTATCGTGGCAGGCTGACTTGTGGGCCTACTAAGTTGACGGGGACGGAGGGCTTTGTCAACTTTGTTAATATGCACAATTCTAGCTCCAGTGACCGTACGATGTCCATCCAACGGCCGTAGTGCTTCTTCAACCTCCGGTATTCTTGCTCCAGCCGCCCAAACTAGCGCCGGTCGTGCCTCGTGCTCCTGCCTCCCGTGGCCGACTGCGATGCGGCGGAGGCCTCACTGTTGGGGAACGTAGCAATTTCAAAAATTTCCTACACACACGCAAGATCATGGTGATGCATAGCAACGAGAGGGGAGAGTGTTGTCTACGTACCCTCGTAGACCGAAAGCGGAAGCGTTAGCACAACGCGGTTGATGTAGTCGTACGTCTTCACGGCCCGACCGATCAAGCACCGAAACTACGGCACCTCCGAGTTCTAGCACACGTTCAGCTCGATGACGATCCCCGGACTCCGATCCAGCAGAATGTCGGGGAAGAGTTCCGTCAGCATGACGGCGTGGTGACGATCTTGATGTTCTACCGTCGCAGGGCTTCGCCTAAGCACCGCTACAATATTATCGAGGATTATGGTGGAAGGGGGCACCGCACTCGGCTAAGAGATCAATGATCAATTGTTGTGTCTTTGGGGTGCCCCCTGCCCCCGTATATAAAGGAGCAAGGGAGGAGGAGGCCGGCCCTAGGAGGGGGTGCGCCATGTGTGGAGTCCTACTAGGACTCCCTAGTCCTAGTAGGATTCCACCTCCCATATGGAATAGGAAAAGAGGAAGGGAAAAGGAGAAGGAAGGAAGGGGGCGCCGCCCTTCCCTAGTCCAATTCGGACCAGACCAAGGGGAGGGGTGCGGCCACCCTTGAGGCCCTTTTCCTTCTTTCCCGTATGGCCCAATAAGGCCCAATACGTATTCCCGTAACTCTCCGGTACTCCGAAAAATTCCCGAATCACTCGGAACCTTTCCGATGTCCGAATATAGTCGTCCAATATATCGATCTTTACGTCTCGACCATTTCGAGACTCCTCGTCATGTCCCTGATCTCATCCGGGACTCCGAACTCCTTCGGTACATCAAAACTTATAAACTCATAATATAACTGTCATCGAAATCTTAAGCGTGCGGACCCTACGGGTTCGAGAACAATGTAGACATGACCGAGACACATCTCCGGTCAATAACCAATAGCGGAACCTGGATGCTCATATTGGCTCCCACATATTCTACAAAGATCTTTATCGGTCAGACCGCATAACAACATACGTTGTTCCCTTTGTCATCGGTATGTTACTTGCCCGAGATTTGATCGTCGGTATCTCAATACCTAGTTCAATCTCGTTACCGGCAAGTCTCTTTACTTGTTCCGTAATACATCATCCTGCAACTAACTCATTAGTTGCAATGCTTGCAAGGCTTAAGTGATGTGCATTACCGAGAGGGCCCAGAGATACCTCTCCGACAATCGGAGTGACAAATCCTAATCTCGAAATACGCCAACCCAACAAGTACCTTCGGAGACACCTGTAGAGCACCTTTATAATCACCCAGTTACGTTGCGATGTTTGGTGGCACACAAAGTGTTCCTCCGATAAACGAGAGTTGCATAATCTCATAGTCATAGGAACATGTATAAGTCATGAAGAAAGCAATAGCAACAAACTAAACGATCAAGTG
Organism: Triticum aestivum; assembly: GCF_018294505.1. Taxonomy (NCBI): domain Eukaryota; kingdom Viridiplantae; phylum Streptophyta; class Magnoliopsida; order Poales; family Poaceae; genus Triticum; species Triticum aestivum. Next base: position 68,525,646 of record NC_057806.1, on the reverse strand, counting down.
CTATGCTAACGAAATGGGTCAAGTCAACCACATCATTCTCCTAATGATGTGATCTCGTTAATCAAATGACAACTCATGTCTATGGTTAGGAAACATAACCATCTTTGATCAACGAGCTAGTCAAGTAGAGGCATACTAGTGACACTCTGTTTGTCTATGTATTCACACATGTACTATGTTTCTGGTTAATACAATTCTAGCATGAATAATAAACATTTATCATGATATAAGGAAATAAATAATAACTTTATTATTGCCTCTAGGGCATATTTCCTTCAGCCTCCCACTTGCACTAGAGTCAATAATCTAGTTCACATCGCCATGTGATTTAACATCAATAGTTCACATCACCATGTGATTAACACCCATAGTTCACATCGACATGTGACCAACACCCAAAGGGTTTACTAGAGTCAATAATCTAGTTCACATCGCTATGTGATTAACACCCAAAGAGTACCGAGGTGTGATCATGTTTTGCTTGTGAGAGAAGTTTAGTCAACCAGTCTGCCACATTCAGGTCCGTAAGTATTTTGCAAATTTCTATGTCAACAATGCTCTGCATGGAGCTACTCTAGCTAATTGCTCCCACTTTCAATATGTATCTAGATTGAGACTTAGAGTCATCTGGATCAGTGTCAAAACTTGCATCGACGTAACCCTTTACGACGAACCTTTTGTCACCTCCATGATCGAGAAACATATCCTTATTCCTCTAAGGATAATTTTGACCAATGTCCAGTGATCTACTCCTAGATCACTATTGTACTCCCTTGCCAAAGTCAGGGCAGGGTATACAATATGTCTGGTACACAGCATGGCATACTTTATAGAACCTATGGCTGAGGCATAGGGAATGACTTTCATTCTCTCTCTATCTTCTGTCGTGGTCGGCTTTTGAGTCTTACTCAACTTCACACCTTTGTAACGCAGGCAAGAACTCCTTCTTTGACTATTCCATTTTGAACTACTTCAAAATCTTGTCAAGGTATGTACTCATTGAAAAACTTATCAAGCGTCTTGATCTATCTCTATAGATCTTGATGCTCAATATGTAAGCAACTTCACTGAGGTCTTTCTTTGAAAAACTCCTTTCAAACATTCCTTTATGCTTTGCAGAATAATTCTACATTATCTCCGATCAACAATATGTCTTTCACATATACTTATCAGAAATGCGGTAGTGCTCCCACTCACTTTCTTGTAAATATAGGCTTCACCGCAAGTCTGTATAAAACTATATGCTTTGATCAACTTATCAAAGCGTATATTCCAACTCCGAGATGCTTGCACCAGTCCATAGATGGATCGATGGAGCTTGCATATTTTGTTAGTACCTTTAGGATTGACAAAACCTTCTAGTTGCATCATATACAACTCTTCTTTAATAAATCCATTAAGGAATGCAGTTTTGTTTATACATTTGCCAGATTTCATAAAATGCGGCAATTTCTAACATGATTCGGACAGACTTAAGCATAGATACGAGTGAGAAACTCTCATCGTAGTCAACACCTTGAACTTGTTGAAAACCTTTTTGCGACAATTCTTGCTTTGTAGATAGTAACACTACTATCAGCGTCCGTCTTCCTCTTGAAGATCCATTTAATCTCAGTGGCTCGCTAATCATTGGGCAAGTCAATCAAAGTCCATACTTTGTTCTCATACATGGATCTCATCTCAGATTTCATGGCCTCAAGCCATTTCGCGGAATCTGGGCTCATCATCGCTTCCTCATAGTTCGTAGCCTCGTCATGGTCAAGTAACATGTCCTCCAGAACAGGATTACCGTACCACTCCGGTGCGGATCTCACTCTGGTTTACCTACGAGGTTCAGTAGTAACTTGATCTAAAGTTACATGATCATCATCATTAGCTTCCTCACTAATCGGTGTAGTAGTCACAGGAACAGATTTTTGTGATGAACTACTTTCCAATAAGGGAGCAGGTACAGTTACCTCATCAAGTTCTAATTTCCTCCCACTCACTTCTTTCGAGAGAATCTCTTTTTCTAGAAAGGATCCATTCAAAGCAACAAATATATTGCCTTCGGATCTGTGATAGAAGGTGTACCCAACATTTTCTTTTAGGTATCCTATGAAGACGCACTTCTCCGATTTGGGTTAGAGCTTATCAGGTTGAAACTTTTTCACATAAGCATTGCAACCTCAAACTTTAAGAAACGACAGCTTAGGTTTCTTGCCAAACCATAGTTCATACGGTGTCGTCTCAACGGATTTAGATGGTGCCCTATTTAACGTGAATGCAGTTGTCTCTAATGCATAACCCCAAAACGATAGTGGTAGATCGGTAATAGACATCATAGATCGCACCATATCTAATAAAGTATGGTTATGATGTTCGGACACACCATTATGATGTGGTGTTCCAGGTGGCGTGAGTAGTGAAACTATTTCACATTGTTTTTAACTGAAGGCCAAACTCGTGACTCAAATATTTTACTTCTGCGATCATATCGTAGAAACTTTCATTTTGTTACGATGATTCTCCACTTCACTCTGAAATTCTTTGAACTTTTCAAATGTTTCAGACTTGTGTTTCATCAAGTAGATATACTCATATCTGCTCAAATCATCTGTGAAGATCAGAAAATAATGATACCTACCACGAGCCTCAATATTCATCGGACCACATACATCAGTATGTATGATTTCCAACAAATCTGTTGCTCGCTCCATTGTTCTGGAGAACGGAGTCTTAGTCATCTTGCCCATGAGGCATGGTTCGCAAGCATCAACTGATTCATAATCAAGTGATTCCAGAACCCATCAGCATGGATTTTCTTCATGCGCTTTACACCAATATGACCTAAACGGCAGTGCCACAAATAAATTGCACCATCATTATTAACTTTGCATCTTTTGGTTTCAATATTATGAATACGTGTATCACTACGATCGAGATCCAACGAACCATTTTCATTGGGTGTGTAACCATATAAGGTTTTATTCATGTAAACAGAACAACAATTTATTCTCTTACTTAAATGAATAACAGTACTGCAATAAACATGATCAAATCATATTTATGCTCAACACAAACACCAAATAACACTTATTTAGGTTCAACACTAATCCCAAAAGTATAGGGAGTGTGCGATGATGATCATATCAATCTTGGAACCACTTCCAACACACATCATCACTTCACCCTTAACTAGTCTATGTTCATTCTGCAACTCCCGTTTTGAGTTACTACTCTTAGCAACTGAACCAGTATCAAATACCGAGGGGTTGCTACGAACACTAGTAAAATACAAATCAATAATCTGTATATCAAATATACCTTTGTTCACTTTTCCATCCTTCTTATCCGGCAAATACTTGGCGCAGTTCCGCTTCCAGTGACCAGTCCCTTTGTAGTAGAAGCACTTAGTCTCAAGATTAGGACTAGACTTGGGCTTCTTCACTTGAGCAGCAACTTGCTTGCCGTTCTTCTTGAAGTTCCCCTTCTTCCCTTTGCCCTTTTCTTGAAACTAGTGGTCTTGTCTACCATCAACACTTGATATTTTTCTTGATTTCTACCTTCGTCGATTTCAGCATTACGAAGAGCTTAGGAATCATTTCCATTATCCCTTGCATATCATAGTTCATCACGAAGTTCTACTAACTTGGTGATGGTGACTAGAGAATTCTGTCAATCACTATTTTATCTAGAAGATTAACACCCACTTGATTCAAGCGATTGTAGTACCCAGACAATCAGAGCACATGCTCACTGCTTGAGCTATTCTCCTCCATCTTTTAGCTAGAGAACTTGTTGGAGACTTCATATCTCTCAACTCGGGTATTTGTTTGAAATATTAACTTCAACTCCTGGAACATCTCATATGGTCCATGACGTTCAAAACATCTTTGAAGTCCCGATTCTAAGCCGTTTAAGCATGGTGCACTAAACTATCAAGTAGTCATCATATTGAGCTAGCCAAATGTTCATAACATCTGCATATGCTCCTGCAATAGGTTTGTCACCTAGCGGTGCATCAAAGACATCATTCTTCTATGCAGCAATGAAGATAAACCTCAGATCACGGATCCAATCCGCATCATTGCTACTAACATCTTTCAACTTAGTTTTCTCTAGGAACATATCAAAAATAAAACAGGGGAGCTAAACGCGAGCTATTGATCTACAACATAGATATGCTAATACTACCAGGACTAAGTTCATGATAAATTAAAGTTCAATTAATCATATTACTTAAGAACTCCCACTTAGATAGACATCCCTCTAATCCTCTAAGTGATCACGTGATCCAAATCAACTAAACCATGTCCGATCATCACATGAGATGGAGTAGTTTCAATGGTGAACATCACTATGTTGATCATATCTACTATATGATTCACGCTCGACCTGTCGGTCTCCGTGTTCCAAGGCTATATCTGTTATATGCTAGGCTCGTCAAGTTTAACCTGAGTATTCCGCGTGTGCAACTGTTTTGTACCCGTTGTATTTGTACATAGAGCCTATCACACCCGATCATCACGTGGTGTCTCAGCACGAAGAACTTTCGCAACGGTGCATACTCAAGGAGAACACTTATACTTTGATAATTTAGTGAGGGATCATCTTATAATGCTACCGTCAATCAAAGCAAGATAAGATGCATAAAAGATAAACATCACATGCAATCAATATAAGTGATATGATATGGCCATCATCATCTTGTACTTGTGATCTCCATCTCCGAAGTAACGTCATGATCACCACCGTCACCGGCGCGACACCTTGATCTCCATCGTAGCATCGTTGTTGTCTCGCCAATCTTATGCTTCCAGGACTATTGCTACCGCTTAGTGATAAAGTAAAGCATTACAGCGCGATTGCATTGCATACAATAAAGCGACAACCATATGGCTCCTGCCAGTTGCTGATAACTCGGTTACAAAACATGATCATCTCATACAATAAAATTTAGCATCATGTCTTGACCATATAACATCACAACATGACCTGCAAAAACAAGTTAGACATCCTCTACTTTGTTGTTGCAAGTTTTACGTGGCTGCTATGGGCTTAGCAAGAACCGTTCTTACCTACGCATCAAAACCATAACGATAGTTTGTCAAGTTGGTGCTGTTTTAACCTTCGCAAGGACCGGGCGTAGCCACACTTAAAGTTGGAGAAACTGACACCCGCCAGCCACCTATGTGCAAAGCACGTCGGTAGAACCAGTCTCGCGTAAGCGTACGCGTAATGTCGGTCCGGGCCGCTTCGTCCAACAATACCGCCGAACCAAAGTATGACATGCTGGTAAGCAGTATGACTTATATCGCCCACAACTCACTTGTGTTCTACTCGTGCATAACATCAACACATAAAACCTAGGCTCGAATACCACTGTTGGGGAACGTAGCAATTTCAAATATTTCCTACGCACACGCAAGATCATGGTGATGCATAGCAATGAGAGGGGAGAGTGTTGTCTACGTACCCTCGTAGACCGAAAGCGGAAGCGTTAGCACAACGCGGTTGATGTAGTCGTACGTCTTCACAGCCCGACCGATCAAGCACCGAAACTACGGCACCTCCGAGTTCTAGCACACGTTCAGCTCGATGACGATCCCCGGACTCCGATCCAGCAGAATGTCGGGGAAGAGTTCTATCAGCACGACGGCGTGGTGACGATCTTGATGTTCTATCGTCACAGGGCTTCGCCTAAGCACCGCTACAATATTATTGAGGATTATGGTGGAAGGGGGCACCGCACACGGCTAAGAGATCAATGATCAATTGTTGTGTCTTTGGGGTGCCCCCCTGCCCCCGTATATAAAGGAGCAAGGGAGGAGGAGGCCGGCCCTAGGAGGGGGCGTGCCATGTGTGGAGTCCTACTAGGACTCCCTAGTCCTAGTAGGATTCCACCTCCCATATGGAATAGGAAAAGTGGAAGGGAAAAGGAGAAGGAAGGAAGGGGGCGCCCCCTTTCCCTAGTCCAATTCGGACCAGACCAAGGGGAGGGGTGCGGCCACCCTTGAGGCCCTTTTCCTTCTTTCCCGTATGGCCCAATAAGGCCCAATACGTATTCCCGTAACTCTCTGGTACTCTGAAAAATACCCGAATCACTCGGAACCTTTCCGATGTCCGAATATAGTCGTCCAATATATCGATCTTTACGTCTCGACCATTTCGAGACTCCTCGTCATCTCCCCGATCTCATCCGGGACTCCGAACTCCTTCGGTACATCAAAAACTCATAAACTCATAATATAACTATCATCGAAACCTTAAGCGTGCGGACCCTACGGGTTCAAGAACAATGTAGACATGACCGAGACACGTCTCCGATCAATAACCAATAGCGGAACCTAGATGCTCATATTGTCTCCCACATATTCTACAAAGATCTTCATCGGTCAGACCGCATAACAACATACATTGTTCCCTTTGTCATCGGTATGTTACTTGCCCGAGATTCGATCGTCGGTATCTCAATACCTAGTTCAATCTCGTTACCGGCAAGTCTCTTTACTCGTTCTATAATATATCCTCCTACAACTAACTCATTAGTTGCAATGCTTGCAAGGCTTAAGTGATGTGCATTACCGAGAGGGCCCAGAGATACCTCTCCGACAATCGGAGTGACAAATCCTAATCTCGAAATACGCCAACCCAACAAGTACCTTCGGAGACACCTGTAGAGCACCTTTATAATCACCCAGTTACGTTGTGACGATTGGAGGCACACAAAGTGTTCCTCCGGTAAACAGGAGTTGCATAATCTCATAGTCATAGGAACATGTATAAGTCATGAAGAAAGCAATAGCAACAAACTAAACGATCAAGTGCTATGCTAACGAAATGGGTCAAGTCAATCACATCATTCTCCTAATGATGTGATCCCGTTAATCAAATGACAACTCATGTCTATGGTTAGGAAACATAACCATCTTTGATCAACGAGCTAGTCAAGTAGAGGCATACTAGTGACACTCTGTTTGTCTATGTATTCACACATCAAGTAGAGGCATACTAGTGACACTCTGTTTGTCTATGTATTCACACATGTATTATGTTTCCGGTTAATACAATTCTAGCATGAAGAATAAACATTTATCATGATATAAGGAAATAAATAATAACTTTATTATTGCCTCTAGGGCAAATTTTTTAACTCACCTCCCCCTACTACTCCCACCGCTGGCCAGGCCATCCCTCTACTCACCCACACCCCCTGTTATTCTACGACGATGGCAGCCTCACACCGCAGTGAACCAGTGAACCCTCGTACTCCTCTACGCGTGGGCATCCACTGCCGCGTCTTCCCCGGCTCCGTGTCGTCCCCTTCCTAGGCCCCGCCGTCGTCCACCGCCCTGGTGCTCTCGGCGCGGCGTGGTCAACTTGGTCAAGTAACGGCTTCCATCGGATGTGGACTATACGTGGAGAAGCTGGCAGCTGGGTCCACGGCCGCAGTAAGGAAGTGCCTCCTTATTACGTGCAAAATAATTATTCCTCCACCTGACAGCGGGGACCCACCAGATGGGCCACCGTATTTCGCAAAAAAAAAAGTTTGCCCCTGACTGCTGGGACCCACCAGCTACATCTTCACACGCAAGGAAGTGCGTCCGGGCAAAAAAAAACGATTCGCCCCCCTGACTGCTGGGACTCACGAGCTACATCTTCGCAGGCAAGGAAGTGTCTAACAGTCGGGACCCACCTGGTCGAAGCGTACGTATCGTTGTCATTCTGGTCGCGAACGTGTACGTACATATATACTGGTGGATGTAGAGGCGCGCATGTGTTGTAGTAGAGGCGAGTACGTGTCGTAGTAGAGGCGCACACGTAGCATGTACACGTACGTACAACGGCCAGGGTGCAAGAAAGAAAATACGGCCACGTATGTGTACATACGGGCAGGGTCTCGAACGCCTACTCGCGCACACGTACGGCCAGGGCTCGTGTACATGGCTAGGTCGGAACGGAGAAACAGCATCGTCGTCCTGTTCATGGGGAGGCAGCTTCATCGTCGTGTTCATGGGGAGGCAACGGAATGCGTCGTGTTCATGGGGAGGCAACGGAATGAGTCATGTTCATCAGGAGGCAATGGAACGCGTGGGAGCCAACCGGCTGGGTCGGAACGGAATGATGGGTCATGTTCATTGGGAGGGCTTGGACGGAACATGCGATGGAAACGAGGCCTGGCGTACCGCACAACGAAGGAAACGGACCTCCTACGTTCGGAACGGGGTCCTGTTGATCGGGAGGGGTCTGGCGTACCACAAAACGGAGGAAACGGACCTCCTACGGTCGAAACGGGGGTCTTGTTGATCGGGAGGGGTGTGGCGTACCGCAAAACGGATGAAACGGACTTGTGTTGGAGAGCTACGGTCGAAATGGGGGTCCTGTTCATCGGGAGGGGTGTGGCGTACCGCAAAACGGGACTCCACGGGATACTGTTCATCTCCACCGTCGACCTCCTCCAGCCTCCATGGGCTCCTGTTCATCCAACCTCCACCGCGCGCTACTCCACCGGCTACTGTTCAACCACCCCTCCACGGGCACCCCTCCACCGTCTACAGTTCCAGCCCTCCACACCATGGGGTCATGCTCAACCACCCCTCCACGGGCACCCCTCCATCGTCTACTGTTCATCCAGCCCTCCACCACACCACGGGGTCCTCTTCATCCAGAGGCAACGCCACCGCTCACTGTTCATCCAACCCCCCCCCCCCCCCCGCAACACTCACTTTTCATCCCAGAGGTAGCATCGGTCGGCTTCAGTTAGCAGCAGTAGCGAAGGAATCGCTCGATCGGGTTAAGTTAACATCCATCGATCGATCACTTGGGTTCAGTAACGCGTAGCCTGCAGTGCAATTGCTCGGGTTCAGTTAGAGCCCAACGCCTCGCTCGGGTTCAGTTAGAGCCAATGCCTCGCACACACACGCGTACGTGTACGAGAGAAACGCACATCTCTCGGCCCCCGACCTCCCACCGTAACTGGGAACTCCCCGAAATTTTCCTCCCCCTCGCTTCTACCATGGTTTTTTTCGTCATGGACGGCCCAAAGAATGTCATGCAGCTGCGTCTCCGGCCCGCCCAGGACAAAAAGCCCATTTTTTGTCATGATTTTTTGTCATAGAAGTAGGAGCCCACCACATATATGATGATACTGGGTTTTGTCACAATTATCGTCATAGAAGTGTCATATGTATGACAGAAAAAAAATTCATTCGGCCCAAAATGTCACGGATGTGTCTTTTTTTTGTAGTGTTGCCTTCCACGCCAAGTAGAGTCCCATCCGGACATGGGATGAAGTCTTCAATCTTGTATCTTCATAGTTCAACAGTCCGGCCAAAGGATATAGTCCGGCTGTCCGGAGACCCCCTAATCCAGGACTCCCTCAGTAGCCCCTGTACCAAGCTTCAATGACGATGAGTCCGGCGCGCAGTGTTGTCTTCGGCATTGCAAGGCGGGTTCCTCCTCCGAATACACCATGGAAGAGCTTGAAAGCAAGGATAGTGTCCGACCCTGCAAAATAAGTTCCACATACCACCGTAGAGAGAATAATACTTCCACAAATCTAATCTACTGACACGTTTTGACAGTATGACATCACTTCATGGCCCGGTTATTATTCGAACCGCTTTTCTTAACCAGCTTCGCACATATCGCGAGGCGGTTTTCTTGACACGTCTTGTCAAAGCAGAGATCGTGTTCCCCTTATCACAGGATTCTCATGAATACAGACGTGGGTAACCCAACCGCGCCATCAATTACGGCGCCTGGGGAACAAGCGATTTTGCCAGGAAAGTGGGGAGACTCATCGGCTCCTCCGCCCTTATAAAGGAAGTAAGGGACAAAGATTTAATTTTTTCACCCACGGCTTCTTCCTTCTAGCTTACCCATTCCCGCACACCCGAGCTCTAGCGCCCAAGCTTGCGTTCTTCTTCTCAAACCACTCCAATCATGTCCGGAGCAGGAGGCAAGTGGGTGGTCTCCTCCGTCACAAGGAGAACATCAAAAAGTTACGGGAAGTCGGATACCTAGCTGCGAATATCATGCACCGGCTGCCGAATGCGGGGCAGATCGTCCCAACGCCTGAACCCCATGAGAGGGTAGTTTTTCTTACCCATTTTCTCCGCGGACTGGGATTTCCTCTCCTCCCGTTTGTCCGCGGGCTCATGTTCTATTACGGGATGGATTTTCATGATCTGGCCCCCAACTTCATCCTCAACATCTCAGCGTTTATCGTCATGTGCGAGGCCTTCCTCTGCATCAGGCCCCACTTCGGCCTATGGCTGAAAACCTTCAATGTCAAACCGAAGGTGGTGGGTGGCCAGCAAGCAGAATGCGGAGGCGCCATGGTGGGCAAGATGCCTAATGTCACCTGGCTTGAGGGGTGGCAATCGGGGTGGTTCTACATCACCGAGCTGTGCGACTCCATCTGGGTGGCGGCCCCCAAATTTCGATCCAGAATACCCATGCGGCTCACCTCCTGGAAAAAGAAGGGCCTGTCCTGGGGGTTCTTCGATAGAGCTGACCGGACTCCAAACCTGCATCTAGAACATGACGAACAAGAAAATCAAGCTCGTCAATGTGGTCCAGGTTATGCTCTTTCGCCGGATCCTTCCGTGCCAACGACGGGTATTTATTTTGTGGGAGTTCGACTCGGCCTAGCACCAGACGCTGCGAGAGCTCTACGACACGACGCACGAGGATGTCTGGAGGGTGCTGTTCAAGGGCGCCGAGATGCCTCCCTCCCTCATCGAGGACCACGAACTCAGCGCAAAGCACCGCGCCCATCCGGTAGGCTTTTATATCTCTCAGGGTATTTATTTGCCCTGGTTTAGTTATGTGCTGGATCTAGGCTTTCATGTCATTAACAGGATTGGATAAAGACAGCGGAGCAGCTTGATTGCCTAGCCCCCTGCCTGAAGATCCTACAAACGCTCTTCTAACCAAGATGCTGACTCCGGCACCTTACGAGGTGCCGGAAAAGAAGGCCAAGAAGAAGGCCGCGGGGACCCGAAAGGGTCTCCGGCGCAAGGTTCTATCGGACTCATCATCCGATGAGTCTGACGCGCACCCCTCCCACGAAAACGAGGAGGAGAAAAGTTCTCCCCCCCAGTCGGGGGAGACAAGAAAAGGAAGGTCGACCCATCCGGGGAGGCCGAAGGGTCCAAGAAGGGAAAGACCCTCCCTCCGGACTATGCCACGACGGCCGCCGACAGCGGCGACGAGTGGCTACCTAGGGACAAGCCCCTGGTGAAGTCGTAAGTGTCCGGACACCATAGTACTTCATGGTATGTTTTATTGTACTGCCTTTGCTCACGCCGAACATGATTATGCAGTCCAGCCCAAGCTCATCTCGATGTACCCTCGTCGAGTGGCTCTTTGGGCTCGTCGGATATGAACAGCGGTTCTCATCCGACGGCTTCCATCCCTTGCCCTACGGACAACGCTGAGGTGTTGTCTCAAAAGGCATCGAGCCAAGGGGAGGTGATCCTGGGGGCACCTCACGGCGACCTCCCGGATCCTGGGTACCAAGGGAGCGAGGCTCCTACAGGCTTCGAGTTCGGGCCCCAGCCGGACACTGTGCCGGAACCTTTGATGGTTCCGGACTCCGGCAAGCGGTCCCCCATTAAGGGGGGCCAACCATCCGTGCCGGTGTCCTCCGCCCAACCAGAGGCACCAGACAACTTACTGGAAGCGCTTCACGGCACTTCCACCGATGAAGAGGATCGCACTATCATTAGTGTGGTGGTCAAGAAGGTTCAGTCCGCCAAAAACGGACTGACCGAAGCTTGCGCCAGCCTCCTAACAGGCTTTGAGGTAAGCATTCAAAATATAAGCAAATATTACCGCATAGATAGTAGCCCCTGATGCTCTGTTCGGCGTTCGCGAAGAAAAGCCAAATAGAGTATCAAATGATAACTCAGGAGTCTAATTAGAGTATGTCTATGTGTATGTGCAGGCTTCCCTGCTGGCCGCTGCCGCACGTACTTCGGAGGTCTCTGCGCTAAAGTAGGCCCTAAAGCGGTCCAAGGACGAGCTCGGCCATACCAAGGGGCAGCTCGGAGAGAGCAAAGGTAAGATATACCCCAGTTTATATAGTTAAAAAAGAAGTTCGGTGTAAAGTAATAGGATCATCATGCATTTGTCAGGGGCCACGACCAAGGTGGAGACCCTGAGGAAGGCGTTGTCCGAGGCCGAAGACAAAGTGGCTAAAGAACGCATTGAACGGGAGAAACAAGAAGCCCGAGTGGGCGAGGTGCAGCAAGAGCTCGAGGTTCTTGCCAAAAATCACGAGTCCTTGGAGCTTGACTCCAAGATGCGAGAGTGCGAGCTTGCGTAGGCGCTTGAAAGCGTCCGGAGTGCCAAGGTCGAAGCCCACATGGCCCTCCAGGAGATTTATGAGCCGAAGAAGATAGCAGCGGGTAAGGCATTCAATATGCAAAGCAAGCATGTGAAGGAGACTTTCCTTTTTCTTACCCGAGTTCGGAGCTCTCCAGGAGCGTTTGCAAATCTTCCCCGCAGTGTGCTAGATTTCGCGGAGTTTTACCAGGCTGAGGAGGGGAGCTCAATGGAGAAGTTGTTCTGGTCTCGGTATACTAGGACCGAACACTCCGTGTCCTTGAGCGACCAGCTGAAGCAGTTTGTTGAACTTCACAAGGTGGCCGAATAGGCCATGAGGGGCCTTATAGTCCGAATGTGGCCTGGCGAGCCCCTGTCCGGCAGCTACTTCGGTCTGGTGAGGCGGCTGGTCGAAGCCTGCCCACGGCTTGAAGTTATCAAGCGGTCCATCTGCATCGAAGGTGCACGCAGGGCTTTTGCCCGGGCGAAGGTGCACTGGGCGAAGCTGGACGCCGTGAAGATTGTGAAGGAAGGGCCGCCGGAGGGCAACGAGCATCGCTGCCCCGAGAATTACTATGAGAGCGTCCTGAAGGGTTCCCGCTTAGTGGCAGATGAGTGTGCCAAGGATGTAATTTTTGAATGAACATGCCCATGAGATCCTGTAATATGAAACGAGTTCTTTTGCGCCATGCGACGCTTTCTTAATTTAAAATATTACCTTCTGTGCGGTCGTTTATAAAATCTGAGAGTTGGCCAGTCGTTGGCTTCTACCTCCATATAACTAGTACTGGGGTGTTCGGGGTAAATCTGAACACTCTTTACCCCAATTTTGGGTCCTTCAAGGGAGGTGTTCAGCGCAACGAACCAGGCAATCGGACTATAATGCTTTATCACTCTCACTTAGCCATAGAAGTCTATGATTTTAAATTTTTGGCGAAGCCCCTGGTATTCGGAGGGCCGAATTTGGCGCGCTATACACGCCTAAGCCAGACAAGGCCGACTCCTCTCCCGAAGCAGAAAAAGTCTTTAAGGACTTGAGACCTCTCGAACAGCGACCAGTCTCTCGCGTTATCATGACAGTCAGTTTTTGGCTTTCTCTACTGAGGTGCTCGTCCGAAAGTACCGGGACACAATTGCAGCAGTTCTCCCACCGCTACTGTCGTGGAATTGTCACGACAGATGTCCTTAGTGTCAGGACTTAGTCGCGAGGCCAACGCATCTATGTGGTAGCTTGAGAGGGGTTGAGCGGGTCGAGAGACGCGATCTTTTACCCAGGTTCGGCCCCTCACGATGGAGGTAAAATCCTACTTCCTGCTTCATTTATATTGATGATGATGACCATGGTTACAAAAGTGCTCTTATCTCGAGAGCTATTGTCTAAACCTAACTTGTCCAACTTGTGGAACTTGTGAATATTGTCCCTCTTCTCCTCTTGGGGTGCCCTGCCCCTCCTTATATATGTTGAAGGGGCGGGTTACATGTGGAGTCCTATTAGGATTAGGACTAGTCTATCTTCTAATACAAATCGGATACAAGTCCAGGTCTTAACTCCTTGTAAGATAAATGTTCCTCATGCCTTTCCTCTTAAACCAGCCCACCATTGACATAAACAGGCCTTCTGGGCCTTGGGCCTTGTCATTCATCTGACCCATCCGCCGGGTCATAAGTGTGTCATAATGTTCCGGCGGATTGCTTGTAAACTGCCAGGTCAGGGCAGGTCGCCAGTGAATCGCCAAGTGTAAACCGGGTCTCAAGTAAACCGCCAAGTCCAGCCGGGTCACCAATGAGTCTTCAGGCTCGTGAATCGTCATACCAGTGAACCGCCAGACATGTAAATCGCCAATCCTCTGGCGCTTTACCAATGAAACGCCTAGTCTGTCCGGGTTATACTTCCGGCCGGTTTACGCCGTGGGGTATATCCCCGACATTAGCCCCCAAGTTTAACTTGGATTTATCCATGGTAAACTTATGCTGCAAAATAAACACAAGAACAAATTTGACAGGTTATGCTCCGGGTTAAGATTTCTTGTAAACCGGTACCTGATGATCCTTAAGTCCTTGTCATTTCCTCCTTCTAGAAAATCCGGGTTAACAAGCCAGCTTCATGCTCAATTTGCTGACATTGGTTTGTCATAGATAAATATTGTGAAGAATAACTCCTTTGACTTCAGCTCCCAATGCTTAACAAAAATATTGGCCTTTGAAATACTCATTTGATCTTCAGTCGGTTTAAGAATGTATAACTTGCCGGTTTGATAATGTAGAACTGTGCCGGTTTATCATTGTCGGGTTACAAATATTGATGGCACCAGGTCATAATTGTAGTTAGCCTGAAGCTTGAAAATATACCTCTTATATGCCTATCACTTGTAGCCCCCAGGTCTTAAGAAGGTAGCATAGCAACAACTTAAGACTTGCTTCAATATGAATATCACAATCTTGAAGAAATCCAGGTTGTTCATCTCAATCACTAGTTAGAATTGAGTATTCCACATATGTAGCCCCCAAGTGCCAGGTTGTCATGCTTGCAGCAACCTGGGACTTGTAATTGCTTGATGCTCATAGAAACTTCAAGCAGTGTAGTCCCCAAGGGCCGGCTTAGTAAGATAATATTGAGTTGGGACTTTGATATATTCTTCAATGAAAATAACATCATATGATGTAACCCACATCATGGGGCTTGAATTCACGTCCACAAGGTTAAGAACCTTGTGCTTTACCAACTGAGCAGTGGACCCTTCAATGTAATGGATAAAAAGCTTTGTACCTTAAATTGTTGACAGAGGCAATTGGTAGCCCCCAAGGGCCGGCTCATTACAATGTGATGAGTCGGGTCTTCAATAAGGTGAACAAAAAGTGACTTTGCATTAGCCCCCAAGTGTCATGGTGCATGCTTGCAGCGACATGAGACTTGTGTATTTGATGTAATTTCAATTTGAATAATGTAGCCCCCAAGTGTCGGGTTGTAAGCCTGCAGCGACTCGGCACTATTCCTTCCATTGTAGAATAAATCATATCCTTTGATAACATAATAGCCATTGCGCTAAAGCGACTTTGAAAACTTAATAATACCGGTTATTAATAACCATAAAAATCCAGCCATGTTGGCTATTCAAGATAATATAATCCGGTGAAAACCTTATTCATTCAATATCATAATGAAAATTCAACCAAGTTTGGCTATTTGAATAATATAACCAAATGATGTATAAGCACATGATTCCAATGGCGCAATCCAAATATATATATACTGGCGACTATAGTCCAAATCCAGGCCGGTTTTAACAAACCTGTTTCTGCGTATAACAAGTTTAAAGTGTCCTGGCGATTTATTGCCGGACGGGTCATTATGCCCAACATATAACCCGGGTTTATAACCAAGGCTGCACTTAAGAATAATCAAATATGAAATAGATCATACCTGTGACATTGAATCACATCATTGGTTTACCAACTTTTTTTAGTAAGGGTGATAACCCAAATCTTGAGTATGATAACTCCCTTCATAGTGTGCCGGTTTATGATAAAACCGTACCGGGTTGTGATAAACACTGGTTTAACCATATATAATACTGGCGACTCGTAGTCAAACCAGACCGGGCTGATAGTCTCCGGATTATAATTTGATCGTGTACTGACAACTTGTAGTTGAAAGTCGAGCCGGGTTGATAAACACCGGTTTACTCCATAATAGGATGGTAACAGAAAATCAAACCGGGCAGATAGTCTCCGGATTTTGACCGTGTTCCGTCAATTTGTAATTGACAGTCGAAACAGTTTAAGAATTTGTCGGTTTTCAAAACGCAACAAAAGAAATATATGTCTAAATGAAACAAAATTTCAAAGGCAATGATAAAACAATTGGCAAAAAAGAAGCAATTGAGGTCATCAAATGGCATTACCATGGTCGGACACGACCAAGCCCCCAATAGGCGTAGCTATGGTTCAAGTTAGCTAGGTCCCCAAATGATGCAGTGGCATTATGCCGATCAAGAGGCGTAGCGATGGTTCGGGTTCGACCAAAGCCCCCAAGTGATTCTGTGGCCTTAGGTCGATCAAGAGGCGTGACTGGTTCAGACATGACCAAGTCCCCAAGTGATCTGGCGGCATTCGCCTATCAAAAGGTGTTGCATTGGTTCAGACATGACCAAGCCCCCAAGTGATGTTGTGGCACTAGGGCGATCAAGAGGCGTGAGTATGGTTCAGACGTGACCACAAGTCCCCAAGTGATCAATAACATGATAAGCCAATAAGGCATGATACCCATGTTTGAACCGCGCATCATGGCAGCAGGTCCTCTTTGGCACCTTTTAACTTTTTGCAAGAGATAAATCCATCTTGAACCGGATGTTAAACCGGATATTGAGAGCTTCAAAGCTTTGTGGGAGATATCTTTCCCTTGAACCGGATTTTAAACCGGAATCTTCACTTTCAGCCGGAAATTTTCTGACGGCCTTTAAAATTTGCACCAATATGACGGTTTAGGGTCCTGCATTTAGATAACTTTACAAGCCGGAGTAATTGCTCTTTCAAAGAAAGCAATATATAATATAAAAATATATTGGATGGATTTCACCTTATATGTCAGTCCAGTTGATATCCATTGCGGTGTTATACGCCAGTACGGACAAAAGAGTCGGCCGCGGCATTGCTGATGTAGTCCAGGCTGCGGGGCCGGCGGTCTGTGTTCTGGTTCACCAGTGTGATATGCACAAATGCCGGCGCAGAACAGCTATCGCGCGTCGTCCGTAGTAGGGCATCACTTTTATAGTGAGCACTTGTCCTGTATAGAAAGATATAGGCCAGAGTAATCGTTCTTGGAAAAACAATATGTATAAAAAAGAAACAGATGGAAAAGATAGCACCTGGAAATTTAATTGGTCGTGCTACCAGCAAGTAGTAGCATGCTTTTTGTCTGCACGTATCGACTACTCCACAGTAAGCCGGCCAGAAAACATGCCATGGCCTGATGACTGTTAGCACCAGGATTTGACCCTCAAGTCGCTGGTTCAACTCCCACGGCCTGCTCCTTTACCTTCAGGTACTACTTGCTAGATTGATTCTATGTGCTTTCCTACTTAGGCTTCAGAGAGCCTGGCAGTGGCAGGACGAGCCCAAGGCGGCTCAAAAAACCAGGGGCGGCACTGACGCGGTGAACTAGAAGCCAAACCGGGGGGTATGATTGTGGACTTTGGTAGCATCCAGCAGTTCAACACGAGGCCGAGGGGACGCGGTTATGGATGCCTCAAGGCCGGTCCAGTAGAAGCAGATTGCGGCGACAGTAGCGGAACTGGAGCGGAGGTTCGCAGGCGTAGCCTTGTGCAGCGGTGAACCAGACCGGGTCGGCTGCTGGGGTAGACAGAGCTGGCAAGGGCGCTCGTGGCCGGGCGGAGCTGGCAATGCGATCAAGGTGAGGTGCAGCAGTTTGCAGCAGAGGCAAGGCCGGCTCAACGCACGGACCGACCGAGGCCATGACAGCGGCACAGGCAGAACCCCAACATGGGTGGAGATGATCCTTTGATACTTGGTGGCTCGACGGCAGTGGATTGGAGGCGGCTTGAGGTGGAGCAAGGCGAGGCCACCTTGGCACAGTGGCCGTGGCAGGTCGATGTAGCAGCTTGGAGGTGAAGGCGAGGCTGGCTCGATGCAGGTGTTACCGCCAGCAGCTTGCCGCAAAGTCATAGACGAGCCAACGGCGGAACCCGAGTCAACGGAGACGTCCGCTTCCGGGTCGTGGCTGGATCCATTGACTCACGTCCGTGTTCCCTTCAGGGTGGTGGCCCTTTTTCCTACTTTGACTTTTCTTCCATCTAAATCTTTCAAGCCCAACGAATCGTGGCTCTGGCCATTGAGAAATACTAAACCATCCTAGTCTTTTGCTTGATATGACCAGTAGTACTTGTTTGATTAATACGTGTGCCTGCAGCTGCGGTGGCTCAAAGCGAGGTGGATGCGGTCGCGGTCTGGTAGCCAGGCATGGCGCAGAGGCAGCTGCTCGAAGCGAGTTCGTCCGAGTCATTCTTTGTTTGACTTTTCCTCCATGCCCAAAGTAGCAGCAGGAGCTACTATAATTGATTCCATCGGGGCTTGTAGCCTGGGACTTCTCTTCGTGGAATGGAAACAGCTGGGCCGATTGGATCGCTGCTTGTGGATGTACTAGTAAACATTGGATTCAATCACCAAACCTACAGTGGAAATTGCTGACAGATTCGGTTGATTACCGCATTACGTTTGGCTTCGTCTCGATCTCGGCGAGTTGTACTGCCAACTCGTGGCTATGAACAAATCATAACCCTAATTTCTTTTGTATCTGAATTTTGTATATGCCACCGCTGAAAACTTCTTTTGATCTTGATGGATGAACTTGTAGTTGATACGATTTTTTTTTCATGCCGGCTCTTGCTGATCCGGCAGGTCGTAGCTTCTCGGTCCCTGAAAGAGATCCCTTGAAGAACTCAATACCACCGTGCGCAGGCCCCACAGTGGGCGCCAACTGTCGTGGAATTGTCACGGCAGATGTCCTTAGTGTCAGGACTTAGTCGCGAGGCCAACGCATCTATGTGGTAGCTTGAGAGGGGTTGAGCAAGACGAGAGACGCGATGTTTTACCCAGGTTCGGCCCCTCACGGTGGAGGTAAAAGCCTACATCCTGCTTCATTGATATTGATGATGATGACCACGGTTACAAAAGTGCTCTTATCTTGAGAGCTATTGTCTAAACCTAACTTGTCCAACTTGTGGAACTTGTGAATCTTGTCCCTCTTCTCCTCTTGGGGTGCCCTGCCCCTCCTTATATATGTTGAAGGGGTGGGTTACATGTGGAGTCCTATTAGGATTAGGACTAGTCTATCTTCTAATACAAACCGGATACAAGTCCAGGTCTTAACTCCTTGTAAGATAAATGTTCCTCATGCCTTTCCTCTTAAACCGGCCCACCATTGACATAAATCGGCCTTCTGGGCCTTGGGCCTTGTCATTCATCTGACCCATCCGCCGGGTCACAAGTGTGTCATAATGTTCCGGCGGATTGCTTGTAAACCGCCAGGTCAGTGCAGGTCGCCAGTGAATCGCCAAGTGTAAACCGGGTCTCAAGTAAACCGCCAAGTCCAGCCGGGTCACCAATGAGTCTTCAGGCTCGTGAATCGTCATACCAGTGAACCGCCGGACACGTAAATCGCCAATCCTCTGGCGGTTTACCAATGAAACGCCTAGTCCGGCCGGGTTATACTTCCGGTCGGTTTACGCCGCGGGGTATATCCCCGACAGCTACCTTAGCCGATATAGCAGAACATAAGGTACCAAAGCATGGGAGCCGGGCAACCTAAATTTGACCCAAGACATGATTCGGAGCTGATGCATATAATGCTATAAGTTCGGGGTGCCACACTGTCGAAAGTGTTCAGACTTCTTGCGCTGTATTATGGGGTAAACGAGAGCCCCTGGCGTACTGACCGTACCCGAGCGTACAGGTGCGGAATGTCGTAGATGGACATACAAGAGAAAGAGAAAAACTTAAATAATGCAATGACAGATTAATAATATGCATTGTTATTTGAATAATACGTCGAAGCGTACTGGTACAAGTAGTGCAATAAGCATAAAGTAGGACAATTCAAAATGTCCTATCCCAAGGCAAGCTACGCATAAATAGTGAAAAGCGGTTATATCAAGTATTACTAGAGACCACCTGGCGGTTCCCGTGTTCATCTTAGCTTCTTGCCGCCGGTTGTTGCTTCCAGAATGTGTCCAGCAATCGGAATGCCGGAAAGGGCTTCCGAAGAGTTAGGCCCTGAAAGAGAAAAGGAATGTCAAAGGTATACAACCCCTGGTGTGGTTAAGCCACAATGCGGGGCGTGTCCTGATTGTGCCCCTGCCTATGTCCATGGTATTTTCAATGTGTAGTTATGTACATGTGGCACGAATTTCGTCGCTGCACGTGGACTGGTACGGGGGCCGGATTGCTAAGCGAGCGCTGATCGCGCCAGGCGATCCTGTTGCAGATTGTTCCGGACTCGCTTGAAGGTGTCCGGGGGCTGCAGCGCCGAATGAGTGGTCTGCCTGAACAGGCTTCTTCGTGCCTCTGCTGCAAGGGCCGCAGTGTGCTCTTCCGTATGGAGCGAGCGTTCTGTGCTTCCATTTACTGTTATGACCCCGCGGGGTACTGGCATCTTGAGCTTGAAGTATCCGTAATGCGGAACTGCATTGAATTTTGCAAATGTTGTCCGTCCGAGCAGTGCATGATAGCCACTGCGAAACGGGACGATGTCGAAGATTAACTCTTCGCTTCGGAAGTTATCCGGCGATCCAAAGACCACTTCCAGTGTGATTGAGCCTGTGCAATGGGCCTCTACACCTGGGATGACGCCTTTAAAGGTGGTTTTGCTGGGTTTGATCCTTGAGGGGTCGATACCCATTTTTCACACTGTATCCTGATAAAGCAGGTTCAGGCTGCTGCCGCCGTCCATAAGGACTCGAGTGAGGTGAAATCCGTCAATGATGGGGTCTAGGACCAGTGCGGCGGATCCGCCATGACGGATACTAGTGGGGTGGTCCCTGCGATCGAAGGTGATCGGAGAAGCAGACCATGGGTTGAACTTCGGGGCGATGGGCTCCATCGCGTAGATGTCCCTTAGTACACGCTTCCGCTCCCTCTTGGGAATGTGGGTTGCGTATATCATGTTCACCATCTTCACTTGTCGGGGAAACCCCTTCTGTCCTCCTGTGTTCGGCGGCCGGGGCTCCTCCTCGTCATCGATATGCAGCCCCTTCTCCTTATTTTCGGCATTTATCTTGCCGGCCTGCTTGAACACCCAGCATTCTCTGTTGGTGTGATTGGCTGGCTTGTCGGGGGTGCCGTGGATTTGACACGAGTGATCCAGTATGCGATCCAAACTGGACGGAGCCAGAGTATTTCTTTTAAATGGCTTTTCCCCTGACCGGATCTAGAGCCTCTGAATCCGGCATTGACTGTCGTATCTTTAGTGTTATCGTTGTTATTGCGGGTCATGAGTGTTGTGAGGGCTGCCATAGATTTCGGCTTTTCTTGGCCGAGGTGGCGGGCGAGCCACTCATTGTGGATGTTATGCTTGAATGCCACTAGGGCCTCTGCATCCGGACAGTCTACAATTTGATTTTTCTTAGTCAGGAACTGTGTCCAGAATTGTCTGGCCGATTCCCCTGGCTGCTGGGTTATGTGCCTCAAGTCATCAGCATCCGGTGGCCGCACATAAGTGCCTTGGAAGTTGTCAAGAAATGCATCTTCCAAATCCTCCCAACTGCCAATGAAATCTGCTGGCAAGCTATTCAGCCAATGCCGAGCTGGTCCTTTGAGTTTTAGTGGGAGGTACTTGATGGCATGTAGATCGTCACCGCGAGCCTTGTGGATATGAAGGAGGAAATCCTCAATCCATATAGCGGGATCTGTTGTGCCATTGTATGCTTAGATATTTACGGGTTTGAAACCCTCTGGGAATTCATGATTCATAACTTCATCAGTGAAGCATAGGGGGTGTGCGGCGCCTCTGTGCCAGGCTATATCCCGACGTAGTTCGTATGAGTCTTGTCTGCTGTATTCGGCCCGGCCGGATTTACTCTTAGTGTATCGGACGCGACGATCATCGTCCCGTGTGGGCGCATGTGCCCTTGTCCCGTATATTGACCTTGTGATTTTTGCCTTACTGTCCAAGATGTCTCGCAGGTCCTCTGTGCTGCCCCAGGCCTTAGTATTTTTAACTGAGTGGCGACAGGGTGCGGTCTGAATTTTAGGCTGAAACGCCTCTCTGGCTCGGCCGCGTAGTGGCCGGTCAGCCGCATCGTACACTGGTGAATGAGGTTTCAATGCTTCCTCCTCGAGATGAGGTAGCAACCTGCGTTTTGGGTAACTCTTGGATGGGCGCTCGAGTTAATGCTCTTGGCCGCAAGGACTTCGGTCCATCTGTCTGCTAACAGGTCTTGATCAGCTTGAAGATGTTGCTGTTTCTTCTTTAGGCTATTTGCCATGGACATAAGTCGACGCTTGAAGCACTCTTGCTCGATGGGGTCCTCAGGCACGATAAACTCGTCGTCGCCGAGGCTCGCTTCGTCTTCGGAGAGAGGCATGCAATTGTCCTCTTCCGGTTCTCCATCTGCTGCCTGCTCTGGAGGGCTAGCTTGTTCGTCCTCTAGCTCTACACCGTGCTGGAGGGGATTGTTGTTGTCTTTGGCGCTATCCGGAGTGTTATTATCTCCTGTGTCGGTATCACTGCTCTTGCTGTGGCGAGACTTAGAGCAGCGCCGCTGGCGTTGGCGCTTGGGTTGTGTAACACCCCGGATGTAACTTTCCCTATTTGTACTCCAACTCTTGCCGTTTCCGGCGTTAAGTTATTTTATTTCCTCGGGTTCGGGTTTTTGTCTCCGTGTGTTGTTGTCATTGTCATGCATCTCATGTCATGTCATCATGTGCATTGCATTTGCATATGTGTTCGTCTCATGCATTCGAGCTTTTTCCCCGTTGTCCGATTTGCATTCCGGCGCTTCGTTCTCCTCCGGTGGTCATTTCTAGCTTTCTTTAGTGTGTGGGGATTAAACATTTCCGGATTGGACCGAGACTTGCCAAGCGGTCTTGGTTTACTACCGGTAGACCGCCTGTCAAGTTTCGTATCATTTGGACTTCATTTGATACTCCAACGGTTAACCGAGGGACCGAAAAGGCCTCATGTGTGTTGCAGCCCAACACCCCTCCAATTTGGCCCAAAACCCACCAAACTCTGCTCCTTCACCTAGAGGGTTTGACAACGATCGCGTGGCCGAAAACCGCACCTCATTTGGACTCTCCTAGCTCCACTTATGCCTATAAATAGGACCCCCCGAATTTCGGATCTCTCCCTCTCCCCGAAACCCTAAATCCTTTTCCGCCGCGCCGGACGTGTCCGACCCGTGCCGGACGTGTCCGACCCGCGTCGGACGTGTCTGACCCGCCGCCCGCCGCCGCCCGCAGCCAGTGGCTCGCCGCCACGTGGCATCGCCACCTCGCCGCCGCCGCGGCCCGGGAGGCCCAGATCGGGCCCCCGCGAGCCCGAGCCGCCCCGCGCCTCCTCGCCTCGGTCGCCGCCGCCTCCCTCAGCTCCGGTGGGCGCCGCCGCCGTGGGCCACCGCCCAGCCGCCGCCTCCTGCTCCGTCCGGCCGCTCCGGCCTCCTCCGACCTCCCCGGCGCCCCCCGGTCTTCTTCCTCTCCAACGAACCTCGACTTCCGTGCTCTGGTGAACAGTGCGCGCCGGTGAGCCTCGGGAAGCGTGCAGATCTGAGATCTGAAATTTGACGGTTGACTTTTATCCCCAAAACCCTAATTTTTAAGCAAACTTTTACCAGTGATATCTCCGCATCCGTAGCTCCGTTTTGGACATATAGTATATCAAAATGTTCATCTCGATGAGTATATCATTACATTCCATTGCATCATTTTCATTTGAGTTCATCTTGATGCCCGAAATGCTGTTAGAAGAGGCCTTCGTGAGTTAATTGTCAGCTCTCCTAGTTCATCACTTTTGTCATTTTTGCCATGATTAATGTGTGCGTGCTATGCCCGTGAGTTCTTCATATGTTTTGTTAAGGGTTTTGTCATCTATCCAGAGGTGCAAGCCATGTATTTTTAGGATGTGTGTGGTGACTTGTGCAAGCTTGCAAAGTGGTGCACTTGCTAATTCTGTTTTCAGGGACTTAGTTATTTCACTAAGTCCTGGGATTGTTTAGTTCATGATGCCATATGTTCTTGTTGTTTCCTAGTGATCCGGGCCTCTTTTGAGGATGATCAGTAAGGGAGTTTTGTTAATATTATTATGCTCTATCCATCCATGTCTTTTTTTGCAATTATGGAGCACCCTAGCTTGAGTCAATCGAGCTCTACTTTTGCTTCGTTGTGAATCTAGGCAGATCGTCAACTTGTTTGCGATTTTGCCGATGTTATTATAATTGATCCGTGCATGCTATGCCATTGTTCTTGCCATGTCTAGCTTGTGTTTTGTGCCTTCTTTATGGGTATATGCTTGTCTTGCCATGACTTGCACCATGGTGAGTGCATCGAGCTCGTAAACATGCCTTCGTGAGTTATATTTCAGCATGTCCCAGTTTTCACTAAGTCTGAAAGCTGATTATGTTTTTGCTATGTTCGTGTGCTTGTTACTATATGTTGTGATCCCTTTTGGCTCAAGGTCATTAAGGGACTTTTGTTAAGCTTGTTGAGTAGCTCCGTGCCATGTCTTTCTTTGTCATGTTCAGGTCCTGTAGCATGTTGTTTTGTTGCTCCGAAGAGGGCTATATGATCTGAAATTCCAGACAAGTGTTAATTTCACTAAGTCTGAGATCTGTTTTACCATTTGCGTTTTTGCCATGCTTGTTTGAACATCCTAATGGATGAATTGGCCGTAGCTCAGTGCTAGACTTTTGTTAACCATCTTGTGTGCATTCCTGCCATGTATTTTTTTGTCATGTTTGGGTTCTGTAGCATGTTCATCTCATTGCATTTAGATGCCTACTTGCTGTAAATCGCAGACCGGTGTCATTTTTGAATCGCTTGCCTTTTCCAAACCGTAACTCCGATTCCGGCGTTCTTTATATCGTTTTCAAGAGATTTCATCTCATCTTTCCAGTGGCACCCTTGGAATTCCAAGTTGAGGCCAGGTTCATGCATTTCCTGTCATATCTTGCATTTTGCATCCCGCATAGCATATCATCATTGCATCATATCGCTTGATCCTTGCACGTGGTTGATTGTGTCCTTGTTGCTTGTTTGTCTTGTTTGGGTAGAGCCGGGAGACGAGTTCGCTAATGAGGAGCCCGTTGAGTTTGCTTTTGAGGATCCAGTCAACTCTGACAACTGTGCAGGCAAGATGATCATACCCTCGAAATCACTACTATCTTTGCTATGCTAGTTTGCTCGCTCTTTTGCTATGCCTTTGCTACGATGCCTACCACTTGCTTGCAAGCCTCTCAAATTGCCATGTCAAACCTCTAACCCACCATTGTCCTAGCAAACCGTTGATTGGCTATGTTACCGCTTTGCTCAGCCCCTTTTATAGCGTTGCTAGTTGCAGGTGAAGATTGGAGGCCGTTCCTTGTTGGAACATTTATTTACTTGTTGGGATATCATTATATTGCTATGTTATCTTAATGCATCTATATACTTGGTAAAGGGTGGAAGGCTCGGCCTCTCGCCTAGTGTTTTGTTCCACTCTTGCCGCCCTAGTTTCCGTCATATCGGTGTTATGTTCCCGGATTTTGCGTTCCTTACGCGGTTGGGTTATAATGGGAACCCCTTGATAGTTCGCCTTGATTAAAGGTTTTCCAGCAATGCCCAACCTTGGTTTTACCATTTGCCACCTAGCCCTTTTCTTTCCCTTGGGTTCTGCAGACTCAAGGGTCATCTTATTTTAATCCCCCCCGGGCCAGTGCTCCTCTGAGTGTTGGTCCACCTGTCAGCTGCCGGTGGCCACCAGGGGCAACTCTGGGCTGGCCTACCCGTACCTAAGACAATCTAAGTGTGCCCTGAGAAAGAGATATGTGCAGCTCCTATCGGGATTTGTCGGCACATTCGGGCGGTGTTGCTGGTCTTGTTTTAACCTGTCGAAGTGTCTTGAATTACCGAGATACCGAGGCTGATCGGAACATCTTGAGAGGAGGTCTATTCCTTCGTTGACCGTGAGAGCTTGTCATGGGCTAAGTTGGGACTCCTCTGCAGGGATTTGAACTTTCGAAAGCCGTGCCCGCGGTTATGGGCAGATGGGAATTTGTTAATGTCCGGTTGTAGATAACTTGAACCTTAATTAATTAAAATGAATCAACTGAGTGTGTTACCGTGATGGCCTCTTCTCGGCGGAGTCCGGGAAGTGGACACGGTGTTGGAGTAATGTTTGCGCAGGTTGCCCTCTAGTTTCTCGCTCGTGCTTTGCCTCCTCTTCTCGCTCTCTTTTGCGAATAAGTTAGCCACCATACTTGCTAGTCGCTTGCTGCAGCTCCACTCATATTTTTACCTTGCCATACCTATAAGCTTAAATAGTCTTGATCGCGAGGGTGCGAGATTGCTGAGTCCCTGTGGCTCACAGATTACTATTACACCAGATGCAGGGCCTGATGATTCCGCTCCAGGAGACGCGTATGAGCTCAAGTGGGAGTTCGACGACGACTCACAACGTTACTATGTCTCCTTTCCCGATGATCAGTAGTGGTGCCTAGTTGGGGGTGATTGGGACCGTGTCGCATGTTGGGTTCTCTTTCATTTTGGCACCGTAGTCGAGCCATGAGTGTTTGGATGATGTAATGTTATTTATGTACTTGATTGACGTGGCGAGTGTAAGCCAACTATGTTATCTCCCCTTTATTATTTACATTACATGGGATGTTGTGAAGATTGCCTAACTTGCGACATATGCCTTCAATGTGATTATATCTCTAAGTCGTGCCTCGACACGTGGGAGCTATAGTCGCATCGAGGGTGTTACAAGTTGGTAATCAGAGCCTTCCCCGACCTTAGGAGCCCCATTGCTTGATCGTTTTTAGCGGCCGAGTTGTGTCTAGAAAAATGTTTTGAGTCTTTAGGAATTATATATCAGAGAGATTAGGAATTCTTTTTACTTCCTAGTATCCTCATCGCTCCGGTAAGGCTTCCTAACGTAGAGTTTTGACTCTTCTCTTCTCAAATTTCACTAAAAAAAATTTAGGATCACGCGGGTATCTTGGAATCGTTCCGATGGTTTATGATGAGAACATTGTCTTGGTGCCTCCTGTCAGGGGTTTAGTGGAAGTGTCCCGGGGAGTTGAGCTCTGAGGTGTTTTCATCATAATTTTATCGTTGCAGTTCTGGAATACCTGAGTCTAGTACGCCGACATCGAAAATCTCTTTTATGCAGTTTGTTGGTGAGATAACCTCGACGCCACCCAGTACTGGGGCGGGAGTTCGGGAGTATCGCCATAACTTGTATAACGGATGCTTTTCGAAGGTTGAGGTAGATGGTTTCCGAAGGTTTCTTGGTTATGTCTTGAAGGATGGATACAGCTGGATGTAGGATTTGCTAGTTTGGGTGAGATATTATGCTTCCCCTGTATCCCCAACACCTGATTGCTTAACCGGAAAGGTTCGGGAGTTTCATAGGTGGGAATTCTAGTAGCTCTAGTTTTTCTTCCACGGATATTGGTTTGAGATTGGGATTTCTTACCGATTATTCGTTCTTCATCCACACCTTGTTGATTTATTTCTCTACCTTAATTCTACGTGGCTTCTCAATTTATGGATATGTGACCATTTCAAGAGGAATGCATTCGTTCATTTTGTTCGGATGTGAAGACTATATGTTGCAATTTTCATTCCGTTGGATTCAGCTTCAATATTTATCTGTCAATGTGCTAATGGTGGTCACCCTCTTCAGGATGGATCCTCCAACGCGCGCGACTCCGAATCCTGATCCACCACCACCCCCACCTCCTCCAGAGGCGTGGCAAGCTGTGATGGCCGCAACCAATGCAAACACACAGCTGATCATGCAAATTCTTCAAGAGCGCAATCAAGGCAGCCAAGGGAATCAAGGCAGCAATCAGAGTCACTTTGCTACACTCAACCAGTTCCTTGCTAACGGGCCAAAGACTTTCAGCAATTGTGTTGAGGCAACCGATGCTGACGATTGGCTTGTGGATCTGTGTAAGCATTTCGAGTGCAGTAACGTCAGGCCTGAGGACTTTGTCAAGTTCGCTTCCTTCCAACTCAAAGATGAAGCTGCAGAATGGTTCCAGCAGTACAAGGACTCCAGAGGTGGACGTGTTATCACTTGGGATGATTTCCATCGAGATTCCCGAGCTCATCATATTCCCCGGAGCGTGGTTGAAAGCAAGCGTGAGGAATTCCGCAATCTGAAGCAAGGCTCTTTGTCTGTCTATGACTACAACAAGTTGTTCCAGAAGCTTGCCCGCTTTGCCAAGCAGGACGTGCCTGATGAGAAGAGCATGATATATCAATTCAGGGGTGGTCTCAGGGAAGATATTCAGCTCGCTCTTGTCCTCTTTGAGCCCTTGAGATACGATGAGTTCTACAACATGGCACTGAAGCAAGAGGCTGCTCAGTTGAGGTGTGATGCTTCCAAGAAGCGAGTCAGAGATGTTACTCCTTCTTCCTCTACTCAAGTGGCCAAGCAGAAGAAGTTTTGGCTTCCTCCTCCTTCGTTCCGTCAGCCGTTTCAGCAGAATAGCAAAGGTGGTAGTGGTTCTTCCAACCCATCCAACCCTGGCTTTCAGAACAAGGCTTCGTCTCAAGCTCCAAGATCGAGTGCTCCGTATCACCGTCCGCTTTCAGAAGTCACGTGCAACAAGTGCCAACAGAAGGGTCACTATGCCAACAAGTGTCTCAACCAGAGGCGTCTTCCTCCTCCTCCTCCTGTCAGATCGACAAGTACAGCTGTGGTCAAGCATAACCCCAAGCATGCCAAGGTCAATTTGATGAATGCAGCTCAGGCAGAGGACTCGTCAGATGTGATCATGGGTAACCTTCCTGTTAATGATATTCCTGCAAAAGTTCTTTTTGACACGGGTGCATCGCATTGTTTCATCTCGAGGCCGTTTTCATCTAAGCATGGTTTGCCTTTGCAAATTTTGCCTAGTCCTTTAGCAGTTGTCTATCCCGGTAAGCGTATGCAGGCTAACTCCATCGTTCCGGATGTTTCTATCACTTTGGGTGACTACAAGTTCTTGGCTTCTCCTACGGTTCTTGGTAACTCGGATATTGATCTTATTCTCGGGATGGATTGGCTTTCTAAGCACAAGGCTCAGCTTGATTGTGCAGCCAGGCAGATTCAATTAACTCATTCGTCTGAGGATGTAATTGTCTTTGCCGCTCGGGATAATACCATCCGTCTGTTTTCTCTTAATGAGAAGGGTGAATTGGATGCCATCTCTCAAATTCCAGTCGTTTGCGAATATCAAGACGTCTTTCCAAAAGAGCTCCCAGGAATGCCTCCGTACCGGCCAGTTGAATTCATTATTGAACTTGAGCCTGGCACGGAACCTGTGTGCAAGCGTCCTTACAAGCTCGGACCTGAAGAGTTGAAAGAGCTGAAGAAGCAACTTGATGAGCAAGAAAGAATGGGTCTCATCCGGCCTAGTTCTTCTCCGTGGGGTTGTGGTGTTCTTTTTGTGAAGAAGAAGGATGGAACGGACCGACTTTGTGTTGATTACCGTCCGGTGAACAAGAAGACCATCAAGAACAAATACCCACTTCCCAACATCAATGAGCTGTTCGAACAACTCAAAGGTGCCCAAGTATTCTCCAAGCTTGATCTCTGTATGGGTTATCACCAGATTCGCATTCGTGAAGAAGATATTCCCAAGACAGCATTCAGAACAAGCTTTGGTTCATATGAATACACTATCATGTCTTTTGGCCTCGCCAACGCTCCTCCGACGTTCTCTCGCATGATGAACTTCCATCTTCAACGCCTACACCAATGACTTCGTTTTGGTTTATCTCGACGACATTCTGGTTTTCTCCAAGAACAAGGAAGATCATGCCAAGCACTTGCGTTTGGTTCTTGATGAGCTCAGAGAAGATCAGTTCTACGCCAAGTTCTCCAAGTGTGAATTTTGGCTCGATGATGTTCTTTATCTTGGTCATATCATCTCTGCCAAGGGCATTGCCGTGAATCCTAAGAAGGTGTCTGCAATTGTGAATTGGGAACCTCCTCAGAACGTGAAGCAACTCCGAAGTTTTTTCGGTCTCGCAAGCTATTGCCGAAGATTCGTTGAAAACTTTTCTAAGATCGCGAAGCCTCTCTCAAATCTTCTCCAGAAGCACGTCAAGTACGTTTGGTCTCCGGAGTGTGATATTGTTTTCAACACTTTGAAAGAGAAATTGATCACTGCTCCAGTTCTAACTCCACCTGATGAATCCAAGTCGTACGAGGTCTTTTGTGATGCCTCTCTCCAAGGTCTTGGCGCAGTTTTGATGCAAGAGAAGAAAGTTGTTGCTTATACATCTCGCCAGTTGAAGCCTAATGAGAAGAACTACCCCACTCATGATCTCGAGTTGGCGGCAGTTGTGCATGCTCTTTTGACTTGGAGACATCTTCTATTGGGAAGAAAAGTGGACATTTTCACTGATCACAAGAGTCTCAAGTACATCTTCATGCAGCCTAATCTCAACCTCAGGCAAACTCGATGGGTCGAAATGATTCAAGAGTATAATCCGAGTATCGAGTATACTCCAGACAAGGCTAATGTGATTGCTGACGCTTTGAGCAGGAAAGCTTACTGCAACAGTCTGATTCTTAAGCCTTATCAACCCGAGCTTTGTGAAGCTTTCCGCAAACTCAATCTGCAAGTTGTTCCTCAAGGTCTCCTCGCCAACCTTCAAGTCTCTCCTACCTTAGAAGACCAGATTCGCCAAGCCCGGCTTCTTGATGCTATGGTGAAAAAGGTGAAGATTGGGATTGCCAAGAGTCAGTCCAAGTACAAGTGCTACCGCCTTGATGACAAGGACACTCTCTTCTTCGAGGATCGTATTGTTGTGCCCAAAGGTGACTCCGTAAAGTGATCATGAACGAGGCTCACAATTCTCTCCTCTCCATCCACCCCGGGAGCACGAAGATGTATCAGGACCTCAAGCAAGCTTATTGGTGGACTCGAATCAAGCGCGAGATCGCTCAATTCGTGAATGAATGTGATGTCTGCAGAAGAGTGAAGGCAGAACACCAAAGGCTAGCAGGTCTCCTCCAACCTCTTGCCATTCCAGAATGGAAGTTTGAACAACATTGAAATGGACTTCGTGACTGGGTTTCCAAAGTCCAAGCGTGGCAATGATGCTATATTTGTTGTCATCGACAAACTCACCAAAGTGGCTCACTTTCTGCCTATCAAAGAGTCGATCACTGCAGCTCAATTGGCGGAACTCTATACCTCTCGTATTGTCTCTCTGCACGGTATTCCTCAAGTGATCTCTTCAGACCGTGGCAGCATCTTTACCTCGAAGTTTTGGAATTCTTTTTAGAAGGCCATGGGCACCAACATCCGCTTCAGCACAGCTTTCCATCCTCAAACAAGCGGTCAAGTCGAATGTGTCAACCAGATTCTTGAAGATATGCTCAGGGCTTGTGTGATCTCCTTCGGCATGAAGTGGGAGGATTGTCTTCCTTATGCTGAATTCTCCTACAACAACAGTTTTCAAGCAAGTTCGGGCAAGGCCCCTTTTGAAATTTTGTATGGCAGGAAGTGTCGTACCCCTCTCAACTGGTCTGAAACCGGTGAGCGTCAGCTTTTGGGTAATGACTTAATCACAGAAGCAGAAGAAATGTGCAAAGTCATTCGTGATAACCTCAAAGCAGCCCAATCCCGCCAGAAGAGCTACTATGATAGTAAGCACCGTGATTTGGCTTTCGAGATCGGAGATCATGTTTACCTCCGCATCTCTCCTATGAAAGGTACTCGTCGCTTCAGTATCAAAGGGAAGCTTGCCCCTAGATATGTGGGACCTTTCAAGATTGTCAGCAAGAGAGGCGACCTCGCCTATCAACTCGAGCTTCCTTCAAACTTTGCAAATTTTCATGACGTGTTCCATGTCTCTCAGCTTTGAAAGTGCTTCAAGACTCCTGACCGCACCGTCAACTTCGAGGACATTGAGCTCCAAGAAGATCTCTCTTATCGTGAGCACCCAGTTGCTATTCTTGAAGAGACTGAACGCAAGACTCGCAACAAGTCAATCAAATTTCTCAAAGTCAAGTGGTCACACCATTCCAACCGTGAAGCTACCTGGGAACGCGAGGATCACCTCCATTCTAAGTACCCGGCGTTCTTTCAGTCCTACATCTCGGGACGAGATCTTTTCGTAGTGGTGGAGTGTTGTAACACCCCAGATGTAACTTTCCCTATTTGTACTCCAACTCTTGCCGTTTCCGGCGTTAAGTTATTTTATTTCCTCGGGTTCGGGTTTTTGTCTCCGTGTGTTGTTGTCGTTGTCATGCATCTCATGTCATGTCATCATGTGCATTGCATTTGCATACGTGTTCGTCTCATGCATTCGAGCTTTTTCCCCGTTGTCCGTTTTGCATTCCGGCGCTTCGTTCTCCTCCGGTGGTCATTTCTAGCTTTCTTTAGTGTGTGGGGATTAAACATTTCCGGATTGGACCGAGACTTGCCAAGCGGCCTTGGTTTACTACCGTAGACCGCCTGTCAAGTTTTGTATCATTTGGACTTCGTTTGATACTCCAACGGTTAACCGAGGGACCGAAGAGGCCTCGTGTGTGTTGCAGCCCAACACCCCTCCAATTTGGCTCAAAACCCACCAAACTCTGCTCCTTCACCTAGAGCGTTCGATCACGATCGCGTGGCCGAAAACCGCACCTCATTTGGACTCTCCTAGCTCCACTTATGCCTATAAATAGGACCCCCCGAATTTCGGATCTGTCCCTCTCCCCGAAACCCTAAATCCCTCTCCGCCGCGCCGGACGTGTCCGACCCGACACCCGCTGCCGCCCGCAACCAGTGGCTCGCCGCCACGTGGCATCGCCACCTCGCCGCGGCCGCGGCCCGGGAGGCCCAGATCGGGCCCCCGCGAGCCCGAGCCGCCCCCGTGCCTCCTCGCCTCGGTCGCCGCCGCCTCCCTCAGCTCCGGTGGCCGCCGCCGCCGCCGTGCGCCACCGCGCCGGCCGCCGCCTCCTCCTCCGTCCGGCCGCTCCGGCCTCCTCCGACCTCCCCGGCGCCCCCCGGTCTTCTTCCTCTCCGACGAACCTCGACTTCCATGCTCCGGTGAACAGTGCGCGCCGGCGAGCCTCGGGAAGCGTGCAGATCTGAGATCTGAAATTTGACGGTTGATTTTTATCCCCGAAACCCTGATTTTTAAGCAAAGTTTGACCTGTGATATCTGCGCATCCGTAGCTCCGTTTTGGACATATAGTATATCAAAATGTTCGCCTCGATGAGTACATCATTTCATTCCATTGCATCATTTTCATTTGAGTTCATCTTGATGCCCGAAATGCTGTTAGAAGAGGCCTTCGTGAGTTAATTGTCAGCTCTGCTAGTTCATCTTAGACTTTTGTCATTTTTGCCATGATTAATGTGTGCGTGCTATGCCCGTGAGTTCTTCATATATTTTGTTGAGGGTTTTGACATCTATCCAGAGGTGCAAGCCATGTATTTTTAGGATGTGTGTGGTGAGTTGTGCAAGCTTGCAAAGTGGTGCACTTGCTAATTCTGTTTTCAGGGACTTAGTGATTTCACTAAGTCCTGGGATTGTTTAGTTCATGATGCCATATGTTCTTGTTGTTTCCTAGTGATCCGGGCCTCTTTTGAGGATGATCAGTAAGGGAGTTTTGTTAATCTTGTTATGCTCTATCCATCCATGTCTTTTTTTGCAATTATAGAGCACCCTAACTTGAGTCAATCGAGCTCTACTTTTGCTTCGTTGTGAATCTGGGCAGATCGTCAACTTGTTTGTGATTTTGCCGATGTTATTATAATTGATCTGTGCATGCTATGCCATTGTTATTGCCATTTATAGCTTGTGTTTTGTGCCTTCTTTATGGGTATATGCTTGTCTTGCCATGAATTGCACCGTGGTGAGTGCATCGAGCTCGTAAACATGCCTTCGTGAGTTATATTTCAGCATGTCCCAGTTTTCACTAAGTCTGAAA
The DNA here is from genome assembly GCF_018294505.1 of Triticum aestivum. Lineage (NCBI taxonomy): Eukaryota > Viridiplantae > Streptophyta > Magnoliopsida > Poales > Poaceae > Triticum > Triticum aestivum. Next base: position 68,491,694 of record NC_057806.1, on the reverse strand, counting down.
ACTGATTATGTTTTTGCTATGTTCGTGTGCTTGTTACTATATTTTGTGATCCCTTTTGGCTCAAGGTCACTAAGGGACTTTTGTTAAGTTTGTTGAGTAGCTCCATGCCATGTCTTTCTTTGTCATGTTCAGGTCCTGTAGCATGTTGTTTTGTTGCTCCGACGAGGGCTATATGATCTGAAATTCCAGACAAGTGTTAAGTTCACTAAGTCTGAGATCTGTTATACCATTTGCGTTTTTGCCATGCTTGTTTGAACCTCCTAATGGATGAATTGGCCGTAGCTCAGTGCTAGACTTTTGTTAAGCATCTTGTTTGCATCCCTGCCATGTATTTTGTTGTCATGTTTGGGTGCTGTAGCATGTTCATCTCATTGCATTTAGATGCCTACTTGCTGTAAATCGCAGACCGGTGTCATTTTTGAATCGCTTGCCTTTTCCAAACCGTAACTCCGATTCCGACGTTCTTTATATCGTTTTCAAGCGATTGCATCTCATCTTTCTAGTGGCACCCTTGGAATTCCAAGTTGAGGCCAGGTTCATGCATTTCCTGTCATATCTTGCATTTTGCATCCCGCATCGCATCCCGCATAGCATATCATCATTGCATCATATCGCTTGATCCTTGCACGTGGTTGATTGTGTCCTTGTTGCTTGTTTGTATTGTTTGGGTAGAGCCGGGAGACGAGTTCGCTAACGAGGATCCCGTTGAGTTTGCTTTTGAGGATCCAGTCAACTCTGACAACTATGCAGGCAAGATGATCATACCCTCGAAATCACTACTATCTTTGCTATGCTAGTTTGCTCGCTCTTTTGCTATGCCTTTGCTACGATGCCTACCACTTGCTTGCAAGCCTCTCAAATTGCCATGTCAAACCTCTAACCCACCATTGTCCTAGCAAACCGTTGATTGGCTATGTTACCGCTTTGCTCAGCCCCTTTTATAGCGTTGCTAGTTGCAGGTGAAGATTGGAGGCCGTTCCTTGTTGGAACATTTATTTACTTGTTGGGATATCATTATATTGCTATGTTATCTTAATGCATCTATATACTTGGTAAAGGGTGGAAGGCTCGGCCTCTCGCCTAGTGTTTTGTTCCACTCTTGCCGCCCTAGTTTCCGTCATATCGGTGTTATGTTCCCGGATTTTGCGTTCCTTACGCGGTTGGGTTATAATGGGAACCCCTTGATAGTTCGCCTTGATTAAAGGTTTTCCAGCAATGCCCAACCTTGGTTTTACCATTTGCCACCTAGCCCTTTTCTTTCCCTTGGGTTCTGCAGACTCAAGGGTCATCTTATTTTAATCCCCCCCGGGCCAGTGCTCCTCTGAGTGTTGGTCCACCTGTCAGCTGCCGGTGGCCACCAGGGGCAACTCTGGGCTGGCCTACCCGTACCTAAGACAATCTGAGTGTGCCCTGAGAAAGAGATATGTGCAGCTCCTATCGGGATTTGTCGGCACATTCGGGCGGTGTTGCTGGTCTTGTTTTAACCTCTCGAAGTGTCTTGAATTACCGAGATACCGAGGCTGATCGGAACATCTTGGGAGGAGGTCTATTCCTTCGTTGACCGTGAGAGCTTGTCATGGGCTAAGTTGGGACTCCCCTGCAGGGATTTGAACTTTCAAAAGCCGTGCCCGCGGTTATGGGCAGATGGGAATTTGTTAATGTCCGGTTGTAGATAACTTGAACCTTAATTAATTAAAATGAATCAACTGAGTGTGTTACCGTGATGGCCTCTTCTCGGCGGAGTCCGGGAAGTGGACACGGTGTTGGAGTAATGTTTGCGCAGGTTGCCCTCTAGTTTCTCGCTCGTGCTTTGCCTCCTCTTCTCGCTCTCTTTTGCGAATAAGTTAGCCACCATACTTGCTAGTCGCTTGCTGCAGCTCCACTCATATTTTTACCTTGCCATACCTATAAGCTGAAATAGTCTTGATCGCGAGGGTGCGAGATTGCTGAGTACCTGTGGCTCACAGATTACTATTACACCAGATGCAGGGCCTGATGATTCCGCTCCAGGAGACGCGTATGAGCTCAAGTGGGAGTTCGACGAAGACTCACAACGTTACTATGTCTCCTTTCCCGATGATCAGTAGTGGTGCCTAGTTGGGGGTGATTGGGACCGTGTCGCATGTTGGGTTCTCTTTCATTTTGGCGCCGTAGTCGGGCCATGAGTGTTTGGATGATGTAATGTTATTTATGTACTTGATTGATGTGGCGAGTGTAAGCCAACTATGTTATCTCCCCTTTATTATTTACATTACATGGGATGTTGTGAAGATTGCCTAACTTGCGACATATGCCTTCAATGTGATTATATCTCTAAGTCGTGCCTTGACACGTGGGAGCTATAGTCGCATCGAGGGTGTTACAGGTTGCTTCTTGGAGGGGTCATCCTCCACTGTCTCATCGCCATTGGCTTCTTTGGGGGTGTCCATCATGTATATATCATATGATGAGGTGGCGGTCCAGTGCCCCGAGGGCGGTGGATCATGTTTGTCTCCGGCTTCATCGTCCATATCGTCGAAGTCTTCGAAGCTGAAGTCGAGCATGTCGGTTAAGTCGTCGACAGTGGCTACTAAGTGGGTGGTGGGTGGGCGGCGAATTTCTTCGTCGTCCGCATCCCATTCTAGCCGGACATAGTTCGGCCAAGGTTCTCCTGACAGGGAGAGACCTTAATGAGTTTAGCACATCTCCAAAAGGTGAGTGCTGAAAGATATCCGCGGAGGTGAACTCCATGATCGGCGCCCAATCGGACTCGACGGGCACGGCTATGAGCGGCTCGAAGTCCGTGGCCAGAGACGAATCCAGTGGTTCGGCGACACGGCTCTCGTAAGGGGTGAAGTCAGTATCCGGCTCTATCACCACTGAGAGTGCGGCCTCCATGGCGGGGTCCATCCCTCCGCTCTCGGATGGCGCGACTTGCTCTGGATTGATGGACGGAGTAGCTGCGGATGCAATCTCCCGAACACTGTCCGACGGCAGAGTTATGTCATGCTCGTCAAGACTGTACGGCGCGTCCGACATGCGCCCGAATCCGTCGAAGATCAAGTCTCCGCGGATGTCGGCCGTGTAGTTCAAGTTTCCAAATCTGACCCGATGGCCAGGGGCATAGCTCTCAATCTGCTCCAGATGGCCAAGCGAATTGGCCCACAGTGCAAAGCCGCCGAATATGAAGATCTGTCCGGGGAGGAAAGCCTCACCCTAGACCGCATCCCTAGCGATGATCGAAGGAGCCATCAAGCCTTATGGTGATGACACAGTGGAACTCTCAATGAAAGCACCAATGTCAGTGTCAAAACCGGCGGATCTCGGGTAGGGGGTCCCGAACTATGCGTCTAAGGTGGATGGTAATAGGAGGCAGGGGACACGATGTTTACCCAGGTTCGGGCCCTCTTGATGGAGGTTATACCCTACGTCCTGCTTGATTATTCTTGATGATATGAGTATTACAAGAGTTGATCTACCACGAGATCAGAGAGGCTAAACCCTAGAAGCTAGCCTATGGTATGATTGTATGTTGTCCTACAGACTAAAACCCTCCGGTTTATATAGACACCAGAGGGGGCTAGGGTTACACAAGGTCGGTTACAAAGGAGGGGATATACATATCTGTATTGCCTTCCATGCCAAGTAGAGTCCCATCCGGACACGGGACGAAGTCTTCAATCTTGTATCTTCATAGTCTAACAGTCCGGCCAAAGGATATAGTCCGGCTGTCCGGAGACCCCCTAATCCACGACTCCCTCACTGAACAAACGTGATCCAGGAGACTTGGAGTGGGAGTCAAGAAACAATCGAGGAGGCCACGAGGCAGGGGCGCGCCCACCCCCCTGGGCGTGCCCTCCACCCTCGTGGGCCCCTCGTTGCTCCACCGACCTACTTCTTCCTCCTATATAAGTCCACGTACCCCGCAAACATCCAGGAGCACCACGAAAACCTAATTCCACCGCCGCAACCTTCTATACCCGAGAGATCCCATCTTGGGGCCTTTTCTGGAGCTCCGCCGGAGGGGGCATTGATCACGGAGGGCCTCTACATCAACCCCATGGCCTCTCTGGTGATGTGTGAGTAGTTTACTTTAGACCTACGGGTCCATAGTTATTAGCTAGATGGCTTCTTCTCTCTCTTTGGATCGCAATACAAAGTTCTCCTTGATTCTCTTGGTGATCTATTCGATGTAATCTTCTTTTGCGGCGTGTTTGTCGAGATCCGATGAATTGTGGGTTTATGATCCAGATTATCTATGAACAATATTTGAATCTTCTCTAAATTAGTTTATGTATGATTGGTTTATCTTTTCAAGTCTCTTCAAATTATCAGTTTGGTTTGGCCTGCTAGATTGATCTTTCTTGCAATGGGAGAAGTGCTTAGCTTTGGGTTCAATCTTGCGGTGCTTGATCCCAGTGACAGTAGGGGAAACGACACGTATTGTATTGTTGCCATCGAGGATAAAAATATGGGGTTTATATCATATTGCATGAGTTTATCCCTCTACATCATGTCATCTTGCTTAAGGCATTACTCTGTTCTTATGAACTTAATACTCTAGATGCATGCTGAATAGCGGTTGATGTGTGGAGTAATAGTAGTAGATGCAGAATCGTTTCGGTCTACTTGACGGGGACGTGATGCCTATATACATGATCATGCCTAGATATTCTCATAACTATGCTCAATTCTATCAATTTCTCGACAGTAATTTGTTCACCCACCGTAATACTTATGCTATCTTAAGAGAAGCCACTAGTGAAACCTATGGCCCCCGGGTCTATCTTCCATCATATTAATCTACCGTTATTTCCGTTACTCTTTATTTTGCAATCTTTACTTTCAATCTATATCATAAAAATACCAAAAACACTTATCTTATTATTATCATCTCTATCAGATCTCACTCTTGCAAGTGTCCATGAAGGGATTGACAACCCCTTTATCACGTTGGTTGCGAGGTTCTTATTTATTTGTGTAGGAACGAGGTGAGTCGCGCGTGGTCTCCTACTGGATTGATACCTTGGTTCTCAGAAACTAAGGGAAATACTTACGCTGCTTTACTGCATCACCCTTTCCTCTTCAAGGGAAAACCAATGCAGTGCTCAAGAGGTAGCACGCTCCCCCACAAAGTAACAGTCGGGGGCCGTCGGGAACCCAGGCCCACCACTACCGGCATGGAACCACGTGTCCTTTCAGCCCCCACATCGGAATCACTTGCGGGTACTCTACGAGCCGACCCGACTTCAGTCACCACATGTACCCATGATCACCTCCCGAGTGATCACGGCCCGATAGTATAGCATGGCAGACAGACAAGAATGTAGGGCCACTGATGGAGTACTAGCATCCTATACTAAGCATTTAGGATAGCAGGTCAAGGTAACAACAATTGTAGCAATGATGACAAGCTATGCAGCAGAATAGGATTAACCGCAAGCAGTAACATGCTACACTACTCTAATGCAAGCAGTAGAGAGAAGAATAGGCGATACCGGGTTGATCAAGTGGGGGGGGGCTTGCCTGGAAGCTCTGTTGTACAGGAAGAAGGGTCGTCGGTGAGGTAGTCCTACTCAGTGGCATCAGTGCCGGTCTCGGGGTCTACCGGGGAAGAAGAGGGGGAAGAAACGATAAATATGGAGCAAACAAAGCATCACAAAACATAACGAGGTAATACGCGGTGCTAGGTATGCCCTAACGTGGTACTGGGCGATGCTGGCGAAGGGGAGAAGCATCCAGGAAAGTATTCCCGGTGTTTTGCGTTTTTGGACAGACGAACCGAAGCTGGATTGTTGCATGTTAGCCATGCTAGGGACGTGCGGAGGACGAACGGAATGCGTATTCGGGTTAGTCTTGTCATTCTGAGCAACTTTCATATATAAAACTTTTTCATCCGAGTGACGGTTTATTTACTATTAATTTTGTAAGGTTTAAAGTTTCTCTGGATTTATTAAAAATAAACAGAATATAATTTTGCTACCTAGTGCCATCTAGCTACAGTGTATGGCAGTGGGGCCTGTGGGGGTTGGTTTGACCCAGTCAAAGATTGACCCATCAATATGTGAATAGTGTAAGCGGGTCCCGATTGTCATTGACTTTAGTTTAATACAAAAGGTTAAATAACCGAAGTGGTCTCACACGTCATTTGTTATGTACTAATTAATCAAAAAATTAATCCTAATCTAAACTAGCACTAATTGAGCATGGGCCGGCCTCACATCTAGTGGTTGTGCCACAGATGTGTTGCCATGGCTAGTACGCATAGGCACAGCGCCACGACGGCCATGGCCATCATTAGCAGCAGCGACAACGCATCATCAAGGCAGTCGCTAGCATGAGCAGCAGTAGTAGTGAGCAGCAGAGCAGCTGTGGTAGCAAGCAGCATCACTAGCGCAGCAGCTAGCCGAAAAGCAGCAGCGGGCAGCAAGCTCGGCAAGGAGCAGCAACAGGCAGCGGCAGGGGCGAGCGGCTGCTGGCAACCGCAGTACACAGCAGCAGAAGCAAGCAGCGGTGGGAGCGCACCAGCGGGGGGAGGAGGGGCTAGGCGCGGCCCACGGGCGCGCGCGCACTGGCGAGGGCGGCCAAAGACGTGACCCTGGGCGCGGTGGAGCCCGACAGGGAGGCACGCGGAGCGCGGCCAAGCGAGGCAGGGGAGCGGCAGCGAGCGAGCGACAGTAGGCACGGCACGAGTGCGGGCGTTTGTGGGTGGACAAGCGCGTGTGTGGTCACGTGCAATGGGCGATGGCAGGAGGAGCAACACGAGCAGGGCCAGGAGTGGATGTGCTCAGACGCGGAACTCCGATCATGGCGTCCTCAGGCGGGCACGGGTCTACGGGGACGGACCGACTGCAGGGCGAGGGAGATGGTGGAAACAAAAGGCAAGAGTAATTGACCACACATGTGGGTTCCGTGTTATCTCATATATATAGACAAGTTACAAGATAATCAAGGAAACAAATCAATACAATCTAACCATAATGGCCCGATTATATGCAAATATAGCAGCACTAAATATGGCAGGCTATGATCAGATCGGATTGCCTAACAGCCCCCCACAGTCACAATGGGAGATTCTCGGATGCTGAGACTGGACCGAAAATACAAGAACAATGGCGATGGCAAGCCTTTGGTGAAGATGTGCGCGAACTGTCAGGAAGAAGGCACATGAAGAACTCGAATGTGCCCAAGTGCAACACGATCTCGAACGAAGTGAAGATCGATCTCGATGTGCTTGGTACGCTGATGCTGAACAGGGTTCGTGGACATGTAGACGGCACTGACATTGTCGCAAAAAACAACTGTGGCAGCAGGGAGAGGTCGATGAAGCTCCTGGAGGAGGTGGCGAAGCCAACTTGCTTCAGCGACGGCATTAGTGACAGCTCGATACTCTGCCTCAGTGCTAGAGCGGGAGACGGTGTGCTGACGCTTGGAGGACCACGAGACCAGGTTGTCGCCAAGGAACACACATTAGCCAGAGGTCGATCGGCGAGTGTCAGGACAACCAGCCCAGTCGGCATCAGTGTAAGCAACAAGGCGATCCGTGGATGAGGGTGTGAGCTGAAGGCCGTGGTGCAGGGTACCCTTGACGTAGCGGAGAACACGCTTCAGCAAGGTCAAGTGCTGGTCACAGGGATCATGCATGTGAAGATAAATTTGCTGGACGGCGTAGGCGATGTGAGGACGTGTGAACATCGGGTACTGAAGAGCACCAGCTAAACTCCGATACTCCGAAGGATCAGCAACAGGTGAGCCGGCGGCGGCGGCCAGCTTAGGCGATGTGTCCACGGGTGTTGAGGTAGGGTGACAGGAGCTCATGGCAGCACGCTCGAGAATCTCGAGAGCATACTGTGTCTGCGAGAGGAACATCCCACTGGAGTCACGACGAACAGCAAGGCCGATGAAGTGGTGTAGCTCGCCCAAATCGGTCATGGCAAACTCGGCGCTGAGAGCGGTAATGACGCACTCAAGCAGGGTCAATGTAGAAGTTGTGAGGATGATGTCGTCGACGTAGAGGAGAAGATAAGCAGTCCCCATAGAACCGTGCAGAGTGAATAGTGATGTATCCGACTTGGAGCAGGTGAGGCCGAAGGAGGTGATGAAGCTCGCAAAGCGGTGATACCATGCACGAGGGGCTTGCTTCAGGCCATAGAGTGCACGGTTGAGGCGACACACATGGTCAGGGCGAGCGGAGTCAACAAAGCCAGTTGGCTGTTGACAAAAGACCACCTCGTTAAGACGCCCATGAAGAAAGGCGTTCTTGACGTCGAGTTGGCAAATCTTCTAGTTGGAGGAGAGGGCGACCGAGAGGATGACCCGGATGGTAGCCGATTTAACCACCTGGCTGAAGGTCTCATCGAAGTCGATGCTGTGTTCCTGAGAGAATTCGCTCAACACCCATCGAGCTTTGTAGCGATCGAGGGTGCCATCCGGCTTGAGCTTGTGACGAAAGACCCATTTGCTGGAGACGATGTTGGCATTGACTGGCGGGAGGACAAGTTCCCACATGTCGTTTGCGAGGAGAGCGTCGTACTCGTCAGTCATCGCTATGAGCTAGTTCGGGTCTTTTAGAGCACCACGAACAGACTTGGGAACCGGTGATGGGGAAGCTTCAGTGTCGACGTGGAGGTTAAGATGCTCACGTGGACCGATGGTCTTCCGGCTTGGCGGCGGGTCACCATGTGGTGAGGAGCAGCCACAGCAGGTCGACGCATTACCGGTGAAGGAGGGACGACCATAGGTGTCGGGGGAGGCGAACGCGGCGGTGTCATTGTCGGAGACGAACGGGGTGTGGAGAAGGCAGCGTTGGAGGCTGCGGAGCCAGAAGCCGCGGTGTTGGAGTCGGCGGCAGAGGCCGCTGGAGAAGGGCCGCGGTCGAGCGAGACCGAGGCAGGCGAGGTCGGCGCAGGCGAGGCCGGATGGGCCGGTGTGCGCAGGGCCGATGTCCGTGCGGCCGAGTGGACCGACGTGGACGATGCCAAGTGGGCCGGCGTGCGTGAGGGTGACGAGGCCGGCTCGGACGTTGTTGGTGAGGAGGCGAGGCACTATCCAGCGAACCGAGATGACCCAGCGGAGGGACGCAACCCAACATGCATGGGTGGCACGACGACCGAGTCGAATATGTCGATCGGATCAACATCCAGGGGCGGTGTAGAGGCGTCCTGTTGCATGTTAGAGACAGAAAAAAGAAGAGCAAATGGGAACCGAGTTTCGTCAAAAATCACATGGCGAGAGATGATAACGCGACGAGTTTCAAGTTCCATGTAACGATAGCCACGGTGGTTAGATGGATAACCAAGAAAAACACAGGCGACTGAACGGTGTGACAGTTTGTGAGACATAGTGGACGTGATGTTGGGATAGCATAGACAACCAAAAGTACGAAGAAGGGTGTAGTCTGGTGTTTTGCTAAAAAGAGCGAAGAAAGGACAGGGAGCTGCAAGGGCTTTAGTGGGTAATCTATTGAGAAGATAGGTGGACGTATGGAGGGCTTCAACCCAAAATTTTGGAGGCATGCTCGCTTGAAAAAGCAAAGTACGAACTACGTCGTTTATAGTGCGAATGATGCGTTCAGCTTTACCGTTTTGTGGAGACGTGTATGGGCATGAGAAACATAGGATAATCCCGTGCTGGACGGAGAGATCCTGAAGGGCGCGATTGTCGAATTCGCGACCGTTGTCGCATTGGATCGCTTGGAGAGAAATAGAGAACTGTGTAGCGACATAAGTACGAAAGTTAGACAAAAGAGCACAAGCTTCAGATTTTTGCCGCATGGGATATGTCCATACATAGTGAGTGAAATCATCCAAAATGACAAGATAATATTTGTAGCCAGATACACTCTCAATAGGTGAAGTCCACAAATCACAGTGAATTAACTCAAACAATCTATGAGTATAAGTGGTAGAAGCAAAAAAGGTAAACGGACATGACGGCCAAGTTGACAAGCATGGCATAAACTAGGATCCTTGTGCACTTTATTTATAGGAAGCGATGATGACGAGACGAGGCGCCGGAACACGTCAGGACCGAGGTGGCCGAGGCGCCGGTGCCAAAGGGTGGAGTCGATGGTGACGGCGATGAGAGCGTGCGGCGAGGTAGTGAGCGGATAGAGGCCACCCGAGCTACTGCACGTGAGAATCACGCGCCCTGTCCTGAGATCCTTCACAGAGAAGCCCCAAGGTTCAAATTCAACCGAGCAATAGTTCTCAGTGGTAAATTGACGAACGGAGATTAAATTCTTAACAATATGAGGAGTAACGAGGACATCACGAAGAGTGAGATGATGAGAGGTAGGGAGACGAACATGTCCAAAATGAGTGACAGGAATAGAAGAACCATCACCAACGATGACATGTTGATGTGGAGGAGATGAAGAGAGGGAGGTGAGATTACCGGCATCCGAAGACATGTGAGCAGCGGCTCTAGTGTCCATGAGCCACTCCGTAGGAGCCTGGAGACTCATGGTATTGAAGTAGCTCACGAGTGCGGACGGATCCCACGTCTGTACTGAGGAGGAGCCGTAGGTGGGGTAGCCGGTGTAGGAGTACGTCGCCTGGGGGTACGTTGCCTAGGGGGTTGGAGGTGATGGGGTAGGCAGGGCCATGTAGCCCTGAGCAGGAGGGCGATGCAGCGGCGCTGAGGGGCGGGGTCCCGGTCCGAGGATGCTGACGGGGCCGGCATGACCGTGCGTGGGCGCGCCAGGACCCATCATCGGGTACATGTGGATGGTGCCGGTCCAGGGGTTCTGCATGTTGGGGAAGATGGGGGCGCCACCGCCCCAAGTCTTCTTCTTCTTCCCCTTGTAGCGACCAGTACCGTACCTGGTGGGAGCACCGAGACCAGCCGGTTGTGGTGGTGGAGGCGCAGATGCCCCGCGAGGCCCGCCGTTGGCTGGAGCGGAGTAGAAGACCGCAGGCGATGTAGAGCTCGGGGAGGACGGCTTAAGTTCCTGGAGAAGAAGCATGTTGCGAAATTCAAGGAACATGGGGAACGGCTTGATGAGAGGCGCGAGGTTGCCGATGTCCTTGTAGTGGTCGTTGAGGCCCTTGATGGTGTTCCACACCAGAGCGTCAGCAGAGACCGGGGCATTGACGTCGGTGAGAGCATCAGCGACCGTTTTTTGCTCGAGGCAATAGGCGGTGACGGTCTTGTCGCCTTGGACGATGTTGCGGAACTTCTGGCCGAGGTAGCCCGCATGCGCCTGTTGATTGTCGCGGAAGAGGGAGGTGATGCCGGCGAAGGCAGCAACAGCCGTGGTACCGGCTGCCATGACCATGTCGGCGATGTCGGGGTTGATGGAGCCGTACATCCACCGAAGGATGGTGGAGTCCATCTGCAGCCACTCCGCGTCAGCTGGATGGGGTGCCGGTTCAAGATGATCAGTGAGGGCGAACTGGTTGACGGCAATGGTGAGGAAGTGGCGCCACTTGGAGAAGTTGGACGCCTTGAGGTCAAGGGTGACTGGGATGAGGCTCTTGATGTTCTGGATGGAGTTGGCTTGCGCCCATAGAGCGGCGTGGGGATTGTAACACCCCAAAATTCGAAATTTTGGAATGTTATAATAAATAGATAGATTTGATTGATTGTTTGATTGATTGTCTGAAAGTGAGTGAATTTGAAACTTTTTGAAAGTTAAATGAGAGGGAATAAAAGGACTTTCCCAAAACTTTCATATTTGCCTTCTGATCTTCGTGAATTCAAATTCTTTTCAAATACAAAAACCCTAGAGAGAAGATGACATGACTTCTTCCATTTAAATAAATGAAAAGGGTATTTGAAAAATATTTGAATTCCATTGGGAAATATTTTTCCAATTCAGAAACTTTATGCAACTCAATGATTTTCACGAGAGAAGATAAAATGACTTCTTCAAATTATGAAATATGAGTTGGGAGTTTCAAAGATCACATTTAAATTCCTTTTTGAATTTATTTTCAATTTGGAGTTATTTGAGTTTATTCAAATTACTTTTCTCCAAAAATAAAATATATGGAAAATAGGGTAACATGATTCCCTACATTAGAAAATTGGAGAAAAATTAATTTGAAATCATTTTGGCATTTTTAAAATGATTTTTGGTGGATTTTATTAGAGCAGGAGCACTGTTTGAATTATTTGATTTTGTGTGGATTTTATTTGATTTTACTAAAATGTCCATGTTGTAGAAAATCTTTTTCTGAAATTTTTGATATATTATATGCCTATATAATATTTTTATTTCTATTTGTTTTTATCTCTTTGTTTGTGTGGAATTTTTTTTAAAAAAAAAACTTCTTGGGCCGACCGAACTGGGCCGCGCCCGGCCCAGCCAGCGCCATCCTAGCCCAGCCCGCTCCGCGTTGTCTCCCACCTCGCGGAGGAGACCGCCGGCCGCACGCCTCCCGAGCGCCGACCTCGGCATTCGTGTCCGCTCCGGCTTCCTCTACCCCCTGCTCCACACCACCTCCTCCCCTCCCTATAAATCCGGAGCCCCGGGCCCCGTTCCTCTCTTCGCCGCCGCCCTTGCGCCGCGTTCCGCCGCCGCTGCCACCCCGCTCCGTCCCGTCACCGTTGACTGCTGCCGACGCCGCCATTCGCCTCGCCTCGCCGCACCGCCCCTCCCCGACCCCTTCGCCGCCCTCCTGGACGACCGGAGCCGCCGCCCCGGCCGGACCCGAGCCGCCGCCGCCGTCCTGTCTCGCCGGGGAACGCCCTCGCCGCCACCGGTTTTCTCTCCGAAAACTGCCAACCCGTCGCGAACCGATAAAACCCGCAAAAAAACCTGATCCGGTTTCCTTCAGTTTTTCTTTTAGATCGTTTTTTTGTGGTTAGTCTTATACAGAGAACGTTCGCTGTCTATCCCTTCGGAGCGAAGGAATCCATCCGTTAGCATTCGGTAACGAACGTTTGTAATTTAGTCTTTTTCTTTTTCTATTTTAATTTCGGCCAGGGACATATATGTGAAGATTTTTCTTTACAGTTTAGTTCCTGAACTTCAAACACTCTTAACTTTTTACTCGTTAGTCCAAATCCAACGAAACCAACGCCCACGTCTTCGTTATGATCTCCTCTATCTAGTAATCCAACTCAAACATGTTTTTGAAAAGTTTAAAATTTGAATTAGACCAGATTTGAATTCAAACTTCGTTTGATCATAACTTGAGTTATGTAACTCCGTTTGAGTTGATTCTTTTTGCAAATCGAAGCTCTTGACCTAAACTTTCTGATAAGGCCAAATTCACATAATTTTGGTACTTTTAGAAAATGTTTTATGTTGCAAGAGTTATTTTCTTGGTTTTGAAGTTTTCCGAATCGTCTTCTTCATTCTTTCTAATCTTTTGAGTGATTGCTTATGTGTGGTTACTATTGCTTGCTTACGATAGATTGACCGGAGTGTGACGAGTAGAACTATCAAGAGTTTTGAGTGTGAATCATCTTCATCAACATTGCAGGCAAGTTCACACTTTGATCATACCTTTTCATACACAATTTTTATTGCATTAGATCAAAACCTCCAACATTGCATGATTGGGATCTAATTAAATTGTGGGATGGGAAGTAGTTGAGGTAGTACCTATTACCTATTTATTATCAAACCTTGGGAGTTACTATTACGTTATGCTTATAGTTCCATGCTATGCTCGTAGACGTGGATTGGGTTTTGAGAGTATTCATGACAGATGTGAGATTTTTAATTAATGGTTTACTTAAGGTGGCAACTTAAACACACATCTGGGTGGATTGAGGCACCGGGTTATTCCAGGATTGCCTGTCTAGGCACCTGGGTAGACCAGGATTGCCTGTTTTCTTTTGGACCGCCACCCAGGCTCAAAGGGATCATGAGATTATTCATGCTAGAAACTTCCGTGTGCAGCCACAAGCTATTATGGGCTCTAGCATAGTTGACTAAGTCGTGTGAACTCTTACAGTGGTAGACTAGCAGATGTAGGGGTTGTAGGTGGTACGGTCTACCCATCGTAAGGTGCAAACGCTTCTGAAAGACTATGTCTCGGTCATCCGTTTCTCAAACACCATGTAGTGCGAGAAATCCAACGGAGGAGATCGAGTCTTGTGGGGAAAAGTGCGCAAACCTCTGCAGAGTGTATAAACTAATCATGATTAGCCGTGTCCCCGGTTATGGACATCTTGAGTATCTCGTACTTGGATTATCATATTGATCTCAACATGTTACTCTAAATTAATTTTGTTGGGTTTTGTTTAATGATGATGCTTAATTGGGATTGAGAATGCTGTCAACCATTCTCAATGTTTAACAACTACCATGATAGATAAATAAATTGTATTCCTTTGAAGTAGGGAAAAATTGGCTTTTCGCAAAAACCTTGTAACCATAGAGCTTTTCCACCAGCCAAATATGCATGTAGTGATAGCCTTTATTCATCATTCTCTATGGTGTGAATTTGCCAGTACATTCAATGTACTGACCCACTGTGGCTGCAACGTCTCATGTTGCAGGATTTCTTATGACGAGTAAGTGATACGTTAGGGTTATGATTTCTACACTCAACTTTGCCGTTGGTGTTGATGGGAATCCACAACCTTGTTACTTCCACTATTTTTGATTGAGGTAATAGTATTTATGTTACTTTTTACATGTGATTTACCTTTGTTATAAATCCTCGAGTACTGTGTGTGTCAGCATACCGATCCAGGGATGACACTTAAGCACAGAGACTTGACCGTCTAAGGCCGGGTCGCTACAGGGATGGAGAGGGCCGGCGTCTGGCACGACGGCGGCGGCTGGAGGTGGAAAGGAGGGGCGGCGCGGCACCCTAGGGCGGCGGCGGAAGTGGATGGGGATGGAAGAGAATCGTTTGGCTGATACCATGATGGAAACAGAAGGCAAGAGTAATTGACCACACATGTGGGTTCCGTGTTATCTCATATATATATAGACAGGTTACAAGATAATCAAGGAAACAAATCAATACAATCCTAACCATAATGGCCCGATTTATATGCAAATATAGGAGCACTAAATATGGTAGGATATGATTAGATCGGATTGCCTAACAGGAGATAGGGATGAGCAACTCACTTTGATGCCGATGGTGAGGTTGGTGAGAGTCAGGGTTGACCGGAATGGCGATAATCGATGACGGACGACGATGACGTACATGACGAAGGCTGGCTCGATGGCGAGCGCACGGGCCACCTCGGCTCCGTTCGGTGCTCGGGACGGATGAAGACGTCCGTGGCGGGCCTCCTGGACGTCCTCCCACGCAAAGGCGATGACGGTGGTCGTGGTAATGACGATGACGAGCACGGTCATTGTGAGCGTTTTTGAGCTCGAATTTGAGCGAAAGAAGAAGGCGACGATGGGGAAAGAGGGGGAATGAACGAGGGTGACCTAGGGTTCGCATTGGCGCAGTTATAAGCGAAGGGGATCGACGTGGAGGCCATCTACGACCATGGCAGCCGTTGATGTGCCTCCTCCTCTATAGAGGAAGGAGAAGGCCGATCGTGGGTTGGCCCTAGTTACTGTAGTAGCAGGCCGCAAGTAAACAATGTGCACTTAGCCTTTTCTCCATTTTTTTTGTTTCTTCTATTTTCTATATCATATTTCCTTTTTCTTGTTTTGCACTTATTTTCTATATTAAATCAAATTATTTAAAACCAATATTTATCACATAAATACTAGGGAGTGAGTTGAGTTAGCACAACAAGTTTCAATTTATTTTGAATAGTTTACAAATTTGTTTATATTTAATTGGTTAATTTAAATGCTCTTGGTCCTATTTTGAATATATAAGGGGCATTCCAATATTTTGTAAAATGTTGGTTTCTACAATATAATTAGCTACTGAATATCTGCAACCCATCAAACATTTTACTTTTAATGTTTGAATTGTTTTGTTGTTTAACTTTACTTTAAAATTGAATTCGAATGGGACTTGAATCATCGCGATATTAACAATAGTAATCGTGGTGACGTGACATCATTTACTGGGAATCACTATAGCTTAATTATCCTGGCATCACATAAGGAGTGGCAAAATCATAAGCCTGGGGATGCCCAAGGCACCCCAAGGTAATATTCAAGGACAACCAAGAGTCTAAGCTTGGGGATGCCCCAGATGGCATCCCCTCTTTCGTCTTCATTCATCGGTAACCTTACTTGGAGCTATATTTTTATTCACCAGATGATTTGTGTTTTGCATGGAGCGTCATTTTCTTTTATTAGGATTTGCTTGCTGTTATTTAGAGTAATGTTTTGCATTTCTTAGTTGAATAAAAAGGTCAAGTATAGCCTTTACCATGCTTATTTTGCTAGTCCATATGTTGTTGTTTGAAAACAGAAACATTGCTGTTATGTTTTGAATATTTGTGAATAGTCAGAACATGATAAAATCTTGAAATTTTTACACAGTGAGCAACAACAAATTATCTATAGTGTGGTAATTTTTTAGAATTTTTGGAGTTAAAGAAGTATGATTCCTCTTGCATTCTTTACAGACTGTTCTGTTTGGATAGATTGCTGTTATGTTTGCATTATTTGCATATGTTTGCTTGTTTAATGATTCTATTTGTGGATAGGACTATTAAATATGCAGAGGCATTTAGTATGCAATGTCAAATAATAATTTTAGTGATTTTCTACAGTAGAGAATGATAAGGTTTAGCGTGAATTTATACTGACTTTATAGTCAAAAAATAAAATAAAATTATACTAACTTATCTCATGAGTTCTTGTTGAGTATGTGTGGATGATGTTTTTAGGAATTAGCAAAATCATGATATGAGAGGAATTAAGGAGACACAAAATATCAAGCTTGGGGATGCCCAAGGCATCCCTAATTAATATTTCAAGAAGTCTCAAACATCTAAGCTTGGGGATGCCCTGGTTGGCATCCCACCTTTCTTCTTCGACAACTATCGGTCAATTTTGGTTGAGCCTAAGTTTTTGCTTCTTCACATGATATGTGCTATCCTTGCAATGTCATTTTATTTTGTTTTGCTTGCTGTTTTAATATTATCCCAAGATCTGAAATTCTTAAGTGTTAGAGAGTCTTCACATAGTCACATAATCATTCGACTACTCATTGATCTTCACTTATCTCTTTTGGAGTAGTTTGTCATTGTTCTAGTGCTTCACTTATATCTTTTTAGAGCACGGAGGTAGTTTTATTTTTAAGAAATTGATGAACTCTCATGCTTCACTTATATTATTTTGAGGGTCTCTAAACAGCACGGTAATTTGCTTTGGTTATAAATTTAGTCCTAATATGATGGGCATCCAAGAGGGATATAATAAAAACTTTCATAAAAAGTGCATTGAATACTATGAGAAGTTTGATTACTTATGATTGTTTTGAGATACGAAGATGGTGATATTAGAGTCATGCTAGTAAGTAGTTGTGAATTTGAGAAATACTTGTGTTAAGGTTTATGAGTCCAGTAGCATTCACGTATGGTGAACCGTTATGTTATGAAGTCGGAGCATGATTTATTTATTGATTGTCTTCTGTATGAGTGGTGGTCGGGGGTGAGCGATGGTCTTTTCCTAACAATCTATCCCCCTTGGCGCATGCGCGTAGTACTTTGTTTCGATGACTAATAGATGTGTGCAATAAGTATGTGAGTTCTTTAAGACTAATGTTGAGTTCATGGATCATACACACTCTCACCTTTCCGCCATTGCTAGCCTCTCTAGTACCACGCAACTTTCGCCGGTACCATAAACCCACCACATATCCTTCCACAAAACAGCCACCATACCTACCTATTATGGCATTTCCATAGCCATTCCAAGATATATTGCCATGCAACTTTCCATCATTCCGCTTATTATGACATGCTCCATCATTGTCATATTGCTTTGCATGATCATGTAGTTTACATCGTATTTATGGCAAAGCCACCATTCATAATTCTTTCATACATGTCACTCTTCATTCATTGCACATCCCGGTGCACCGCCGAAGGAATTCATATAGAGTCATATTTTATTCTAAGTATTGAGTTGTAAGTAAATAAAAGTGTGATGATCTTCATTATTAGAGCATTGTCCCAAGTGAGGAAAGGATGATGGAGACTATGATTCCCCCACAAGTCGGGATGAGACTCCGGATGAAAAATTAAAAAAAAATAAAAGAGGCCAAAAAATTAGAGAAGGCCCAACAAAAAAAGAGAGAAAAGAGAGAAGGGACAATTACTATCCTTTTACCACACTTGTGCTTCAAAGTAGCACCATGAGCTTCATGATAGAGAGTCTCATATGATATCACTTTCATATACTAGTGGGAATTTTCATTATAGAACTTGGCTTGTATATTCCAATGATGGGCTTCCTCAAATTGCCCTAGGTCTTCGTGAGCAAGCAAGTTGGATGCACACCCACTTAGTTTTCTTTTTGAGCTTTCATAAACTCATAGCTCTAGTGCATCCATTGCATGTCAATCCCTACTCCACAAGCACCATCATACACCTAGTTGATGTGAGACTATCTTCTTCTTTTTGTCTTCTCCACAACCACCGTCTATTTCACCTATAGTGCTATGTCCATGGCTCACGCTCATGTATTGCGTGAAAGTTGAAAAAGTTTGAGTGATGAGAATATGGAGCATAGCCAGACTATATGATTTTGTACAGATAAGCTTTCTTTCGCCATGTTATTTTGAGAAGACATAATTATTTTGTTAGTATGCTTGAATTATTATTGTTTTTATGTTAATATTAAACTTTTGTTTTGAACCCTACGAATCTGAACATTCATGCCACAATAAAGAGATTACATTGATAAATATGTTAGGTAGCATTCCACATTAAAAATTCTGTTTTTATCATTTACCTACTCAAGGACGAGCAGGAATTAAGCTTGGGGATGCTTGATACGTCTTCAATGTACTTGTTCCATGCTATATTAGTGGGTGAAATGAACGTGGATTAGATTCAAGTGGAGGCAACATGTGGTGCACATCAAAAGTACTACTAATCCAAACTTGATCACCTTAGTTTGGATTAGTAGTACTTGCGATCTGCACCATGTTGCCTCCACTTGAATCTAATCCTTTTTTATTTCACCCAGTGATATATATATATATATATATATATATATATAAAATAACTCACCATGCTCATATAACAACTTAGCATAATGCATCATTGTTATCATAATAACAAATCATACTCATCATCATCATACAACTTCTACTCGTTATCATAATAACAAGTCATACTCATCATCATCTTAATCATCTATCCAACCCTATTTAATTGTTCTTAGCACATGATCATGAGTATTAGCTATGACCTACTATCCTCTCTAAGGTAAAATAGCATAAAACAAGAGTGGCCCTGACACTCCATTATGGAGAATGGAGATTATCCTGTCTCCAATTCTTGCACTTCGCACAATGTTGCTTCCAAGTAGCTCCCTATGATTGTCCATAATTTATTTTCATTCTTTGCTTGTCATGTCTTCATCGGTTTTAGAAATCCGGTATGAACAACGGCGAAGCCTAGGATGACTTGGCCATAAGCTAATAACATCAAGCTGACTTTTCGGAAACATCAGATCAGGCACACAATCCTTTGGGATTTTCTGTTGAAAAACATAATAATAACATCGTAGTTAGCAATGTAGTTTAGCTTTACAAGAATATATGCAAAAGATGCACGGATGTTGTACTAGTAAAAAAATCTTACCATGCCATCTCCATGGATGTTACCGTAGTTCAACACATGCACTAGTAGCACATATTGGCCATAATGGGCAGGAGTTTCATAATTGATATTGTAATTCTCAACATCAATATTAAATTAGATAAGATGATCTTTCTCCTCATAAGTTAATTGAGCGCCATCAGTGTAGTAGGTTCTATCTACCATCTTCCGTACATTTTTTGAAGAATGAAAATAAGCTGACAATGGAAATAAACTTTCAACTATTTTGAAATAAACAATATAAATTACTTAAAAATATATTTGAGAAACTCACATAGAGGTAGAAGTGGAAGTGTATCAACAAGGACCCAAATGCCATCGTCATGATCACCAAGATCGAAGGTGACATACACACCCTCCTGAAAATCATACGCCTTGAATAGAGCTTCCCAATTCGAGCAACCAAAATGGGATACGCTCTCCGAATTGTATAGATTTACAACAAAATCATAACATGATCGGTCCTGAGATGAACTATCTTTGTCTCCATATTTTCATGATCTTCGAAATTCAGATGCTCCAAGACATAGCGTCTTGCATGGCATGGGATAAGCTAGTCGAATTGTAAAAGATGAAGATTACATGTTGAAGAAGCATAAGTCATGCTTAATTACGAAAAAGACTTGTCGTTGCGTACCGTTTCAACATCTAAGGTCTCATCGAGCTTAACACTGAAGCACCGACCATCTACCAGGTGAGGCCTATCGCACAGACCCCGGTCGTCGCCGTAGTAGTCACACTCCGGGGTCCTATCGTCGTCCTCAAACATTTACTATGTTCATAATTCAAATATTAAACCTGTAAAATTCAATATATGTACTACAAAAACTAAATTAGATCATCATTATTCATCACGGGTTCACTGTCGGTCTGTCGAGTCTTTTCTTGAAAACCCTCATCTCATCTCATGTGGTGTATATGGTGGACACTCCCTCACTGATTTTTCGACCGTCGGTGATGGTCGTTACTCCTCCTTCCCCTAGTGCATAACAAAGGTCTGCCACAAGGAGAAGAAGGAGAAACGACCCCCACGTCAATAGTCGGGATTCTATGTCCTCTCTTACATATGGTGGACACACTCCCTCACTGTTTTTTCGACCGTGAGTGGTGGTCGTTACTCCTCCTTCCCCTAGTGCATAACAAAGGTCTAGCACAAGGAGAAGAAGGAGAAATGACCCCCACGACAATAGTCGGGATTCTTCTTCTCTCATATATGGTGCAGACTTTCTCCCTCACTCATTTTTTGACTGTCATGTATGGAGCCTCGACAGACTTAAAGTCAACCCGAAATGTCGTTTAATTATCTTTCTAGAAAATCCGCGCGGCTCGATATTTCCTACATATTCTAGCACAAGTCATGCCAAAATTCATGGAATAATCTGGCACGAGCTTTGCTAGAAAGGACATATTAAGTGCCTGAAATTTTCCGGAATGAAAATTAATCAACACTCTGGCAAAACATAGGCTACTTGGAGGTGTTTGGCTGGTCAACACATTCTTAGAGCTACTCATCCACTACTCTACTACATCTATCAAAACATCTACATCATCATCGACATGGGTTTTCGGCTGGTCACCTCGAGGTCGGAGGGGGTCGGTGATGGGGACGACGAAGGCCGGGATGATGTAGGGGCTTCTTGATTTCTGCAAAAACAAAATATAAACAAAAACATTATTAGGACTTAATGAAACCATATGTCTAAAACAAAAACAAAATTTGTAAAACCCTAATAATTTGTAAAACCTTGTTCTAGCCCTAAAAATTGAAAAGACCTATACATTTACTAAAAATACCCTAGTTCTAGCCCTAACATCTATCCATCCATCCATCTATCTATATATCCATCCATCCATTTGTCTATCTATACAATATATCAAAAAATACCATAGTTCTAACCATCTATCTATTCATCTATCTATCCATCTATCTATGAGTGCAATGCGGGAGGGCTCGGAGGGAGGGATAGGGCTGGGAGGGAGGGAGAGAGGGATGGAGGGAGAGGGGGAGGGAGTAGGGAGGGAGAAGCATGAGGGACGATGGCGACATACCGGGTGAAGGCGTGAGAGGTAGGGTCGGAGGGAGGGAGAAGGGAGGGATGGAAGGAGAAGGGAGGGAGGCGGCATACCGGGAGAAGGCGGCAGCGGGCGACGGCGGCAGCGGGTGGCGGCAGCGGACGATGAGAGTGTGTGGGAAAGGGAGTGTTTGGGCCAACACACGGGGGGATAAGGTATCAATAACAGTAGCACTGGCTGCCCGCCAAGCGCTGTTGCTAAGTCGCTACTAGTAGCGCTGGTTCCAGCCAACCGCTACTACTACGTGTAGCCCCTGCCAGTGGACATGGGACCACTTAGTAGTAGCGCTGCCCGGCAGCCCAGTGCTACTGCTAATTTGCTACTTGTAGCGGTTTCTGGAAGCCATCACTACTACTAAGTGTTAGTAGCATTGGCCCCAAAATGAGATCTACTACTGATGTCCTACCTATAAGCATTTTCCTAGTAGTGCAAGGTTACCGATGATGTTGGAGATGAAAGAGGGGATGCCTTCTGGGGCATCCCCAAGCTTAGTTGCTTGGGTATTCCTTGAATATTACCTTGTGGTGCCCTGGGCATCCCCAAGCTTAGGGTATTGCCACTCCTTATTCTCCTCATATCGATATCTCACCCAAAGCTTTAAAACTTCAATCACACAAAACTTCAATCACACAATCACCCAAAGCTTGTGGTGCAAGGTTAGTATGATAAAGACAAATCATTCACTTTGGTACTGTCAAGATAAGATTCATAATTGTTCTAAAACAATTCCTACGGTACCTTATCATTTCCACAATTTATATCACTTAATATAAGCTATGGAAATACTAAAACAAGCAAACTATGCATTGAAAACAGAATCTGTCAAAAACTGAATAGTCTGTAATGATCTTAACAACAACCATACTTCTGTTACTCCAAAAATTCTGAAAAATTAGGAAAACCTGGCTAATTTTTATATCAATATTTTGTAAGAAATTCAGATAAAAAACACGCTTCTATGATTTTTTTAATTCTGGCAACGAGCGTGAAAGTTTTTGTTTTTCAGCAAGATCAAATCAACTATCACCATAGATCATCCCAAAGGTCTTACTTGGCACTTTATTGAAACAAAAGCTATAAAACATGATTAATACAGTAGACTAATCATGTGAACACACAAAACAGTAGGGGTAAATGTTGGGTTGTCTCCCAACAAGATCTTTTCTTTAATGCCTTTTTAGCTAGGCATGGTGATTTCATATAAAAGATAAGAATTGAAACATAACGGGGGCATCATGAAGCATATGACTAGCACATTTAAGCCTAACCCACTTCCTATGCATGGGGTTTTGTGAGCAAATAATTTTTGGGAGCAAGAATCAACTAGCCTAGGAAGGCAAAACAAGTGCAACTTCAAAACTTTCAACACATCCAGAGGAAACTTGATATTATTGATATGTGTAAAAGCATATGTTCCTCTCTCATAATAATTTTCGGTAGCATCATGAATGAATTCAACAATATAACTATCACATAAAGCATTATTTTCTTGATCCACAAGCATAGAAATTTTCTTACTCTCCACATAAACAAATTTATTCTCATGAATAGTAGTGGGAGAAAATTCAACAAAATAACTATCATGAGAGGCATAATCCAATTGCAAATGAAAATCATGATGAAAAGTTTCATGGTTATCATTATTCTTTATAGCATACATGTCATCACAATAATCATCATAGGTAGCAACTTTATTCTCATAATCAATTGGAACCTCATCGAAAATAGTGGATTCATCACTAAATAAAGTCATGACCTCTCCAACTCCACTTTTATCAATATTGTAGGATTCAACACCCTCCAAAATAGTGGGACCATTACCTAGACTTGACACTCTTCCAAACCCACTTTTATCAATATAATAATCATAAATAGGAGGCATGCTATCATCATAATAAATTTTCTCAAAAAAACTTGGGGGACCAAAAATATCATGTTCATCAAACATATCATTGATGTCTACTACACAACCTTCTTCTTGTAGACGTTGTTGGGCCTCCAAGTGCAGAGGTTTGTAGGACAGTAGCAAATTTCCCTCAAGTGGATGACCTAAGGTTTATCAATCCGTAGGAGGCGTAGGATGAAGATGGTCTCTCTCCAACAATCCTGTAACCAAATAACAAAGAGTCTCTTGTGTCCCCAACACACCCAATACAATGGTAAATTGTATAGGTGCACTAGTTCGGCGAAGCGATGGTGATACAAGTGCAATATGGATGGTAGATATAGGTTTTTTTAATCTGAAATTATAAAAACAGCAAGGTAACTAATGATAAAAGTGAGTGAAAATGGTATTGCAATGCTAGGAAACAGGGCCTAGGGTTCATACTTTCACTAGTGCAAGTTCTCTCAACAATAATAACATAATTGGGTCATATAACTATCCTCAACATGCCACGAAGAGTCACTCCCAAGTCACTAATAGCGGAGAACAAACGAAGAGATTATGGTAGGATACGAAACCACCTCAAAGTTATCCTTTCTGATCTATCTATTCAAGAGTCCATAGTAAAATAACATGAAGCTATTCTTTCCGTTCAATCTATCCTAGAGTTCATACTAGAATAACACCTTAAGACACAAATCAACCAAAACCCTAATGTCACCTAGATACTCCAATGTCACCTCAAGTATCCATGGGTATGGTTATACGATATGCATCACACAATCTCAGATTCATCTATTCAAACCAACACAAAGTACTTCAAAGAGTGCCCCAAAGTTTCTACCGGAGAGTCAAGACAAAAATGTGTGCCAACCCCTATGCATAAGTTCACGAGGTGATGGAACTCACAAGTTGATCACCAAAACATACATCAAGTGCATCACGTGATATCCCATTGTCACCACAGATAAGCACATGCATGACATACACCAAGTGTTCTCAAATCCTTAAAGACTCAATCCGATAAGATAACTTCAAAGGGAAAACTCAATCCATTACAATAGAGTAGAGGGGGAGAAACATCATAAGATCCAATTATAATAGCAAAGCTCGCGATACATCAAGATCGTGCCAAATCAAGAACACGAGAGAGAGAGAGAGAGAGAGAGAGATCAAACACATAGCTACTAGTACATACCCTCAACCCCGAGGGTGAACTACTCCCTCCTCGTTATGGAGAGCGCCGGGATGATAAAGATGGCCACCGGAGAGGGATTCCCCCCCTCCGGCAGGGTGCCGGAATGGGTCTAGATTGGTTTTCGGTGGCTATAGAGGTTTGCGGCGGTGGAACTCCCGATCTAGGTTATTTTCTGGAGGTTTTAGTACTTATAGGAATTTTTGGCATCGGGAATAAGTCAGGGGGTCTCCGAGTCATCTACGAGGGTGGAGGGCGCGCCCTACCCCCTGGGCTCGCCCTCCTATCTCGTGGACGGCTCGGGACTCTTCTGGCCCAACTATTTTACTCCCGGGGCTTCTTTTGGTCCATAAAAAATCATCAAAAATTGGAACGTCAATTGGACTCCGTTTGGTATTCCTTTTCTGTAAAACTCAAAAACAAGGAAAAAACAGAAACTGGCACTCGGCTCTAGGTTAAAAGGTTAGTCCCAAAAATCATATAAAATAGCATATAAATGCATATAATACATTGAAGGTTGATAATATAATAGCATGGAGCAATAAAAAATTATAGATACGTTGGAGATGTATCAAGCATCCCCAAGCTTAATTCCTGCTCGTCCTCGAGTAGGTAAATGATAAAAACAGAATTTTTGATGTGGAATTCTACCTAACATATATATCCATGTAATTCTCTTTACCGTGGCAAGAATATTCAGATCCATAAGATTCAATACAAAAGTTTAATATTGACATTAAAATAATAGTACTTCAAGCATACTAACTAAGTAGTCATGTCTTCTCAAAATAACATGGCCAAAGAAAGCTTATCCCTACAAAATCATATAGTTTGGCTATGCTTCATTTTCGTCACATAAAAATGCTCCCATCAAGCACAACCCCGATGACAAGCCAAGAAATTGTTTCATACTTTAGTAATCTCAAACATTTTTCAACTTTCACGCAATACATGAGCGTGAGCCATGGACATAGCACTATAGGTGGAATAGAATATAATGATGGGGGTTGTGTGGACAAGACAAACAAGGAGAAAGTCTCACATTGACGCGGCTAATCAACGGGCTATGGAGATGCCCATCAATTGATGTCAATGCGAGGAGTAGGGATTGCCATGCAACGGATGCACTAGATCTATAAATGTATGAAAGCTCATCAAAAAGAAACTAAGTGGGTGTGCATCCAACTTGCTTGCTCACGAAGAGCTAGGGCATTTGAGGAAGCCCATTGTTGGAATATCCAAGCCAAGTTCTATAATGAAAAATTCCCACTTAGTATATGAAAGTGACAACATAAAAGACTCTCTGTCATGAAGATCATGGTGCTACTTTGAAGCACAAGTGTGAAAAAAGGATAGTAGCATTGTCCCCTTTTATTTCCTTTTTGTTTTTTTATTTGGCCTTTCTTTTTTTTCCTTTTTTTGGCCTTCCTTTTTTCTCCCTTTTTTCGGGACAATGCTCTATTAATGATGATCATCACACTTCTATTTATTTACAACTCAAAGATTACAACTCGATACTAGAACAAAGTATGACTCTATATGAATGCCTCCGGCGGTGTACCGGAATGGGCAATGAATCAAGAGTGACATGTATGATAAATTATGCATGGTGGCTTTGAAACAAATACGATGTCAACTACATGATCATGCAAGCAATATGACAATGATGAAGTGTGTCATAAAAAACGGAACGGTGGAAAGTTGCATGGCAATATATCTCGGAATGGCTATGGAAATGCCATAATAGGTAGGTATGGTGGCTGTTTTGAGCAAGATATAAGGAGTTTTATGTGTGACATAGTGTATCATATCACGGGGTTTGGATGCACCGGCTAAGTTTGCACCAACTCTCGAGGTGAGAAAGGGCAATGCACGGTACCAAAGAGGCTAACAATGATGGAAGGGTGAGAGTGCCTATAATCCATGGACTCAACATTAGTCATAAAGAATTCACATACTTATTGCAAAAATCTACAAGTCATCAAAAACCAAGCACTACGCTCATGCTCATAGGGGGATAGATTGATAGGAAAAGACCACCGCTCATCCCCGACCGCCACTCATAAGGAAGACAATCAAAGAACACCTTATGTTTCAAATTTGTTACACAACGGTTAGCATGCGTGCATGCTACGGGACTTGTAAACCTTAGCACAAGTATTTCTCAAATTCACAATTACTCAACTAGCATGACTCTAATATTACCATCTTCATATCTCAAAACAATCATCAAGTATCAAACTTCTCATAGTATTCAATGCACTCTATATGAAAGTTTTTATTATACCTATCTTGGATGCCTATCATATTAGGACTAATTTTATAACCCAAACAAATTACCATGCTGTTCTAAAAGACTCTCAAAATAATATAAGTGAAGCATGAGAGTTCATCTATTTCTGTAAAATAAAACCACCGCCATGCTCTAAGAAGATATAAGTGAAGCATTAGAGAAAACGACAAACTACTCCGAAAAATATAAGTGAAGCTCAATGAGTAGTCGAATAATTATGCAACTATGTGAAGACTCCCTAACATTTAAGAATTTCAGATCTTGCTATTTTATTCAAACAGAAAGAAAAACAAAATATAATAAAATGACAATCCAAGCAACATGTTGCGGATATCGCTTATTGGGAACTTATCGGTCGACCCATGATAAGGGGTAAATCGGCCAGTTTATCGGCATATCGGCCGATTTATCGCCATATCGGCTGATTTATCGGCCGATTTATCTTATCGGTCTGACAACGGTAAGCGATAAATCGGCCGATTTATTGGCATATCGGAAGATATCTTGAACAGTGAGCAAAACACATATCATGTGGTGAATAAAAATATAACTCCAAGTAAAGTTACCGATGAACGAAGACGAAAGAGGGGATGCCTTCCGGGGCATCCCCAAGATTAGGCTCTTGGTTGTCCTTGAATATTACCTTGGGGTGCCTTGGGCTTCCCCAAGCTTAGGCTCTTGCCGCTCCTTATTCCATAGGCCATCTAATCTTTACCCAAAACTTGAAAACTTCACAACACAAAACTCAACAGAAAACTCGTAAGCTCTGTTAGTATAAGAAAATAAAACACCACTTTTGGTTCTGTTGTGAACTCATTCTAACTTCACATTGGTGTCATATCTACTGTATTCCAACTTATCTATGGTTCATACCCTCCGATACTACTCATAGATTCATCAAAATAAGCAAACAACACATAGAAAACATAATCTGTCAAAAACAGAACAATCTGTAGCAATCTGTATCAAATGTATACTTCTGTAACCCCAAAAATTCTGAAATAAATTGGTGTACATGAGGAATTTTTATAGTAATCATCTTCAAAAAAGAATCAACCTAATCACACTCTCCAGTAAAAACTGGCAGCTAATCTCATGAGTGCTAAAGTTTCTGCTTTTTACAGCAAGATCGCAAAGACTTCACCCAAGTCTTCCCAAAGGTTCTACTTGGAACAAACACTAATTAAAACATAAAACCACATCTAAACAGAGGCTAGATGAATTATTTATTACTAAACAGGAACAAAAAGCAAGGAACAAAAATAAAATTGGGTTGCCTCCCAACAAGCGCTATCGTTTGACGCCCCTAGCTAGGCATGCCGATTTCAATGATGCTCACATAAAAGATGAGAATGAAACATAAAGAGAGCATCATGAAGAATATGACTAGCATATTTAAGTCTAACCCACTTCCTATGAATAGGGATTTTGTGATCAAACAATTTATGGGAACAAGAATCAACTATCATAGGAAAGCAAAACACGCATAACTTCAAGATTTTAAGCACATAGAGAGGAAACTTGATATTATTGCTATTCCTACAAGCATATATTCCTCCCTCATAATAATTTTCAGTAGCATCATGAATGAATTCAACAATATAACCATCACATAAATCATTCTTTTCGTGATCTACAAGCATAGAATTTTTATTACTCTTCACATAAGCAAATTTATTCTCATTCGGAATAGTGAGAGTATCATAAGAAACTCTAATACTATAAATTATTTCCACATTGAAAGAATAAAATTAAGAAAAAGGGTAATCATAGTCATGACAAGTTTTATAAATATAATCATCACTACTTTTTATAGCATAAGTATCATCACAATAATTATCATAAGTAGCAACTTTGTTCTCATCATAATTGATTGAAACCTCTTCCAAGATAGTGGAATCATTACTAAATAAAGTCATGACCTCTCCAAATCCACTTTCATAATTGTCACAATAATATTCAACACCCTCCAAAATAGTGGGATCATTACTTACTAAAGTTGACACTCTTCCAAACCCACTTTCATCAATATAATCATCATAAATAGGAGGCATGCTATCATCATAATAAATTTGCGTATCAAAACTTGGGAGGTTAAAAACATCATCTTCATAAAACATAGCATCCCCAAGCTTGGGACAAACATTAATTGCAGCAAATAAATTCTCAAACATGTCATTTTCATCAAGCATAGCATCCCCAAGCTTGGGTCTTTTCATATCATAAGCATAATCACTCTCATCATTAATAGTATGGATAGCACCAATATTGTAGCAACTATTATCATCACAATGAGTAGTAGGAGCAACATCATTTGAGAGGGATGCCTTTTTACCTTTGCTTCTCCATCTTTCCTTTTTCTTCTCCACATCATGTGTGGGTTTAATCCCCTTTTTGGAGCTCCTTATTAATGAGATTGGTTGAATAGAAGGCTCCTCCTCGTTACCTGATTCATCATAAGAAATAATAGGAGGATATTGGGAAGTCTCTTCCCTTTCATTAGTATTCTATTCATCTTCTATTTGTTTTCTTGTCTTTATGTAATTCGCAATATAAGTATTTTCAATGCAATTCACCGCACAATACATATAAATTTCCTCTAGATCAAAATCAAGAACTTTATCAAGGGAAAATTATGGAATATCCTTAGTTATATGTTTCATTTCTTCATAACCCAAAAGCAAACTAAGTTCATTATGATGCGCAAGGGAAATCAAGTCATCAAAATTTTTGGACACGATTCGATCATGAAACAATTTGCATTGGATATTTAAATGACCACGTTCATTGCAAAGTTCACAAGGATGGCTAAGAAAATTTAATTTTTCAGCACAAACATCTAGCCTTTCTTGCAACCATTTAGTTTCTAAGTACTTATGCCTCTAGCAAAATCTATCTTCCCTACTTGGTGTGTACTTGCAAACTCTATGCACTCCACAAAAATGGACATGCTTATAAGAGACATTTTCATCATGACTAGTGCAATCATCATTAGTATCATGGATATTCAAAGAGTTTGTACTAACAACATTGCAATCATGCTCATCATTAATAGTTTTAGTGCCAAACATTTTAATGCATTCTTATTCTAACACTTTGTCACAATTATCAAAATCCTTATTTTCATGAAAGATATTAAAAAGATGAAGCATATGAGGCACCCTCAATTCCATTTTTTCTGTAGTTTTCTTTTATAAACTAAACTAGTGATGAAACAAGAAACTAAAAGATTCGATTGCAAGATCTAAAGATATACCTTCAAGCACTAACCTCCCCGGCAACGGTGCCAGAAAAGAACTTGACGTCTACTACAAAACCTTCTTCTTGTAGACGTTGTTGGGCCTCCAAGTGCAGAGGATTGTAGGACAGTAGCAAATTTCCCTCAAGTGGATGACCTAAGGTTTATCAATCCGTAGGAGGCGTAGGATGAAGATGGTCTCTCTCAAACAACCCTGCAACCAAATAACAAAGAGTCTCTTGTGTCCCCAACACACCCAACACAATGGTAAATTGTATAGGTGGACTAGTTCGGCGAAGAGATGGTGATACAAGTGCAATTTGGATGGTAGATATAGGTTTTGTAATCTGAAATTATAAAAACAGCAAGGTAACTAATGATAAAAGTGAGCGAAAATGGTATTGCAATGCTAGGAAACAAGGCCTAAGGTTCATACTTTCACTAGTGCAAGTTCTCTCAACAATAATAACATAATTGGATCATATAACTATCCCTCAACATGCAACAAAGAGTCACTCCCAAGTCACTAATAGTGGATAACAAACAAAGAGATTATGGTAGGGTACGAAACCACCTCAAAGTTATCCTTTTTGATCGACCTATTCAAGAGTCCGTAGTAAAATAACATGAAGCTATTCTTTCCGTTCAATCTATCCTAGAGTTAGTACTAGAATAACACCTTAAGACACAAATCAACCAAAACCCTAATGTCACCTAGATACTCCAATGTCACCTCAAGTATCCGTGGGTATGGTTATACGATATACATCACACAATCTCAGATTCATCTATTCAAACCAACACAAAGTACTTCAAAGAGTGCCCCAAAGTTTCTACCGGAGAGTCAAGACAAAAACGTGTGCCAACCCCTATGCATATGTTCATGAGATCATGGAACTCGCAAGTTGATCACCAAAACATACATCAAGTGGATCACGTGATATCCCATTGTCACCACAGATAAGCACATCCTAGACATACACCAAGTGTTCTCTAATCCTTAAAGACTCAATCCGATAAGATAACTTCAAAGGGAAAACTCAATCCATTACAAGAGAGTAGAGGGGGAGAAACATCATAAGATCCAGCTATAATAGCAAAGCTCATGATACATCAAGATCGTGCCAAATCAAGAACACGAGAGAGAGAGAGAGAGAGAGAGAGAGAGAGAGAGAGATCAAACACATAGCTACTGGTACATACCCTCAGCCCCGAGGGTGAACTACTCCAGCCAGGATGATGAAGATGGCCACCGGAGAGGGATTCCCCCTCCGACAGGGTGCCGGAATGGGTCTAGATTGGTTTTCGGTGGCTACAGAGGCTTGCGGCGATGGAACTTCTGGTCTAGGTTATTTTCTGGAGGTTTCAGTATTTATAGGAATTTTTGGCGTTGGGAACAAGTCAGCGGGGTCTCCGAGTCATCCACGAGGGTGGAGGGCGCGCCCTACCCCCTGGGCTCGCCCTCCTATCTAGTGGATGGCTCGGGACTCTTCTGGCCCAACTATTTTACTCCCGGGGCTTCTTTTGGTCCATAAAAAATCATCAAAAATTGGCACGTCAATTGGACTCCATTTGTTATTCCTTTTCTGTAAAACTCAAAACAAGGAAAAACAGAAACTGGCACTAGGCTCTATGTTAATAGGTTAGTCCCGAAAATCATATAAAATAGCATATAAATGCATATAAAACATCCAAGGTTGATAATATAATAGCATGGAACAATCAAAAATTATAGATACGTTGGAGACGTATCAAGCATCCCCAAGCTTATGGCTTTGCATATTAATAGCATCATGGATATTCAAAGAATTCATACTAACAACATTGCAATCATGCTCATCATTCGAAGACTTTATGCCAAACATTTTATTAACTTCTACTTCTAACACATGAGCACAATTTTCCTTTCCATCATGTTCACGAAAGACATTAAAAAGATGAAGCATATGAGGCAACCTCAATTCCATTTTTTGTAATCTTCTTTTATAAACCAAACTAGTGATATAATAAGAAACTAAAATATTCAATTGCAAGATCTAAAGATATACCTTCAAGCACTCACCTCCCCGGCAACGGTGCCAGAAAAGAGCTTGATGCACTACAAATAAAACCACTTCTGTGATGATACGTTTTTGTCACCGTAGGTCACGTTTTCTGTGATGCATGTACATCCATGAAGATTTTATGATAGAATCAAGATAGTCATACATGTGCTGTCGTAGAAGTGTTCCATGGCATTACCAAAATTATCATCACAGAAGTGTCCACTTCCATGATGATAAATCGCGCGTCATAGAAGTGCTTTCGTCAAGGGTAACCGACATGTGGCATCCACCATAACGGGTCGCCATTAAGCTATCAAGTTCCGGTTTGGATCCGATAACCCGTTAAAAGCCCAGACCAATGGCGATTTTCCACGTGTAAAATTCTCATTCGCGACGATCCACGTGTTGGCTCAGCGTTTGGACAGATGTCAACCGTCCATTTGACAAGAATCGCCAATGAACATTGACACGTGGGATGGCCCAATAGAGGCCCATATAGGTTTAAAAGCTGGCCTAGGTACAGGCCCATAAGATTTTGTCAGATCCATTGGGCCGCCCATTAATAGCCTAACATTTTCTGGACCAAATTAGAGCCCACATCAGATACCGGCCATTAAATGTCTGCAATATTCTGGGCCAGTTTACGGCCCACATCAGATTCGGCCCATTAACAGCCTGCAATAGTTTGGGACAAATTACAATCCATACCTGATTCGGCCCGTTAACTGACTTTCATTTCTTGGGACAAATTACGGCCCATAACAGATACAACCCTTTAACAGCTACTGTGCAATTGGGCCCATTGGGGGCCAAATTTGCTCTTCGGCCTCTTAATGTCCCGTTTAACAGTTCAGCCCGATATTAGTTTCGGCCTGTCAGCGGCCCTGTCTACAAATGGGCCTCTTTCGGCCCGGTTTCACTTTCGTCCATTTAAAGGCCCGAGTTGCACCTGGGCCTAATTATGGTCCGTAGTTACTTCCGACCTCTTAACGGCCCGTAGTCTTTGTGGATACGTTCTTGCCCAAACTGCCAATCGGCCCGTTAAAGGCCCTTGAGAGTGTTGGGCCTAATTTTGGCCAGTTATACATCCAGCTTGCTTCCCGCCTGTCATGTAATTGGGTCAGCCAAGGCCCAAAAAAATTTCACCCTATTAATGGCCCGTCACCCGAATGGGCCAATAATGGGTCGATTTATATTACAGCACACTGTCGGACCGTGATTTGTTCGCTACAATTAAGGCTGAATCTAGTTTTCAACCTGTTAAAAGCCTATTTAATTTTCCAGCCCAATTAAGGCAAGCGATTTAGTCGGCCTTTTAAAGGCCCGAAACTAATGGCGGGCTTGATTAAGACTAGACCTAACTAATGGCCCAAGATG
This sequence comes from Triticum aestivum, assembly GCF_018294505.1. Classification (NCBI taxonomy): domain Eukaryota; kingdom Viridiplantae; phylum Streptophyta; class Magnoliopsida; order Poales; family Poaceae; genus Triticum; species Triticum aestivum. The sequence goes on along the minus strand of NC_057806.1, from coordinate 68,457,941 downwards.
ATTGTAGGCCCATGGTTCAGCCCGTACTAGCGATTGGCGACCGGCCAGTTTTAGTACAGAAATTATTATTTTATAAACCTAACCTATTGGCTCATTGTGCACCGATCGAAGATTATGACCTTTTTTCAGAGCGACGACAACAGAAACAACAAATAAATTACAACATCGTGACTAAGAATAAACCTATACTATACAACAAAGAAATTACAGCATATTACATCCTGTGGACATCAAAGTTCGCCGCCGGTGATAATAAAGGGCAACCAGATAGCAGATTCCATAAAATGGGCAGGTCGCCACCAGTGGAAGTTAATAGGCCGACAAAATAATAGACATAACCGACAGTACTTCAACACAGTTCAAGAAAGGTAAGCCCGACCCAGGAGCTGCAGCGCAAGCAACTTAGCAACCTGATGAGACTACGCTTCTTTGACGCTTATATCCACCAACTTAAGCTGCATAGCATCAATAGACATCATGTACTTATGGTTAATCTTGCATAGAGATTGGAGTTCTAGTCGGATTTGAGCGGAAGCATGTTTTTTGCTTGAATTTCAGACTGAAGAAGTCGAATAGATTCAGGCAGCGACTTCATCGAGCTTGTGTCACTGAGTAAGTTCGACACTACATCAAGATATGACTTTGTGGTTGTATCCCTACCCTCAAGATGTGTTGCCTTCTTCTCTAGAATATATGTTAGAGGGACAAACAATGGGTTCGTCTCACTATTGTGGCAGTTCTTCCTAGCAGCAGTGCTATCACCCTGAAAGAGAAACAAGTAGGTAGATAACATGTTTTGCAAGTATAAGCATCAGCGCTGTCAATTCATCTCATTTCTTTGTCAGAAATAAAGAGACACAGTTTAAAATAGCATTAACATAATAGGCATTGTTCATAGTTAAGACGGTAGGAAATGGCATTGTGCAGGAGCGGTCAGCTTCAGCAGACCACTGGATTACAGATCAAGAACAGAAGCATACATGTAGTTCTAAACAACGTATAAGCATGAATGGTGAGTGTAATGTCAATTTATACCATTTCAGACTGGTAAATAAAGAGACACGATTTAAATAACATTAATATAATATGGCATTGGTCATAGTTGAGACATATCAGGATATGACAATGTGCTGTTATTGGTAGTTTCACTACACCACTGGATTACAGATCAAGAACGCAAGCATACACATAGTGCTAAAGAAGATAACTTGCTATGTTTAGTTTAATTTACATGGTACGAATAAGGAACTAGGTTGTACAACTAAAGACTAAAATTGAGAAGGACAAACTTATGTTTATGTACTTCTTCTTTATAAACTTTGAACAAGAAATTTGATGCAGACGACAAAAATAAACAACATTTGCACTCATAGCTATCCAAATATACACAACAAAGTTTGAAGGCTCGAGGAGGACAAACTTACATTAGTAGTGAAGACATGCTCTATAAAGCCCTTGTCCATATTAATGGGGGGGGGGGGGTCAATTCAAGAAGTTTACCGCACACTCTTCTTCGAGAGCATTGCCTTTATTCTACATTTTGTTAAGAGTAAATATAGATGTGAAAATATAGGAACAAATGGAGATTATTTAACTTAAGATACAAAGTACAAATATAAATACAACATATAGGCAAAAGGCACTGACAAGAGCAATGCAGAGCTAAACTTCTTCAGTAACATTGGTTTTATTCAATATTTTGGCAAGAGTAAATGTAGATCTGATGTGTAGAAAATGGAGGACAAGGGAAAATAAGCTACAAAGTGTACATGAAGAAGTAGCTGACAAATATAAGTACAATGATGAAGGATAACTGATACTTACAAGAACAATGTAGAACTAAATTTCTTCATAAGCATTGGGTTTATTCTACATTAATTTAAGCATTAATATAGATCTGATAATTTGGAGCGGTGGATAAGCAAGCTATAATACACAATGATGTCACATAATCCACCAGGTATGAATGTAAGGACAATGACAGGACAATAGGTACTCACAAGAGCATAGCAGCGACCAGCATAGTTGCGATATCCTAGGTTTTGTGGTGCTGGTTCTGTCGCCAATATACGTCGGGCGCTATGTGATTTCTTCGGTAGCACCACCTTTTTCAAGGACTTTTCTTTTACTCCTTCAAGTTCTGCACTCACCCTCTTCCTTTTGGAGGCCTGAAACACAAGAACATCATTTGAATGGAAAAACATGGTATGACGACAAATGGAATAGGTGTTGATAATGGATGGGCATGTCATCTTCACATATATCATGAGTAAACTAAGTAGATGGTGGTGTAACGAAGCAAAAGAAATGCAAGACACCTTATGCAAGATATGTGGAACCAATAAAGCCTTTGCCAAATTAGAACAGACACCTTATTGGGTGAACAGGATAGGCCATCTGCCTTTGACTCCTTGAGCTCAGAATAGTCATTAGGATCATATTCTGAATACGAATCTATAGGTCGGGAGCATGTGGGTTTCATTGCATCCACAATGGACCTCAATCCCTTGATGCCAAGTTTTTTACCCATTGAACTATTCTGCAATATTCTTCTGATGTGCGCATTCTTATATTCATTATGATTACATACAATATCTGAAAAGCATGAAAACATAAATAATAGTGAGATTATCTTTGTAATGCAGAGGATAATGTAATATAATAGGGGCTCCCTGTAAACCCTTGTGTGCTATCACTAGATTCTAATGAGAGAGCCCATGTGTGTTGTAATATGATGAGTAGATTAATATAATCTGGCACAACTACACAAAAAATAGGCTCCCTGCTGGGAGCTCCGGATGTAAGGATAGTTGGTAGATGATAGGTTCATAATATACCGTATAAAAGTTTATTGCCAAACCATGACAACGAGAGCACAGAGCCAGTAGGCAGATCATAGTGTAGATAATAGGGGTACACCATAACCACCATAAATAAATCGGGAAAGCGGAACTGGCTGGAAAATATAGGGTTTTGCCGCTACTAATATGCAGCCTAACGATCACCTACAGGCCAGCTCTATTCATCTGAAGGTGTACAACTGTTACTATCAGTTTAATGTATCAAAGACTGCGTGGCTCCCACCATTTCTGGGATATTATGGCAGACCAACTCGAAGTGCGAAATCATGTAGTAGAACCGGCCTAATAGAGCCGTCGACTGCAGATGTCCATGCTCCCCTTCCTGACAAGGAACATACTGTACTTACTAAAGAAGAACAGAAGAGGAACATGTTAAAGAATAGAAGGGGAAGCATATTATTTAGATTCCCTTCTTTCTATACAATGTTGGTTGCCCACCCATGATGAATCAGAGCTCCCAAAGAAATTTAATTCCATGATGCCTCTCTATATGTGGCCACATGCATTTGGAAACTCAAGTGGGAGCATTAGCTAACCAATTAAAGGTGTGTCTGTTAGCTAATGTCAGTATCATATCACATTCGTATTTGAAGAACCTTAGGACGTATGATTGGTGTGTTATTTAGCTTTAAAGGGTGGACAATTGCTAGTAGGACACAAAGCACCTACGCAGATCGTATTGTAGATATAATGGGAAAACCCTAAGCATCAGGAGTAAAATCAAGAAAGTGGAACTTGCTGGAATATATGTGCTAGTATTGCCGGTACGGCTAGAAAGGCTTCGCATATACCAGCTCTCTACAACTGAAGGCGCAATACTTTTACTATCAGTCTAACTCTCAAAGGTGACACATACGATCGAATACGAAGAGTTGAAAGTGTCCATGAAAATCGACATGAAGACCAACACGAAGAGTTGAAAGCGTCCATGACAAGCGACCGAATAGACATGTACACTGCAAATGTCCCTGCTCCTCTTCACTACAAAGAACATACTGTACAACTATTATACTCCCTCTGTTCCTAAATACAGATCTTTGTAGAGATTCCACTATGGATCACATATGGATGTATATAGATACATTTTAGAGTGTAGATTCACTTATTTTTCTCTGTATGTAGTCCATGGAGGAATCTCTACAAATACTTATATTTAGGTACAAAGAGAGTACTTACAAAGGAAGAACAGAAGAGGAGAATGCTAAAGAAGAGCAAGCGGATTTTGGATAATAAAATGTTGGTTGGGCACACATGATCAACCAAAGATCATAAAGAACGCAACTCCCTGCCGTCCCTCGATATGTGGCGCATGTGCTTTTCGAAAGTAAAGTAGGAACATTAACTGACCAATTAAACATTCTATGTTTAGTACATGTTAGCATCATATCAGATTCGTATTTGAGCAACTAAGTTTGGAATTATGAGTGGCATGTTGTTTAGCTTGATGGGTTGAGGAGCACTGCTTGCATGTACGTCTCGAAGCACCTACAATAATAGTACTGAATATATGGGAATGTCTACATGCAAGTCGCCCGACTTTCGTCATTTAGGTCAGTCGACCATTTCAGGCGGTTGGATGAAGAATCTACGTCTCCTAACCCTTATTCTTCCTCGCCTCTTATTATTCCCCTAAAGACCACCACACGAGTCGTCAGCCGAACCACCGGCCCCCGCCCTCCCCTGAACTGCCCACCACCTCCGATCTTCCACCGCTCCCGGTCATCCCTCTAGCTAACCCCAGCCCCCACCCGCATCGAGTTTTGCCTCCGGCGAGGCCCCACCATAGCCCGATGATAGCCCCCCACAACCACTGTCCCTACCCAAAACCCTAAGATAGACAACGGGGCAGCCCTCCGGCCAGCCCTTCCTTCCCTCCGGCGAACTCCGGCGAGCTCTAAAAAATCGACTGATCCAATTTTGAAATTTAGTCTACTGTCAGTTAACTAGTGTGGAATATAAAAGGGGAAAACCATAAGCATTGCGAGTATAGTGTTGAGCGTGCCATGGCGGATCTGAAGGTGCCATGGCAACTTCGCAACCAATGTTTGCTTTCAACAAACAAGTAAGATCCTAAGTGGTGGACAAGAAATCACAGTAAAGCAGTGGTGATCTATTTTCTTGCTATGATAAATAAGTTGAACAAATACGAAAGAGTACCACCTTTGGTGCGGCGCCGTGTATGCATATGTTGAGAATTTGACGCTGCTGCGGTAGCGATGGCTGTCGGCGGCGTGGAAGCAGATCTAGGAGGGTAGATGGTGGCGGCGGGGGAAATATCCTGGCGCGGTGGACGAGACGATCGTAGCAGCGGCGCCGACAAAGGTGGACGACGGCGGGGATGAAGAGAGAGGACAGGATGTGATACGTCCATTTTGCATCATGTTTTCTTACTGTTATTTATAATGTTTTTACCCATAATAATGCTTTTTGGAGTAATTCTAATGCTTTTTCTCTCATAATATGCAAGGTATACACAAAGGGGGAGAATTTCGGCAGCTGGAAATCTGGACCTAGAAAAGCTATGTCAGGCCACCTATTCTGCACAACTCCAAACAAGATGAAACTTCATAGAGATTTTTTATCAAATATATCAGGAATATTGGAGCAAATAACTACCAGAGGGGGCCCACCAGGTGGGCGCGCCAAGGAGCCCAGGCACGCCCTGGTGGGTTGTGCTCACCCAGGCCCACCTCTGGTACCCATCTTCTGGTATATAAGTCATTTGACCTAGAACAAATAAGGGGAGGACTTTCGGGACGGGGAACCTCCGTCTCGAGGCGGAACTTGGGCAGGAGCACTTTTGCCCTTCGGCGGAGCGATTCCGCCGGGGGGACTTCCCTCCCGGAGGGGGAAATCATCGTCATCATCATCACCAACAACTCTCCCATCTTGGGAAGGGTAATCTCCATCAACATCTTCAACAACACCATCTCCTCTCAAACCCTAGTTCATCTCTTGTGTTCAATCTTGTTACCGGAACTATAGGTTGGTGCTTGTGGGTGACTAGTAGTGTTGATTACATCTTAGAGTTGCTTACTATATGGTTTATTTGGTGGAAGATTATATGTTCAGATCCAATATGTTATTTAATACCCTTCTGATCTTGAGCATGACTATCATTTATGAGTAGTTACTTTTGTTCCTGAGGTCACGGGAGAAATCATGTTGCAAGTAATCATGTAAACTTGATATGTGTTCGATATTTTGATAGTAAGTATGTTGTGATTCCCTTAGTGGTGTCATGTGAACGTCGACTACATGACAATTCACCATATTTGGGCCTAAGGGAATGCATTGTGGAGTAGCAATTACATGATGGGTTGCGAGAGTGACAGAAGCTTAAAACCCAGTTTATGCGATATTCCGTAAGGGACCGATTGGATCCAAAAGTTTAATGGTATGGTTAGAATTTATTCTTAATACTTTTCTCGTAGTTGTGGATGCTTGAGGGGGGGGGGTTAATCATAAGTAGGAGGTTTTTTCAAGTAAGAACAACACCTAATAAATGGCCCACCCACATTTCAAATTATCAAAGTACCGAACACGAATTAAGCCAACCTGATGAAAGTGACTAGATGAAATTCCCGTGTACCCTCAAGAACGCTTTGCTTACTATAAGAGACTGTTTTGGCCTATCCTTTGCCTCAAAAGGATTGGGCTACCTTGATGCAATTTTGCTACTATTATCATTACTTTCTCGTTAAAAATATATTGCTATCAAACTACTCTGTTACTTACAATTTCAGCACTTGCAGACATCACCTTGCTGAAAACCACTTGTCATTTCCTTCTGCTCCTCGTTGGGTTCGACACTCTTACTTATCGAAAAGAGCTAAAATTGATCCCCTATACTTGTGGGTCATCAAGGCTATTTTCTAGCACCGTTGCCGGGGAGTGAAGCGCTCTTGGTAAGTGGAATTTGGTAAGGAAACATTTATATAGTGTGATGTAATTTATTGTCACTTGTTACTATGGAAAACAATCCTTTGAGGGGTTTGTTCGGGGTATCTTCACCTCGACCAGAACCATAATTAGCCACCCCTCAACCTACTGCACCTACTGGAAATATTGAATATGAAATTCCTTCAGGTATGATAGAACAACTGCTAGCTAATCCTTATGCGGGAGACGGAACCGAACATCCTGATATGCACTTGATATATGTAGAACAAATTTGTGGATTGTTCAAGCTTGCAGGTTTACCCGGAGATGAAGTTATGGAAAAGGTTTCCCTTTATCTTTGAAGGGAAAAGCACTGGCATGGTATAGGCTATGTGATGATATTGGATCTTGGAATTGGAATCGGTTGAAATTAGAGTACCACCAAAAAATTTATCCTATGCATCTAGTTCATCGTGATCGGAATTGTATATATAATTTTTGGCCTCGTGAAGGAGAAAGTATCACTCTAGCTTGGGGGAGGCTTAAGTCAATGTTATATTCATGCCCCAATCATGATATCTCAAGAGAAATTATTATCCAGAACGTTTATACCCGGTTTTCTCGTAATGATCAAACCATGCTCAATACCTCTTGTGCTAGTTCTTTTATGAAGAAGACTATTGAATTCCCGTGGGATCTTTTGGAAAGAATTAAACGCAACTCTGAAGATTGGGAACTCAACGAAGGTAAAGAGTCAGGTATTAAACTTAAGTATGATTGTGTTAAATCTTTTATGGATACCGATGCTTTTCAAAAGTTTAGCACTAAATATGGACTTGATTCTGAGATAGTAGCCTCCTTCTATGAATCATTTGCTACTCATGTTGATCTCCCTAAAGAGAAGTGGTTTAAATATCACCCACCTATTAAATAAGAAATCAAAGAACCGGTACCAGTTAAATAAGAAACTATACTTTGCAATGTTGATCCAGTTTTTCCTTCTGCTTATATTGAGAAACCACCTTTCCCTGTTAGGATAAAGGAACATTCTAAAGTTTCAACTATGGTTAACAAAAGCTATATTAGAACACCTAAACCTGATGAACAAATTAAAGTAGAACCTAGTATTTCTATGGTTAAAGATCTCTTGGGAGAAGATATGGTTGGGCATGTTATTTACTTTTGTGAAGAAGCTGCTAGAATTGCCAAACCTGATAAAAAGGATAAAGATAGACCTATTGTTGGCATGCCCATTGTCTCAGTTAAAATAGGAGATCACTCTTATCATGGTTTATGTGACATAGGTGCTAGTGTGAGTGTTATTCCTTACACCTTATATCAAGATATTATGAATGACATAGCACCCGCAGAGATAGTAGAAACAGATGTTACTATTAAACTTGCTAATAGAGACACTATCTCACAAATTGGGATTGTTAGAGATGCTGAAGTCTTGTGTGGGAAAATAAAATACCCTACTGATTTTCTTGTTCTTGGTTCCCCACAAGATGACTTTTGTCCCATTATCTTTGATAGACCTTTCTTGAACATCGTTAATGCTAGAATAGATTGTGAGAAGCAAACTGTAGGTTTTAGTTTTGGTGATGAGTCTCATGAGTTTAATTTTTCCAAGTTAGAAAGCTTCATGAAAAAGAATTGCCTAGTAAGGATGAACTAATTGGTCTTGCTTCTATTTTTGTTGTTCCTACTGATCCTTTAGAACAATATTTGCTAGACCATGAAAATGATTTACATATGCATGAAAGAAATGAAATAGATAAGATTTTCTTTAAACAACCTCCTCTGCTTAAACACAACTTGCCTATTGAAACTCTAGGAGGTCCTCCTCCACCTAAAGGTGATCCTGTGTTTGAATTAAAACAATTGCCAGACAGTTTGAAATATGCTTACCTTGATGAAAAGAAGATACATCCTTTTATTATTAGTGCTAACCTTTCAGAACATGAAGAAGAAAGATTATTGGAAGTTCTAAGGAAGCACTGGGCTGCTATTGGATATACTCTTGATGATTTAAAGGGCATTAGTCCCACTCTATGTGAGCACAAAATTAATATGGAACCTGATGCTAAGCCCGTCGTTGATCACCAACGTTGGTTAAATCCAAAAATGAAGGAAGTGGTAAGAACGGAAATCTTAAAACTTCTGGAAGCAGGTATAATATATCCTATAGCTGATAGTAGATGGGTAAGTCCTGTTCATTGTGTCCCTCAGAAGGGAAGTATAACTGTTGTTCCTAATGATAAAAATGAACTTATTCCACAAAGAATTGTTACATGCTATAGAATGGTAATTGATTTTAGAAAATTAAACAAAGAAACTAGAAAAGATCATTACCCTCTGCCTTTTATTGATCAGATTTTTGAAAGATTGTCTAAGCACTGACATTTTTGCTTTCTTGATGGATATTCTGGTTTATCACAAATACCTCTTTGTCAACCTGATCAAGAAAATACCACTTTTACTTGTCCCTTTGGAACCGATGCTTATAGACGTATGCCTTTCGGTTTTATGTAATGCACCTGCTACCTTTCAAAGATGTATGACTACTATATTCTCCGACTTTTGTGAAAAGATTGTTGAGATTTTCATGGATGACTTCTCTGTTTATGGGAAGTCTTTTAATGATTGTTTAAGCAATCTTGATCGAGTTTTGCAGAGATGTGAACAAACAAATCTTGTCTTGAATTGGGAGAAGTGCCACTTTATGGTTAATGAAGGCATTGTCTTGGGTCATAAAATTTCTGAAAGAGGTATTGAAGTGGACAAAGCTAGGTTGATGCAATTGAGAAAATGCCATATCTTAAATATATGAAAGGTATTCGTAGTTTCTTAGGTCATGCTGGTTTATATAGGAGATTTATCAAAGACTTTTCTAAAATTTCTAGGCCTCTTATGAATCTTTTGCAAAAGGATATTCCTTTTGTTTTTGATGATGATTGCTTAGAAGCCTTTGAAATACTCGAGAAAGCCTTAATTTGTGGACCTATTGTTCAACCACCTGATTGGAACTTGCCTTTTGAAATCATGTGTGATGCTAGTGATTATGCTGTTGGTGCTGTTCTAGGACAAAGAGTTGATAAGAAAATGAATGTTATTCATTATGCTAGCAAAACTCTAGAGAGTGCTCAACAAAATTATGCTACTACTAAAAAAGAATTCTTAGCAGTGGTGTTTGCTTGTGATAAATTTAGACCTTATATTGTTGATTCCAAAGTAATTGTTCACACCGATCATGCTGCTATTGAATATCTTATGGAAAAGAAAGACGCTAAACTTAGACTTATTCGATGGGTTCGCTTGTTACAAGAATTTGATTTACATATCATTGATAGAAAAAGAGCCAAGAACCCTGTAGCTGATAACTCGTCTAGGCTTGAAAATGTGCCTGATGACCCACTACCTATTGATGATAGTTTTCCTGATGAGCTGCAATAAATGTTGCTCATAATACTCCTTGGTATGCTGATTATGCTAATTACATTGTTGCCAAATATTTACCAACTAGTTTTACATATCAACAAAAGAAAAAAATTCTTCTATGATTTAAGACATTACTTTTGGGATGACCCATATCTTCATAAAGGAGTAGATGGTATTATTAGACGTTGCGTACCTGAGCATGAACATGGACAAATCCTACGGAAATGTCATTCCGAAGCTTATGGAGGGCATCATCTTGGAGATAGAACTGCTCATAAGCTATTGCAATCTAGATTTTATTGGCCTACTGATGCGGAGCATCCTACGATCATCCCCATGTCCACTTCGACCACTCCCCATGACCCAAGGATACATAAGATGAGACCTTGACTATTTGCCATTGTACGCAAGGTGAACTCGCTCCTCTCTGAACCATCACTTTCCACATGTGAGACATGGCTACTACCTCGAATATATGTGCCATGCATGACCAGGAACAAAGAGGAAGACCATGGACAAGACGGCGAGGACACCAAGTACAAGGACCAAACAGAGAAGCTGCCCGAGATCTACAGCCACCGGACGACCGGCCCTTACCGGACGTCCGACGACCATCAGCCACCGGACGACCGTCAGTCTCCGGAAATCCGACGATGGCTTTCCCGAGCCAAAACACCGGACGTCCGACAAGTACCGGACGACCGGACCCTTGCGAACCATCAGACGTCCGATACCCGTCGGACGTCCGACGCCTGTCTGTGCGCAGTGTATCGGGCCGGCCCCATGTATCCCTTCGCCCTCACTTACCCCTTCGTGGCCCTAGACTATATATAATCCTCCACCTCCTCCATTTGAGGGTTAGCATTGTGTTAGCTCATTTGTGAGATAGAGCTTCGCTCATCCATATCATATCTACTCCTTGAGAGAGACCGCGACCCCTCTTCGGAGAAGATCCACCTTGGATTCAAGACCCCTTTATGGGAGGACCCCCTTGTGGATTCAAGACCTCCTCACGGAGAAGAACCGGCTACCCTTTGTATCGTCCCTTGTTGACTTTGGATCTTGTATCTCCTCTCGTGTTTCGAGGATCTAGCACATGTGTGATCGTTCTTGTTGGTTTGAGTGATTCTCTCGTGTTTCCCCTTGTGATTTCCCTCGTGTTCTTCGCGGGATCCGCTCCTTTTGTGAAAGATCGGCCGTATAGGGTTCCACCCTACATCATCTTGGTATCATGAGCCTCCCCTCTTTGTTTTCTAGCCTAATTTTGTTGTGTTCTTCCCCAATTTTGGAAATCCCACCAGAAATAGCCCCAATTTTTTTTTGTGATTTGTTAGTTTGACAAAGTTTTGTTGATTTTGATCCATGGATTTGCTTGGTTTCAAGTGGATCTAGCATCTCCCCAATTTTCCCCATCTCTCACCCATGAAATCTCATCAATTTTGACCCCAAAATCCCCAAATTCCGCCAAAAATCGCGCCCCGGATCTCGCATGTCGCGTTGACCCTGACCCACCGGACGACTAGCCCTTTACCGGACGTCCGGAGCCGCAGGAACCATGTAACATCCCAAATTTTCAATTTGGAATGTTATACATAGATCATTCTTGCATATCATATTTTGTTGCATTTTGTCTCGTGATCCTCGAAATCCTAAGCAACTCAAGGACCCTCGGAGAGAGTTGGGGATTTCCCCGGTTTTCAAATTTGATTTTTATCAAATTTTGGAACGAGGATTTTTGGTTTTAATTATTTTTCCCTCCAAAAATATTTCATATTAAAATATATGAGAGGAGATAATAAGACCTCTCCAAAATAAATGAAATATTGGAGGAAAAATATTAAAATCAAATATTTGTTTTTATTTGGATTTTATTGCAATTTCGTTTGCATTAGAAAAATTGCACGTTTTCAAAACTGCATTTTAGGGCCAAGAAAATGTTCATCTCGTTCTAAATATTTTATTTAGACGATGAAAATTTGTATTGGCATTTTTAGAGTTTTATTTTATTTTCTAGGATTTTTTCTGTTAGACGGAATTGTTTTAAAAAAATCCTCGCGCACCGACTGGGCCGAAACCCCAGCCGGGCCGGCCCACTCCCTCCCGCGCGCCGTCTCCCTCCTGGAGACCGGCCGCCGCGCTGCCGCCGCCGACTCGGACAGAGCCTAAGCCGGACTCCGCCTCCCGCCGCCCTTGCCCCCTCCCCAAGCCACCTCTCCCCCCTCCTTTAAATACCCACCCCCGCCACCGCCACCACCCCCACCCAACCGCCGCAACCCCGCCTCTGCCGCGCCTCGCCGCCGCCGCCGCTCCTGCGTCTCACCGGACCGACGAGGTAGCCGTTCGCCGCCGTTTTTTTTAAGAAAACCGATTCGTTTTTTTTAGAAAAAAAACTTGGTTCGTATTTCTTTGTTCGGTTCACCGTTTTTTTTCCGGTTCTTCTCTTTAGCGAACATTCATCCGTACGTTCGTTTCAACGAACGGTCATCGCTCATTAGTTACAGACAACGAAAGCTCGTTCATTAGCCTGTTCGTCAGCTTTCTTTTATTGGATTTTCCACCATTATTTCTGATCGCGATTTCTGATCCAATTTTCGTTCTAGTTTATCTTTTCGCTCGTTTGTCGAAATCAGGCGATTCAAGCGCCTAGATCTTCGTCTCGAGACCCTCTTTCTGTTTAATCAACTTGAACAAGCTTTTGCTACTGTAAAATTTGACCTAGATCCATATTAGTAAATGGATCTTGTTTTTTCGCCGTTTGAGTTTCGTTGCTCCGTTTGATTTGATTCTTTTGCTAACCGGAGTTCTTAAGTTGAAGTTTCTGGTAGATCTTCTTATTTGAGATTTACCCGTGTTTCTTTGCTTGATTGCTTATGTATGCTATTGTTTGTTTGCGATAGAATTCCCGGAGTGCGAAGCGTGTTGTTTTGAATCCCTAGGTTTCGCGGATCGTCAGCAAGGCAAGTAACACTTTGATCATATCGCTTTATCACCCAGTTTTTATGCATTAGTTCCAATCCTCAAACATTGCATGGTTAGGATGTCATTAACATGTGGGTTGGGAAGTAGTTGATGAGGTAGAACCTATTACCCCGTTATATTCAAACCTTGGGAGTTACTTATACCAATTGCTTATATTGCTATGTTATGCTCGTAGACGTGGTTTGCGTGAGTGAAATCCATGACAGATGTGAGATTGTTAAATAATGGTTTAACTTAAAGTGGCAACTTGAATACACATCTGGGTGCATTGAGGCACCTGGAGAACCCAATGTTGCCTGCATTTTTGGAAATCCCGGGGTTCCGTGTGATTTTCCTATGGACCGCCACCCAGGCTCAAAGGGAACTGAGATGATTCATGCTAGAAACTTCCGTGTGCAGCCACAAGCTATTATGGGCTCTAGCATAGTTGAGTAAGTTACGTGAAGCTCTTGAAGAGGTGGATCAGCAGGTAGTGGGTTGTAGGTTTGGTATGGTCTGCCCGGAGTAGAGAGTTAATGTTTCTGAAAGACTGTGTCTCAGTCATCCATTTCTCAAACACCATGTAGTGCGAGAAATTCAATGGAGGCGATCGAGTCTTGTGGGGAAAAGTGCCCAAACCTCTGTAGAGTGTACAAACTAATCATGGTTAGCCGTGTCCCCGGTTATGGACATCTTGAGTATCTAGTACTTCGAGTATCATAAGTATCTCATCACTTTTAACTTAATATTGTTGGGTTGTTAATTACTTTAATTGGGATTGAGTTGGAGGAACCTTCTCAATGATGCTTCAACTACCATGATAGTTAAATTAAAAATCTATTCCTTTGTTGTAGGGAAAAATTGGCTTTTCGCAAAATTGTAACCATAGAGCTTTCCACCAGCTAAATATGCATGTAGTTATAGCATTATACTGTTCTTGCTCTACTGTGTTACTTTGCCAGCATATTCCATGTGCTGACCCGTTTTTGGGCCGCAACGTATTATGTTGCAGATTTTTCAGACGAGGAGTAAGGTTCATTAGGTCGTTGCCATGCAGCTCAGCTATGCCGTTGGAGTTGATGGACTCACTTTATCTTCCAAGCCTTCCGCTGTTATCGTATTAGATGGCCTTAAGCCATATTTATTGTAATAAGTTCTCTTTGGAGACATTCGATGTAATAAGTGTGCGATTGCTACTCTATTATAAATCCTCGAGTACTGTGTGTGTCAGCATTACCGATCTAGGGATGACACTGAAGCACAGAGACTTGACCGTTGGAGGTTGGGTCGCTACAAGATGGTGTCAGAGCACACACTAAGTGTAGGACATGACCTCTAAGCTAAAACCACAGATCACTATTCTCTTCCCATTTCTGACTCCTCTCCATTTTCTACTCTTTAGGATGGCGGATGCAAGGAACAAGTTTGCACAACCGGATGAGGAAGCTCCTTTTGGACGACACTTGAAGGAAGTCACTAGGTACCTAAACATAGAAATACCAAGCTTCACCGTGACTTACAACGCCACTTTACCAGAAGAGGAGCGATGGATGATTCAAATTCTAGTTCCCGGAAGGACCTTCACGCCAGTCACTAAACACATAGAGTTTTCCTTTGATGCACCAACCTGGAGTCTAGGAAAGAGTATGGCAGCTCACATCACCATGGGACGCATTGGAGAAGTTTATCACAAGGAGCTTAGGGATACTATCTATCAGATTTGTGGGCACCGAGATGAGCAATGGGACATGATCAGCACCAGGAAGGATAGATCAATTGCAGCTTTCACCCAGGAACTAAACCAGCACATTCGACGCCAGGAGAATCAGATGTGCGCAGGCATGATAGATCTGAAGAAGGCAGTGACTAGGATCACGGAACTGGAGGAAGAACTCAAGGCTACACATGAAGATTATGAGGAAGAAATCGTCATACTAGTGGAGAAGAATGACGATCTGGAAAGGAAGCTAGGAGTATTCCTGGGAGACCCTGCACCAGGAGGAGAAGACAAAGAACCCAAGGAGATTGGCCCGGAGGACTACATCATCATTGGCGACACCGACTCCGACCTTAGCGATGATGACTTTAAAGACGAAGCTGGAGCAGACATCATGGAGTCTTCAACCGAGGAATATTTTTAGTAGACCACCACATAAGTAGTAGTAATCCACCATGTAAATACTATAGTCCGAGCACTTTTGCGATAGTTCTAGACCGATTGTATGCCCTTGCTTGATTGATTGAGTGATATGTTAGTGTTTGTCTCATGTGCATATGGGTAGTGCTTTCTCATTAGACCTCATTCTATTCTAATCTCTCCCCTCTAAACCCATCAGATGCCTCCGAGACGTGACCCCGGATTTGCTTACCCACCCGAGCTCACTCAGTTGATCCAGCAAAAGAATACCCTGATGCAGTTGTTAGTCCAGAACCAAGGCAACAACAACAACAACAACAATCCACCACCACCACCACCAGTTGACAGCTTAGCCCATTTTCTAAGGTTGCAGCCGCCGGTGTTTTCCAGTGGCACCGAGCCTATAGTAGCAGATGATTGGCTCCGCAAGATTGGAAGGGAGTTAACCACTGCAGGATGTATCGATGCTGAGAAGGTGCATTTTGCCGCACATCAGTTGGATGGACCAGCAACCTCATGGTGGGAGAATTACACTGTCACCTACCCTATAGCCACGGTGACATGGGACCAGTTTCAGTAAGCCTTCCGTACAACCCATGTTTCAACGGGAGCAATGAGTATGAAGAAGCGTGAGTTTCGCAACTTACGCTAGGGGAACAGTACTGTGGCTCAGTACGCGGATGAGTTTAGCAAGTTATCTCGCTATGCCCCTGATGATGTGGCCACAGATGCCGCAAAGCAGGAGAAGTTTATGGAAGGGCTGAATGATGAGATGATCATGCAGTTGATGGTGGCAACATTCAAAAACTACCAGGAGTTGGTAGATAAGGATCTTATGATTGAAGGGAAGCAGCAATAGATTGAGAACCGTAAGAGGAAGTATGGACAAGGGAGATATAACTCAGGAGCTCAGCAGAAGCCTCGCCTAACCCTGAACTCGGGAGGACTTGTTCATAACCATGGAGGCCACACCCATAATGGATGAAGTAACCATAACCATACTGGCCCAAGGAATGGGAATGGGAATGGAGCAAGCAACAATCAGAATCGCTCCAATCCAGCCACACCCACCAAGAGAGACCTAAGCCACGTTACTTGTTTCAAGTGCGGGAAGACTGGAGACTATGCCACGGAGTGACCTAAAGGGAAGAATGGAAACGGAAATGGGAGCACTTGGAAGAAGGCCAATCCATTCAACAAAGGACAAGTGAACCACGTTAACGTGGAGGAGGTGGAAGAGCAGCCAGACGCGGTTAGAGGTAAGTTTTTGGTTAAGTCATTTACCGCTCTTGTTCTTTTGATATTGGTGCATCGCATTCATACATATCAAGGGAATTCATGGATAAGTTTAAACTACCAACCCAAACCCTTAGGACCCCTCTGTTAGTAAGTTCACCTGGAGCAGAGTATATGGCTAGTCGATGGTGCGACGAGATACCCTTAACAATTGGCAACCATGTTTTTCCTTTCGACCTAATTATCTTGGAGTCACAAGGATTGGATGTGATATTAGGAATGGACTGGATGTCAAAGTACGGAGGAAGCATTGACTGGGTTAGCAAGTCGATTTGTCTCACCACCCTTGAGGGAAAAAGGATCAAGTATGTATCTAGGCATGTGCCAAGAAGTAGCCAAGTAAATACCCTCACGGGAGTTGTTCAGGGGGAAGTGCCTGTAGTAAAGGATTACCCGGATGTTTTCCCCGAGGAGTTACCAGGCATGCCACCGGATCGAGATATCGATTTTTTGATAGAGCTATTGCTAGGCACAGGGCCAATATCCAAGAGACCCTATCAGATGCCCGCGAATGATCTAGAGGAGATTAAGAAACAGATCAAGGAGTTATTGGAGAAAGGTTACATTCGACGGAGTTCATCACCATGGGGAGCCCAAGTGCTTTTGGTTGAGAAGAAGGATAAGTCCCTAAGAATGGTTGTTGATTATCGAGCCTTGAATGAAGTGACGATCAAGAACAAGTACCCATTGCCGATGATCAATGATCTGTTTATCAGCTGCAAGGAGCTAAGGTGTTTTCGAAGATCGACCTGCGATCAGGATATCATCAGTTGAAGATATGAGAGAAAGATATACCAAAGACAGCATTCACCACACGGTATGGGTTATACGAATATACGGTCATGTCGTTTGGACTGACTAACGCCCCTGCCTACTTCATGAGCATGATGAACAAAGTATTCATGGAATATTTGGATAAGTTTGTTGTGGTGTTCATTGATGATATAATGGTATATTCGAAGAATGAGGAGGAGCAGAAGGAGCATTTGTGTTTAGTTCTCGAGAAACTCAGGGAACACCAGTTGTATGCCAATGTTCAGCAAATGCGAGTTTTGGTTGAAGGAAGTCAGATTCCTTGGACATGTTATATCAGGATAAGGTATAGCAGTAGACCCCACCAAGATTCAGTCAGTCACTGAATGGTTGGCACCCACTTCAGTTAGCAAGATCCACAGTTTTCTTGGACTCGCAGGATACTATCGGAGATTCATTGAGAATTTTTCCAAGATCGCGAAGCCAATGACAGAATTATTCAAGAAGGATACAAAGTTTAACTGGATGGAAGATTGCGAGGCAAGTTTCCAGGAGCCGAAGAAACATTTGACTACAGCCCCAGTGTTGACACTACCAGATATACGTAAGGATTTCCAACTGTATTGCGACGCCTCTCGCCTAGGACTTGGAAGTGTGCTAATGCAGGACAGAAGAGTTATTTCGTATGCCTCACGACAACTAAAACCACATGAGTTGAATTGTGCTACACATGATTTGGAGCTAGCAGCCGTAGTGCATGCGTTGAAGACTTGGAGACATTACCTTATTGGAAATCATTGTGATGTGTACACGGATCATAAGAGTTTGAAGTACATTTTCACATAGAAGGAACTGAACCTTAGGCAGAGGAGATGGCTGGAGCTCATAAAGGATTATGACATGAAGCTTCACTATCATCAAGGAAAGGCCAATGTCGTAGCAGATGCTTTGAGCCGGAAGAGTTATGCTAATACCCTAGAGAGCACGGGATTGTTGAAAGAGTTAGCAGAGGATCTCCGGGAACTTCGATTGGAGATTGTTCCTAGAGGTTTTGTTACAACAATGGAGGTTCAGTCTACATTGTTGGGAAAGATTCGAGAAGCTCAGAAGGATGACAAAGAGATTGCCGAGATAAAATAGAAAATGGGCGAAGGAAAGGCCAAAGGTTTTCGTGAGGATGAGCATGATTACCTTATGGTTTGAGGACCGTGTTTACGTGCCCAATAACATAGAGATCAGGAAATTAATACTATAGGAGGCTCATGACTCACCATATTCGATACATCCCGGAAACACCAAGATGTATTTGGATTTGAAGGAACGTTTCTGGTGGACAGGGATGAAGAAGGATGTCGCTGAGTATGTAGCCGTATGTGATGTATGTCAGAGAGTGAAGGCAGAGCATCAAAAGCCAGCAGGATTGCTACAACCTATGCCGATACCCGAATGGAAGTGGGATAAACTTTGCATGGGTTTTATCACCAGATTGCCCAGGACCAAATCAGGTTATGATTCTATATGGGTAGTAGTTGACCGCTTGACCAAAGTGGCACACTTTATCCCAGTGAAAACAACTTATACCAGTGCAAAGTTGCCAAGATATATATGACCAGTATCGTATGTCTGCATGGAGTTCCGAGGACCATCGTATCAGATAGAGGAACACAGTTTACCTCAAAGTTTTGGCATCAGTTGCACCAGACTTTGGGAACGAGATTGGAGTTCAGTACAGCATTTCACCCACAGACCGATGGACAGACCGAGAGAGTCAACCAGATTCTGGAGGACATGTTGAGAGCCTGTGCGCTAGACTATGGATCTAGTTGGGATGACAATTTGCCTTACGCAGAGTTCTCATACAACAATAGTTACCAAGCCAGTTTGAAGATGGCACCGTTCAAAGCCCTATATGGACGAAGGTGCAGAACACCGTTGATGTGGGATGAAGTAGGAGACCAACAGTTGTCTGGACCAGACTTGATCAAAGAGTCTGAGGAGAAAGTTAAACTGATTCGAGATAGACTGGAGATAGCTCAGTCCAGACAGAAGAGTTATGCAGATTCAAAGCGCAAGGAGGTAACCTATGGAATTGGAGATAGAGCATATCTGCGAGTATCACCTTTGCGACGAGTGAAACATTTTGGAGTTAAGGGAAAGTTAGCCCCAAGATTTGTAGGACCGTATTGTGTTTTGGAATGGATGGGAGAAGTTGCCTACAAGTTGGAGTTACCTGAAGGACTGTCAGGAGTTCATGATGTGTTTCATGTTTCCCAGTTGAAGAAGTGCCATGCTGAGATGGCCGATATACTGCTAAGAGATACCGTACCCTTGGAGGCAATTCAGTTCGACAATGATTTGACTTATGAGGATGAAGCCACCTGGGAACGAGAGGATGATCTTCGCAAAGACCACCCACACCTATTTTCTAGCCAACCCGAATCTCGAGGGCGAGATTCATCTTAAGGGGGGTAGGTTTGTAACATCCCAAAATTTCAATTTGGAATTTTATACATAGATCATTCTTGCATATCATATTTTATTGCATTTCGTCTCGCGATCCTCGAAATCCTAAGCAACTCAAGGACCCTCGGAGAGAGTTGGGGATTTCCCCGGTTTTCAAATTTATTTTTTATCAAATTTTGGAACGAGGATTTTTGGTTTTAATTATTTTTCCATCCAAAAATATTTCATATTAAAATATATGAGAGGAGATAATATGACTTCTCCAAAATAAATGAAATATTGGAGGAAATATATTAAAATCAAATATTTGTTTTTATCTGGATTTTATTGCAATTTTGTTTGCATTAGAAAAATTGCACGTTTTCAAAACTGCATTTTAGGGCCAAGAAAATGTTCATCTCGTTCTAAATATTTTATTTACATGGTGAAAATTTGTTTTGGCATTTTTAGAGTTTTATTTTATTTTCTAGGATTTTTTTTCTGTTCGGCGAAATTGTTTAAAAAAAATCTCGGGCACCGACTGGGCCGAAACCCCAGCCGGGCCGGCCCACTCCCTTCCGCGCGCCGTCTCCCTCCTGGAGACCGGACTCCACCTCCCGCCGCCCTTGCCCCCTCCCCAAGCCACCTCTCCCCCTCCTTTAAATACCCAGCCCCGCCATCGCCACCACCACCCACCCCGCCGCCGCCGCCCCGCCCGCAGCCGCACCCCGCCTCTGCCGCGCCTCGCTGTCGCCGCTGCCGCGCCTCACCGCCGCCCCCGCGGCCGCCTCGCCCCGCCGCCTCTCCCGCGTCTTGCCGGATCGACGAGGTAGCTGTTCACCGCTGTTTTTTTAAGAAAACCGATTCGGGTTTTTTAGAAAAAACCCTGGTTCATTTTTTTTGGTTCGGTTCACCGGTTTTTTCCGGTTCTTCTCTTTAGCGGACGTTCGTCCGTATATTCGTTTCAACGAACGGTTTTCGCTCGTTAGTTACAGACAACGAACGCTCATTCGTTAGCCTGTTCAATAGCTTTCTTTTATCGGATTTTTCCGCGATTATTTCTGATCGCGATTTCTGATCCGATTTTCGTTCTAGTTTATCTTTTTGCTCGTTTGTCGGAATAAGGTGATTCAAGCGCCTAGATCTTCATCACGAGACCCTCTTTCTGTTTAATCAACTTGAACAAGCTTTTGCTACTGTAAAATTTGACCTAGGTCCATATTACTAAATGAATCTTGTTTCTTTCACCGTTTGAGTTTCGGTGCTCTGTTTGATTTGATTCTTTTGCTAACCGGAGTTCTTAAGTTGAAATTTCTGGTAGATCTTCTTATTTGAGATTTACCCATGTTTCTTTGCTTGATTGCTTATGTATGCTATTGTTTGTTTGCGATAGAATTACCGGAGTGTGAAGCGTGTTATTTGGAATCCCTAGGTTTTGCGGATCGTCGGCAAGGCAAGTGACACTTTGATCATATCCCTTTATCACCCAGTTTTTATGCATTAGTTCCAATCCTCAAACATTGCATGGTTAGGATGTCATTAACATGTGGGTTGGGAAGTAGTTGATGAGGTAGAACCTATTACCCTGTTATATTCAAACCTTGGGAGTTACTTATACGAATTGCTTATATTGCTATGCTATGCTATGCTCGTAGACGTGGTTTGGGTGAGTGAAATCCATGACAGATGTGAGATAGTTAAATAATGGTTTAACTTAAGGTGGCAACTTGAATACACATCTGGGTGGATTGAGGCACCTGGAGAACCCAGTGTTGCCTGTATTTTTTTGGAAATCCCGGGGTTCCGTGTGATTTTCCTATGGACCGCCACCCAGGCTCAAAGGGAACTGAGATGATTCATGCTAGAAACTTCCGTGTGCAGCCATAAGCTATTATGGGCTCTAGCATAGTTGAGTAAGTTACATGAAGCTCTTGAAGAGGTGGATCAACAGGTAGTGGGTTGTAGGTTTGGTATGGTCTGCCCGGAGTAGAGAATTAATGTTTCTGAAAGATTTTGTCTCGGTCATCCATTTCTCAAACACCATGTAGTGCGAGAAATTCAACGGAGGCGATCGAGTCTTGTGGGGAAAACTGCGCAAACCTCTGCAGAGTGTATAAACTAATCATGGTTAGCCGTGTCCCCGGTTATGGACATCTTGAGTATCTAGTACTTGGAGTATCTTAAGTATCTCATCACTTTTAACTTAATATTGTTGGGTTGTTAATTACTTTAATTGGGATTGAGTTGGAGGAACCTTCTCAATGATGTTTCAACTACCATGATAATTAAATTAAAAATCTATTCCTTTGTTATAGGAAAGAATTGGCTTTTCGCAAAACTGTAACCATAGAGCTTTCCACCAGCCAAATACGCATGTAGTGATAGCATTATTCTGTTCTTGCTCTACTGTGTTACTTTGCCAGCATATTCCATGTGTTGACCCATTTTCGGGCTGCAACGTATTATGTTGCAGATTTTTCAGACGAGGAGTAAGGTTCGTTAGGTTGTTGCCGTGCAGCTCAGCTATGTCATTGGAGTTGATGGACTCACTTTATCTTCCAAGCCTTCCGTTGTTATTGTATTAGATGGCCTTAAGCCATATTTATTGTAATAAGTTCTCTTTGGAGACATTCGATGTAATAAGTGTGTGATTACTACTTTGTTATAAATCCTCGAGTACTGTGTGTGTCAGCATTACCGATCCAGGGATAACACTGAAGCACAGAGACTTGACCGTTTGAGGCGGGTCGCTACAAACCACTAGACGTCCGACCTTTCCAGACGACCGGAACCCCTAACCCGAGCTAAAATTAGCGGATTTCCGACCCGATCGAACATCCGGCGACCGGACATCCGTTATTTCCGGATGTCCACTACCTGTAGATATCACCTTCGGCTGATTTTTGTTTCGGCCATAACTAATTCATCCGAACTCCGATTTTTGCGTTCTTTAGCTCGTTTTGTAGCTCTTGACATCCCCCTTCCCACAAAGTACTACCAACATCATTTGACTCCATCAAATTTTGACAATTTTGGCATCTTTGCCTAGGACTTCCACCATATCATCTGCATTACCAGCACCGACTCCCGCAACCTTACCCATTTTATTCCCCTTAGCATTTGTGGTTGTTTGAGTTGTGATTTGAGTCTCCTAAGGTGTTTAGCTACTTAGGGACGGCTGCTTCTTCATCAAACACCAACACCATAACTTCCGCATAGGCTTGCTCACCATACACTTCCACCACCCCAACTTATCCCAAATTTGTTTATGTTGTGAGTTGTGTCTCCTAAGGTGTTTTGGCTACTTAGGGACCGTGCTTACAACTCCGACACCGTGTATAGTACACCACCTTACCCTCAATTTACACATTGCGTACTCCACTACCCATCATTGCCATTCCGCAATTCCATTGAGCTTCCGCAACACCACCACCACATCCCACTACCACCATTTGACATTTGAGATTTTGAGTTCGCGGTTTTTCTGTTTCCTAAGTTGTTTTGTCTACTTAGGGACGAGTCTCCATCATCTTGGTATCTCCATCAAGATCACCGCCACTCATCATCGCCAAGGACGGTAACCTCCATATCATCTTGGTATCGTGGTATCCCTCCATTGTATATTCCCTTGCCATTGCATTGATAAACCCTAGCCCATTTTGCTTCACCTGCCTATCGAGACTAGCCATTTGAGTATTGCCGGCAACGTTACTTGTGCACATTAGTGATCTACACCATACATTGCATACATACCATATCATATTGGTATCATATCATCCCTTGTGTCACAAGATTGTTCCCATATATACCCAATTGCTATCTTGGTTTGTGCATTTCGCATGGTGGCCATATACAAAAAAAAAAGAAAAGAAAAGAGAATAAGCTTTTAAGCAAAATATAAAGAGCAAAGAAGCTAGTAAGCAAGTGCCATAGTATCATACCCCATTGCATATAAGATTGTCATATCCGATCATCTTGGATCATAACATCGGGAACCATACACATATAGCATACTTGGGATAGAAAGTTTATCCATTTTGCATCTTATAGGTTGTGCACAAGTGTCGTATCCGCCTACAAAGCAATCGTGCTAGCGTCTCTCTTGAGTTGTGCAACATGAGCGTTTTCTGTGGATTCCACATTTTGTGCTCATTCCTTGGTTGCACGACCCCATTTGTCTATCCGTGTGTGTGTGTTTCTGTGTACCACATATTGCTATTGGTCTACTTGTTTCACTTGCAAATTTGTGAATCTCTTTCAACATTATTGACTCTTGCTAACATTTGGCATCAAATGTTTTGTGCCACTATCCTCATCGAGCTCCACCATTAGCCTTACTTGTGTAGGTGTGAGAAACCGACAAGAATTGGTACCAATTGTGCTATTTCCTTGTTACATCATTGAGTGATCATTGATCCATCTTCAACATCAGTCAAGGTACATTTGGTATAAGTTCTTCTCTTTCTCCCACTCATATTTGCTCGAGTCTTGTGATGGATAGGCAAGGCATTTCATCTCCGGTCTTCCACAACAATGACGGCGTGAACAACTACATCACCAAAGCGTGAATCTTCGATCTACAACGACAAATGCAAGGCACACAATCAAGATTGCGAGAGCGCATCGAGAACCTCTCCAACGACATTCGTCACTCCGAAGCAAGGAAAAGGGACTATATCGACAACAAGCTTTCCGCACAAAAGGAGGAGCAAGATGCAAGAATGGAGGAGATTCGAGCCTTGTTGATCAACCGTTCTTCCCCTTCATCATCCTCAAGGCAGCGACATTCAAGTCACAAGTCTTCGGAGCGCAAAAATGATACAAGCACAATTCGTCCACGTCCACATCTCCATGGCGACCACCATCACGTTCGTGATACACATCATCATGAAGGGCAAGTAACCTCCAAGCAACATGTGCATGACGATGACGAAGGTGTTGGGGATCGTAGCAGAAATTTAAAATTTTCTACGCATCACCAAGATCAATCTATGGAGTCATCTAGCAACGAGAGGGAGAGGAGTGCATCTACATACCCTTGTAGATCGCGAGCGGAAGCATTCAAGAGAACAGGGTTGATGGAGTCATACTCGTCGTGATCCAAATCACCGATGATCCTAGCGCCGAACGGACGGCACCTCCGCGTTGAACACACGTCCGGAGTGAGGACGTCTCCCGTGCCTTGATCCAGCAAGGAGGAGGGAGAGGTCGAGGAAGAGGGCTCCAACAGCAACACGACGGCGTGGTGGTGGTGGAGCAGCAGTACTCCGGCAGGGGTTCGCCAAGCTCTTGCGGAGGAGGAGAGGTGTTGGGGAGGGGAGTGGCTGCGCCTTGGATGTGGTGTGCAGCCCTCCCCTTGCCCCTCTATTTATAGGGGAAGGAGGAAGGGGGCCGGCCCCCACTAGATGAGATCTAGAGGGGGGCGGCGGCCAAGGGGAGGGGGCTTGCCCCCCAAGCAAGGGGGCGCCCCCTTTAGGGTTCCCCCCAACCCTAGGCGCATGGGCCCAAGGGGGGATGCGCCCAGCCCATGTAGGGCTGGTTCCCTTTCCTCTACGGCCCATTAGGCCCTCCGAGAGAGGTGGCCCCTCCCGGTGGACCCCCGGAACCCCTCCGGTGGCCCCGGTACAATACCGATATGCCCCCGAACCATTCCGGTGACCGTATGACAACTTCCTACACATAAATCTTCACCTCCGGACCATTCCGGAACTTCTCGTGACGTCCGAGATCTCATCCGGGACTCCGAACAACATTCGATAATCACATACAAGTCTTCCTAATAACCCTAGGATCATCGAACCTTAAGTGTGTAGACCCTACGGGTTCGGGAACCATGCAGACATGACCGAGACAACTCTCCGGCCAATAAGCAATAACGGGATCTGGATACCCATGTTGGCTCCCACATGTTCCACGATGATCTCATCGGATGAACCACGATGTCGAGGATTCAAGCAATCCCGTATATAATTCCCTTTGTCAATCGGTACGTTACTTTCCCGAGATTCGATCATCGGTATCCCAATACCTCGTTCAATCTCGTTACCGGCAATTCACTTTACTCATTCTGTAAGGCATGATTCTATGACCAACTACTTAGTCACACTGAGCTCATTATGATGATGCATTACCGAGTAGGCCCAGAGATACCTCTCCGTCATACAGAGTGACAAATCCCAGTCTCGATTCATGCCAACCCAACAGACACTTTCGGAGATACCTGTAGTGCACCTTTATAGCCACCCAGTTACGTTGTGACGTTTGGTACACCGAAAGCACTCCTACGGTATCCGGGAGTTGCACAATCTCATGGTCTAAGGAAATGATATTTGACATTCAGAAAAGCTCTAGTAGACGAACTACATGATCTTGCACTATGCTTAGGATTGGGTCTTGTCCATCACACCATTCTCCTAATGATGTGATCCCGTTATCAATGACATCCAATGTCCATGGTCAGGAAACCGTAACCATCTATTGATCAACGAGCTAGTCAACTAGAGGCTCACTAGGGACATGTTGTGGTCTATGTATTCACACATGTATTACGATTTCTGGATAACACAATTATAGCACGAACAATAGACAATTATCATGAACAAGGAAATATTATAATAATCATTTTATTATTGTCTCTAGGGCATATTTCCAACAGAAGGACATCTACATTGAGCTCAAGCACGACAACGACACCATCAACATGAAGATGCTCAAGATGCGCCTCCCTACAAGTCCCAACAAGCCCTACTTCACGCCAAGTCCAAACTTCATGACCATAAGAGAAGACCGCGAGATGAGCACCACCAAGACGGAGCTACAGCTACAACAACCACTTCGGCATCTTTGTCAAGTGCTATCAAGGCATCTTCTCCTTCGGACGTACGACATCTTTGCCTACATCGACATCATCAAGTACAAGGCGACCACCTACGAGCAAGGGCTACACTTCCATCTTTGGAAGCCCCTCAAAGAAGATGGCTGAGCATGGGAAATTCCCTTAGGTCATGGAGATGATCTATGAGGTGCCACATCATATGGGCCTCCAATGACAAGGCGTTGATAAGAAGGTCGAGCAAGGGCCATCCCCTTCGACCACAGCGACGAGCATGAACCTCTTCAACTACATGAAGACGGTGCCCCAAAAGGACCCATTCTCCGATTCAAGCTACGAGACAGCACATGAGACCTTATCTTTGGTCTTAGAGGAGAGTGATGATGTGCCATCTTCAGCCTTCATCCACGGCTACGACTACGACATGATTGATCATGGAGACATTTGCACCAACATCTCTCTGACACCCACATGTGACTAGATGCCCCAATTGCCATGTGAGGAGAGCCACCACCACATGAGTGACATGAGTGACTCCAACATACGTGACATTGAGAGCATTTCCTATGAGAGGATGAGTGTGACCACCACTAGCCCCACACTTCAGAGCATGCCACACATCCTATGTGAGGTTGAGAGCCATTTGAGTGACTCCACCAACCATATGAGTGAATGCATCCAAGAGTAAGTGAGTGAGCCACAACACTTAGTGAGTGAGGTAGTTGAGACGGCATGTGGGGCCACTTTGATTTATAACGACTTAACCTCTACTCCGAGTGTGTTTTCTTCTTTGGTGCTAGGTCTCCTACATGACGACATGCCTATCCTCGATGAGTCCATACCTCTAACGACGACGATGGCCATGATGGACGATGATGCAACCCCCACATGGTTCCATCAAGATGAAGATGACAACGACTTGGTCTTCGACACCTCACCTACAACACATGAGTGATGCTCTAAAGGTAACATATGTGATGATGCTTCCCTTGTCCCACTAGTGGACTATATTACCAATGATTGCTTGCATGATGTTGACACACATATTCCCATGCTTCATGCTAGTGTGAATTCTTCATGTCATGCCTTACCTATCTATGATGAATATGATGATGAGCATGTTGATTTGCCTAGTTGTGATGCTATGCTCCATAGGATATCATGTGAAAATTCTATTGGTCACATCATGTTTGATAATCCTTTGAACTTGTCATATGCTATGAGTGAGATATCCCATATTGCATCATTTCAATCTCAACATAGTATCTATGCATGCCCCATTAACATATATTCCATTTGCACTTATTGGCATAGATGACGAGATGATGGTCATTGGCTTTTGTTTCTCTTGCGATGATATTGCTATGCTTCCTTTGCAAAATCTGCACAATTCATCTCATATGCCATGCCATGAAAATTATTGTCTATCGCATGATTACATCCCTTGTGTGCACCATATGCATACCATTCCTCACAATGCTCTAGATATTGCGAGTGATGCATTACATCCTTTGAGTCTTCATTATGCCATACATAACAACAAACCTATCATGATGGATGACATGTTTATATATCACACATCTCATGTATTTGAGCATTGGATATTTTGTGCTAACCAACACAAGCACGTGCACATCATGATGGATGATGTGTACATCTACCATGCACACACAATTTTCCCTTTGTATTTGTTTTGTGTAGGTACCCACGTATACTCATCAACCTCTCAATCCCAAGAGTTGATGAAACGAGCTCTTGAGAGCAAAGATGACTTGGGATCCCGTGAACTATCCTTCCCACCGCTCTCTTCGCTCAACGACTACGCGCATCTCTCTCACTTGGCTCTCACACGGCTATGGGTTATATACTGCTTGTCGCTTCATGCTCATTTTACCGTGTTCACTTTGCATGCTATGCTTACTTCTATGTCTTTGCCATGCAATTGTGACCCTTGCGTGCATCTACCCATGATTCACCATTATGCTAGTCCTATGTGTATTTGCATGCTTGGTGGAGATCCTTGTTGCTATTGCCATGTTTATCATGCCTCATGCTATTGTTGATTCTTGTGTTGGGAGAGTCATGATGTTCCATTGCTATTTACATAGGACTTCTTGCCAATACTATGATGATACATTTCTCATATCTTGCTCTCATGACTTTGATATGTCATGTGCATTATCCATGCCTACCATTTGCACACATGACATACTTGACATGCTTCCTTCTAGTATGTTGCATCTTCGCACTACTAGCTTGCTTGCCTTGATTCATATGATTGTTTGCTTTGTCGCATCACCCATGTTCCATTAGTACTTGCTTTCTTGGGTTGATGACGTATATGTCCATGCCTCTCACATGATATATTTTGTTCATTGTCGCTTTCCTCCAATTGTTGCATCTATGCTTATTGATCGTGGAGACTTGGACATATTACTTGTGATGCATGCTTGCTTGATTGAGCCTATTGTATTTGGTTGTTATCGCATCATATGCATCCATACTATGAAATGCTCCCTTGTCCTTTCTTATGATGAGCATGATGCATACACTTGTTGGGTATCTTACCACACGAATGATAGGTTTTTCATTTCCGCTCACCTCATTTGTTTTTCTGAGTGTTTGTCATGTTCTTTCATTTTGGAGGATTCACAAGGCGGTGCCATTATGCGACAACTTGGTCATGCGAAGGCATACACGATGTGCAACACCAACATTTGTGACAATCTCCTAAAGGTGACCTCCTTCCCTTTGAGCCATCCTCACATACGCATATTGGATGGGTCATTCTTTCATTGTTGTTTCCTTCTTCTTGTCTACATGTTGCACATATTGGATGGAGGACCGGCATTGACGATTGGCTCTATGGACCCTCGCATTGAGGAGCGCTTGGACTTATTGGATGCACTTTCGAACCTCCACTCATGCCACGACATCGAGCATAGGTACACCAACACCTCCATATTTGTTGATTGTGCTCACACATGTCATGCTCGATGGACATATCATACACATGACAAATTTGCATCTTATGCATGGATTGACTCATATTATGATTGCCTTGTTGCATCTTGTATTCCCATGTCATCCATGATATATGAGCTTGTGCACTTCCTCAGCAAATTTGTTGTGATCTTTCTTGATGGCATATATATACATCATGATCATATTGCCCATCATCAATTGCATGATCACATACTCATCTTGAGCATCCATTTCCATATTCATGCTATTGATAAACCGTCTCTCTATGACATCATTTTGCACCCTGGTTGCATTGATATTATTCACAATACATTTGTGTGCACAATGAATGCATTTGCTCCCATGAATGCTTTGCATATCATTCTAGATCATCTTGCTAAGTTTCATGTGATTTGTCACGAACAATCTTGCCTCACGGACTCATTCTTACATGATGGACATTTTGTGTGCGCTAACCATTGTATTTTCGAGTGTCATTTGTGTTTGCTTTTCTTGCATGTATACCACTCCGGCGACACCTTGGAGTACTTGGATTGCGCCATGTCTTCAACTATGTCCAACCACAAGTCCGTCCACGATAATCGTTTCCATGGTGATGAGGATCACAATCCGAGGTCGGCTCTTTCCCAAGGGAGGGGGAGATGATGCGGAGCATCCTACGATCATCCCTATGTCCACTTCGACCAATCCCCATGACCCAAGGATACATAAGATGAGACCTCGACTATTTGCCATTGGACGCAAGGTGAACTCGCTCCTCTCCGAACCATCACTTTCCACATGTGAGACATGGTTACTACCTCAAATATATGTGCCATCCATGACCAGGAACAAAGAGGAAGACCATGGACAAGACGGCGAGGACACCAAGTACAAGGACCAAACGGAGAAGCTGCCCAAGATCTACAGCCATCGGACGACCGACCCTTACCGGACGTCCGACGACCATTAGCCACCGGACGACCGACAATCTCCGGAAATCCAATGATGGCTTTCCCGAGCCAAAACGCCGGACGTCCGACAAGTACCGGACGACCGGACCCTCGTGAGCCACCGGATGTCCGGTACCCGTCGTACGTCCAACGCCTGTCTGTCCATAGTGTATCGGGCCGAGCCCATGTATCCCTTCGCCCTCACTTGCCCCTTTGTGGCTCTAGACTATATATACTCCTCCACCTCCTCCATTTGAGGGTTAGCATTGTGTTAGCTAATTTGTGAGATAGAGCTTCACTCATCCATATCGGATCT
This sequence comes from Triticum aestivum, assembly GCF_018294505.1. Lineage (NCBI taxonomy): Eukaryota > Viridiplantae > Streptophyta > Magnoliopsida > Poales > Poaceae > Triticum > Triticum aestivum. The sequence goes on along the minus strand of NC_057806.1, from coordinate 68,427,106 downwards.
ACTCCTTGAGAGAGACCGCGAACCCTCTTCGGAGAAGATCCACCTTGGATTCAAGACCCCTTTACGGGAAGATCCCCTTGTGGATTCAAGACCTCCTCACGGAGAAGAACCGGCTATCCTTTGTATCGTCCCTGTTGACTTTGGATCTTGTATCTCCTTTCGTGTTTCGATGATCTAGCACATGTGTGATCGTTCTTGACTTATTGTTGGTTTGAGTGATTCTCTCGTGTTTCCCCTCGTGATTTCCCTTGTGTTCTTCGTGTTCTTCGCGGGATCCGCTCCTTTCGTGAAAGATCAGCCGTATAGGGTTGCACCCTACATCACCTACTCTCTTCAAGGATGCCCATAAGTTCGTCTTATCTTGTGATGAATGTCAAAGAATAGGTAATATCGGTAAGCGTCAAGAAATGCCTATGAATTATTAACTTGCTATTGAACCATTTGATGTTTGGGGATTTGATTACACATATTTTGGTTGCTGTCGATTATGTTACTAAATGGGTAGAAGCTATTCCAACTAGTAGTGTTGATCACAACACCTCTATTGAAATGCTTAAGGAAGTTATTTTCCCAAGGTTTGGAGTCCCTAGATATTTAATGACTAATGGTGGTTCACACTTTATTCATGGTGCTTTCTGTAAAATGCTTGCCAAGTATGATGTTGACCATAGAATTGCATCACCTTATCATCCTCAGTCTAGTGGTCAAGTTGAACTTAGCAATAGAGAAATAAAATTAATTTTGCAAAAGACAGTCAATAGGTCCAGGAAGAGTTGGTCTAAGAAATTAGATGATGCACTTTGGGCTTATAGAACAGCATATAAAAAGCCTATGGGTATGTCTCCTTATAAAATGGTTTATGGAAAGGCTTGTCATTTGCCTCTTGAGTTAGAACATAAAGCATATTGGGAAACTAAAGAACTCAATTATGATTTCAAACTTGCCGGTGAAAAAAAGGTTATTTGATATTAGCTCTTTAGATGAATGGAGAACCCAAGCTTAAGAAAATGCAAAATTACTCAAAGAAAAAGTTAAAAGATGGCATGACAGAAGAATCCAAAAGCGTGAGTTTAAAGTCGGAGAATATGCTCTTTTATACAACTCTCATTTCAGATTCTTTGCAGCAAAACTCCTCTCAAAATGGGAAGGCCCCTGCGTTATCAAGGAGGTTTATCGGTCTGGAGCCATCAAAATAAATAATGTCGAAGGTACCAACCCGAAGGTTGTTAACGGGCAAAGAATAAAACATTATATCTCAGGTACGCCCATTAATGTTGAAAGTAATATTATCCAAACTTTGACACCGGAAGAACACATAAAAGAGTCCTTCCGGAACACTCTAGAATCATGAATATAAGGAGGTATGTGATACAGTAAGTAAACGGACTCCGAAAAATCCGCAAAAATATTTTTTGTCAGTTTTGGAATATTTAGAAAAATAGGAAAATAATGAACTACTGGGAAGAGTACCCTGGTGGGCACAAGACACCAGGGCGCACCAGGCTTACCTGGCGTGCCCAGGTGGGTTGTGCCCACCTCGGACACCTTCTGAACTTCGTTTTTCTTCCATTTGCTTGTCCACCAAGATAAAAAAATCTATATATACTTCCTGAACCTGTTGATCACCGTATCGGGAGAAATCCCCTGTTCTTTTTTCTCGCTATTTTTTGCACAGTTCTGAAAATATGTCGTCCCTAGACTCTGACGGAGAGAGCTATGTGTCACATCTCATTGCTGACCCAAAGACCTGTGGGGACCTATCTCCTTATGGTCGAACTACAGATGACGAGGAGGATGCTCACTTGATGAGGATCGATGATTCAAGCTCACAGGAGGAGGAGGATGTTCCTCTACCTCAACCTGGGGATATGCACGTGGAGTTCAAGAAGTCAAGTCTCTTAGAGATAACCGGTCTAAAAACCAATCTATTCCTTTTCATTTTCGGCAGAAAAGCAAAGGGGATTTATGTGACAAGATCGTAAAGCTGGAGCTAGAAGTCGATGATTTGAAGGAAGAAATTTCTCTCCTCAACTACAATATGAAAAGGTTGAAGGCACAATTGCCATCCACAACCATCTTCACCACCAAAGGAAAATTGAGTATCGGCTATGGGCACTCCCCTTGGCTTCCGCCAAGCTTGGGGGAGGTGCCCCGGTATCGTATCATCCCACTATCTTTTTGCCTTTACTTATTTTAGTTCGATCTTTTGCTTTAGATGAATAAAAGTTCAGTTTGATCCTTTCCTTTCAAGAGCTTGCTTAGTGATTTATCCTTGTAATTGTGTGCAAGATATATAATAAAGTTTAGTTTGAGTTTTTGCTTTCTTTATTTTCATGTTGCAAAAAGAAAAGAAATAGGAAAGAAGGGAAATAAATGAAAGAAGGGAAATAAATCAAAAGGATCCTATACTAATCTTATGGTAGGTGATGACACCACATAAGGAAAAGTATAAGTAGAAAATTTTATTAGAGATTGACAAACATAGCATTAGTCAATGATGCAACTCATGAAAGAAAATAAGGGAAGAGAAGATTCACATATAAATATACTATCCTAGAAATCTTTTGTGATTGTGAGCCGTCATCAAAATATTATATGCCAAAATTGTTGACGTTGAACAAGGAAGACAACTTAATGGTTTATGCTTGTTTATATTCACATAGAAGTCATATTGTCATGGATCCTTTAACATGTGGTACTTGCCCCTATCTTTGCCAGCCAAAAATTCCGCACTAAGTAGAGATACTACTTGTGCATCCAAAAACCCTTAACCCAAATCTTATTTTCAAGTGTCCACCATACCTACTTAAGGATTGAGCAAGATCCCTCAAGTAAGTTGTCATCGGTGCAAAAAGGCAATAAAAAATGCTTCTAAAAGTGTTAGATCATTTGGTGTAAGAGAAAATTGAGCGTTGCACGAACTTGTGATGGTGAAGAATAAAAGCGATAGACTGCATAATAAAGGCCGCTATCACAAGGGGAAATGCAACGTGACGTTCTTTTGCACTAAGGGGTTGAGCATACAAACAAATAAGTGCATGGCACCCTCTGCTTCCCTCTGCGAAGGGCCTATCTTTTACTTTTATGTATTTACATTTATGCAGAGAGTCAAATTTTTCCTTCTATTCCTTTTTATTTTTCTCCTTTGGCAAGCATCATGTGGTGAGGAAAGATCTAGACACATATGTCCAGTTTAATATAGATAGCATGAGTCATTATTGTTGACATCACCCTTGAGGTGATTACATTGGGAGGAGAAACTATAAGCACCTATCTTTCTATGTGTCCGGTTGAAACGTTTTGCTCATGTGTATGCGGTGAGTGTTTGCAATCATAGAAGACTATATGATGGTTGTGTTGGGTAACGTAGTAATTTAAAAAAATTCCTACGCACACGCAAGATCATGGTGATGCATAGCAACGAGAGGGAAGAGTGTGTCCATGTACCCTCGTAGACCGAAAGCTGAAGCGTTAGCACAACGCGGTTGATGTAGTCGTACGTCTTCACGATCCGACCGATCAAGTACCGAACGCACGGAACCTCCGAGTTCTGCACACATTCAACTCGATGACGTCCCTCGAACTCCGATCCAACCGAGCTTTGAGGGAGAGTTCCGTCAGCACAATGGCGTGGTGACGATGTTGATGTTCTACTGTCGCAGGGCTTCGCCTAAGCACCGCTACAATATTATCGAGGTGGACTATGGTGGAGAGGGGCACCGCACACGGCTAAAAGATCCAAGAGATCAATTGTTGTGTCTATGGGGTGCCCCTCTCCTCCATATATAAAGGAGGGGAGGAGAGGGCCTGCCAAGGGGAGGAGGCGTGCCCAAGGGTGGAGTCCTACTCCCACCGGGAGTAGGACTCCTCCTTTTCCTATTTGGAGAGGGAGAGGGAAGGAAGAGGAAGGAGGGAGGAAGGAAAGGGGGCCGCCGCCCCCCCTCCCTTGCTCCTTTCCCCTCCTTTCCACTAAAGCCCATTAAGGCCCATATACCTCCCGGGGGGTTCCGATAACCTCCCGGTGCTCCGGTATTATTCCGATCTCACCCGAAATCATTCCGGTATCCAAATATAGTCATCCAATATATCGATCTTTATGTCTAGAACATTTCGAGACTCCTCGTCATGTCCATGATCACATCCGGGACTCCGAACTACCTTCGGTACATCAAAAACTATAAACTCATAATATAACCATCATCGAACTTTAAGCGTGCAGACCCTACGGGTTCGAGAACTATGTAGACATGACCGAGACATGTCTCCGGTCAATAACCAATAGCGGAACCTGGATGCTCATATTGGATCCTACATATTCTACGAAGATCTTTATCGGTCAAACCACATAACAACATACGTTTGTTCCCTTTGTCATCGGTATGTTACTTGCCCGGGATTCGATCGTCGGTATCTCAATACCTAGTTCAATCTCGTTACCAGCAAGTTTCTTTACTCGTTCCGTAACACATCATCCCGCAACTAACTCATTAGTTGCAATGCTTAAGTGATGTGTATTACCGAGTGGGCCCAAAGATCCCTCTCCGACAATCGGAGTGACAAATCCTAATCTCGAAATACGCCAACCCAACAAGTACCTTTGGAGACACCTATAGAGCACCTTTATAATCACCGAGATACGTTGTGATGTTTGGTACCACACAAAGTGTTCCTTCGGTAAACGGGAGTTGCATAATCTCATAGTCATAGGAACATTTACAAGTCATGAAGAAAGCAATAGCAACAAACTAAACGATCAAGTGCTAAGCTAACGGAATGGGTCAAGTCAATCACATCATTCTCCTAATGATGTGATCCCGTTAATAAAATGACAACTCTTTGTCTATGGCTAGGAAACATAACCATCTTTGATCAACGAGCTAGTCAAGTAGAGGCATACTAGTGACACTCTGTTTGTTTATGTATTCACACATGTATTACGTTTCCTGTTAATACAATTCTAGCATGAATAATAAACATTTATCCTGATATAAGGAAATAAGTAATAACTTTATTATTGCCTCTAGGGCATATTTCCTTCAGTATCCCACTTGCACTAGAGTCAATAATCTAGATTACACAGTAATGATTCTAACACCCATGGAGCCTTGGTGCTAATCCTGTTTTGCTCATGGAAGAGGCTTAGTCAACGGGTCTGCAACATTCAGATCCGTATGTATCTTGCAAATCTCTATGTCTCCCACCTGGACTTGATCCCGGATGGAGTTGAAGCATCTCTTGATGTGCTTCGTTCTCTTGTGAAATCTGGATTCCTTTGCCAAAGCAATTGCACCAGTATTGTCACAAAAGATTTTCATTGGACCCGATGCACTAGGTATGACACCTAGATCGGATATGAACTCCTTCATCCAGACTCCTTCATTTGTTGCTTTCGAAGCAGCTATGTACTCCGCTTCACATGTAGATCCCGCTACGACGCTTTGTTTAGGACTGCACCAACTGATAGCTACATCGTTTAATAAAAACATGTATCCGGTTTGCGATTTAGAATCGTCTGGGTCAATGTCAAAGCTTGCATCGACGTAACCATTTACGACAAGCTCTTTGTCACCTCCATAAACGAGAAACATATCCTTCGTCCTTTTCAGGTATTTCAGGATGTTCTTGACCGATGTCCAGTGATCCGCTCCTGGATTACTTTGGTACCTCCCTGCTAAACTAATATCAATGCACACATCAGGTCTGGTACACAGCATTGCATACATGATAGAGCCTATGGATGAAGCATAGGGAACATCTTTCATTTTCTCTCTATCTTCTACAGTGGTCGGGCATTGAGTCTTACTCAACTTCACACCTTGTAACACAGACAAGAACCCTTTCTTTGCTTGATCCATTTTGAACTTCTTCAAAACTTTGTCAAGGTATGTGCTTTGTGAAAGTCCAATTAAGCGTCTCGATCTATCTCTGTAGATCTTGATGCCCAATATATAAGCAGCTTCACCGAGGTCTTTCATTGAAAAACTCTTATTCAAATATCCTTTTATGCTATCTAGAAATTCTATATCATTTCCAATCAACAATATGTCATCCACATATAATATCAGAAATGCTACAGAGCTCCCACTCACTTTCTTGTAAATACAGGCTTCTCCAAAAGTCTATATAAAACCATATGCTTTGATCACACTATCAAAATGTTTATTCCAACTCCGAGAGGCTTGCACGAGTCCATAAATGGATCGCTGGAGCTCGCACACTTTGTTAGCTCCCTTTGGATCGACAAAACCTTCCGGTTGCATCATATACAACTCTTCTTCCAGAAATCCATTCAGGAATGTAGTTTGGACATCCATTTGCCAAATTTCATAATCATAAAATGCGACAATTGCTAACATGATTTGGACAGACTTAAGAATCTCTACGGGTGAGAAGGTCTCATCGTAGTCAATCCCTTGAACTTGCCGAAAACCTTTTGCAACAAGTCGAGCTTTATAGACAGTAATATTACCATCAGCGTCAGTCTTCTTCTTGAAGATCCATTTATTCTCGATGGCTTGCCGACCATCGGGCAAGTCAACCAAAGTCCACACTTTGTTCTCATACATGGATCCCATCTCAGATTTCATGGCTTCAAGCCATTTTGCGGAATCTGGGCTCATCATCGCTTCCTCATAGTTCTTAGGTTCGTCATGGTCTAGTAACATAACCTCAGAACAGGATTACCGTACCACTCTGGTGCGGATCTTACTCTGGTTGGCCCATGAGGTTCGGTAGTAACTTGATCTGAAGTTTCATGATCATCATAATTAGCTTCCTCACTAATTGGTGTAGATGTCACAGGAACCGGTTTCTGTGAGGAACTACTTTCCAATAAGGGAGCAGGTACAGTTACCTCATCAAGTTCTACTTTCCTCCCACTCACTTCTTTCGAGAGAAACTCCTTCTCTAGAAAGGATCCATTCTTAGCAACGAATGTCTTGCCCTCGGATCTGTGATAGAAGGTGTACCCAACTGTTTCTTTTGGGTATCCTATGAAGACACATTTCTCCGATTTGGGTTCGAGCTTATCAGGTTGAAGCTTTTTCACATAAGCGTCGTAGCCCCAAACTTTAAGAAATGACAACTTTGGTTTCTTGCCAAACCATAGTTCATAAGGTGTCGTCTCAATGGATTTTGATGGTGCCCTATTTAACGTGAATGCAGCCGTCTCTAAAGCATAACCCCAAAATGATAGCGGTAAATCAGTAAGAGACATCATAGATCGCACCATATCTAGTAAAGTGCGATTACGATGTTCAGACACACCATTATGCTGTGGTGTTCTGGGTGGCGTGAGTTGCGAAACTATTCCGCATTGTTTCAAATGTAGACCAAACTTGTAACTCAAATATTCTCCTCCCCGATCAGATCGTAGAAACTTTATTTTCTTGTTACGATGATTTTCAACTTCACTCAGAAATTCTTTGAACTTATCAAATGTTTCAGACTTATGTTTCATTAAGTAGATATACCCATATCTGCTTAAATCATCTGTGAAGGTGAGAAAATAACGTTACCCGTCACGAGCCTCAACATTCATTGGACCACATACATCAGTATGTATGATCTCCAACAAATTAGTTGCTCGCTCCATAGTTCCGGAGAACAGCGTTTTAGTCATCTTGCCCATGAGGCATGGTTCGCAAGTACCAAGTGATTCCAAAAGTCCATCAGTATGGAGTTTCTTCATGCGCTTTATACCAATATGACCCAAACGGCAGTGCCACAAATAAGTTGCACTATCATAATCAACTCTGCATCTTTTGGCTTCAACATTATGAATATGTGTATCACTATTATCGAGAGTCATTAAAAATAAGGGTGCATGACCATAAAAGATATTACTCATATAAATAGAACAACCATTATTCTTAGATTTAAATGAATAACCGTCTCTCATTAAACAAGATCCAGATATAATGTTCATGCTCAACGCCGGCACTAAATAACAATTATTTAGGTCTAAAACTAATCCCGAAGGTAGATGTAGAGGTAGCGTGCCGATGGCGATCACATCAACTTTGGAACCATTTCCCACGCGCATCGTCACCTCGTCCTTAGACAGTGTTTGCTTAATCTGTAGTCCCTGTTTCGAGTTGCAAATGTTAGCAACAGAACCAATATCAAATACCCAGGTGCTACTGCGAGCTCTGGTAAGGTATACATTAATAACATGTATATCACATATACCTTTGTTCACCTTGCCATCCTTATTATCCTCCATGTACTTGGGGTAATTCCGCTTCCAGTGACCAGTCTGTTTGTAGTAGAAGCACTCGGTGAGGGAGTCCTGGATTAGGGGGTCTCCGAACAGCCGGACTATATCCTTTGGCCGGACTGTTGGACTATGAAGATACAAGATTGAAGACTACGTCCTGTGTCCGGATGGGACTCTCCATGGCGTGGAAGGCAAGCTTGGCAATACGGATATGTAGCTCTCCTCCCTTGTAACCGACTCTGTGTAACCCTAGCCCCCTCTAGTGTCTATATAAACCGGAGGGTTTAGTCTGTAGGACAACATACAATCAGACCATAGGCTAGCTTCTAGGGTTTAGCCTCTACGATCTCGTGGTAGATCAACTCTTGTAATACTCATATCCTCAAGATCAATCAAGCAGGAAGTAGGGTATTACCTCCATCGAGAGGGCCCGAACCTGGGTAAACATCGTGTCCCCCGCCTCCTGTTACCATGCGCCTTAGACGCACAGTTCGGGACCCCCTACCCGAGATCCGCCGGTTTTGACACCGACATTGGTGCTTTCATTGAGAGTTCCACTGTGTCATCATCATAAGGAGGGATGGCTCGTCTAGTTGTCAAGAACAACATCACCTCTGGGGGAGCCCTGGCTGTAGCCCAAAATCTCCGACTAGGCGGCTTCGTCATGACCGCCCGCTCGGCCGCTGCGCCGACGGTGACTTCTCGAGTCATCGAAAATAGCCTCCACATCGGCTCGAAATTCACCGAGCAGATGGATCCAATGGAGCTCTCCTCTTTGAACAAGCTCTTGGATCGCATCGCCGCTCTGGGAGTCGCTACAGGGCTTAAACCCAACCAAAGGGAGATTAACTCTCCGCCGGTCACCCATCAGATAGCGGTGGTGGTGGAGCAATGCGGCGATTCTTCCTCTACCCTGAGGATGAACTATGTCCGGATTCCCGAGCTCTCCGAGCCGGATACCCGTCCACGGGAGGACATCGCGCTAACCCTGAACCTAGAATCAGGCAGCATGCCGAACCTGCGGGGCAACATCCCGGAGCCCGAACTTCCAAGATCGGAAACTCCCCCGCCCCTGGGTCTCCGATTGGGTCAAGGTCTAGACTTAAATCCACTCACCCACCAAGATATAAACGATCTTTCCCACATTAGGCAAGAGCCCCAAGAGACAGTACATCACTATTGGGCCAGATTCCTCCTTGTAATGAACAAGGTCAAGGACTGTGGCGAGGAAGACACAATTTCGTTCTTTTGCAAGAATTGCACGGACTAGGGAATGCTCAACGCCATAAGTCGCCATGACATAGCACACTTCGCTGACTTGGTGGCCATAGTACGGAAGTACTGTGCGATGGAAAGCGCCTGGAAAACCCAAACAAAATTTTTGGATAATCCGGCTCTGACAAAACCCCCAGTCCGAACTAAAAGGGTGCACTCTCATAAGTCGCCCGACTCAATTGCAAAGAAGCAAAAGCCCACTACAAGGCATGGAACCGTATTGGAGGGATGGCTTAACGGGCCCTGCAAAATTCATAGTACAGCGGATACCATACCAACACACAGCCTTAGAGCATGTTGGGTACTTCGGAAGGTGGCCAAGAGCGGTGAGGATCTCCTCATTCAAAACACCGTAGAGCACCATCCCGTGGATAACAATATAGTATTGACAGTCTTAGAGACCTTCGCCTCAAATAATAGGCGTAAGCGAGCACTCCGCAGCCTTGCCGAAGTCTGCCACGTGGCAGCAATAAATCCATGGAGCGACATGGCTATCACCTTCAATGCCAGTGACGAACCTAAATTCCAAACAGCCCGAACACCAGCCGCCTTGGTCCTTAGTCCAATTGTGGACGGCTTTCGGCTTACTAAAGTGCTCATGGACGGCGGCAGCGCATTAAACCTCATTTATGAGGAGACTCTTCAAAAAATGGAAATAGACAGAAACCGTATTGAGCAAAGCAGCACGACCTTTCAAGGAATCATCCCCAGTCGGGAGGCACGTTGTGCTGGGAAAATCACACTAGATGTGGTATTTGGCACTCCGGAGAATTACAGGTCCGAAGAAATTACATTCCAAGTGGCCCCGTTCAGTAGCGGATACCATGCCCTTCTAGGGCGGGAGGCATTCACGATCTTCCAAACCATACCCCATTACGTGTACATGAAGCTCAAAATGCCCAGGCCCAACGGAATCATCACTCTAGCTAGTGATCCGGACATAGCACTCCGTGCCGAGAACAAAACAGCCGCACTGGCCCTCGAGGCATTATCCGAAGCCCTTGCGACGGAGGAATTAACTGTGCTGCGCTCCAAAGTGGACAGGGACGATGTGATACTCGACAAAAGATCCAAGTCCACCTCTTTTAAACCAGCAGATGAAATAGTCAAATTCCAAGTCCATCCAACGGACCCCACAAAAACAGCATCCATCGGGGCACAGTTAAACCCCGCTGTAGACACCGCACTACGGGAGTTCCTGCGCGAGAATTGGGACATATTCGCCTGGCATCCTTCAGACATGCCAGGAATCCCATGCAGGCTAGCCGAGCATAGTCTTAACATTCTAAAGGGATTCAAGCCGATCAAGCAGACTCTTCGGCGTTTCTCCGAACCTAAGTGACAAGCCATGGGAGAGGAGCTAGCCAAGTTACTGGAGGCCGGATTCATTAGAGAAATAAAACATCCATACTGGCTAGCAAACCTGGTAATGGTACCAAAGAAGGACAAATCCTGGTGCCTATGCATCGACTTCAAGGACCTTAATAAGGCTTGCCCAAAGGATCCCTTCCCCCTCCCTCGTATCGATCAAATCATCAATGCCGCCGCAGGACACGACTCATTGTGCTTCCTCGACACATACTCCAGTTACCACCAAAATAAGATGGCGGAATCCGATCAAGCCGCAATGGCATTTATCACTCCATACGGCCCCTTCTGTTTTAACACAATGCCCTTCGGGCTCAAAAAAGCCGGTGCAACGTATCAACGCATGATTCAGACATGTCTAGAAAAGAAGATCGGCAAAACAGTGGAGGCATACGTAGACGATGTGGTTGTTAAAACCAGACACGACTCCTTAATAGACGACTTGAGGCTCACGTTCGACAATCTCCGAACAAACGACGTTAAGCTCAATCTGGAAAAATGCGTTTTCGGCATACCCGCCGGAAAGCTCCTAGGCTTCATCGTCTCCAGTAGTGGAATTGAAGCAAATCCAACTAAAATCCAAGCTCTGTCGCAGTTGGCTATCCCAACTGACCTCAAGCAAATCCAGAAGTTAACTGGATGTGTGGCGGCCTTAAGCCGCTTTATATCCCGATTAGGATAAAAGGCACTCCCCCTTTATCGCCTTCTTCAGCGCACCGAACACTTCGGGTGGACGGACGCAGCCACGGCCGGATTGGAAGAAATAAAAGCCATCCTGGCCACCAAACCAATCTTGGCCACGCCAAATGTCAGCGAACCAATGATGTTATACATAGCGGCAACTCACCAAGTTGTAAGCGTAGTGATCGTCGTCGAACGAGAGACGGACGGACATAAATTCCCACTTAAAAGCCGGTATATTATGTATCCACTGTCCTCACTCCATGCAAATCACGGTACTCACATTATCAAAAGATAGCATACGCGGTATTCATGGCATCCCGAAAATTATGACACTACTTTCAAGAGTGTTCAATTACGGTGGCCTCAGAAGTACCACTCAACGACATAATAAACAACCGCGATGCCACGGGCCGGATTGCCAAATGGGCTATCGAGCTCCTCTCGTTCGATATAACATATAGACCATGGCGAGCCATTAAGTCGCAAGTACTGGCCGATTTCGTCGCCGAGTGGGCAGAAGCCGAACTCCCTAAAGAGTACGGCGCGTACTCCAATTGGATCATGCACTTTGACGGCTCTAAAATGCTGGCTGGTTTGGGGGCTGGCGTTGTCCTAACGTCCCCCACTGGAGATACAGTCCAATATGTACTTCAAATACTATACACAGACTCCAACAATGCAGCCGAATACGAGGCCTATTACATGGTCTCCGGATGGCAGTTTCCATGAGCATTCAACGCCTGGAGGTGCGTGGGGACTCGAACCTCGCAATATCTCAAATATATGGAGACTTCGATGCCAAGGATCCGAAAATGGCGGCATATCGCAACGTCGTCCTCAAAATGTCAGCTCGGTTCGAGGGGCTTGAATTCCACCATGTGGCTCGGGAAAACAATCAGGCGGCAGATATCCTCGCCCATATCGGCGCTAAGCACGATCCTGTCCCACCTAACATCTTCTTGGAAAGGCTGTTTAAGCCATCCGTGGTATGGGAAGGGGACACCGGTAACAATAGTCCGGACCCGGCCACAACACCAGATACCGAACACTCTGACACAATCGGAGGCTCTGCCATCAAAATAACACCTTCAGCCCAGGTGATAATGGCCGTCATCGCCCCATGGACAGAACCACTCCTGGCCTACCTAACCAGGCAGGAACTACCCGAGGACCAAAATGAGGCACGCTGCATAGTGCAGCGATCTAAAGCCTACAAGGTCCATGAGGACCGGGAGTCCTTCAAAGGTGCATCTCCGAAGAGGAAGGGCAGAAGCTTTTGGCAGAAATCCATGTTGGACTCGGCGGCCACCATGCCGCAGCCCAGGCCCTTGTAAGCAAGGCCTTCCGTACAGGTTTCTATTGGCCTACGGCCTGAGCAGATGCACAGGATCTGGTCCAATGTTGCGTCGGTTGCCAGCTTTTTGCAAACCAAAGCCATATGCCACCTACTGCCATTTGCTTCATATCTGGGGTTGTACACCGTTATGGCATCCCCCATAGCATCATCACTGACAACGGCACGAACTTTACAGCCGACGAGGTAAAACTTTGGTGCAGCAACATGGGCATCAAGCTCGATTATGCTTCTGTCTATCACCCACAAACTAACGGTCAAGTCGAGCGAGCAAACGGTCTTATCATGAGCGGCATCAAACCCAGATTAGTGCGGTCCTTAAAGGAATCAAACATGCACTGGGTAGAGGAGCTCGACTCCGTACTATGGGGGCTGCGGACCACGCCGAATTGCACTACCGGATACACACCATTTTTATGGTGTATGATGTAGAGGCGGTTCTGCCTTGCAACATAATTCATGACTCACCTCGAGTGCGCATGTACGAAGAAAAAGAGGCCGAGCTCGATCGACAGGACAGTTTGGACGCCCTGGAGGAGAAGCGTGACATGGCAAAAGCCTGTACCCTTGCAACATAATTCATGACTCACCTCGAGTGCGCATGTACGAAGAAAAAGAGGCCGAGCTCGATCGGCAGGACAGTTTGGATGCCCTGGAGGAGAAGCGTGACATGGCAAAAGCCTGTACCGCATCCTATCAGCAACAGGCTCAAAAGTATCAAAGCAGAGAAGTACGGGCCAAAACCTATAACGTTGGCGAACTAGTTCTATGCCTGTCGGAGAAGAAAAAGAACAAGCTCAAGCCCAAATGGGAAGGTCCCTTCATTATTGAGCAGGTTCTGACCGGTGCAGCGTACCGTCTGCGGGATGCATCGGACAATCAACTCGAGCCAAACCCATGGAACACAGCCAGACTCCGAAGATTCTACGCCTAGTGCCGGACTCTATGTTCGTCTCCTTACCCCCGTCATTTTTTTGCATATCCGTTATCTGTCTTTTCTCTCTTTCTCTCTTCTTTTTTCTTCTCCTCAAGGCCTTAAAAGGCTAACTTGTGTCTTGACTACACAATCTTGACGCACTAACCGCGCTCATTATACCTGGGGGCTTCTTATACAGAAGCTTAATATGACTGTTTTTCTGGGCTTTATGCCCCACACATGTGTTATTCCTCCACACGTACCTGTTTTCGCCATTATATACATCGATATGACTTAAGTTTTGTCCAAGCTGGGTTGCCTGGCTCTTGTATTTATGCCCTACGTTCCCTTTAATTCGACTAGGGCATAAGGGGAGCACCTCTGCGATTGTTACTGCCGGGTCAGCCTGATGTGTACCTCAGACTGGGTGAAGCCGAAAGCTAGCGTTCTTAAGGGAATATTCGGTCGGTGAACAAAAGATGACTTTTATTTATTTTGATACATGCCCCCAGATGTTTATAGCCTGCGTCTCTTTTGGCAGTTCGGACATGCACATTAGGGCATGCGTACTCAGGGAAAGGAACCCTTAACGGAACTATTCTCCCTGGAAGATGTTTCTTACTATCGATGTAATAAAACATAGCTAGTTGGATACTTGTCTGTTCAAGCACTTATGACCCCTGCGCCTGGTTTCCATGCATACCCCGGTTTTTACATAACCGAGCGGGTATTCGGATACACTCCGGACTATCGGGTCCAGAGGTCAAAGTGAAAAGGTCCGCCATGACAAATGATTTACAATCCGGCTAGGGACATTATATATGTCACTTAAAGTACACAATCACTAAGACTGACTAAATTCTTCTTCTATACCATCCAACAGGTTGTCTAGCCTACAATCCTGTTGGAATACTTTGCAGTTAATTCTACTTGGTCATACACCAAACTGACGGGGATCTCTTTCCCATCGGGCCCCACAGGTCCGACCTCGGCCATGTGGTTTGGGTCAGCTTTGGTATATCGCGTCTTCACCATGGCCCAGGCTTCCCTTGCACCTTGTCAGCAGGCTGATATCTTCCATAATTGGAAGTGTCGCCGCGCTCCCTTGAGCTTCTCTATCAGCTCCCCCATGCCTCCTGGAGGGGAGGCGGATGGCCACAAGGCTTGGGCAATACCCTGCATCACCTGCCGAACTTGTTCGTGCAGTTGTGAGAGCTCTGGTAGAAGATCACCCGCAGACCCGGGCATCTCCTCCGCGGGACAACCCGTCAACATACCTGCAGACATAACTCTATTAGCCGGCTTCTTCGTCGAACTCTTTCAAAAGTTCGTTCAAGCACTTACTGAAAATACTGCGTCGAAGCCACTTATTCTCCTTCATGGAGTCCGCAAGCTGGGCTCGGACATCTTTCAGTTCCACGCCCAGCTGGATATTGGCGTCCTGGAGATTATTTTTCTCCTGCCTGACCCGCGTAAGCACGCGCTCGCCAACATTTAGCTATCGATTAGCACGTTGCGCATTCTCCGGCACGGCCTCTGGATTCACTCCGGAGTCAGCTGCAACATCTATTGTTAGATCTACATGCATGCCTGCTACCTCTTGAGCACTGCGTTGGTTTTCCCCAAAGAGGAAGGGATGATGCAGCAAAGTAGCGTAAGTATTTCCCTCAGTTTTTGAGAACCAAGGTATCAATCCAGTAGGAGGCTACGCGCGAGTCCCTCGTACCTGCACAAAACAAATAAATCCTCGCAACCAACGCAAATAGGGGTTGTCAGTCCCTATAAGGCCACTTCCGAGAGTGAGATCTGATAAGATAATATTTTTGGTATTTTTGTGATAAAGATGCAAAGTAAAATAAAGGCAAAGTAAATAGCAAAAGAAATAACTAAGTAGTAGGAGATTAATATGATGAAGATAGACCCGGGCGCCATAGGTTTCACTAGTGGCTTCTCTCGAGAGCATAAGTTTTCTACGGTGGGTGAACAAATTACTGTTGAGCAATTGACAGAATTGAGCATAGTTATGAGAATATCTAGGTATGATCATGTATATAGGCATCACGTCCGAGACAAGTAGATCGACTCCTGCCTGCATCTACTACTATTATTCCACTCATCGACCGCTATCCAGCATGCATCTAGAGTATTAAGTTAAAAACAGAGTAATGCCTTAAGCAAGATGACATGATGTAGAGGGATAGACTCATGCAATATGAAGAAAACCCCATCTTGTTATCCTCGATGGAAACAATACAATACGTGCCTTGCTGCCCCTACTGTCACTGGGAAAGGACACTGCAAGATTGAACCCAAAGCTAAGCACTTCTTCCATTGCAAGAAAGATCAATCTAGTAGGCCAAACCAAACTAATAATTCAAAGGGACTTGCAAAGGTAACCAATCATACATAAAAGAATTCAGAGAAGATTCAAATATTATTCATAGATAGACTTGATCATAAACCCACAATTCATCGATCTCAACAAACACACCGCAAAAAGAAGATTACATCGAATAGTTTTCCACAAGAGAGGGGGAGAACGTTGTATTGAGATCCAAAAATAGAAAAGAAGCCATCAAGCTAATAACTATGGGCCCGTAGGTCTGAGGTAAACTACTCACACTTCATCGGAGAGGCTATGGTGTTGATGTAGAAGCCCTCCGTGATTGATGCCCCCTCCGGCAGAGCACCGGAACAGGCCCCAAGATGGGATCTCGTGGATACAGAAAGTTGTGGCGGTGGAATTAGGGTTTTGGCTCCGTATTTGATCGTTTGGGAGTACGTAGGTATATATAGGATGAAGGAGTACGTCGGTGGAGCAATAGGGGGCCCACGAGGTAGGAGGGCGCGCCTGGTGGGGGTGGGCGCGCCCCCCTACCTCGTGGCTTCCTCTTTTCTTTCTTGACGTAGGGTCCAAGTCTCCCGGGTCTTGTTCGTTGAGAAAATCACGTTCCCAAAGGCTTCATTCCGTTTGGACTCCGTTTGATATTCCTTTTCTTCGAAACCCTAAAACAGGCAAAAAACAGCAATTCTGGGCTGGGCCTCCGGTTAATAGGTTAGTCCCAAAAATAATATAAAAGTGGGTAACAAAGCCCAATAATGTCCAAAATAGTAGATAATATAGCATGGAGCAATCAAAAATTATAGATACGTTGGAGACGTATCAAGCATCCCCAAGCTTAATTCCTGCTCATCCTCGAGTAGGTAAATGATAAAAACAAAAATTTTGATGCGGAGTGCTACTTGGCATAATTTTAATGTAATTCTTCTTAATTGTGGTATGAATATTCAGATCCGAAAGATTGAAGACAAAAGTTCATATTGACATGAAAATAATAATACTTCAAGCATACTAACAAAGCAATTATGTATCCTCAAAATAACATGGCTAAAGAAAGTTATCCCTACAAAATCATATAGTCTGGCTATGCTCTATCTTCACCACACAAAATATTTAAATCATGCACAACCCCGATGAAAAGCCAAGTTATTGTTTCATACTTTTGACATTCTCAAAACTTTTTCAATTTTCGCGCAATACATGATCGTGAGCCATGGATATAGCACTATAGGTGGAATAGAGTGGTGGTTGTGGAGAAGACAAAAAAGGGAGAAGATAGTCTCACATCAACTAGGCGTATCAATGGGCTATGGAGATGCCCATCAATAGATATCAATGTGAGTGAGTAGGGATTGCCATGCAACGGATGCACTAGAGCTATAAGCATATGAAAGCTCAAAAAGAAACTAAGTGGGTGTGCATCCAACTTGCTTTCTCATGAAGACCTAGGGCATTTTGAGGAGGCCCATCATTGGAATATACAAGCCAAGTTCTATAATGAAAGATTCCCATTAGTATATGAAAGTGATAACATGAGAGACTCTCTACTATGAAGATCATGGTGCTACTTCGAAGCACAAGTGTGGTAAAAGGATAGTAACATTGTCCCTTCTCTCTTTTTCTCTCATTTTGGCCTCTTTTTTTCTTTTCTTTTTTTCTCTTTTTTTCGTCCGGAGTCTCATCCCGACTTGTGGGGGAATCATAGTCTCCATCATCCTTTCCTCACTGGGACAATGCTCTAATAATGATGATCATCACACTTCTATTTTTCTTACAACTCAACAATTACAACTCGATACTTAGAACAAAATATGACTCTATATGAATGCCTCCGGCGGTGTACCGGGATATGCAATGAATCAAATGTGACACGTATGAGAGAATTATGAATGGTGGCTTTGCCGTAAATACGATGTCAACTACATGATCATGCTAAGAAATATGACAATGATGGAGTGTGTCATAATAAACGGAACGGTGGAAAGTTGCATGGCAATATATCTCGGAATGGCTATGGAAATGCCATGATAGGTAGGTATGGTGGCTGTTTTCAGGAAGGTATATGGTGGGTGTATGATACCGGCGAAAAGGTGCGCAGTATTAGAGAGGCTAGCAAAGGTGGAAGGGTGAGAGTGCGTATAATCCATGGACTCAACATTAGTCATAAAGAACTCATATACTTATTGCAAAAATATACAAGTTATCAAAGCAAAGTATTACGCGCATGCTCCTAGGGGGATAGATTGGTAGGAAAAGACCATCGCTCTTCCCCGACCGCCACTCATAAGGAAGACAATCAATAAATAAATCATGCTCCGACTTCATCACATAACGGTTCACCATACGTGCATGCTACGCGAATCACAAGATTCAACACAAGTATTTCTCAAATTCACAACTACTCAACTAGCATGACTTTAATATTACCATCCTCATATCTCAAAACAATTATCAATTATCAAACTTATCATAGTATTCAACACACTCATAAGAGAATTTTTTTATATTCTTGAATAACTAGCACATTAGGATTTTAAGCAAATTGCCATGCTATTAAGACTCTCAAAATAATCTAAGTGAAGCATGAGAGATCAATAGTTTCTATAAAACAAATCCACCACCGTGCTCTAAAAGATATAAGTGAAGTACTAGAGCAAAATTATATAACTCAAAAGATATAAGCGAGGCACATAGAGTATTCTAACAAATTCTAAATCATGTATGGCTCTCTCAAAAGGTGTGTACAGCAAGGATGACTGTGTTAAACTAACAAGCAAAGACTCAAATAATACAAGACGCTCCAAGCAAAACACATATCATGTGGCGAATAAAAATATAGCTCCATGTAAAGTTACCGATAGAAGTAGACGAAAGAGGGGATGCCTTCCGGGGCATCCCCAAGCTTTGGCTTTTAGGTGTCCTTAGATTATCTTGGGGGTGCCATGGGCATCCCCAAGCTTAGGCTCTTGCCACTCCTTGTTCCATAATCCATCAAATCTTTACCCAAAACTTGAAAACTTCACAACACAAAACTTAAAGTAGAAAATCTCGTGAGCTCCCTTAGCGAAAGAAAATAAAACACCACTTCAAGGTACTGTAATGAACTCATTCTTTATTTATATTTGTGTTATACCTACTTTAGTCCATCTTATCTATGGTTTATAAACTATTTTACTAGCCATAGATTCATCAAAATAAGCAAACAACACATGATAAACAGAATCTGTCAAAAACAGAACAGTCTGTAGTAATCTGTAGCTAGCGCAAGATCTGGAACCCCAACAATTCTAAAATAAATTGCTGGACGTGAGGAATTTATATATTAATCATCTTCAAAAATAATTAACTAAATAGCTCCTTCCAAATAAAAATGACAGCAGTTCTCGTGAGCGCTAAAGTTTCTGTTTTTTACAGCAAGATCAAAAAGACTTTCCCCAAGTCTTCCCAACGGTTCTACTTGGCACAAACACTAATTAAACACAAAAAACACAACCAACACAGAGGCTAGATACATTATTTATTACTAAACAGGAGCAAAAAGCAAGGAATAAAAATAAAATTGGGTTGCCTCCCAACAAGCGCTATCGTTTAACGCCCTAGCTAGGCATAACAAGCAAGAATAGATCTAGGTATTGTCATCTTTGGTAGGCAATCCATAAGTGGCTCTCATAATAAATTCATAAGGTAATTTAATTTTATTTCTAGGAAAGTGTTCCATGCCTTTCCTTAATGGAAATTGGAATCTAATATTTCCTTCCTTCATATCAGTAATTGCACCAGCCGTTCTAAGGAAAGGTCTACCAAGAATAATAGGACATGAAGGATTGCAATCTATGTCAAGAACAATAAAAATCTACGGGCACATAATTCCTATTTGCAACAATAAGAACATCATTAATTCTTCCAATAGGTTTCTTAATAGTGGAATCCGCAAGGTGCAAGTTTAGAGAGCAATCATCAAAATCACGGAAACCTAACAAATCACACAAAGTCTTTGGAATCGTGGAAACGCTAGCACCAAAATCACATAAAGCATAGCATTCATGATCTTTAATTTTAATTTTAATAGTTGGTTCCCACTCATCATAAAGTTTTCTAGGGATAGAAACTTCCAATTCAAGTTTTTCTTCATAAGATTGCATCAAGGCATCAACGATATGTTTAGTAAACGCTTTATTTTGACTATAAGGATGAGGAGAATTTAGCACGGATTGCAACAAGGAAATACAATGTAACATCCCAAATTTTCAATTTGGAATGTTATACATAGATCATTCATGCATATCATATTTTATTGCATTTTCATTCCGCAATCCTCGAAATCCTAAGCAACTCAAGGACCCTCGGAGAGATTTGGGGATTTCCCGGTTTTCATATTTGATTTTTTATCAAATAATGAAACGAGGATTATTGATTTTGATTATTTTTCTCTCCGAAAAATATTTCATAATAAAATATATGAGAGGAGATAATATGACTTCTCCAAAATAATTGAAATATTGGAGGAAAAATATTAAAATCATTTATTTGATTTTATTTGGATTTTATTTGCATTAGAAAAAATTGCATGTTTTCAAAATTTCATTTTAGGGCCAGGAAAATGTTCATCTCGTTCTAAATATTTTATTTAGACGGTGAAAATTTGTTTTGGCATTTTTTAGATTTTTATTTTATTTTCTAGGATTTATTTTCTCTTCGGCGGAATTATTATTTTAAAAAAAACTTCCAGCCGACTGGGCCGAAACCCAGCCGGGCCGGCCCACTCCCCGCGCGCGCCGTCTCTCACCCGGAGACCGAGCCACCGCCGCCTTGGACGAGGAGTCCGGCCGGGACTCCTCCTTGCCGCTGCCTTGGCCCCTCCTCAAAGCCGCGCTGCCCCCCCCTTATATACTCACCCCCCGGACCCCCGCCACCAGCACAACCACCACCGCCGTCGAGCCCCGCCCCGAGCCGCGCCGCCGCCTCCCGCGGCCCGCGCCTGGCCGCCACCGCTGTAGCCGCCGCTTCGCCGTGCTGTGCCGCCGTCGCCTCGCCGCTGCCGCTGCAAGAAGCCGCCCAAGCCCCGCCTCGCTGGAGCTGCCTCACCGGAGGTACCGCGCTGATCCGCCACCGCCGGTTTTTTTAAGAAACCGATTCGGTTTTTTAAACCCTAGTACGTTTTTAGATCGGTTCGCCGGTTTTTCCCGGTTCCTCTATTTAGCGGACGTTCGTCCGTACGTTCATTTTAACGAACGGTTTTTGCTCGTTAGTTACAGATAACGAACGCTCGTTCGTTAGTCTTTTCGCCAGTTTTCTATTTATCGGATTTTTCCGCGATTATCCTAGATCGCGATTTCTGATCCGATTTTCATTTCTGTTTATCTTTTCGTTCGTTAGTCGGAATCAGGCGATTCAAATGCCTAGATCTTTGTCTCGAGACCCTCTTTCCTCTCAACCAACTTGAAACAGTTTTTGCTACTGTAAAATTTGACCTTAGTTCAGATTAGTAAACGAATATTGTTTCTTTTTCCGTTTGAGTTTCGTTGCTCCATTTGGTTTGATTCTTTTTGCAAACCGGAGTCCTTAAGTTGAACTTTCTGGTCAATCTCTCTTATTTGAGTTTTGCTCGTGCATCTTTGCTTGCTGCTTATGTATGCTATTGTTTGCTTTCGATAGAATTCCCGGAGTGCGAAGCGTGTTATTTGGAGTCTCTAGGTTTCGCGGATTGTTAGCAAGGCAAGTAACACATTGATCATACTCTTTCCATACCCAGTTTTATGCATTAGTTTCAATCCTCAAACATTGCATGATTAGGATGTCATTAACATGTGGGTTGGGAAGTAGTTTTTGAGGTAGAACCTATTGCCCTGTTATATTCAAACCCTTGGGAGTTACTTCTACGCGTTGCTTATATTGCTATGCTATGCTCGTAGACATGGTTTGGGTGAGCGAAATCCATGACAGATGTGAGATTGTTAATTAATGGTTCAAATTAAGGTGGCAACTTTAATTTACATCTGGGTGGATTGAGGCACCTGGAGTACCCAGTGTTGCCTATATTTTTGGAAATCCCGGAGTACCCGTGTGATCTTCCTATGGACCGCCACCCAGGCTCAAAGGGAACTGAGATGATTCATGCTAGAAACTTCTGTGTGCAGCCACAAGCTATTATGGGCTCTAGCATAGTTGAGTAAGTTACGTGAAGCTCTTGAAGAGGTAGATCAACAGGTACTGGGTTTGTTGGTTTGGTATGGTCTACCCGGAGTAGAGAGTTAATGTTTCTGAAAGACCGTGTCTCGGTCATCCATTTCTCAAACACCATGTAGTGCGAGAAATCCAACGGAGGTGATCGAGTCTTGTGGGGAAAAGTGCGCAAACCTCTGCAGAGTGTACAAACTAATCATGGTTAGCTGTGTCCCCGGTTATGGACAATCTTGAGTATCTAGTACTTGGGGTATCTTAAGTATCTCATCACTCTTAATTAATATTGTTGGGTTGTTAATTACTTTAATTGGGATTGAGTTGGAGGAACCTTCTCAATGATGTTTCAACCACCATGATAGTTAAAATAAAACTTATTCCTTTGTTGTAGGGAAAAATTGGCTTTTCGCAAAAACTATAACCATAGAGCTTTCCACCAGCCAAATATGCATGTAGTGATAGCATTATTCTGTTCTTGCTCTACTGTCTTACATTGCCAGCATATTCCATGTGCTACCCCATTTTCGGGCTGCAACGTATTATATTGCAGACTTTTCAGACGAGGAGTAAAGTTCGTTAGGTCGTGGCCGTGCAGCTCAGCTATGCCGTTGGAGTTAATGGACTCACTTTATCTTCCAAGCCTTCCGCTGTTATCGTATTAGATGGCCTTAAGCCATAGTTATTGTAATAAGTTCTCTTTTGAGACATTCGATGTAATAAATGTGTGATTGCTACTCTGTTATAAATCCTTCGAGCACTGTGTGTGTCAGCATTACCGATCCAGGGATGACACGGAAGCATAGAGACTTGACCGTTTGAGGCCGGGTCGCTACAAAGATGGTATCAGAGCACACGCTGAGTGTAGGACATGACCACTAAGATAAAACCATAGGTCACCCTTCTCTACCCAATTCTGACTCCTCTCCATTTTCTACTCTTTAGGATGGCGGAGATGAAGAACAAGTTTGCACAACCGGATGAAGAAGCACCTTTTAGACGACACCTGAAGGAAGTCACTAGGTACCTGAACATAGGAATACCAAGCTTCACTGGGACCTATAACGCCACTTTACTAGAAGAGGAGCGATGGATGATTCAAGTTTAAGTTTCAGGAAGGACCTTCACGCCAGTCACTAAACCCATAGAGTTTTCCTTCGATGCACCAACCTGGAGTTTAGGAAAGAGTATGGTAGCTCACATCACCATGGGACGCATTGGAGAAGTTTATCAAAAGGAGCTTAAAGACACTATCTACCAGATCTGTGGGCGCCAAGACGGGCAATGGGAGATGATCAGCACCAGGAAGGATAGATCAATTGCAGCTTTCATCCAGGAACTAAACCATCACATTCGATGCCAGGAGAATCAGATGTGCGCAGACATGATAGAATTGAAGAAGGCGAAGACAAGGATCATCGAGCTGGAAGAAGAACTTAAGTCTACACACGATGGATATGAGGAGGAAATTGCGACACTACTAGAGAAGAATGATGACCTGATTAAGAAGATCGGACTATTCATGGGAGACCCCACACCAATAGGAGAAGACGAAGAACCCAAGGAGATTCGCTCGAAAGACTACATCATCATCGATGACACTGACTCTAACCTGAGTGATGATGACTTTGAAGACGAAGCTGGAGCAGATATCATGGAGTCTGCAACCGAGGAATATTTTTAGTAGACCACCACATCAGTAGTAGTATTCCCCCATGTAAATAGAGTAGTCCGAGCACTTTTGCGATAGTTAGATCGATTGTATGCCTTGCTTGATTGATTGAGTGAAATGTTTGTGTTTGTCTCATGTGCATATGGGTAGTGCTTTCTCATTAGACCTCATTCTATTCCAATCTCTCCCCTCTAAAACCCATCAAATGCCTTCAAGACATGACCCCGGATTTGCATTCCCACCCGAGCTCACTCAGTTGATCCAGCAGCAGAATACCCTGATGTAGTTGTTAGTTCAGAACCAGGGCAACAACAACAACAATCCACCACTAGCACCACTAGTTGACAACTTAGCCCGTTTGCTGAGGTTGCAACCACCGGTGTTTTCCAGTAGCACTGAGCCTATAGTAGCAGATGATTGGCTCCGCAGGATTGGAAGGGAGTTAACCACTACAGGATGAACTGATGCTGAGAAGGTGCGTTTTGCCGCACATCAGTTGGATGGACCAGTAGCATCATGGTGGGAGAATTACACTGTCACCTACCCCATAGCCATGATGACATGGGACCAATTTCAGCAAGCCTTCCGTAGAGCCCATGTCTCAACTGGAGCCATGGAAGAAACGTGAGTTTCGCAACTTATGCCAGGGGAACCGTACTGTGGCTCAATACGTGGATAAGTTTAGCTAGTTATCTCGCTATGCCCCTAATGACGTGGCCACAGATGGCGAAGCAGGAGAAGTTTATGGAAGGGCTGAATGATGAGATGAGTATGCAGTTGATGGTAGCAACCTTCAACAACTACCAGGAGTTGGTAGATAAGGCTCTTATGATTGAAGGGAAGCCGCAGCAGATTGAGAGCCGAAAGAGGAAGTATGGACAAGGGAGGTATAACTCAGGAGATCAACAGAAGCCTCGCCTAACCCCGAACTCGGGAGGACTTGTTCACAACCATGGAGGTCATAACCACACCGGAGGAGGATCGCCTAACCACAATGGTTCTAAAATGGGAATGGGAACGGAGCTAACAACAATCAGAACCGCCCCAACCCAACCACACCTGCCAAAAGAGACCTAAGTCACATTACTTGCTTTAAGTGCGGGAAGACTGGACATTATGCCACGGAGTGCCCTGAAGGAAAGAATGGAAACGGAAATGGGAGTGGTGGGAAGAAGCCCAATCCATTTAACAAAGGACAAGTGAACCACGTTAACGTGGAGGAGGTTGAAGAGCAGCCAGACGCGGTTATAGGTAAGTTTTTGATTAAGTCATTTACTGCTCTTGTTCTTTTTGATACTGGTGCATCACATTCATACATATCAAGGGGATTCGTGGAAAAGTTTAGACTACCAACCCAAAACCTTAGGACCCCTCTCTTAGTGAGTTCACCCATAGCAGAATATATGGCTAGCCGATGGTGCGACCAGATAACCTTAATCATTGGTAACCATATTTTTCCGTCCGACCTAATTATCTTGGAGTCACAAGGATTGGATGTGATATTAGGTATGGACTGGATGTCAAAGTATGGAGGAAGTATTGACTGTGCTAGTAAGTCGATTTATCTCACCACCCCGGAGGGAAAAAGGATTAAGTATGTATCTAGGTATGTGCCTAGGAGGAGCCAAGTGAATACCCTCACGGGAGTTGTTTAGGAGGAAGTGCCTGTAGTGAGGGATTACCGGATGTTTTTGCAGAGGAGTTACCAGGCATGCCACCGGATCGAGACATCGAGTTTTTGATAGAGCTACTGCCAGGTACCGGGCCAATATCCAAGAGACCCAATCGGATGCCCGCAAATGATCTGGAGGAGACTAAGAAACAAATCAAGGAGTTATTGGAGAAAGGTTACATTCGAAGGAGTTCATCACCTTGGGGAGCCCCAGTGCTTTTGTTTGAGAAGAAGGATAAATCCCTAAGAATGGTTGTTGATTATCGGGCCTTGGAAGTGACGATTAAGAACAAGTACCCACTACTGATGATCAATGATCTTTTTGATCAGCTGCAAGGAGCTAAGGTATTTTCAAAGATCGATTTGTGATCGGGATACCATCAGTTGAAGATTCGAGAGAAAGATATACCAAAGACAGCATTCACCACGCATTACGGATTATATGAGTATACGGTCATGTCGTTTGGACTGACTAACGCCCCTGCCTATTTCATGAGCATGATGAACAAGGTATTCATGGAATATTTGGACAAGTTTGTTGTGGTGTTTATTGATGATATTATGGTATACTCGAAGAATGAAGAGGAGCACAAGGAGCATTTGCGATTAGTTCTCGAGAAACTCAGGGAACACCAGTTGTATGCCAAGTTCAGCAAATGCGAGTATTGGTTAAAGGAAGTTACATTCCTTGGACATGTTATATCAGGAAAAGGTATAGCAGTAGACCCCAGCAAGGTTCAGTCAGTCACTGAATGGTTGGCATCCACTTCAGTTAGCGAGATCCACAGTTTTCTTGGACTCACAGGATACTATCGGAGATTCATTGAGAATTTTTCCAAGATTGCGAAACCAATGACGGAGTTATTGAAGAAGGATACTAAGTTTAAATGGACGGTAGATTTGTGAGGCAAGTTTCCAGGAGTTGAAGAAACGTTTGACTATAGCCCCAGTGCTGATACTGCCAGATATACATAAGGATTTCCAAGTGTATTGCGACGCCTCTCGGTTAGGACTTGGAAGTGTGCTTATGCAGGACGGAAGAGTTGTTTCGTATGCCTCACGACAACTAAAACCTCACGAGTTGAACTATGCCACTCATGATTTGGAGCTAGCAGCAGTAGTGCATGCATTGAAGACTTGGAGACATTACCTTATTGGAAACCATTGTGATGTGTATACGAATCATAAGAGTTTGAAGTACATCTTCACGCAGAAGGAGCTGAACCTTAGGCAGAGGAGATGGTTGGAGCTTATAAAAGATTACGACATAAAACTGCACTATCATCCAGGAAAGGCCAATGTCATAGCAGACGCCTTGATCCGAAAGAGTTATGCTAATATCCTAGAGAGTATGGGACTTCCAAAGGAGTTAGTAGAGGATATCATGGAACTTCGATTAGAGATTGTTCCTAGAGTTTTTGTTGCAACAATGGAAGTTCAGTCGACGCTGTTGGGTAAGATTCGGGAAGCTCAGAAGGATGACAAAGAGATTGCCGAGATAAAGGAGAAGATGAGCAAAGGAAAGGCCAAAGGTTTTCATGAGGATGAGCACGATACCTTATGGTTTGAGGACCGGATATATGTGCCCAATGACCCAGAGATCAGGAAGTTAATACTTCAGGAGGCTCATGACTCACCATACTCGATACACCCCGGAAACACCAAGATGTATTTGGATTTTAAGGAACGTTTCTGGTGGATAGGGGTGAAGAAGGATATTGCCGAGTATGTAGCTGTATGCGATGTATGCCAGAGAGTGAAGGCAGAGCATCAAAAGCCAGCAGGATTGTTACAGCCTATGCCGATACCCGAATGGAAGTGGGATAAACTTGGCATGGACTTTATCACCGGATTGCCCAGGACCAAATCAGGATATGATTCCATATGGGTAGTAGTTGATCGCTTGACCAAAGTGGCTCACTTTATCCCAGTGAAAACCACTTATACAAGTGCGAAGTTGGCCAAGATATATATCTCCAGGATCGTATGTCTGCATGGAGTTCCAAGGACCATCGTATTAGATGGAGGAACACATTTTACCTCAAAGTTTTGGCATCAGTGACACCAGACTTTGGGTACGAGATTGGAGTTCAGTACAACATTTCAGCCGCAGACAGATGGACAGACCGAGAGAGTGAACCAGATTCTGGAAGATATGTTGAGAGCCTGTGCGCTAGATTATGGATCTAGTTGGGATGACAATTTGCCTTATGCAGAGTTCTCATACAACAATAGCTACCAAGCCAGTTTGAAGATGGCATCGTTCGAAGCCCTGTATGGACGAAGGTGCAGAACACCGTTGATGTGGGATGCAGTAGGAGACCGACAGCTGTTTGGACCGGGCTCGATCAAAGAGTCTGAAGAGAAAGTTAAGCTGATTCGTGATAGACTGAAGATTGCTCAGTCCAGGCAGAAGAGTTATGCAGACTCGAAATGCAAGGAGGTAACCTATGAAATTGGAGCAGAGCATATCTGCGATTATCACCCTTGCGAGGAGTGAAACGTTTTTGAGTTAAGGGAAAGTTAGCCCCGAGATTTGTAGGACCGTATCGTGTTTTGGAACGGATGGGTGAAGTTGCCTACAAGTTGGAGTTACCTGAAGGACTGTTAGGAGTTCATGATGTGTTTCACGTTTCACAGTGGAAGAAGTCTCATGCTAAGATGGCTAAAATACCGTTAAGAGATACAGTACCCTTGGAGGCGATTCAGTTGGACATTGATTTGACTTACGAGGAAAATCCAGTTAAGATTCTTTAGTTTGCCAGCCGTGTCACCCGCAGCAAGGCTATCAAGTTTTGCAAAGTTCAATGGAGTCACCATACTGAGGATGAAGCCACCTGGGAATGAGAGGATGATCTATGCAAAGACCACCCACACCTATTTTCTAGCCAACCCGAATCTCGAGGGCAAGATCCATCTTAAGGGGGGTAGGTTTGTAACATCCCAAATTTTCAATTTGGAATGTTATACATAGATCATTCATGCATATCATATTTTATTGCATTTTCGTTCCGCAATCCTCGAAATCCTAAGCAACTCAAGGACCCTCGGAGAGAGTTGGGGATTTCCCGGTTTTCATATTTATTTTTTTATCAAATAATGAAACGAGGATTTTTTATTTTGATTATTTTTCTCTCCCAAAAATATTTCATAATAAAATATATGAGAGGAGATAATATGACTTCTCCAAAATAATTGAAATATTGGAGGAAAAATATTAAAATCATTTATTTGATTTTATTTGGATTTTATTTGCAATAGGAAAAATTGCACGTTTTCAAAATTTCATTTTAGGGCCAAGAAAATGTTCATCTCGTTCTAAATATTTTATTTAAACGGTGAAAATTTGTTTTGGCATTTTTAGATTTTTATTTTATTTTATAGGATTTATTTTCTGTTCGGCGGAATTATTTTAAAAAAAACTTCCAACCGACTGGGCCGAAACCCAGCCGGGCCGGCCCACTCCCGGCGCGCGCCGTCTCCCACCCGGAGACCGAGCCGCCGCCGCCTCAGACGAGGAGTCCAGCCGGGACTCCTCCTCACCGCCGCCTTGGCCCCTCCTCCAAGCCACGCCGCCCCCCTTTATATACTCTCCCTCCGGACCCCCACCACCACCACAACCACCACCGCCGCCGAGCCCGGCCCCGAGCCGCGCTGTCGCCTCCCGCCACCCGCGCCTCGCCGCCGCCGCAGCAGCCGCGCCCCGCCGCCATTTCGCCGCGCCGTGCCGCCGTCGCCTCGCCGCCGCCGCTGCAAGCCGCGGCCCCGCCGCCCAAGCGCCGCCTCGCCGGAGTCCCCTCACCGGAGGTACCGCGCCGATCCGCTGCCGCCGGTTTTTTTAAGAAACCGATTCCGTTTTTTTAAACCCTAGTATGTTTTTAGATCGGTTCGCCGGTTTTTCTCGGTTCCTCTATTTTGCGGACGTTCGTCCGTACGTTTGTTTTAACGAATGGTTTTCGCTCGTTAGTTACAGATAACGAACGCTCGTTCGTTAGTCTGTTCGTCAGTTTTCTTTTTATTGGATTTTTCCACGATTATCCTCGATCACGATTTCTGATCCGATTTTCGTTTCTGTTTATCTTTTCGCTCGTTAGTCGGAATCAGGCGATTCAAACGCCTAGATCTTCACCTCGAGACCCTCTTTTCGCTTAACCAACTTGAACCAGTTTTTGCTACTATAAAATTTGACCTTAGTTCAGATTAGTAAATGGATCTTGTTTCTTTCGCCGTTTGAGTTTCGTTGCTCCGTTTGGTTTGATTCTTTTTGCAAACCGGAGTTCTTAAGTTGAACTTTCTGGTCAATCTCTCTTATTTGAGTTTTGCCTGTGCATCTTTGCTTGTTGCTTATGTATGCTATAGTTTTCTTGCGATTGAATTCCCGGAGTGCGAAGCGTGTTATTTGGAGTCTCTAGGTTTCGCGGATCGTCATCAAGGCAAGTAACACATTGATCATACTCTTTCCATACCCAGTTTTATGCATTAGTTTCAATCCTCAAACATTGCATGATTAGGATGTCATTAACATGTGGGTTGGGAAGTAGTTGTTGAGGTAGAACCTATTGCCCTGTTATATTCAAACCCTTGGGAGTTACTTCTACGCGTTGCTTATATTGCTATGCTATGCTCGTAGACGTGGTTTAGGTGAGTGAAATCCATGACAGATGTGAGATTGTTAATTAATGGTTCAACTTAAGGTGGCAACTTTAATTTACATCTGGGTGGATTGAGGCACCTGGAGTATCCAGTGTTGCCTGTATTTTTGGAAATCCCGGAGTGCCCGTGTGATCTTCCTATGGACCGCCACCCAGGCTCAAAGGGAACTGAGATGATTCATGCTTGAAACTTCTGTGTGCAGCCACAAGCTATTATGGGCTCTAGCATAGTTGAGTAAGTTACGTGAATCTCTTGAAGAGGTAGATCAACAGGTAGTGGGTTTTTAGGTTTGGTATGGTCTACCTGAAGTAGAGAGTTAATGTTTCTGAAAGACCGTGTCTGGGTCATCCATTTCTCAAACACCATGTAGTGCGAGAAATCCAACGGAGGCGATCGAGTCTTATGGGGAAAAGTGCGCAAACCTCTGCAGAGTGTACAAACTAATCATGGTTAGCTGTGTCCCCGGTTATGGACAATCTTGAGTATCTAGTACTTGGAGTATCTTAAGTATCTCATCACTCTTAATTAATATTGTTGGGTTGTTAATTACTTTAATTGGGATTGAGTTGGAGGAACCTTCTCAATGATGTTTCAACCACCATGATAGTTGAAATAAAACTTATTCCTTTGTTGTAGGGAAAAATTGGATTTTCGCAAAAACTATAACCATAGAGCTTTCCACTAGCCAAATATGCATGTAGTGATAGCATTATTCTGTTCTTGCTCTATTGTGTTACATTGCTAGCATATTCCATGTGCTGACCCATTTTCGGGATGCAACGTATTATGTTGCAGACTTTTCATACGAGGAGTAAAGTTCGTTAGGTCGTGGCCGTGCAGCTCAGCTATTTCGTTGGAGTTAATGGACTCACTTTATCTTCCAAGCATTACGCTGTTATCGTATTAGATGGCCTTAAGCCATAGTTATTGTAATAAGTTCTCTTTTGAGACATTCGATGTAATAAGTGTGTGATTGCTACTTTGTTATAAATCCTTCGAGTACTGTGTGTGTCAGCATTACCGATCCAGGGATGACACGGAAGCACAGAGACTTGACCGTTTGAGGTCGGATCGCTACATAGATGGTATCGGAGCACACGCTGAGTGTAGGACACGACCACTAAGATAAAACCATAGGTCACCCTTCTCTACCCATTTCTGACTCCTCTCCATTTCCTACTCTTTAGGATGGCGGAGATGAAGAACAAGTTTGCACAACCGAATGAAGAAGCACCTTTTGGATGACACCTGAAGGAAGTCACTAGGTACCTGAACATAGGAATACCAAGCTTCATCGGGAACTACAACGCCACTTTACCAGAAGAGGAGCGATGGATGATTCAAGTTCAAGTTCCAGGAAGGACCTTCACGCCGGTCACTAAACCCATAGAGTTTTCCTTCGATGCACCAACCTGGAGTCTAGGAAAGAGTATGGCAGCTCACATCACCATGGGACGCATTGGAGAAGTTTATCAAAAGGAGTTTAAAGGCACTATCTACCAAATCTGTGGGCGCCGAGACGAGCAATCGGAGATGATCAGCACCAGGAAGGATACATCAATTGCAGCTTTCATCCAGGAACTAAACCAGCACATTCGACGCCAGGAGAATCAGATGTGCGCAGACATGATAGATTTGAAGAAGGCGAAGACAAGGATCATCGAGCTGGAAGAAGAACTTAAGTCTACACGCGATGGATATGAGGAAATTGCGACACTACTGGAGAAGAATGACGACCTGATTAAGAAGATCGGAATATTCATGGGAGACCCCACACTAGTAGAAGAAGACAAAGAAACCAAGGAGATTCGCCTGAAAGACTACATCATCATTGACGACACCGACTCTGACCTGAGCGATGATGACTTTGAAGACGAAGATGGAGCAGATATCATGGAGTCTGCAACCGAGGAATATTTTTAGTAACCACCACATCAGTAATAGTATTCCCCCATGTAAATAGAGTAGTCCGAGCACTTTTGTGATAGTTAGATCGAATGTATGCCTTACTTGATTGATTGAGTGAAATGTCTGTGTTTGTCTCATGTGCATATGGGTAGTGCTTTCTCATTTGACCTCATTCTATTCTAATCTCTCCCCTCTAAAACCCATCAGATGCCTCCGAGACGTGACCCCAGATTTGCATTCCCACCCGAGCTCACTCAGTTGATCCAGCAGCAGAATACCCTGATGTAGTTGTTAGTTCAGAACCAGGGCAACAACAACAACAATCCACCACCACCACCAGTTGACAACTTAGCCCGTTTTCTGAGGTTGCAACCGTCGGTGTTTTCCAGTAGCACCGAGCCTATAGTAGCAGATGATTGGCTGCGCAGGATTGGAAGGGAGTTAACCACTTCAGGATGAACTGATGCTGAGAAGGTGTGTTTTGCCGCACATCAGTTGGATGGACCAGCAGCATCATGGTGGGACAATTACATTGTCACCTACCCCATAGCCACAGTGACATGGGACCAATTTTAGCAAGCCTTCCGTACATCCCATGTCTCAACTGGAGCCATGGAAGAAACGTGAGTTTCGCAACTTACGCCAGGGGAACCGTACTGTGGCTCAGTACGTGGAAGAGTTTAGCAAGTTATCTCGCTATGCCCCTGATGACGTGGCCACAGATGCCACGAAGCAGGAGAAGTTTATGGAAGGGCTGAATGATGAGATGAGTATGCAGTTGATGGTAGCAACCTTCAACAACTACCAGGAGTTGGTAGATAAGTCTCTTATGATTGAAGGGAAGCAGCAGCAGATTGAGATCCGAAAGAGGAAGTATGGACAAGGGAGGTATAACTCAGGAGCTCGGCAGAAGCCTCGCCTAACCCCCAAACTCGGGAGGACTTGTTCATAACCATGGAGGTCATAACCACACCGGAGGAGGATCGCATAACCACAATGGTTCTAAAAATGGGAATGGTAACAGAGCTAACAACAATCAGAACCGCCCCAACCCAACCACACCCGCCAAAAGAGACCTAAGTCACGTTACTTGCTTTAAGTGCGGGAAGACAGGATACTATGCCACGGAGTGCCCTGAAGGAAAGAATGGAAACGGAAATGGGAGCGGTGGGAAGAAGCCCAATCCATTCAACAAAGGACAAATGAACCACGTTAACGTGGAGGAGGTTGAAGAGCGGCCATCTTATTAACTAAGGTAGCCCGCCTATCCGAAATTTCAGCAGTTAATTTCTCAAGATGAGCAATTTGGGATCTTAAACCATCGAATTCTTTAGACATATCATCAAGCTCTTTATTCATAAAACTCATAAAACTTTTCTGTTCTTTAGGCTCGTTTCTGAAGAAACTATTATGTTCAAATTGCAAGACCATGAAACTCCTGACATTGCTTTCGATCTCTTCTAATCTTTTAAGGTGAAGGTCACCAAATTTAGGTACAACCATCATGACAAGCAAGCAAACTAACACGCAAGCAAACAAAAAGCAAGCGGGCAAAAAGAGGCAAATAGAGAGGGAGGATAGAGAGAGAGAGGGCGAATAAAACGGCAAGGGTGAAGTGAGGGAGAGGAAAACGAGAGGCAAATGGCAAATAATGTAATGCGGGAGATAAGGGTATGTGATGGGTACTCGGTATGTTGACTTTTGCGTAGACCTCCCCGGCAATGGCGCCAGAAATCCTTCTTGCTACCTCTTGAGCACTGCGTTGGTTTTCCCCCAAGAGGAAGGGATGATGCAGCAAAGTAGTGTAAGTATTTCCCTTAGTTTTTGAGAACCAAGGTATCAATCCAGTCGGAGGCTACACGCGAGTCCCTCGTACTTGCACAAAACAAATAAATCCTCGCAACCAACGTAAATAGGGGTTGTTAGTCCCTATAAGGCCACTTACGAGAGTGAGATCTGATAGATATGATAAGATAATATTTTTGGTATTTTTGTGATAAAGATGCAAAGTAAAATAAAGGCAAAGTAAATAGCAAAGGAAATAACTAAGTAGTAGGATATTAATATGATGAAGATAGACCCGGGGGCCATAGGTTTCACTAGTGGCTTCTCTCAAGAGCATAAGTATTCTATGGTGTGTGAACAAATTACTACTGAGGAATTGACAGAATTGAGCATAGTTATGAGAATATCTAGGTATGATCATGTATATAGGCATCACGTCCGAGAAAAGTAGACCGACTCTTGCCTGCATCTACTACTATTACTCCACTCATCGACCGCTATCCAGCATGCATCTAGAGTATTAAGTTAAAACAGAATAACACCTTAAGCAAGATGACATCATGTAGAGGGATAGACTCATGCAATATGAAGAAAACCCCATCTTGTTATCCTCGATGGCAACAATACAATACGTAACTTGCTGCCCCTATTGTCACTGGGAAAGGACACCGCAAGATTGAACCCAAAGCTAAGCACTTCTCCCATTGAAAGAAAGATCAATCTAGTAGGCCAAACCAAACTAATAATTCGAAGAGACTTGCAAAGATAACCAATCATACATAAAAGAATTCAGAGAAGATTCAAATATTATTCATAGATAGACTTGATCATAAACCCACAATTCATCGGTCTCAACAAACACACCGCAAAAAGAAGATTACATCGAATAGTTCTCCACAAGAGAGGGGGAGAGCGTTGTATTGAGATCCAAAAAGAGAGAAGAAGCCATCAAGCTACTAACTATGGACCCGTAGGTCTGAGGTAAACTACTCACACTTCATCGGAGAGGCTATGGTGTTGATGTAGAAGCCCTCCATGATCGATGCCCCCTCCGGCGAAGCTCCGGAACAGGCCCCAAGATGGGATCTCATGGATACAGAAAGTTCCGGCGGTGGAATTAGGGTTTTGGCTTCGTATCTGATCGTTTGGGGGTACGTAGGTATATATAGGAGGAAGGAGTACGTCGGTTGAGCAATAGGGGCCCACGAGGGTGGAGGGCGCGCCTGGTGGGGGTGGGCGCACCCCCCTACCTCGTGGCCTCCTCTTTTCTTTCTTGACGTAGGGTCCAAGTCTCCCGGGTCTTGTTCGTTGAGAAAATCACGTTCCCGAAGGTTTCATTCCATTTGGACTCCGTTTGATATTCCTTTTCTTCGAAACCCTAAAATAGGCAAAAAAAGCAATTCTAGGCTGGGCCTCCGGTTAATAGGTTAGTCCCAAAAATAATATAAAGGTGGGTAATAAAGCCCAATAATGTCCAAAACAGAAGATAATATAGCATGGAGGAATCAAAAATTATAGATACGTTGGAGACGTATCAATGCCGCATACTATCTGGTACATGTCATTCTTCGCAATGGAAACAAGTGTTACCAGAGGGGGCCTTCTCGGACTCCTTCAATGCGGAAACCGCGGCCCGTAGCTGGGCTTTGCACTCTTCCAGCTCTGGAGACAATTGGGTATTCTTCTCTGTAAGAACCTGCACAAATAATGATCCTTAAATCAGTTGTGTCAACTGTTTCAAGTCTCGGGGGCTACTGATACATATATAATCGTTAGATTTTCTTACCCGTATATCCTTTACATACTGGTCTGTGGCTCTGGCAAGACTGTTTTGAGCAGCACGGATGTACGCGTATCCTGAGTTGAAGGCATCGAACGCCTCTTGGGAGAAACAAGCGTCACGGAGTACGGCCCGGCGACGCCTGTAATTCATGGCGCTCTCCACTTTGGAATTTGTAGCGGATAGTCTATCCGCTTCCTTGGTCGGAGGAGCATCCGGTGTTCGCCCCGTGTTAGCTTCCGCCTCTATGTCCGGCCCTGGAGCCCGACTGGTGGAGGCGTGATCGGCAACCTCTCCGGATATAGTTTGGCGAGCGCTTTTCCTACTAGGAAACACGGACTTGATTATATTTTAAGAAAGACGACAACCACGGAGCGAGGATCTGTATCATACCTCTGCGCCGGCGTCACAGTCCTAACCGCCTTCCTTTTTAGCCTACCTGGCTTCGGTGTCCCTTGTTGGCGAGTCACTGCGGGTTCAGCATGGCGTCCCGAGGGCCTTCCCTGTAAAACACCATATGTGTACGGTAGGTGAAGTGCATAAAAGGGGATCCTTCTCAAAAGTTGGGACTCCGGTTTTTCTTACATGTGATGCAGGGAGTAGCCCAGGATAGTCGGCTATGATGGCCACCATGGCATCATCGCAGCTCAATTGATAGAATGTCATGTTGACCAGCTCCACAAATATGCCCGGATCCTCTTCGAGTTCGGGATCGAGGGCCCGGTCAGGGTCCTCCGGTGGTGGAGGTGGGATGTTGACCTCCCTTACAGCTTTTCGCAGTTCCTGCCATGAAACGACAAGGTGAGTATTTATGACGAAGAATGTGGGAAGGTTGGGAGTAAAAAGTGACAGCTCACCCAGCTTGGAGGGTTGTACATGGAGAATCCATCCCGTGGCTTAATACAGATGAACTCCTCTTCCTCTCCCTTGAACAAATCGGACAGAATTTTTGCTAGAGCAGCAACTGAGTCCGGTCCCTTACGCCCGCAGTGGGTGGCATCATCTTCCCCGTTAAAGCGCCACATGGGGTGCCCTCGATATTGAAGTGGCTGCACCCCCCGCATTATACATATTGAAATAACCTCGATTATTGTCAGTCCTGATTGAGCCAGCACTTTTATCCGACCCATCAGGTAAAGGACTTCTCCGTTATCTTCCTCCTGAGGGCTCCGTGCGCGCCAGCTTCGGCATTTCTTCAAAGGGGCATTGTCGAACTCGGGAAGACCCATCCGAATAGGATCTGGAAGGGGGACATCCTCCATGTAAAACCACTCCGAAGGCCAGTCTTCGGACGTCTTCTTCGGGGTACCGGACAGGTATCCGGTCCCGGCGATGCGCCATATTTCGGCTCCGCCCACTTGATATATTGACCCCTTCTGTGTGCGGGGCACAAGGCAGAATAGCCTCTTCCACAACTCGAAATGAGCTTTGCAGCCCAGAAACAGCTCACAAAGGGCCACATAACCAGCGACGTCTAATATGGAAGCGGGGTGAAATTATGCAACTTGAGGCCATAAAACTCCAGGAGCCCGCGGAGGAACAGATGGATTGGAAATCCAAGTCCCCTTAGTAAATAAGGGACAAGGCATGCCCGCTCCCCCTTGGAGGGATTGGAGAAGCTCTCCGCTTGCTCCCCGCCATTATAGATGGCGAGCCCGGCTCGAACGGGGACCATATACACTGGAGGGATAAATCCCTGGGTCTGGAACTCTACTAATTGGCTATGAGGGACGGAACACTTCTCCCAATCACTGGGCTTAGGGCTACGGGAGCGGGAGGAGGAGCTGCGATGGTCGGCCATGTTGGAATTGATTTTTCCGAGCGCGCTCCGATGGATACTCGCCGTGGGAGGATGGTGTGGTCTGGATCTAAGAATCCCTGTCTCTTTAATAAACAGTTTACTTACATGGCTAGGGTGGCGAATGTAAAAATGCCCTGGCTCCTCGCATTCGCTCGACACGTGGAAGATAGCCCTTATTGGGCGCGGAAGCCAAGAAGTGCAATATTTATGGGGAGCTGGACACTACTCAGCAGATATTCAGAATTTGGAGAAGAACCCGCCTTGCAATGCCGAAGACAATCTGCGCGCCGGACTCGTCATCATTGAAGCCTAGTTCGAGGGCTACTGAGGGAGTCCTGGATTAGGGGGTCTCCGGACAGCCGGACTATATCCTTTGGCCGGACTGTTGGACTATGAAGATACAAGATTGAAGACTTCGTCCCGTGTCCGGATGGGACTCTCCTTGGCGTGGAAGGCAAGCTTGGCAATACGGATATGTAGATCTCCTCCCTTGTAACCGACTCTGTGTAACCCTAGCCCCCTCCGGTGTCTATATAAACTGGAGGGTTTAGTCCATAGGACAACATACAATCAGACCATAGGCTAGCTTCTAGGGTTTATCCTCTACGATCTTGTGGTAGATCAACTCTTGTAATACTCATATCATCAAGATCAATCAAGTAGGACGTAGGGTATTACCTCCATCGAGAGGGCCCGAACTTGGGTAAACATCGT
The DNA here is from genome assembly GCF_018294505.1 of Triticum aestivum. Classification (NCBI taxonomy): domain Eukaryota; kingdom Viridiplantae; phylum Streptophyta; class Magnoliopsida; order Poales; family Poaceae; genus Triticum; species Triticum aestivum. The sequence goes on along the minus strand of NC_057806.1, from coordinate 68,388,788 downwards.
GTCCCCCGCCTCCTATTACCATCCGCCTTAGACGCACAGTTCGGGACCCCCTACCCGAGATCCGCCGGTTTTGACACCGACACTCAGTCTCAGGCTTAGGTCCAGACTTAGGTTTCCTCTCCTGAGCAGCAACTTGTTTTTTTTTCTTCTTGAAGTTCCCCTTCTTCTTCCCTTTGCCCTTTTTCTTGAAACTGGCGGTCTTATTGACCATCAACACTTGATGCTCCTTTTTGATTTCTACCTCCGCAGCCTTTAGCATTGCGAAGAGCTTGGGAATTGTCTTATTCATCCCTTGCATATTATAGTTCATCACGAAGCTCTTGTAGCTTGGTGGCAGTGATTGAAGAACTCTGTCAATGACACTATCAACAGGAAGATTAACTCCCAATTGAGTCAAGTGATTATGATACCCAGACATTTTGAGTATATGCTCACTGATAGAACTATTCTCCTCCATCTTGCAGCTATAGAACTTATTGGAGACTTCATATCTCTCAATCCGAGCATTTGGTTGAAATATTAACTTCAACTCTTGAAACATCTCATATGCTCCATGATGTTCAAAACGTCGTTGAAGTCCCGGTTCTAAGCCGTAAAGCATGGCACACTGAACTATCGAGTAGTCATCAGCTTTGCTCTGCTAGGTGTTCATAACATCTGGTGTTGCTCCTGCAGCAGGTTTGGCACTCAGCGGTGCTTCCAGGACGTAATTCTTCTATGTAGCAATGAGGATAATCCTGAAGTTACGGACCCAGTCCATGTAATTGCTACCATCATCTTTCAACTTTGCTTTCTCAAGGAACGCATTAAAATTCAACGGAACAACAACACGAGCCATCTATATACAACAAACATAGACATGCAAAATACTATCAGGTACTAAGTTCATGATAAATTTAAGTTCAATTAATCATATTACTTAAGAACTCCCACTTAGATAGACATCTCTCTAATCATCTAAGTGATCACATGATCCAAATCAACTAAACCATAACCGATCATCACGTGAAATGGAGTAGTTTTCAATGGTGAACATCATTATGTTGATCGTATCTACTATATAATTCATGCTCGAACTTTCGGTCTCAGTGTTCCGAGGCCATATCTACATATGCTAGGCTCGTCAAGTTTAACCTGAGTATTCTGCGTGTGCAAAACTGGCTTGCACCCGTTGTAGATGGACGTAGAGCTTATCACACCCGATCATCACGTGGTGTCTGGGCACGATGAACTTTGGCAACGGTGCATACTCATGGAGAACACTTTTATCTTGAAATTTAGTGAGAGATCATCTTATAATGCTACCGTCAATCAAAGAAAAAAAAGATGCATAAAAGATAAACATCACATGCAAACAATATAAGTGATATGATATGGCCATCATCATCATCTTGTGCTTGTGATCTTCATCTCCGAAGCACCGTTATGATCACCATCGTCACCGGCCCGACACCTTGATCTCCATCGTAGCATCATTGTCGTCTCGCCAACTATTGCTTTTACGACTATCGCTACCGCTTAGTGATAAAGTAAATCAATTACAGGGCGATTGCATTGCATACAATAAAGCGACAACCATATGGCTCCTGCCAGTTGTCGATAACTCGGTTACAAAACATGATCATCTCATACAATAAAATATAGCATCATGTCTTGACCATATCACATCACAACATGCCCTGCAAAAACAAGTTAGACATCCTCTACTTTGTTGTTGCAAGTTTTACGTGGCAGATATGGGCTAAGCAAGAACTGTTCTTACCTACGCATCAAAACCACAATGATAGTTGGTCAAGTTAGTGTTGTTTTAACCTTCTCAAGGACCGGGCGTAGCCACACTCGGTTCAACTAACATTGGAGAAACTGACACCCGCCAGCCACCTGTGTGCAAAGCACGTCGGTAGAACCAGTCTCGCGTAAGCGTACGCGTAATGTCGGTCCGGGCCGCTTCATCCAACAATACCGCCGAACCAAAGTATGGCATGCTGGTAAGCAGTATGACTTGTATCATCCACAACTCACTTGTGTTCTACTCGTGCATATAACATCAATGCATAAAACCTGGCTTGGATGCCACTGTTGGGTAACGTAGTAATTTCAAAGAAATTCCTACGCACACGCAAGATCATGGTGATGCATAGCAACGAGAGGGAAGTGTGTGTCCACGTACCCACGTAGACCGAAAGCGGAAGCGTTAGCACAACGCGGTTGATGTAGTCGTACGTCTTCACGATCCGACCGATCAAGTACCGAACGCACGACACCTCCGAGTTCTGCACACATTCAACTCGATGACGTCCCTCGAACTCCGATCCAGCCGAGCTTTGAGGGAGAGTTCCATTAGCACGACGGCGAGGTGACAATGTTGATGTTCTACTCTCGCAGGGCTTCGCCTAAGCACCGCTACAATATTATCGAGGTGGACTATGGTGAAGAGGGGCACCACACACGGGTAAAAGATCCAAGAGATCAATTGTTGTGTCTATGGGGTGCCCCTCTCCTCCGTATATAAAGGAGGGGAGGAGAGGGCCGGCCAAGGGGAGGAGGCGCGCCCAAGGGGGGAGTCCTACTCCCACCGGGAGTAGGACTCCTCCTTTTCCTATTTGGAGAGGGAGAGGGAAGGAAGAGGAAGGAGGGAGGAAGGAAAGGGGGGCCGGCCCCCTCCCAATTCGGATTGGCCTTGGGGGGACGCCCCCTCCCTTGCTCCTTTCCCCTCCTTTCCACTAAAGCCCATTAAGGCCCATATACCTCCCGGGGGGTTCTGATAACCTCCCGATGCTCCGGTATTATTCCGATCTCACCCGGAACCATTCCGGTATCCAAATATAGTCGTCCAATATATCGATCTTTATGTCTCGAACATTTCGAGACTCCTCGTCATGTCCATGGTCACATCCGGGACTCCGAACTACCTTCGGTACATCAAAAACTATAAACTCATAATATAACCGTCATCGAACTTTAAGCGTGCGGACCCTACGGGTTCGAGAACTATGTAGACATGACCGAGACACGTCTCCGGTCAATAACCAATAGTGGAACCTAGATGCTCATATTGGCACCTACATATTCTATAAAGATCTTTATCGGTCAAACCGTATAACAACATATGTTTGTTCCCTTTGTCATCGGTATGTTACTTGCCCGAGATTCGATCGTCGGCATCTCAATACCTAGTTCAATCTCGTTATCGGCAAGTCTCTTTACTTGTTCCGTAACACATCATCCCTCAACTAACTCATTAGTTGCAATGCTTGCAAGGCTTAGGTGATGTGTATTACCGAGTGGGCCCAGAGATACCTCTCCGAAAATTGGAGTGACAAATCCTAATCTCAAAATACGCCAACCCAACAAGTACCTTCGGAGACACCTGTAGAGCACATTTATAATCACCCAGTTACGTTGTGACGTTTGGTAGCACATAAAGTGTTCCTTCGGTAAACGGGAGTTGCATAATCTCATAGTCATAGGAACATGTATAAGTCATGAAGAAAGCAATAGCAACAAACTAAATGATCAAGTGCTAAGCTAACGAATGGGTCAAGTCAATCACATCATTCTCCTAATGATGTGATCCCGTTAATCAAATGACAACTCTTTGTCTATGGCTAGGAAACATAACCATCTTTGATCAACGAGCTAGTCAAGTAGAGGCATACTAGTGACACTTTGTTTGTTTATGTATTCACACATGTATTATGTTTCCGGTTAATACAATTCTAGCATGAATAATAAACATTTATCATGATATAAGGAAATAAATAATAACTTTATTATTGCCTCTAGGTCATATTTCCTTCAGGTTGAGTATGTGGACTTTCCTAAAGGCTCCAATACGTGACCCTTCCTGAAAAGATGATGAATTGTAGTTGCAAAGTTGACTGAGAACATAGTTTGTTGGTTTCTAATAGAGTTTTTTCTTGGTACTTCAATAAATCTATGATAAAAGTTCTTTGATAGAAGTTTTATGTTTAAGTTTGTTGTTGTTATAATAATGAACATGATGCTTCTATGTTCATATTTTGTTTTTATCGACACCTCTCTCTCTCTCTAAGCATGTGGACATGTTTTTCGAGTTCGGTTTTCGCTTGAGGACAAGTGAGGTCTAAGCTTGGGGGAGTTGATACATCCATTTTGCATCATGTTTTCTTACTATTATTTATAATGTTTTTATCCATAATAATGCTTTTTGGAGTAATTCTAATGCTTTTTCTCTCATAATATGCAAGGTATACACAAAGAGGGAGAATTCCGGCAGCTGGAAATCTGGACCCGGAAAAGCTACGTAAGGCCACCTATTCTGCACAACTCCAAACAAGCTGAAACTTCACAGAGAATTTTTTATCAAATATATGAGGAATATTGGAGCAAATAACTACCAGAGGGGGCCCACCAGGTGGGCACAACCCACCTGGGCACGCCAGGGAGCCCAGGCGCCCCTGGTGGGTTGTGCTCACCCAGGCCCACCTCCGGTGCCCATCTTCTGGTATACAAGTCATCTTCACCTAGAAAAATTAAGGGGAGTACTTTCGGGAAGGAGCGCCGCCGTCCCGAGGCGGAACTTGGGCAGGAGCACTTTTGCCCTCCGGCGGAGCGATTCCGCCGGGGGAACTTCCCTCCCGGAGGGGGAACTCATCGTCATCATCATCACCAACAACTCTCCCATCTTGGGGAGGGCAATCTCCATCAACATCTTCAACAACACCATCTCCTCTCAAACCCTAGTTCATCTCTTGTGTTCAATCTTGTTACCGAAACTATAGATTGGTGCTTGTGGGTGACTAGTAGTGTTGATTACATCTTAGAGTTGATTACTATATGGTTTATTTGGTGGAAGATTATATGTTCAGATCCAATATGTTATTTAATACCCTTCTGATCTTGAGCATGACTATCATTTGTGAGTAGTTACTTTTGTTCTTGAGGTCACGGGAGAAATCATGTTGCAAGTAATCATGTAAACTTGATATGTGTTCGATATTTTGATAGTAAGTATGTTGTGATTCCCTTAGTGGTGTCATGTGAACGTCGACTACATGACACTTCACCATATTTGGGCCTAAGAGAATGCATTGTGGAGTAGCAATTACATGATGGGTTGCGAGAGTGACAGAAGCTTAAACCCCAGTTTATGCGATATTCCGTAAGGGGCCGATTGGATCCAAAAGTTTAATGCTATGGTTAGAATTTATTCTTAATACTTTTCTCGTATAGTTGCGGATGCTTGCAGGAGGGTTAATCATAAGTAGGAGGTTTGTTCAAGTAAGAACATGAATTAGGCCAACATGATGAAAGTGGCTAGATGAAATTCCCGTGTACCCTCCAGAACGCTTTGCTTACTATAAGAGACCATTTTGGCCTGTCCTTTGCCTCAAAAGGATTGGACCACCTTGCTGCATTTTTGCTACTATTATCATTACTTGCTCGTTACAAAATATCTTGCTATCAAACTACTCTGTTACTTACAATTTCAGCACTTGCAGACATCACCTTGCTGAAAACCACTTGTCATTTCCTTCTGCTCCTCGTTGGGTTCGACACTCTTACTTATCGAAAAGAGCTACAATTGATCCCCTATACTTGTGGGTAATTAGGATGCAAGGATCCTGGTTTGAAGCCGTGGATGAGAGAGGTCGATCTCTTGTAATTGATGACGGCGTCGGGGTATCAGCTCCGGCATGGTGGAGGAGGACGGCGGTGGATGGGGTGGCGTACGGAGGAGGCTGGGGTGGAGAGGGTGTTTTGGTGCCCATGGAGTACGAATGGGGAAATGGAGGGAGAGAGGAAGGGGGAACCATGTCCTCAGGACGCACTTGTCTCAAAGGCGAGGAAATTTACAAACTTAGCCCCCGTTCAAAATTTCCTACATCACAACAATGTGAGTCGGTTGGGGATAGGACGGTAATCTCGCATATACCGAATATTTGCCGATGGAGATTTCGACCGACAAGATTTTGTTTTGGTACCCACCATGTATGAATTGGGGAGGGATGCGATTTCGGCCGAGGAGACACTGTGTTTTGGCGCCCAACATGTACGAATTCGGGGAGGTGGGAGCCGGAGACGGATATGTCACGTTTGAGTGAAATTACAAACCTACCCCTATCGAAACCTATAGAAATCGAGCCGATAGGCTTTGCGTGTTAGGGATGGGCAGTATATTCCATCTCGCAAATTTTGGTTTCGGGCGGTTACTGTGACTTTCACCGCTTCGTTCAAATTTTTGCAAAGAAAGAGTGCACGTTTATTGTGCCAACTCAATTCAAATCCAGTTTGTATTGTTTTCGGGCAGGATCCATTTTGTATTCGAATATATATATATATATATATATATATATATATATACATCTATACTTCCAAAAGCACAACACGCTTTATACAAAAATATGGTTTACAAGTGGCATGATCTCATATTCATAAGGCTGGATCCATCTTAATTTGTATTTTCAAAATATTTGAAACCACTATACGTTGAAATCCAATGTATGCATTCCTCGCTACCTGTCTCCAATTAATGTGTGTTTCATGTAGGTTTTTTTACTTCTCAAACATGTATAATGCGTTTCACACACGCAATATATAGTGTAATCCTGTTTAGACATTAATTGCATATAAACCATGCATTATCTCTAATTAAAGAATCTATGGATCACTAATATTGATAAAGTATATAATATTACACGTGTCCCCAAATTCAAGTGAATATGCATATTTGATACACCGATTTTTTTATAATATTATCGATGTCATGATCTCTAGTTTAAATATTTGAATCCCCTTTAATCTAGATATTTGTCTTATCTAGCTATCACTCATACTTATATCTCTCTCCAGACCTATATGCCTTTGTCGTCTCTCGGGCATCTCTCGCACTATTTGTATATCGACAATCTTTCAATCTTTCAATCTTTCAATCTTTCAATAATAATAAACCAGCGATCGCTTCTGGTCGTATGTCGTTGGTGTTTTTACGAAAGAGCCCATATGTTACTTTGAAATAGACCCCACAGTCCTGTTTAAGTGCATCTGATAAAACCGTTTTGACAAAAAACACCCTGCCGCATTTGCCCGTGTCCGCCGCCGCCGACCGCAACCAGCGCCTCCACGTGCGAGCGGCTCGCGCCCGTTCCTCCCTGCCGCCCCGCGCCGCCGCCCACCGGAGCTCCGCTGCCGGACCAACGCGGCGCCATGCCCTCCTCTCCTTCTTCCTTCCCCTCCCTCTTGTTCTATTTCTCACATCCCCCTCTCTCTCTCTCCTTCGCAGGAAGCGGAAGCCATGGCCCTGGACCTCCATGCCAGACCGCCGCCCCGCGCTGGCCGGTCATCGGAGCGCCGTCGCCGGACCAACGCGCCGCCCTGCGCTCCTCTCCTTCTTCCCTCCCTTCCTCTGGTTCTATTTCTCACATCCCTCTCTCTCTCCCCCCCTTCACAGGAAGCGGAAGCCATGGTCGTTGGATCTCCATGCCGGACTGCCACCCCACGCCGGCCAGCTACCGGAGCGCCGCCTCTAGAGCAACGCGAGTTGCCGCGCTGGACCGCAAGCGGATGCACTGGTTGTGCTCGACGGAGATGGGCCCTGTGTGCGTGCCCCCGCAGCTTGGACGAAACTTCGGCGAGGCCATGAGCTCTCGAGCCCCAACCCGGGTGTAGGAGCGTACGGGAGCGTCGTCGTGGATCTTGCGCGTCCTAGGTCCGCCGAGGCCACGGGCTCCCAAGCCGGGCATAGGTGCGTACTGGAGCAACGCCCGCCTGGGCGAGGTCCTCCTGCTTCTGGAGGAGGCGAACAAGCCGAGCCAAGCCATGAGGCGCCCGTGGCCAACATAGTGTATCCTTCAATTGAACTATCTGATGTTTTTTCTACGTATCTGTGTCATTGACCCATTGTCTAGAGTGTGATTTCACACGTTTGATTTCAGCCAATCATCTATGAAGTGCGACCTTTCATGCTTGAATTCTACAATATCCACTGATGAAATTCATGCTTTTAGTGAACCTCAACAAATTCATGGAAAACGTATTTAATTTTGCTCATCTGATTCGCTTTGCTGCATTATTAGTATGCCTGCCAGACTCCAAATTCAAACCTATAGCCTATAATAAACCCCAGTTCTTTAATCAAGTTTAAACATTTCAGTTCCGTTTTTGGGCTGGAATTTATCAGTGGCCATGTAAGACTGAAAATTGCTCACCACGTGTTCCTTAATGTATATTGTGCCAATAGCTATTAAACCTTCGATATGCTGGAGGGTGATGAGGTGACATGGAGCTAAACATAGATTGAAGATTCTGTCATGGGTTCCTCAGAGAAGATAGAACAAATGCGTATGGAGATCCAGCTGTTGAAGACGCCGAGGGACAAGAACATTCAGGAGTTGTTCGCCTAATGGGTTGGTGAGAACAAGAATACAGTTAACATCATCACAGAGCCCTGCACATCTCGCATGCGAGGCAGTATGTCCCTTTTTCTTTAGCACAACTCATATGTCTCTTCCTACCAGGGAGCGTTCGTAATACTTTGCCTGATTCTATTATGGATTACCCATTTTGTTTACAAGTTGACGTACTTATTAATTTGGTGTCGTATTAACTACACCGGAGTCTGTTCTTGTGCAAAGGAAATTTGATTGGGATTGGCCGCACATCTTAAATGCATCTAGAAAATTAACCATAGATAGATTTCACTCTTATCGCTCTTCTATTCAATACATTTCGATTGCTGAAATTTGAAACAATGACCAGGTTCTGTAGGAAGCACAAGAAAGTGGGTATGAAAGCTATGAGACGATGGCCAATACAGATATTGACAGGGCTGGAATATCATTAGAGTCCGGCGCCAACGAATATACATAGCGACTTAAAGTGTGACAATATATTCATAAATACTCCTGATGGAACAGTGAAGATCGGCGACTATATGGTCTGGCGACATTATTGCATCAATGGAAAAAGCAAAGTGTCAAAGGTGTGTGACATCGTGTTTTTCTGACAGCTACGGATCTGTGAAAATATACCTATTCTATTTACTGTGGATATACTCTCAGGTTACTTTGTTTAAAAAATTATTTTGGTCGTGTACTAACAACCATTGTGTTAAAATGCAGGCACATTAGACTTTACAGCACCAGAACGCTTCACTGGCAATACAATGAGTTGCTTGGGTATTCCAATCCCCTTGCTGAACCCTGTGCTATTCGCAGCCTCTTCTATCAATCCAGCAGCACCCCGCTGCCCTTCGCATCCTCCCTGCATCACTGCAACTGGGCCGTGCTCACATCGTCTGCGGTCACATGCGCAATCTCTGCGCTCGACGCTGCCTCCACCGAGATTCATTGCAAGGTCTGTTCATAGCCACGGTTCTTGCTCCATACCATTGTTGATGCTCCTGTTAATGGATAAGTGTCCAACAAAATTACCTGCAGGGTGCCTGAAACGCCCACTGCTGGGTACATGCATACAACAATTATGCCATGTCTTCCCTATTCGATTGGTCGCACAGGTATGTTTCTTTTCCTTCTTTGTTTAGTTTTAAAGAAAAGATTAATTTCTGAACTCACCATATTTTTATACTATATATAAGCATGGATGACTAGAATAGTTGATTGTCAGTTCACTTATATTTCTGCTATCGAAAGGAGCATCAGTTTTACGCAAGCTTCCGGGGTCCTTGGTGAGAGGCCTCTGTGATGTTATTCTTTTAGGTAAGCTTTACTCAGGTTGCTACTCATGTCACAGTGTCTGTAATTTAGCCAGAGTCAGGTTCAGAGTTATTGACTGAATTTTTCGGGCACAACCATCAAGCAACCTGAGTAAAGCTTACCTAAGCCAATGATTTTGTTCTTTTAGCTAGAGCCAGGTTCAGAGTTGTTCACTCTGGATTTTTTGGGACAACCATCAAGCAAGCTAGCACGTATTGTTTAACTGAAGCAAAGGGCAGCTAAGCTATGAATGCTTCATTCTTTGTTCTACACAAATGCAGCTACTATTTGTATTTGATCTGAGCAAAGGTGCAACCAATTGAAGTTATTTTGAAGAACCTGCACCTGAGTATATATGTTCTGATTTTATAGCCTGCAGAGTCTGTAGAGTAAAGTTTGTACATTTTGTGAATCGCTTTGTTCCGGTTTCCCTTGGTGTATAGTCTATACTGTATCAGGTTATTTACTATGTGCAGATTTGTTTGTGCCATTGCCGATCATGTACTTCTTTCTGTGCTTGCAAGCATAGTCTCATTGTATCCCCTAGATATGTATAAGTATATTTAGCTCACATACACTTGGCATTTGTTCTTCAAAAGGCGATGTCCTCGATGCTGGACTCCTGGTAACAGTTTATTACATGTTATTTCTTTTTTTGGTGAGTCTTTTCTTGAGATTTAGGATTATGGAGTTAACGGGTGTTACTTTTGACCTGCTAATACAGCTGCGTTAAACTTTTTGCTCTTCGAAAGCAACTATGTAAGTCTGACGCTAACATAATGTTTACTTCTAAAATACTTCAGTAGGTATAACTTAGAGTCAGGAACACAAGTAGAATTTCATAGAAATCTGTCTAGCTCCTGTAGATGAAAGACTTCCTGCAAGTGAGCTCTTGAATAACTCTTACCTCCAGGAAGGTGAGGTCTATTCCAGCGCCTTCAATTTCAGTCTCTCTGGTCTCAAGTGTGACTGAAGATGGGTGGCAATCTACAAGTTTCGTGCTTTGGAAGGGTGAATTCTTATTGAAAAACCATATGTATCTTACCGACCATATTAATTTATTGCTAATCCTCATACCACTGGTAAATATAGCACTGAAGAAACTTTTAAATCAAACTTTACTTCAGTCTTTAATGACACTACGAATTATTTCAAGCTGTTTAAAGAATGCTGAGTTGTCAAGCGAGGTGCTGCAGTGGCTGGCGTTGTCAGGAATGAGACAACGTCTCTAGGCTCCTGCCTGAGGCAAACCTCTCCGGCCTCCATGGATGCCCTCTAGGAACTGGCACTGCATATGATGGTCTCCTCATCTAGCACCTAGGTTGACCTAGCCACCGTCATCGAAGCGGAGAGTTGACAACATATGTATGATTGTTGGACGTGTCAGTCCTGCCATTGACATGTTCAAAACTATGAATTGAGTGATTACAAATATGCTTTGATCAATGAAATGAAAGGATGTTCTGTTACATCTTGTTGTGCAGATATAGGGCTTGAATTATTTTCGGTCGTATCATCTTGGCCCTATAATAAAAAAGCGAGTGTGGGAGTGCGCGACCAGTTGCTACCAGTATCAAGGTGCACTTGATGTGTAGTTATCAGTCAATGAGAACCATAGAAAAATGGAGGCACGGACTCTAGGAGTATATATCCGCTCCCCCAAAAAGGGTGTGCTATATATTGAATGGTTCAATATAGGTCAGTGAGTTTGAGGCAGCAAAAAGCTTTAGAGCTAAAATCAATAGGAAAGGGTATTTGTTTCTTAAGATGTTTTTTTGATAAATGTAAAAAAATTGAATTAGTTAGTTAGTAATAAGAGAGAAAAGGAGACCATGACTTGATTGTCTATTTATCCTTGCTCCACATTCGAAGTTTCTGCTAGCTGCTGTCGTCAACCTACCCTTGCATGCCATCTACTTCCAATTCACTTTTGCGAGAGGTGCATGCCCGACCGTCGACATTGATGCATCCTCTCACTCAACATCGTGTCTCCGCAGGATGGAGCTTAGATCGGTGAACCGCATAATGGTCAACAAAGAGGCAAAAATTAGATGATTTTGACGGTTTCGATGGTGCATGTGGAGGTATTTTACACCTTTTGCCTATAGCAACACACAGGTCTTTTGCTAGATGAGACTGGGGTGAAGCCCACCATCTTTATAAATTTTCATAATTACAAGTCGATGTAGGAAGGGGCTCATGAAAGCCGCGTGCTAGAGTGTGATGACCAATCCCCGGTTCGGCCGTTGGCACCCATCAACAATGCACAACGGATCAGACTTTGAGTGACACTCCACAACCCAGGTCCTTGATCCCGCTCACGGTAGTGAAGCACTGCGATGGCCGCCAATGACACCCTACTCAGGGTGCTACTTTCCTCGACGGCCTCCATGTTATCACTGTAGCGGATGCGTGCGACCAAGTGTAGGGAATAGCTTGCGGAGAGCGATCCTCATGTCCAGCTCGACAAGATTAGTTTTTAATGTTTTAAACATTCCATTGTGATTGCACGTTAATGACATGTGTGTCATGCAATGGCTGGGATTGACGAAGTCCAGACATGGTGTGATTAGAGGACACTGCGGTAATCGCCGGTGGTGAGAGACTAAGATAAGTGGTGACACGGTGTCGGTGAGGGACTAAGACAAGTGGTGACACGGGTGGGACACCGTGTTGAAATATAAGACGTTGAATTGTGGGGGTCTTGAGCCGTATTTATCGGGCCCGTTGCAACGCACGGGCATGTTTACTAGTGATATTCTGTCTTCGTAACACACTAATGGTACTCTCTCCCTCGACCTTCACTCTATATCTCTCTTTAAGTATATCTCACTGTCTGCGATGTGTCTCTTACTATGATTCTCCCTATGAAATCTCTTTGTCTCACACGAACACAAACTTCATCTCCCGGGGTCTCATTTCTCTCTACTATTCCCATGTGTGCCACTCGCACCCACCTCTCACACAGAGATGTCTTGTGCTCCTTAGGCATGAGAAGCTACAAATCATCCTCTTAAATATCTCTTTCTCACACACAAACACAAACTCTGTCTCCCAGGGTCTCATATCTCTCCACCATTCTCTTGTATGTCGCTCACACACTCTCTTTCCCTAGAGATATCTCGCTTTCCCTGATATGTCTCTCTAGCTATCACTCTCGTTGTGAAATATCTTTCTCTCTCGCTAACACAAAACTCTGTCTCTCGGGATGTAACACCCACGATGCGGCTATATCTCCCACGTGTCAGAACACGACTTAGAGGCATAACCGCATAGTAGGCATGTCGCAAGAGGGGTAATCTTTACACATCCCATGTACTGAATAAGAAAGGGATAAAGAGTTGTCTTACCATCGCCACTTCACACAATACATAAATATAGCATTACATCATCCAGAATACAATCAAGGTCCGACTACGGAACCAAAATAAAAGAAGACCACCCCTAATGCTATAGATCCCCGACCGCCCCGACTGGGCTCCACTACTGATCAACTGGACCAAAACAACACAACAAACACGATCTTCATCGAGCTCCCACTCGAGCTGGGTTGCGTCACCTGCACTGGTATCATGGGCACCTGCAACTGTTTCGAAGTATCTGTGAGCCACGAGGACTCAGCAATCTCACACCCGCGAGATCAAGACTATTTAAGCTTATGGGTAGGAAAGGGTAGTGAGGTGGAGTTGCAGCAAGCACTAGCATATATGGTGGCTAACTTACGCAAATAAGAGCGAGAAGAGAAGCAAAGCATGGTCGTGAACTAGAAGTGATCCTGAAACTACTTACGTTCAGGCATAACACAAGAACCGCGTTCACTTCCCGGACACCGGCAGAAAGAGACCATCACGGCTACACACGCGATTGATGCATTTTTAATTAAGTTAAGTGTCAAGTTCTCTACAACCGGATATTACCAAATTCCCATCTTCTCATAACCGCGGGCACGACTTTCGAAAGTTTAAAACCCTGCAGGGGTGTCCCAACTTATCCCATCACAAGCTCTCACGGTCAACGAAGGATATTTCTTCTCCCAGGATGACCCGATCAGCTTCGGAATCCCGGTTACAAGACATTTCAACAATGGTAAAACAAGACCAGCAAAGCCACCCGAATGTGCCGACAAATCCCGATAGGAGCTGCACATATCTCATTCTCAGGGCACACCGGATTGTCCAAACTTACGGTAGGCCAACCCAGAGTTGCCCCTGGTGGCCACCGGCGGCTGACAGGTTGGACCAACACTCAGAGGAGCACTGGCCCAGGGGTTTAAAATAAAGATGACCCTTGAGTCTGCAGAACCCAAGGGAAAAAGGCTTAGGTGGCAAATGGTAAAACCAAGGTTGGGCTTTGCTGGAGGAGTTTTATTCAAGGCGAACTATCAAGGGGTTCTCATTATAACCCAACCGCGTAAGGAATGCAAAATCAAGGAACATAACACCAGTATGACAGAAACTAGGGCGACAAGAGTGGAACAAAACACCAGGCATAAGGCCGAGCCTTCCACCCTTTACCAAGTATATAGGTGCATTAAAGTAAACAATATATAATAGTGATATCCCAACAATAACCATGTTCCAACAAGGAATAAACTCCCTCTTCACCTGCAACTAGCAACACTATAAGAGGGGTTGAGCAAAGCGGTAACATAGCCAAACAACGGTTTGCTAGGACAAGGTGGGTTAGAGGTTTGACATGGCAATATGGGAGGCATGATATAGCAAATGGTAGGTATCGCGGCATAGCAATAGAGCGAGAAACTAGCAAGCAAAGATAGAAGTGATTTCGAGGGTATGGTCATCTTGCCTGAGATCCTGCAAGGAAGAAGAACGAGTCCATGAAGAAGACAAACGGACGTTGTCGAACGGATCCACACAACTCTGGAACGAACCCGAAGCTAATGAGAGAGGCAACCCGGAAAGAAGCAAGCAACATAGTAAACAACCATCACATAAACATGGCATGATACACAATCAAGTATGATGCATGGCCGGTTTAATGAAGCATGGCATGGCAAGTGCACAAGCAATCCTACAAATTAAGTGGAGCTCAATATGCAACCCCGTTGCATATTGACGGAACACCACATCAATTATTTAGTTCACTCTCGGTTAGGTACTCAACAATATTAAATGTTGATTAACATGGAAAGAGGTGACGCATGAGTAAAATACATAGTTAGGCATTTTAAATGAGACCGGAAACATCAAACAACAATTCCGTTAAATCCTCATGTGCATTTAGCAATTTAATGCAAACAAAAATTTTAACCATTTAAATGTTATTAACATGATGTGGATGACATGAGAAAGTTTTATGCAATTTGGAAAAGTTGACAAGAGCATGATATGAAGCATTGTCATCGTGGCGGAAACGAAAGGGGTGCCACGACAACGAATCCGAAAGTGATGCCACGACAACATATCGGTTTCCGGTAACTCGATTGAGATGCCGGTGCAAAAGGAAGTGTGACGGGAGCGTGTCGTGCAATATGGTGGGGTGATCCCGGTAACCGGGTTCCCACGAGTTAGTGGCAGAAGAGGAGGACCGAGCAAGTGACAACTCGGGCATGGTGCAAACATAGGGTGCAACTCATACATCACACAACATGCATTCGTTCCACGGGTCATCGTCTCTGCGGTTATACCTTTGAAGCATGCAATCGTGATGGTTCGGGTTCGTCGATGGAAGTAGTGGAAGTAGTGGTACTATCGGTCCTCGGCGGTAGTGAAAGTAGCGGTTCTCGCGGGTCGTAGAGGTACTTGGGCGTAGTGATACACGTTTCGAAAGCGGTTCACAACGATGGTAGTCGAACTTGGCGCTTGTGTTACACGGTTCTTCGGCGACGGTAGTCGTACATGGTTCGTAGTGGTACTTGCATCTTCGGACTTGTCGGTCTCGATCCTTGCAACGGTAGCAATACACGTTTTCATAGAGGGACTTGATGAATCCGAGTAACTTGGGGTCGACGGTGGTCGTTCACGTATTGTCATGGTACTTGGCGATTTCGGAGACGGTGGAAGACGAACTTGGCGTTCCTCGTAGAACTAGTACTTGGCGTTAGTGATACACGTTTTGAAAGCGGTTCACGACGATGGTAGTCGAAACTTGGCGATCTGAAGGGGTACTTGGCGAAGAACGGCCGCCCTGGTACTCGTCGGTCCACGAAGTCGTTCTCGTAGGTCTTTCCGATTCGTTCGGTACTTGTTTGGGCATCCGTGTGGCCTTGCCGGTGGGGTACTTGGCGCTTGCGGTCCAACTCCGAGGTCATAGCTGTGTAGTCGAACTTGACGAAAACGGGTCTCGCTGGGGACTTGGCGCATCCATCAGGAACTTGGTGGTACTTGGCGAGTTCCACGCTCGGTGATCGTTGGACTTGGCGTCCACTGCAACAGGGCATGATGCAGGGACTTGGCGCGATGCAGGAGCAACGGCCGCGGGACTTGGCGCGATGCAGGAGGCTGGTTCTGAGCGGGACTTGCAACAGCAGCGGCAGCGGCGGGAACTTGGCACGGTGGTCTCGCGAGGCATGGGGAGGTTCGAGGCGACAACATCGAGGAGGAAGACCGGCGACGCAGTTGCGGGCACCGGGAGGCGTGGCTCCAACGGGCAGGGCCGGAGACGAGGTGCAGAAGGGCGGAGAGGGACTCGGCGACGTGGACGGCCTGAAACTACTGCTGGTGGCGCTTGTGGCCATGGGACGCGAAATCCGAGGTTGAAGGCGAGGCGCGGTGGAGGTGCTTGGCGGCGCGGTGGCCGGACGAAGCAGGGAGGTGCACGAGAAGACTGAGGCGCAGCAGGGCAGCGGTGCTGGCGACGGGGAGGTCTCGCGACGCGGGTGAGGGCGCCATGGGTGGCAGCTGGAGGTGCGAATGGAGCAGAGGAAGGGAGGTCGGGCGTTGCAGCGGTGCGAGCGGGGGATGCGGTGGTGCTGGCAGGGGAGGCACGCCATTGGGATCGAGCGCGGGCGCTCCTCCTGGCGTTGGCTCTGTGTGTGGCGGTGCACAGGGAGAGATATGGATCGATCGGGAGAGGAGGCCAGCGAGCAATGGGATAAGGGGGAGATCGGGCAGGTCTCTTGGGCCGGCTAGGTCAGGCCGCAGGCGGGCCTTAAGCAGGCTGCGATTATGGACTGCTCCCCCTCTTAAATGTTTTAGAAGAATATAGATTTAGAGAAAGGAAGAAAGGGTTAGGAAGAGAGTTTGGACGTGGCATTATTTCCTTGGACTCGCAAGAATGAGTTTGATCCAGAAATTTTTTAAGGAGAGATGTTGAAGGGCTTTGAAAGCAACTCACTTTAAATGCATTCAAAAGGGTTTGAATAGGAAGTGGGTGTTTGGAAGGTCCAAAAATGTAGAGATTTAAGGAGGAGCCTCAATAAATGGAGAAACAATTATCGGCAAGGTTTGGAGATGAAACTTGAAGCAGAAGAACAATGGAATTTATTTTTGCAAGTGTGTTGTGGTCGAATCCTAAAGAATGGAATATTTACTTTACCTCCCTATATATATTGGGAGATATTTTATATAGAGAATCACCGTGTGAGTTCCCTCAATTTAAATAGATCAAAGATCTATGCATTTTATTTAGTAGATTTAAAAAAAAATGGCATGATGGCATGATGACATGATGCAATGCAAAAATAAAAGGAGCAAGCAAAAGAAACACACGGCGGCAACGAAATTACTGGAAGGCATCTGGAGCGCCGGTCTCGGGGCATTACAACACTCCACCACTATGAGAGGATCTCATCCCGAGATCTAGGATGGCACCAGAGGGAAAAGGAAGAGGAAGATAAGAGGTAAAACTAAGTTTCTTCTTTGACAAACGAGTGAAACCAATGAACCTTGAAAGGTTAAGCCAATTAGAGAAAAGAATACAACGGACATGAACGAAGTTGAAAACACTTCGTTAGAAAAGAGGAACAAGGAACATTATGAGAACCTTATGGGTTGAAAGACATAAGAAAAGGTTATAATGGACAAGAAGTAGATGCAAGCACCTCGGTTGACACGAGATGTACAAGGAATGATAAGATCAATGACGGCAACACTCCAGTTGGAAATGGAAGGTAAAGAATATGAGCTTTGCAATATGAAAGCACTTGGATGAGACTCCAGTTAGAAGAGGAATGATAGACACAACACTCCGGTTAAAACAAGATAGAGAAAGAATAAGACTCATATAATTTGGATAGCACTTCGACTGTAAATGGAAGGAATTGAACAAGATCTTGACAAACAAGATGATGGGTTGAAGAGAGCAACATCACAATGCCCCCGGAACAAAAGATAGAACAGACTGAAAGTAACAAAGAAGAAAACTACATCTTCTACGTCAAATGAATTTGAAAGCGTCCTTAGAAAGAAGGATTGAATGGAGTTGTTGAAAATTAAACAACAAAAGAATAAGGTTGTTGTGGGCTTATGTAAAAACATCTCCAAACTATGAGGTGAAATTCTTCCACTAGAGGAAACAATGGATTTGGATTGATATGAACCAGGAGATGAGAAACTTATCTCACCGGGAGGATAAATGAATAACTTGGGTCATTTATAAGCACCATAATGGCAACAATCCTTAGGGAAGGCTTAAGGTGAAATATAACCCAAGATTACTCCAAAGAAGATATTGATTGGCTGAGAAGAAGTCTTGAGCGAAGAGAAAAATGATGGATTTAGATATGTCACTCTTGAAAACATGTGAATCATGAAACACGAAGGGAAAATTATCAACAATGACATAACACCACCTCAAAAGATAAGATAGAATGAATTGGACTTTGGGATGCAAGATGAATAGTGCTTGAACTCCTATGAAAAGAATCACAATGAACACTTTGAGAAGGAATTAAATCCTTGATGAGCCGTCATGTAGAGCCTCCATGAAGAACTCCGGTAACAAAAGGATGATCAAACGAAAGGAAGGAGAAATTGAAAACACAAGGTGAAGCCTTGCGATGATTTAGAAGGAGCTTCGCGACGAGATAATGCGGAAAAGCTTGGAACTCCGGAAAAGAAAAGATGAACAACAGAAATCAAGAATTTAGATGAACCTCCGGAATAAGGAATTGAATTTACTCGAAGAAAGAAGAATAAGAATTACATTATGCTTATCCTTCACCAATTTAAATTGAGGACAAGCAACGTATTTTGCATACTACTTATTCTCGTAGAAATAATTAAGATAGATATAGTGTAAACTCAATGGACCACCGGTAGGATTTAAAAACAACGAATGAATTGTTATGATAACGAAGGAAAAGAAATATTGAATGAACCGCCGTAAGAATTGAAAATGAACAAAGAAAAGATAAAGAAACACCAGGAATAATTAAAGAATGAATGAAGATACTTGAGGTAATTTGATATAAGAGAACGAAGAGATCACGAGCTGATTATAGAATATTTGAATGATGCACCGGTAAGATTTGGATAACGAGAGCTGAAAGCTGGAATGAATAAATCTGAGATGATGGGCTCCGGAGAATCAAACCGAAAATACTCTTGAATAGCTCCTGATGGGTGAAAAGAATTCTCGCAATCAAAACAATTATGATAGGATGGCATGAAGCTAGAACCCTGAGTCTTGAGAGAACGGGTAAGATTTAATAGAAAATCTTCTTCGGTCTTCAAAATTCGAGAATGACGACGAGAAACACCACCTTGAGTTGTTGAGGCACTCTGGAATGGAAATTGGAAAGGATGAACCAAACGATGAAAAGAATTTGAAAGATCTTGGAGAAAGCATTTGACTGATCTTAACTCATTCTTACGTCAAACTTCGAAAAGAATTTGAGGATAGCTCCGGGAAAATTAGAAGAGTCAGGTAAGATCCTAGGAAAAGACCTGTGGGTTAGGGCCCACTCAAAAGATACACCGTTGAACAATTTAAGAGAGAGATTGCGCCGATTGAATTAAATGGCTTGAGTGAGATAACATCCTCAAAAGAGCTTGAATGAATGCAGAGTGGAAACACGATTCTTCTGAGATATCTTCAGCACTCCAGAACATTTGAATAGCGAGAAGTGAAAGATTGAGAAGTGCAACGGCATGGGAAAAGCATTTGAAACGAGGAAAGGAATGTGATCAACACCGAAGGCTTGAATTGAATCCACTGGAGAAGAAAGAGAACGAATAATGATGAACTTGAGGCTCCGTTAGTATCTTCCTGAGAATCACCGGATAAGAACATTGGAGCAAAATAGTGAAGAGACTTCACATCAATAAAAAAGGATACTTGATTAAGAAATCTGAGTCCTTGAAGAAAAAGGGTGGGAGGGCGGGAAAACAAAGGCAACTTGGGCAGATGGAACGAACACCATGAATTGTTGAAATGATCGGATCCACTTGAAGAGGAGCACGTTGGTTGAAAAGGATTGACATGACAATCTCGATTATCATGAAGGATTAGTATTCACATAGAAATATGAGAACACCGCTTAGGAAAGGTATGGAATCCACATTTGACTTCGAAGCAACTCAAATACCACAAACCAAAACAAAACAAAGTTTTGGCTTGCAAAATAAGCCGGAAACAAACATATGATAGATCCCATGTCATATCATGTGTCTGTTGGAAGGATATCCTACGATATACTTGAATTCCCACTTATAAACTCCCGAAATTTTTCTGGTTATGCAATCAGGTGTTGGGGATACAGGGGAAGCATAATATCTCACCCAAAACTAGCAAATCCTACATCCAGCTGTATCCATCCTTCAACACATAACCAAGAAACATTCGGAAATTGTTTACCTCAACCTTCGAAAAGCATCCGTTATACGAGTTATGGCAATAGTCCCGAATTCCCGCCCCAGTACTGGGCGGCGTCAAGGTTATCTCACCAACAACTACATAAAAGAGATTTTCCATGTCGGCGAACTCAGGTATTCCAGAACTGCAATGATAAAATTGTGACAACAACACCTCGGAGCTCAACTCCCCGGGACACTGCCACAACCCCTAAATGTCAGGAGGCACCAAGAAAAATGTTCTCGTCACAAAACCATCGGAACGATTCCAAGATACCCACGTGATCCTAAAAAAATTTCGTGAAATTTGAGAAGAGAAGAGTCAAAACTCTACGCCAGGAGGCTTCACCAGAGCGACGAAGGGACTGAGGAGTAAAAAGGATCCTACTCTCCGATATATATAATCCTATAAGACTCAAAACATTTTTCTAGACTCAACAATGCCAGCGATTCGATCAAGCAGGGGGCTCCTAAGTCGGGGAAGGCTCTGATTACCAACTTGTAACACCCACGATGCGGCTATATCTCCCACGTGTCGGAGCACGACTTAGAGGCATAACCTCATAGTAGGCATGTCGCAAGAGGGGTAATCTTTACACATCCCATGTACTGAATAAGAAAGGGATAAAGAGTTGGCTTACAATCGCCACTTCACACAATACATAAATATAGCATTACATCATCCAGAATACAATCAAGGTCCAACTACGGAAGCAAAATAAAAGAAGACCACCCCTAATGCTATAGATCCCTGACCGCCCCGACTGGGCTCCACTACTAATCAACTGGACCAAAACAACACAACGAACACGATCTTCATCGAGCTCCCACTCGAGCTGGGTTGCGTCACCTGCACAGGTATCATTGGCACCTGCAACTGTTTGGAAGTATCTGTGAGCCACGAGCACTCAGCAATCTCACACCCGCGAGATCAAGACTATTTAAGCTTATGGGTAGGAAAGGGTAGTGAGGTGGAGCTGCAGCAAGCACTAGCATATATGGTGGCTAACTTACGGAAATAAGAGCGAGAAGTGAAGCAAAGCACGGTCGTGAACTAGAAGTAATCAAGAAGTGATCCTGAAACTACTTACGTTCAAGCATAACACAAGAACCGTGTTCACTTCCCGGACAACGCCGGAAAGAGACCATCACGGATACACACGCGGTTGATGCATTTTAATTAAGTTAAGTGTCAAGTTCTCTACAACCGGATATTAACAAATATCCATCTGCCCATAACCGCGGGCACGGCTTTCGAAAGTTCAAAACCCTGCAGGGGTGTCCCAACTTAGCCCATCACAAGCTCCCACGGTCAACGAAGGATATTACTTCTCCCAGGACGACGCGATCAGCCTCAGAATCCTGGTTACAAGACATTTCGACAATGGTAAAACAAGACCAGCAAAGCCACCCGAATGTGCCGACAAATCCCGATAGGAGCTGCACATATATCGTTCTCAGGGCACACTGGATTGTCCAATCTTCCGGTAGGCCAACCCAGAGTTGCCCCTGGTGGCCACCGGCGGCTGACAGGTTGAACCAACACTCAGAGGAGCACTGGACCATGGGTTTAAAATAAAGATGACCCTTGAGTCTATAGAACCCAAGGGAAAAAGGCTTAGGTGGCAAATGGTAAAACCAAGGTTGGGCCTTGCTGGAGGAGTTCTATTCAAGGCAAACTGTCATGGGGTTCCCATTATAGCCCAACTACGTAAGGAATGCAAAATCAAGGAACATAACACCGGTATGACGGAAACTAGGGCGACAAGAGTGGAACAAAACACCAGGCATAAGGCTGAGCCTTCCACCCTTTACCAAGTATATAGGTGCATTAAAGTAAACAATATATAATAGTGATATCCCAACAATAACCATGTTCCAACAAGGAACAAACTCCGTCTTCACCTGTAACTAGCAACGCTATAAGAGGGGTTGAGCAAAGCGGTAACATAGCCAAACAATAGTTTGCTTGGACAAGGTGGGTTAGAGGTTTGACATGGCAATATGGGAGGCATGATATAGCAAATGGTGGGTATCGCGGCATAGCAATAGTGCGAGCAACTAGCAAGCAAAGATAGAAGTGATTTCGAGGGTATGGTCATCTTGCCTGAGATCCCGCAAGGAAGAAGAACGAGTCCATGAAGAAGACAAACGAACGTTGTTGAACGGATCCTCACAACTTTGGAACGAAACTGAAGCTAACAAGAGAGGCAACCCGGAAAGAAGCAAGCAACATAGTAAACAACCATCACATAA
This sequence comes from Triticum aestivum, assembly GCF_018294505.1. Taxonomy (NCBI): domain Eukaryota; kingdom Viridiplantae; phylum Streptophyta; class Magnoliopsida; order Poales; family Poaceae; genus Triticum; species Triticum aestivum. Next base: position 68,366,083 of record NC_057806.1, on the reverse strand, counting down.
ACATGGCATGATGCACAATCAAGTATGATGCATGTCCGTTTTAATGAAGCATGGCATGGCAAAGTGCACAAGCAATCCTACAAATTAAGTGGAGCTCCGTTGCATATTGACGGAACACCACATCAATTATTTAGTTCACTCTCGGTTAGGTACTCAACAATATTAAATGTTGGTTAACATGGCAAGAGGTGAAGCATGAGTAAAATACATAGTTAGGCATTTTAAATGAGGCCGAAAACATCATACAACAATTCTGGTAAATCCTCACGTGCATTTAGCAATTTAATGCAAACAACAATTTTAACCATTTAAATGTTATTAACATGATGCGGATGACATGAGAAAGTTTTATGCGATTTGGAAAAGTTGACAAGAGCATGATATGAAGCATTGTCATCGTGGCGGAAACGAAAGGGGTGCCACGACAACGAATTCGAAAGTGATGCCACATCAACATATCGGTTTCCGGTAACTCAATTGAGATGTCGGTGCAAAAGGAAGTGTGACGGGAGCGTGTCGTGCAAGATGGTGGGGTGATCCCGGTAACTGGGTTCCCACAAGTTAGCGGCAGAAGAGGAGGACCGAGCAAGTGACAACTTGGGCACGGTGCAAACATAGGGTGCAACTCATACATCACACAACATGCATTCGTTCCACGGGTCATCGTCTCGGCGGTTATACCTTCGAAGCGTGCAATCGTGATGGTTCGGGTTCGTTGAGGGAAGTAGAGGAAGTAGTGGTACTATCGGTCCTCGACGGTAGTGAAAGTAGCGGTTCTCGCGGGTCGTAGAGGTACTTGGGCGTAGTGATACATGTTCCGAAAGCGGTTCACAACGGTGGTAGTCGAACTTGGCGCTTGTGTTACACGGTTCTTCGGCGACGGTAGTCGTACATGGTTCGGAGTGGTACTTGCATCTTCGGACTTGTCGGTCTCGATCCTTGCAACGGTAGCGGTACACGTTTTCGTAGAGGGACTTGACGAATCCGAGTAACTTGGGGTCGATGGTGGTCGTTCACGTATCATCATGGTACTTGGCGATTTCGGAGACAGTGGAAGACGAACTTGGCGGTCCTCATAGAACTAGTACTTGGCGTTAGTGATACACGTTTTGAAAGCGGTTCACGATGATGGTAGTCGAAACTTGGTGATCCGAAGGGGTACTTGGCGAGGAACGGTCGCCGTGGTACTCGTCGGTCCATGAAGTCGTTCTCGTAGGTCTTCGTGATTCGTTCGGTACTCGTCGAGCATCCATGTGGCCTTGCCGGTGGGGTACTTGGCGCTTGCGCTCCAACTCCGAGGTCATAGCCGTGTAGTCGAACTTGACGAAAACGGGTCTCGCTGGGGACTTGGTGCATCCATCAGGAACTCGATGGTACTTGGTGAGTTCCATGCTCGGTGACCGTTGGACTTGGCGTCCACTGCAACAGGGCGTGATGCAGGGACTTGGCGCGATGCAGGAGCAACGGCCGCGGGACTTGGCGCGATGCAGGAGGCTGGTTCTGAGCGGGACTTGCAGTAGCAGCGACAGCGGCGGGAACTTGGCCCGATGGTCTCGTGAGGCATGGGGAGGCTCGAGGCGACAACGTCGAGGAGGAAGACCGACGACGCAACTGCGGGCACCGGGAGGCGTGGCTCCAACGGGCAGGGCCGGAGACGAGGTGTAGAAGGGCAGAGAGGGACTCGGCGACGGGGATGGCCTGAAACTACTACTGGTGGCGCTCGTGGCCATGGGACACGAAATCCGAGGTCGAAGGCGAGGCGCGGTGGAGGTGCTTGGCGGCGCGGCGGCGGGACGAAACAGGAAGGGGCACGAGGAGACTCAGGCACGGCAGTGCAGCGGTGCTGGCGATGGGGAGGTCTCGCGACGCGGGTGAGGGCGCCATGGGAGGCAGCTAGAGGTGTGAACGGAGTAGAGGAAGGGAGGTCGGGCGTTGCAGCGACGCGAGCGGGGGATGCGGTGGTGCTGGCAGGGGAGGCACGCCATGGGGATCGAGCGCGGGCGCTCCTCCTGGCATTGGCTCTGTGTGTGGCGGTGCACAGGGAGATATGGGGATCGATCGGGAGAGGAGGCCAGCGAGCAAGGGGATAAGGGGGAGATCGGGCAGGCCTCTTGGGCCGGCTAGGTCAGGCCGCAGGCGGGCCTTAAGTAGGCTGCGATTATGGACTGCTCCCCCTCTCTTAATTTTTTAGAAGAATATAGATTTAGAGAAAGGAAGAAAGGGTTAGAAAGAGAGATTGGACATGGGATTATTTCCTTGGACTCGCAAGAATGAGTTTGATCCAGAAAAATTGTAAGGAGAGATGTTGAAGGGCTTTGAAAGCAACTCACTTGAAATGCATTCAAAAGGGTTTGAATAGGAAGTGGGTGTTTGGAAGGTCCAAAAATGTAGAGATTTAAGGAGGAGCCTCAATAAATGGAGAAACAATTATCGGCAAGGTTTTGAGATGAAACTTGAAGCAGAAGAACCATGGAATTTATTTTTGCAAGTGTGTTGTGGTCGAATCCTAAAGAATGGAATATTTATTTTACCTCCCTATACATATTGGGAGATATGTTATATAGAGAATCACCATGTGAGTTCCCTCAATTTGAATAGATCAAAGATCTATGCATTTTATTTAGTAGATTTTTTAAAAAAAGAAATGGCATGATGGCATGATGACATGATGCAATGCAAAAATAAAAGAAGCAAGCAAAAGAAAGACACGACGGCAACGAAGTTACTGGAAGGCATCTGGAGCGCCGGTCTCGGGGCGGTACACGGGATCTCATTTCTCTCTGATATTTGCTTGTATGTGACTCACATGCACCCTCTCTTTATCTCTCTCACACCCACAGACATAACTTAGCCTTCTGATCCACTCGACTCTTATCTCTAACACACACACTAGCTAGCATGTTTATCTTTCTATTTATCTGTTTCTCCATCAACCTTCTTTCTCGCCCTCACTCTTGCTTCATATCATGCACACTATATATGTTTCTCCCTACATGCAGTCATGCACCCTCTTTTTATCTTTGTCTCACACACACATAACTTCACCCTCTGAACCACTCGGCGGTTATCTCCAACATTCAAACTAGCCGATGTCCCTCTAGCTAGCATCTCCATCTCTCAATCTATCTGTAGTTTCTCCATCAACATTTCTTTCTCACATGCACTCTTGCTTCCTATCACGCACACTATATCTGTCTCTCCACACATACATCTATAGGTTGATCTCTTTTGCACAATTGTTGTGCCTCGCTCCCTGTGCTCTCCATAGGTGCATGCTCCAGCCCATGCCACTATTTCTTAAGGACAAAAACACATGCTCAATTATCGGGCCTTCTTCCCTCCACTCTCACAAGCATGCATATTGTCATACCAATCCGTCTCTCCCATGTCATTGATCTTATGACTTATGTCTTCTTTCTTTTATCTCGGTCATGCGCGCGTACACTGTTGGATCATGGGTCCCGGCAAAACCCTTGAGGTTCGAACACTGGGGTGCATGCGAAGGTTTTCTCCCTATCGATCCACGCCCTAGCTCTCTAAGATCTCGCGGACGAACTCGATGAACTTGGCGACACAAAGACACGAGATTTATATTGGTTCGGGCCACCGTTGTGGTGTAATACCCTACTCCAGTGTGGTGGTGGTGGATTGCCTCTTGGGCTGATGATGAACAGTACAAGGGGAAGAACAACCCCCTGAGGTTGAGGTGTTCTTGTGCTTGGCGAACTTGTGTGGGTGAGATGCCTCTGAATGAGTTCTTGACCCGTCGCCCCCTACTGTGGTGGCTAGTTCTACTTATATAGGCCCTGGTGCTCTCCCCAAATATTGAGTGGGAAGGGAGCCAACAACGGCCAATTTGAAAGGGAACAACTAGTACAACTTGTCCTGACAAAAGTAGTCTTCACCTACAAAAGGCTCTGGTGGTGACGCCGTCTTGGGCTCCATGGTGACCTCCATCTTGCCGTCCTGCTGGTCTTGGTCTCGTTGCACCGATATGGAAACCTTTGCTTGATGCCTCGGTACTCCGTGCCTGCGCTTTCCCCCTTGGCACCAAAGAGGAAGCAAGGACGTTGTGCGTGCTGGCGCTCGCCTGGCGCCCACCTAGTCTCGATCGTTATGGCTCATGTCACGAGGACCTCACGAGGTTTGCCTTGCCTTGATCTCTCCACCCCTTGTGAGCCTGCCTGGTGAGGCCGCTCCGGAGGAGATCTTGTGTCATCTGCCTCGGGAGGCTTGGCCCCTCGCGAGGGTCTTGAATACCTCGTCAATGAAGATGGGCCGTACAGACCTGCTAGCTTAGCCCACGCCGTGGGCCGGAGGCAGGCAAGTCTGGGGACCCCCGTTCCCAGAACGCCGACAGTAGCCCCCGGGCCCAAGGCGCGCTCGGGCTTGGCTTCGAGGCGAAGCCAAAGGGAAAGCGTAGAGCGCCACGGGCCCCAAAAGCCTGCAGCCTCGGTTGATGCGTGGCGGTTGAGTGGACGTGGGCGTCTCCGCTTCCCCATGCTGACTCGGCAACTGCCCGACTTGACAAGTCCCTGCGACATGCAAGGAAAACCATCATTACAAGTGATCATGGGGGGCGCTGGTTGGCCTTCTCCTACTATAAATGAGGAAGGGGCGGAGCCCCTGTCCCCCACTTCTTCCCATTCCGCCTGCTTCTTCCTCCTCTACTCCACCGCCGACTCCAATGGCGCCGATCCGAAGGTTCTCAGCTGACGAGAAGGGAAAGATTCCCCTTGACATGCTGGCGCTGATTCCGCTGAAGAAGAGGCCGGTCCACCGCCGCGACGCTGCAGCAATGCAGGTGGTGACGAGGCCTTGGTGCGAGCGGCCTCCTCCTGGGTATCCACTGCCCTTGCACGCCCAAGCCGGAGGCTCGGGAGGAAGGAGCAATGAGCGTCGGCGCGCTCACCGCGGCCAAGGTTGACACACTGCGGCGACGAGTGCCGTTGCTCCTGGAGTCCATGCCACGGACTCCTCACGCGAGCTTGTGCTGTGGGCGGTGATGCCCCCAAGCTCTTGGTCCGCTTCCCGTGCTTCTTCTCTGACGTGATGCCGCCGAGGGGACCTCTCAAACTCTGGTTGTAGCATGCAGACTGCGATGCTCCGGCGACCGGAGCAGAGGTTGAAGCAGTCTCCACCGGCAAGATCTTCATGACCCGTGGCTGGGGCGAGGTTGCGTGGTTTGCCGTGTGGAGGGCGCCCTCACGATCCAGTTCGAGCACGACGATGCCTCCACTCTATTCTTCAAGGTCTTCGACGCGGAGGGTCACCGCTTGGAGTGTTGCCCCAACGGGGAGAACCAGGATGAGGTGCGCCCCGCTCGCAGCTGCTCCAGCAGCAGCGACTCTTGGGAGTCCAGCAGTTCTCCCGAGATCTACGAGACTACGGAGATGAGCGACGACAGCTACATTCCCCCGAGCTCTCGCCGCGCCCTGAGCAGGGCTGCAAAGTTCGGCCGTCACCGTCGTTGATCTGGACGGGGTTGGCATCGGCCTCCCGCGGCCCACTGTTGATGATGTCGTCGGTCGTGGGGGTGTGTAGATAGGATTCTCCTAGGATCTTGTCTTTTGTTCCCTGTGAGGAATCAAGAAGTACCCCGTGGGGGCGTGTAAAGAGTCTGCAATGCCTTTTGTTGACATTATCCCAATTATGGAAGCCTTGTGAGCGCAAGTCCTGTTTAGGCCCAGTCTTCCCTTTCCAATCTTGCGGCAGCTTGTTGCTCTACGCTGACAGGTCCCGGTCCCCAGGCAAGCTTCAGCCGTCGCTGGTATGCCAGGTCGCGTGCCGTGGTCAAGGCCAGGAGGTGAGCGGCCCGAGGTCCAGTAAGAGCTCCTGAGGCGCAATGCTTAGGGGGTCCACTTTAGCACTCAAGCAGCCATGGTAAGATAAGAAAGGGAGGGGACGTTGCCGCAACAGGGCTGCAGCGAGCGTGTCCCCTGGGTTCCAATGATTAGTAGATATTAGCTCGTGACTTATCTTGGCGGTCCGGGGTTGATTCTTCGTGATGCGCTAGACCTGTGCGCGAACATCCGCAGCGTAGCTAGGTCAGGCCCATACAAGCCTTCCCCTTTCCTATGCTCTCCTTTGTGCTCTACGTCCTCAGGTCCCGGCCCTCGAGCGAGCTTAGCCGCCGCTGGTATGCCAGGTCGCGTGCCCTGGTCAAGGCCAGGGGGTGAGGGCTGGAGAGCCAGTAAGAGCTCCTGAGTTGCGATGCTCAGGAGCCCCCCTTTTAACGTGCAAGCGGATTACTTGGAAGAGGTGGGAGCTCGTGGCGCCGCCTGGTGTTATCCACGTGAGATTCCTGCGAGCCAGCACAAGGAAGAACACGATATGCCGTTATGGTTACCAGCCTGCCGCTGGTTGCTCCGCGAGGGGGTGAAGGCACTGAGGGCCTGGTGAGGTGACATGCGCGGGGCGTGCCGCGAGCCAGAGCTCGACTGCTCAGGTTTTTCGACGTGGCAGGGATAGACCCGTGCACCAGCGTCGCGCCGGCGTGAGGAGGCCCTGTGGGAGGCGACGGTTGAGCAGGTGGTAATCATAGGTAGATTAAACATGAGAGTAGCAGGCTTAAGTAAGTGCATGGGAGATATATGCCACTGGGTCAGGCCCGAGCGGCTTGGGGACGGTGCAGCCCGAGGGGCGCTCCCAACAAGTTAACTAAAGACATAAAAAGGGATACATGCCACAGGGACGGACCCACGCGGCCTGGGAATGATGCAGCCCGAGCGGCGCTCCCAGCTAAACAAACTTGGAAAATGTCACCTGGTTATGTTGACGAAGGAGAGTTGGGGCAGAAGAAGGTGCACAGTGAAGGGGTTGCTCCTGACGAGCCACTGGGGCCATGAGCCTCAGGAGGCTCTGGGGGCTCAGGTGGTTCCTTGAGGACCGTCTCCATCTCCATCAGGACGGCGTGGTGCCTGGCCTCCTAAGCCGCTGGGATGCGCCACAAGTTGCACTGGTAGGCGGATGACACGCTCGGCAGGCCGAAGGGCATGCGAATGTAGCTGTGCGGTGGGCCCTCACAGCGTCCCACGCTCGAAGGCCAGAAAAGCTCCTAAGGAGCGGCCCTGTTGAGCCCTGGAACATTGATGTAGACGCGCAGCCCGGCATCCTCGCCTGGATGGGAAGCTGCGCCTCATGAGCAGCGGTCTCTGCGCATGGCCCTTGCGTCTTGCAATTCCTGGGTGGTCTTGGTGATGAACTCCTGAACGGTGGGCGATCCTTGCCCTATGCCCTCCTGAGGGAAACGTGCTGTCAAGCATGCCTCCAAGTGGTGCCCAAGCGCCTCCCTCGTGACGTGGGCAAGGTCTGAGGCCTTCCAGAAGAAAGCTCCTGAGCCCTGCCCAAGAAGGGCGCCGGGCGCGCCTTCCTATGCGATGGAGGGAGGCGCCCCGGGAACGGGCGCTGATCCCGACGAGGCTCCGGCTGTGACGCCACCCTCCCGAGGTCCTGCACGGCGCAGCTGCTTCTTCTTCTTGGGGATGACCCCAGGAGGGCCCTCGCCCTTGCTGTCGGGGTCGTCGATTGTTGTAGCTTGGAAGGCACGCTCGAGGGAGCACACCACATCTCTTTCTTCACATGGGACCGTGATGATCCCGCTGCTTCCCGACATCTTGAGGACATTTTAGCCATGATGGGTCACCGCCATGAACTTGGCTAGGGCTGGATACCCGAGGATGGCATTGTACGGTAGACGGATGTGCGCGGCATCGAAGTCGATGAGCTCGGTGCGGTAGTACTTGCGTTCCCCGAAGGTGACAAGGAGGCGGACCTGCCCTATCGCTGTAGTGGAACCGTCGGTCACTCCCGAGAAAGGCTTGGTAGGCTGAAGCTGGTCATATGGCACTTGGAGGTTGTCGAATGTGTCGACGAACAGAACATTCAGCCCTCTGCTGCCGTCGATGAGGGTCTTGGTAACTTGCACATTGCTGATGACTGGGGAGCAAAGCATCTGGAGGGCGCCAATGGTAGCTGCGCACTTGAGCTGATTTGCCGAGTTGAACGTAATGGGGCACTGGGACCATCTGAGCGTGCGTGTGGCTTCGAGCTTGGGGATGACTGCATTCACTTCACGAGCAAACTGCTTGAAGATACGATCCGAGGCTGGGGCCTGGGCTTCGCCCAAGATGCAGGCGACAGCACACGGTTCCTGGAAGCCCCCAGCCCCGTCGTCTTGATGGTGTTCGTCATTCCTTCTTGGCGGTGGCGGCAACGGAGGCAGTCCGGTGTTGCCTTGAGGACGGTCCTCACGAGGCTGATCCCTCCAGGCGCCCTCGCGAGGCTGATCCTGCCAGTGGTCCTCACGAGGCCGGTCGCGCCACTCCTGGCATGGGCCACGGTTGTCCCAGCGTCCTCCATCATGTCCTCCTCCTCGGTCATAGCCACGGTCGCCGCGCTCGGAGCGTCGACTGAAGCGTCCTTCGCGAATGGCTCTGAGCTCTTGACAGTCGCTGGTGTTGTGGGTATTCAAGTTGTGGAAGGCGCAGAACAGACGGCTGCTCTTGGATGACTCTGGATGATCTCTGCAATGCTTGGTGTCTGGTTCCGCTACGAGCACGGCTGCTCCCTTGCACTTCACGTCCTTGGCCTTGGCTTTCTTCTCCTCTGGGTCTGCGGCTGGGAGCTCGAGGAGGGAGAGGTGCCCCTCCTCAGCTCTTGCGCACTTCGTCGCCAGGTTGAACAACTCCAGGGACGTGCACAACTCCTCGTGGATAGCGAGATCTTACTTCATCTTGACGTCACGGACGCCATCAGCAAACGCAGAGATGATGGCCTCGTCCTTCACCTTGGGGTTCTTGAGGCGGACGTTGTTGAAGCGCTGGATGTACTTCTGGAGGGTCTCTCCCGATTGCTTCCTGACGCGGCGCAGGTCACCCGCAGCCGGCAGGCGGTTGCGAGTGCCCTGGAAGTTGGCGACGAAGCGGTTGGGCATCTCATCCCAGGAGGAGATCGAGCCCGGTGGCAGGTTCAAGAGCCAGGAGCGGGCGCCATCCTTGAGAGCCATGGGAAACCACTTCGCCATAACTTTCTCATCGCCGTTGGCCGCTTCGATGCTCAGCTCATAGAGCTGCAAGAACTCCGCAGGGTCGAGGGTGCCGTCATAGCGAGGAGGCAGATCCGACTTGAACTTTCTCGGCCAGGCGACTCTACGCAGCTTGGGGGTGAAAGCACGGCAGCCGGCTATGGTCATCGGGGCACGACTTGGGGGTGGAGCTTGGTCTTGATGGGGTTCGTGCCCTGCCGCTACAGGTGGCGCGCGGTCTTGCCGCAGCAGCCGGTCCTGGCGCAGTGGCACGAGGAGCGGCTGAGCGTTTTCTTGCGGTCCAGGGACTTCTTGACAGCTTCTTTCTTCACGCGCGGGCGCGGGACGCGGCGGGTCGTGTCGTAGTGCCGCGCGCCTTGGCACTAGGGCACCGTCTTGGGGCAGAGGTGGTGGAGGCGCTCTGTGAGCTACGTCGCCCATAGCTGGCGGAGGGCGAGGTGGAGAAAGGGACAGCGCAGGGGAGCCCCCTGCGGCATGGACAAGCTCGGCGATGTGGTCGAGCCAGTCCTCGTAGAGGTCATCGACCGGTCGGTAGCGCAGGAGCTCATGCGCCATGAGGAGCGCGCCCCATGCATCCATGGGAGGCCGATGTGCATGGGAAGAAGAACCGATCGGGGTCAGCGATGGAGTGGGGTGCAGCCGTCCCGCCGCACTGAGGGGTGCATCGAGGATGCTTGCTGCTCGTTCCTCGCCGGGCCGGTGGCGGCGTTGGTGGCAGGTGACGGGGAACGACGAGGTGGCCCACCGACAGGAGCCATCTGAGTGACGCAGGCGGTGAGGGCAGCCCGGCGCTCAGCACGAGTGCGGCGCACGTCTGCGATGGAGAAGACGGAGCAACGGGGCGTGGAGCGATGGAAGGCAGCTTCGGCGCACCCCTACCTAGCGCGCCAAATGTCGGATCATGGGTCCCGACAAAACCCTTGAGGTTCGAACACCGGGGTGCGCGCGAAGGTTTTCTCCCTATCGATCCACGCCCTAGCTCTCTAAGATCTCGCAGACTAACTCGACGAACTTGGCGACACAAAGACACAAGATTTATACTGGTTCGGGCCACCGTTGTTGTGTAATACCCTACTCCAGTGTGGTGGTGGTGGATTGGCTCTTGGGCTGATGATGAACAGTACAAGGGGAAGAACAGCCTCCTGAGGTTGAGGTGTTCTTGTGCTTGGCGAACTTGTGTGGGTGAGATGCCTCTGAATGAGTTCTTGACCCGTCGTACCCCCTACTGTGGTGGCTAGTTCTACTTATATAGGCCCTAGTCCTCTCCCCAAATATTGAGCGGGAAGGGAGCCAACAACGGCCAATTTGAAAGGGGATAGCTAGTACAGCTTATCCTGACAAAAGTAGTCTTCGCCTGCAAAAGGCTCTAGTGGTGACGCCGTCTTGGGCTCCATGGTGAGCTCCTTCTTGCCGTCCTGCTGGTCTTGGTCTCGTTGCACCGATATGGAAACCTTTGCTTGATGCCTCGGTACTCCACGCCTGCGCTTGCCCCCTTGGCACCAAAGAGGAAGCAAGGACACTGCGCGCGCTGGCGCCCGCCTGGTCTCGATCGTCATGGCTCACGTCACGAGGACCTCAAGAGGTTTGCCTTTCCTTGATCTCTTCGCCCCTCATGAGCCTGCCTGGCGAGGCCTCTCCTGAGGAGGTATTTTGTCGTCCGCCTCGCGAGGCTTGGCCCCTCGCGAGGGTCTTGAATACCTCGTTGATGAAGATGGGCCGTACAGACCTGCTAGCTCAGCCCACGCCATGGGCTGCAGACACGCAAGTCTGGGGACCCCCGTTCCCAGAACGCCGACATGCACACACACATCCCACATATACACGTATACCTCTTGCACATGCACATTCAAGGTCTCCTATGTCTCCATACGTAGTTAACTACCCTCAGCCCTAACCCCACATCGAGTCGTTCTCTTCTTGCGTGCACATAACTTCCGCCTGGATGGGTAAAACACACAGTCACACTTAACAATCTCCTTCTAGCTACCCCCCTCTCTCACTCTTCCGCTATATCCCGGAAACCAATAAGACCATCCCTTCATTTAATTCCCGCCTACACGCACCACAGATATATAGTAGTCTTCCTCGGTGTCTCTCAAACAAACACGTTCTCTCGATGTCGACTCCTCTCTCACACACACGCCTTCTCTTCCCTCTCTACAAGCCTCTTCTCTCTCGCACCCCCTCATTGGTGGCCTCTGCCATACACATCACCTCTCTACGATGAAGCCACACACACTTAAATTACTTTCGCCACCAAAGACTCCGCTTCACACACACACACATGCACCCACCCACACCCACACACACACTAAGACTCCATCTTATACACACATGCTCTAGGCGGAGCATTTGTTCCTACCACCCTTCGTCCAACCTTACCCGTATGATAAAGAATCACCTTAATTTACTTGTATAACATGGACAAATTCCACTTTACTTTAGTAGTTAGCAAACTTATCATAATTATATAATGCAAATCACGAGTAGGAAGTGACATTTTTTAACACAGCCACGTTAACATGGCCACGTAAATCACTAGCTAAAGTGTAATACCATTATACATATATCCTGATGCAAAAGGTTGAGTACATGTCCGAAGAGTAGAGTCGCACACACGCACTCTGTCTCTCAGAATCTCACACACATACCAGTTACGTGACGCCCCCTTAAGCAGACCCATATGTTACAATTTGTGCACCCGCAGGTACATGTGATTGTGCGCATTTATTTAAGCCGGACGGCGAACCCAAATAGTAGCTGCATTCATTCCCCTCCCGCCGCCTCTTCTCTGGTCGCAATCTCCCGATAGATATGGCCCGATCGAAGGTAACAACATAAGCCATACTCCCGCTGGAGCGGTGCTTTAATCTGGAGGCAGCGCAAAGCCCAGATCGCTAGCCGAAGCCAAACAAGGAGGCGTTGGAGGCGGAGCAGCACGCGGAGCCAGAAGAGGACAATGACGACTTGGAGCCAGAACAGGAGGACGATGACACGGGCGAAGCAGAGCTGGAGGAGGCCGATGATTTCCATTATACTCAGACTTAAAGGGCTTTGAGTCTCCCGCCACATTTATTACATAGAGATAAGAGAAAGAAAATTTTTGTGGTCATGCATGCATCTTTTTGTGCTAGCACTCCTATATAAGGGTTGACTGGTCGCTTCCCGCGTATGTGCACGGGCGGTGGAAGAGGAAGGAGAAGGGAAGCAGGGTGTGGATTACGCCAGTTGCAGCACGAGCTCCAAGGAACATTCGTGCCAAACAATGCATAATTGTACAATATAGTCTAGCGGAGTATGAATTGGCCTTTAGGTTGCGTGTGGATGACATGGCTACAACATGTAGGCTGCAGTTTGACAGCCTACCGCTCTGCTTCACACGGTTTGGTCACGCAAGATTTGCATGCATGCATGTCACGCACGTACTTGTCAAAGGCATGCTCGAAAAAGGGGGGCCAGGTCCGTTAGTCCGTGTTGGTCCATGCGCCCGGGAAAGAACTAATCCCAGTTGTTGTAAATGTCGTGCGTGCTTTAATTTCGAGCTAGTGGATGGACGCGAACGTGTCGTACAATGAACCGCCCGCCAGCTCCCTAATCTCTATCTCTACTCTTAGAATAATGATAATCTATCTATCTATCTCTATCTCTCTTCTACTACTTTTATAAAAAACAGAGTTGGTGATTATTGTGAGCCCACCATCCTGCAATATAGGCCATTTGATTTATATCCTGCAATATAGGCGTGGGGGATGAAGCCGACGACTGCAATCTTTCAGGTTATATACATGTATACATAAACAGCCGCACAGGAGGCATCACGATACTTTTGGGCAAAAGTATAAATACAGCCTTGATAAATTCAATAAAACATTTTTTTACAATGGGAATACATGTCACTCAAACATAACATTCTTCGAGCACTGGGCCTCTATCGTACGAGCGCCCTCAAGTACTTCTTCAAAATAGTGCTCGGCAGCCACTCGGCCTATGGCCGAACCCTGCGCCGCGACAGTGGTGGCATCCATCTCCGTCCAGTATGTTTTGACACGGGCAAGGGCCATCCGCGAGCCTTCTATGCACACCGACCTCTTCATCGCATTAATGCGCGGCACCGCACCAAGGAACTGCTGCACCAAGCTAAAATAGTTGTTCATATTTGGCCTTTCCGGCCACAGATGATCCACGACAGACCTCATGGCGAGTCCGGACAATCTATTGAGTTCAGCCCATTCGGCAAGCTGACCAGTCAATGGAAGTAGACGCTCTGGAACGTTAAATTGCGACCAGAACAGCTTGTCCACTTCCCGATCTGTCTGATCTCGAAAGTATTCGGCCGCATCGACAGCGCTCGCCGCTAAGTCCAGATATGCATCGGCCGAACTCCACAGCCGATCCAGAGGGGCTTACCGCGAATCGCCGAACTTCCTCCGCAGCATAAAGGGCTTCGCAGCCACAATGTCCCTGGGTTCACGCAGTTCCTCCTTCTTCGCTCTCAATGCAGAGCAGGTGTCTTTGGTCGCCATTGTGGCCTTTTCAAGGTCCGTAGCCTTTGCCCGATTTTCTTCTTCAAGAAACTGGCAGCGGTCGACAGTGTCTTTTCACTACACAGCCATTTTGGCCATTTTCTCTTTGCTCTCGCTATGAGCGGCCTTCTTGGCTTTCAACTCTTCGGCCGCCTTCAAAGCGGCTGCATTACTACTCCTTGCTTGCTCCTTGGCTCGGGCAAGCTCCGCCCGCAAGGACTCCACGGTGGCAGCTCCATCTGCAGTCACAACATATTAAAGATACTGGCATCACGCTGCCCTTACTATGTGACATCCACTATAAATATCACCTACCCCGGGCCTCGTTAAGCCGCTTGTTAACAAGCTCGATATCGGCATCCGCCGCATCCAGTTGCCGCTTTAGTTCGGCAACCACATCAGTCCGGCTAGCCACCGGAGCTCCAGACACCTGCACATAAAGGCGGCCCGGTTATTACCAGGGACAACAATCCTCTGTTTGACGCCGTTTTCGACAACAACCAGAGTCTCACGGGCTACTATCTACACAGGGCACACCTAAAAATGTGCAGATGCATATCATTTCACGTACCTCAAAGCCCATCAGTAGACTCATAAAGGCTTCATGCAACCTGCTTTCGGCGGACGAAATCCTTTCAATCACCATACCCATCAATGTATGGTGCTCTTCTGAGATAGTGGCTCGCCCTAGCAGATCCCTCAGTGCATCCGACCGCATACCAGACGGTGCCGGATTCTTTTGGTTGCTCTCTTCAAGAGCCGGATACTAAGGGCTTCGGCTGACCATGGGATTACCTTCTGGCCTTGCCAGATCCGGAGAAACTCTCCGAGATGACACTTCAAGGTCGCCCGCTTCTTGAGCTGAGGAGTCCTGGGGAGGCGTTTCGCTCTCCATCATCTCCGGAAGAAGATCCCCCGAAGACGAGCTCTGCTGAGAAGGGCTCAGATCTAAACTGCAACATAGATGCTTCGGTTATCTTCCTTAGAAGTAAGGTAGAATATCTTCACTATTAAGTACTTTTTGATTACTTACAGTTTGTTAGAGGGCTGATCCCCGCACGGACTCTATGCGGCAAGAGCACCCTCTGAGGCGGGACCCTCTGGTGGAGTTTTCTTCTCCAGTTTGGAAACCCTGGTTTTCGGGTCATCAGAGGTAGTCCTCCTCCTCCCCCGGAGCGAGGGAATATCAGATTCCTTCCCTTGGTTATCCTCCCTCATGGAGGCACTCGTTCCCTCGGTTGGAATAGGTAGCGGTGGGGGCCTGCTTTCGCCCTCTTTATTCCCCCCTTCATCTTCCTTTGAGGGCACCAGGCAAGGTGCTGGCTCAAGCATCTTTTCCAGCACCGGATTGTCCAAGCATTCGGGAAGGGGGGACGAAAACCGGATCATCTTCGCCTTTGTTATCCAGTCCTGGTCAAAAAGAGATTCTTCAGAATGACGTCATGATAAATGAAAGACAGTGTGTTTGGCTAGAGGATTACTTACTTGGGCCGCGGTGCGGTTGCTTCTCAGGCCCACGTCCTCGGAGGTGTCCGGACACTCTATTTGGGGTCCGAAGAACGACTTGTACATCTCCTCATGCGTCAGACCAAGGAAATTCTGAATAGCAGGCGGTCCTTCTGGGTTGAATTACCACAAGCGGAGGGGCCGACGTTTGCAAGGCTGAACTTGACGAACCAGCATGACTTGCACTACCATAACCAAACTAAAATCTCCCTCGAAGAGATCCCGGATGCGGCTCTGCAGTATGGGCACATCCTTGGCTGGACCCCAGCTCAGCCCCCTACTGATCCATGACATCAGTTGTGGTGGAGGGCCCGAGCGAAAGGCGGGGGAAGCTACCCACTTGTCACTTCTGGGAGCGGTGATGTAAAACCACTCCTGTTGCCATAATCCGGACACCTCTAGAAAGGAACCTTTTGGCCACGGAGCTCCATCAATCTTGGTTATTAATGCACCCCTGCACGCTGCATACCGCCCCTCGACCGTCTTTGGCTTCACATCGAAGGTATTGAGCCACATGCCGAAGTGACGGGTAATGCGGAGGAAGGCCTCACATACGACAATAAATGCCGAGATGTGGAGAAAGGAACCCGGGGCTAGGTCGTGGAAATCAAGCCCGTAATAGAACATCAAACCCCTAACGAAGGGATCCAGAGTGAGGCCTAGTCCTCGGAGGAAGTGGTAGATGAATACGACGTCTTCATTGGGTTCAGGAGTAGGGACGACCTGCCCTCGGGCAGGCAGCCGATGCGAAACTTCGGCGGTTAGGTATCTTGCCTCCCTCAACTTCTTGATATTGTTGGGGAACGTAGCAGAATTTTAAAATTTTCTACGCATCACCAAGATCAATCTATGGAGTCATCTAGCAACGAGGGAGAGGGGAGTGCATCTACATACCCTTGTAGATCGCGCGCGGAAGCGTTCAAGAGAACGGGGTTGATGGAGTCATACTCGTCGTGATCCAAATCACCGATGACCTAGCACCGAACGGATGGCACCTCCGCGTTCAACACACGTACGGTTGGGAAGACGTCTCCTCCAACTTGATCCAGCAAGGGGGGAGGAGTGGTTGATGAAGATCCAGCAGCACGACGGCGTGGTGGTGGAAGCAACGGTGATCTCGGCAGGGCTTCGCCAAGCTCAGGGAGAGGGAGGAGTGTCACGGGAGGGAGAGGGAGGCGACAGGGGCTAGGGTGCAGCTGCCCTCCCTCCCCCCACTATTTATAGGACCCCTAGGGGGCACCGGCCCTAGGAGATTGAATCTCCAAGGGGGGCGGCGGCCAAGGGGGGTGGAGTGCCCCGCAAGCCAAGTGGGGCGCCCCCACCCCTAGGGTTTCCAACCCTAGGCGCAGGGGAGGCCCATGGGGGGGGGCGCACCAGCCCACTAGGGGCTGGTTCCCCTCACACTTCTGCCCATGGGCCCTCCGGGATAGGTGGCCCCACCCGGTGGACCCCCGGGACCCTTCCGGTGGTCCTGGTACAATACCGATTACCCCCGAAACCTTCCCGATGGCCGAAGCTTGACTTCCTATATATAAATCTTCACCTCAGGACCATTCCGAAACTCCCCGTGACGTCCGGGATCTCATCCAGGACTCCGAACAACTTTCGCGTTACCGTATGCTAATATCTAAACAACCCTAGCGTCACCGAACCATAAGTGTGCAGACCCTACGGGTTCGGGAGACACGCAGACATGACCGAGACGACTCTCTGGTCAATAACCAACAGCGGGATCTGGATACCCATGTTGGCTCCCACATGCTCCTCGATGATCTCATTGGATGAACCACGATGTCGAGGATTCAATCAATCCCGTATTCAATTCCCTTTGTCAATCGGTACGTTACTTGCCCGAGACTCGATCGTCGGTATCCCAATACCTCATTCAATCTCGTTACCGGCAAGTCACTTTACTCGTACCGTAATGCATGATCCCGTGATCAACCACTTGGTCACATTGAGCTCATTATGATGATGCATTACCGAGTGGGCCCAGAGATACCTCTCCGTCATACGGAGTGACAAATCCCAGTCTCGATTCGTGCCAACCCAACAGACACTTTCGGAGATACTTGTAGTGTACCTTTATAGTCACCTAGTTACGTTGTGACGTTTGGCACACCCAAAGCACTCCTACGGTATCTGGGAGTTGCACAATCTTATGGTCTAAGGAAATGATACTTGACATTCGGAAAAGCTATAGCAAACGAACTACACGATCTTTGAGCTATGCCTAGGATTGGGTCTTGTCCATCACATCATTCTCCTAATGATGTGATCCCGTTATCAATGACATCCAATGTCCATAGTCAGGAAACCATGACTATCTTTTGATCAACGAGCTAGTCAACTAGAGGCTCACTAGGGACGTGTTGTGGTCTATGTATTCACACATGTATTACGATTTCTGGATAACACAATTATAGCATGAACAATAGACAATTATCATGAACAAAGAAATATAATAATAATCATTTTATTATTGCCTCTAGGGCATATTTGCAACAGTCTCCCACTTGCACTAGAGTCAATATTCTAGTTACATTGTGATGAATCGAACACCCATGCAGTTCTGGTGTTGATCATGTTTTGCTCTAGGGAGAGGTTTAGTCAACGGATCTGCCACATTCAGGTCCGTATGTACTTTACAAATATCTATGTCTCTATTTTGAACACTTTCACGAATGGAGTTGAAGCGACGCTTGATATGCCTGGTCTTCCTATGAAACCTGGGCTCCTTGGCAAGGGCAATAGCTCCAGTGTTGTCACAGAAGAGAGTCATCAGGCCCGACACATTGGGTATGACTCCTAGGTCGGTAATGAACTCCTTCACCCAGATTGCCTCTTGTGCTGCCTCCGAGGCTGCCATGTACTCCGCTTCACATGTAGATCCCGCCACAACGCTTTGCTTGCAAATTCACCAGCTTACTGCCCCACCATTCAAAATATACACATATCCGGTTTGTGACTTAGAGTCATCCTGGTCTGTGTCGAAGCTAGCATCAACGTAACCCTTTACGACAAGCTCTTCGTCACCTCCATAAACGAGAAACATATCCTTAGTCCTCTTTAGGTACTTCAGGATATCCTTGACCTGTGTTCCATGCCAGGATTACTTTGGTACCTTCCTACCAAACTTATGGCAAGGTTTATATCAGGTCTGGTACACAGCATAGCATACATGATAGACCCTATGGCCGAGGCATAGGGGACGACACTCATCTTTTCTCTATCTTCTGCCGTGGTCGGGCATTGAGCCGTGCTCAATCTCGTACCTTGAAATATAGGCAAGAACCCCTTCCTTGACTGATCCATTTTGAACTTCTTCAATATCTTGTCAAGGTACGTACTTTGTGAAAGACCAATGAGGCGTCTCGATCTATATCTGTAGATCTTGATGCCTAATATATAAGCAGCTTCTCCAAGATCCTTCATTGAAAAAAACTTGTTCAAGTAGGCCTTTATGCTTTCCAAGAATTCTATATCATTTCCCATCAACAGTATGTCATCCACATACAATATGAGAAATGCTACAGAGCTCCCACTTACTTTCTTGTAAATGCAGGCTTCTCCATAAGTCTGCGTAAACCCAAACGCTTTGATCATCTCATCAAAATGAATGTTCCAACTCCGAGATGCTTGCACCAGCCCATAGATCGAGCATTGGAGCTTGCACACCTTGTCAGCATTCTTAGGATCGACAAAACCTTCCGGCTGCATCATATACAATTCTTCCTTAAGGAAACCATTAAGGAATGCCGTTTTGACGTCCATTTGCCATATCTCATAATCATAGAATGCGGCAATTTCTAACATGATTTGGACGGACTTCAGCTTCGGTACGGGTGAGAAAGTCACGTTGTAGTCAACCCCTTGAACTTGTCGATAACCCTTAGCGACAAGCCGAGCTTTATAGATGGTTACACTACCATCCGCGTCTGTCTTCTTCTTAAAGATCCATTTATTTTCTATGGCTCGCCGATCATCGGGCAAGTCAGTCAAAGTCCATACATCATTTTGATACATGGATCCTATCTCGGATTTCATGGCTTCCAGCCATTTGTTGGAATCCGGGCCCGCCATCGCTTCTTCATAGTTTGAAGGTTCACCGTTGTCTAACAACATGATTTCCAAGATAGGGTTGCCGTACCACACTGGTGTGGAACATGTCCTCGTGGACCTATGAAGTTCAGTAGCAACTTGATCTGAAGTTTCATGATCATCATCATTAACTTCCTCTCTAGTCGGTGCAGGCACTTCAGGAACAATTTCCTGAGCTGCGCCACTCTCTGGTTCAAGAGGTAACACTTCATCAAGTTCTACTTTCCTCCCACTTATTTCTTTCGAGAGAATCTCTTTCTCTAGAAAGGATCCATTCTTGGCAACAAAGATCTTGCCTTCGGATCTGAGGTAGAAGGTATACCCAATAGTTTCTTTAGGGTATCCTATGAATACGCATTTTCCGACTTGGGTTCGAGCTTTTCAGGTTGAAGTTTCTTGACATAAGCATCGCATCCCCAAACTTTTAGAAACGACAGCTTTGGTTTCTTCCCAAACCATAATTCATACGGTGTTGTCTCAACGGATTTCGACGGAGCCCTATTTAAAGTGAATGCGGCAGTCTCTACAGCATAGCCCCAAAATGACAGCGGT
This sequence comes from Triticum aestivum, assembly GCF_018294505.1. Taxonomy (NCBI): domain Eukaryota; kingdom Viridiplantae; phylum Streptophyta; class Magnoliopsida; order Poales; family Poaceae; genus Triticum; species Triticum aestivum. The sequence continues at coordinate 68,346,355 of NC_057806.1, read as the reverse complement.
AGACCGGCAAGAGACATCATAGATCGCACCATATCCAATAGAGTGCAAATACGACGTTCGGACACACCATTACGCTGAGGTGTTCCAGGCGGCGTGAGTTGTGAAACTATTCCACATTTTCTTAAGTGTGAGCCAAATTCGTGACTCAAGTATTCTCCTCCACGACCTGATCGCAAGAATTTGATTTTCCTGTCAGGTTGATTCTCAACCTCACTCTGAAATTCCTTGAACTTTTCAAAGGTCTCAGACTTGTGTTTCATTAAGTAGACATACCCATATCTACTCAAGTCATCAGTGAGGGTGAGAAGATAACGATAGCCACCGCGAGCCTCAACACTCATTGGACTGCACACATCAGTATGTATGATTTCCAATAAGTTGGTAGCTCGCTCCATTGTTCCTGAGAACGGAGTTTTGGTCATTTTACCCATGAGGCATGGTTCGCACGTGTCAAATGATTCATAATCAAGAGACTCCAAAGTCCATCTGCATGGAGCTTCTTCATGCGTTTGACACCTATGTGACCAAGGTGGCAGTGCCACAAGTATGTGGGACTATCATTATCAACCTTACATCTTTTGGTATTCACACTATGAATATGTGTAACATTACGCTCAAGATTCATTAAGAATAAACCATTCACCAGTGGAGCATGACCATAAAACATATCTCTCATATAAATAGAACAACCATTATTCTCGAATTTAAATGAGTAGCCATCTTGAATTAAACGAGATCCTGATACAATGTTCATGCTCAAAGCTGGCACTAAATAACAATTATTGAGGTTTAAAACTAATCCCGTAGGTAAATGTAGAGGTAGCGTGCTGACGGCGATCACATAGACCTTGGAACCATTCCCGACGCGCATCGTCACCTCGTCCTTCGCCAGTCTCCGCTTATTCCGCAGCTCCTGCTTTGAGTTACAAATGTGAGCAAACGCACCGGTATCAAATACCCAGGAGCTACTACGAGTACTAGTAAGGTACACATCAATTACATGTATATCACATATACCTTTAGTGTTGCCGGCCTTCTTGTCCGCAAAGTATTTGGGCAGTTCCGCTTCCAGTGACCACTTCCCTTGCAATAAAAACACTCAGTCTCGGGCTTGGGTCCATTCTTTGGCTTCTTCCCGGAAGCTTGCTTACCGGGCGCGGCAACTCCCTTGCCGTCCTTCTTGAAGTTCTTTCTACCCTTGCCTTTCTTGAACTTAGTGGTTTTATTCACCATCAACACTTGATGTTCCTTTTTGATTTCCACCTCCGCTGATTTCAGCATCGAATATACCTCAGGAATGGTCTTTTCCATCCCCTGCATATTGAAGTTCATCACAAAGCTCTTATAGCTCGGTGGAAGCAACTGAAGGATTATGTCAATGACCGCGTCATCCGGGAGATTAACTCCCAGCTGAGTCAAGTGGTTATGCAACCCAGACATTTTGAGTATGTGCTCACTGACAGAACTATTTTCCTCCATCTTACAACTGAAGAACTTGTCGGAGACTTCATATCTCTCGACCCGGGCATGAGCTTAGAAAACCATTTTCAGCTCTTCGAACATCTCATATGCTCCGTATCTCTTAAAACGCTTTTGGAGCCCCGGTTCTAAGCTGTAAAGCATGCCGCACTGAACGAGGGAGTAATCATCAGCACGTGACTGCCAAGCGTTCATAACGTCTTGGTTCTCTAGGATGGGTGCGTCACCTAGCGGCGCTTCTAGGACATAATCTTTCTTGGCAACTATGAGGATGATCCTCAGGTTCCGGACCCAGTCCGTATAGTTGCTGCCATCATTTTTCAGCTTGGTTTTCTCTAGGAACGCGTTGAAGTTGAGGGCAACATTAGCATGGGCCATTTGATCTACAAGACATAGTGTAAAGATTTTAGTCTAAGTTCATGATAATTAAGTTCATCTAATCAAATTATTCAATGAACTCCCACTTAGATAGACATCCCTCTAGTCATCTAAGTGAAACATGATCCGAGTCAACTAGGCCATGTCCGATCATCACGTGAGACGGACTAGTCAACATCGGTGAACATGTTCATGTTGATTGTATCTTCTATATGACTCATGCTCGACCTTTAGGTCTTCCGTGTTCCGAGGCCATGTCTTTACATGCTAGGCTCTTCAAGTTAACCTAAGTGTACTGCATGTGTAAATCTGGCTTACACCCGTTGTATTCGAACGTTAGAATCTATCACACCCGATCATCACGTGGTGCTTCGAAACAACGAACCTTCACAAGGGTGCACAGTTAGGGGGAACACTTTCTTGAAATTATTACGAGGGATCATCTTATTTAAGCTACCGTTGTTCTAAGCAAATAAGATGTAAAATATGATAAACATCACATGCAATCAAATAGTGACATGATATGGCCAATATCATTTGCTCCTTTTTATCTCCATCTTCGGGGCTTCATAATCATCGTTGTCACCGGCATGACACCATGATCTCCATCATTGTGTCTTCTTGAAGTTGTCTCGTCATCTATTACTTCTACTACTATGGCTAACGCTTTAGCAATAAAGTAAAGTAATTACATGACGTTTATGTTGACACGCAGGTCATAAATAAATAAAGACAACTCCTATGGCTCCTGCCGGTTGTCATACTCATCGACATGCAAGTCGTGATTCCTATTACAAGAACATGATCAATCTCACACATCACATATATCATTCATCACATCCTTTTGGCCATATCACATCACATGGCACATGCTGCAAAAACAAGTTAGAGGTCCTCTAATTGTTGTTGCAAGTTTTTACGTGGCTACTATAGGTTTCTAGCAAGAACGTTTCTTACCTACGCCAAAACCACAACGTGATATGCCAATTTCTATTTACGCTTCATAAGGACCCTTTTCATCGAATCCGATTCGACTAAAGTGGGAGAGACAGACACCCACCAGCCACCTTATGCAACTAGTGCATGTCAATCGGTGGAACCAGTCTCACGTAAGCATACGTGTAAGGTCGGTCCGGGCCGCTTCATCCCACGATGCCGCCGAATCAAGATAAGACTAGTAACGGCAAGCAAATTGACAATATCCACGCCCACAACTGCTTGGTGTTCTACTCGTGCATAGAAACTACGCATAGACCTAGCTCATGATGCCACTGTTGGGGAATGTAGCAGAATTTTAAAATTTTCTACGCATCACCAAGATCAATCTATGGAGTCATCTAGCAACAAGGGAGAGGGGAGTGCATCTACATACCTTGTAGATCGCGCGCGGAAGCGTTCAAGAGAACGGGGTTGATGGAGTCGTACTCGTCGTGATCCAAATCACCGATGACCTAGCACCGAATGGACGACACCTCCACATTCAACACACGTATGGTTGGGAAGACATCTCCTCCAACTTGATCCAGCAAGGGGGAAGGAGAGGTTGATGAAGATCCAACAGCACGACGGCGTGGTGGTGGAAGCAACGGTGATCTCGGCAGGGCTTCACCAAGCTCAGGGAGAGGGAGGAGAGTCACGGGAGGGAGAGGGAGGCGCTAGGGGCTAGGGTGCGGCTGCCCTCCCCCCCACTATTTATAGGACCCCTAGAGGGGTGCCGGCTGTAGGAGATTGAATCTCCAATGGGGGGCAGCGGCCAAGGGGGGTGGAGTGCCCCCCAAGCCATATGGGGCGCCCCCACCCCTAGGGTTTCCAACCCTAGGCGCAGGGGAGGCCCATGGGGGGGGGGGCGCACCAGCCCACTAGGGGCTGGTTCCCCTCCACTTCAGCCCATGGGCCCTCCGGGATAGGTGGCCCCACCCGGTGGACCCCCGGGACCCTTCCGGTGGTCCTGGTACAATACCGATTACCCCCGAAACCTTCCCGATGGCCGAAGCTTGACTTCCTATATATAAATCTTCACCTCCGGACCATTCCGAAACTCCCCGTGACGTCCGGGATCTCATCCGGGACTCCGAACAACTTTTGGGTTACCGTATGCTAATATCTCAACAACCCTAGCGTCATCGAACCATAAGTGTGCAGACCCTACGGGTTCGGGAGACACGCAGACATGACCGAGACGACTCTCTGGTCAATAACCAACAGCGGGATCTGGATAACCATGTTGGCTCCCACACTCTCCTCGATGATCTCATCGGATGAACCACGATGTCGAGGATTCAATCAATCCCGTATACAATTCCCTTTGTCAATCGGTACATTACTTGCCCGAGACTCGATCGTCGGTATCCCAATACCTCGTTCAATCTCTTTACCGGCAAGTCACTTTACTCATACTGTAATGCATGATCCCGTGATCAACCACTTTGTCACATTGAGCTCATTATGATGATGCATTACCGAGTGGGCCCAGAGATACCTCTGCGTCATACGGAGTGACAAATCCCAGTCTCTATTCGTGCCAACCCAACAGACACTTTCGGAGATACCTGTAGTGTACCTTTATAGTCACCCAGTTACGTTGTGATGTTTGGCACACCCAAAGCACTCCTACGGTATCCGGGAGTTGCACAATCTCATGGTCTAAGGAAATGATACTTGACATTCGGAAAAGCTATAGCAAACGAACTACATGATCTTTGAGCTATGCTTAGGATTGGGTCTTGTCCATCACATCATTCTCCTAATGATGTGATCCCGCTATCAATGACATCCAATGTCCATAGTCAGGAAACCATGACTATCTTGTGATCAACGAGCTAGTCAACTAGAGGCTCACTAGGGACGTGTTTTGGTCTATGTATTCACACATGTATTACGATTTCCGGATAACACAATTATAGCATGAACAATAGACAATTATCATGAACAAAGATATATAATAAAAACCATTTATTATTGCCTCTAGGGCATATTTCCAACAGATATCCTCTTCCGTGATGGAGGAGGGCATCCACCGGCCCTGGAGGCTGGATCCGGACATGATTGAAGGTCCGAAACACCTGACCTAGGCTTTGGGTGTTAGAACTCGAGGCGCGGAAAGGATTCGATTAAGCACGGGAAAAAAAAATTAAAAGCCTTGTCCCTTTATAAAGAGGGTGAATATCAAGCGTCCTCCTCGTGGCCGTTTGGGACTTGCCTAAAATCTAGGAGTCCTAAGCACGGTTGGGTTACCCACACCCGTATTGATGAGAATCCCGTAATAAGGGGGACACAATCTCTGCTTTGACAAGACGTGTCAAGAAACTGCCTCGCGTTATGTGCGGGCTGGTTAAAGAAAAACGGTTCGGATAATCATCGAGCCATGGCATGATGTCATGTTGCCAAAACGTGTCAGCAGATTAGATTTGTGGAAATATTATTCTCTCTACGGTGGTATGTGGAACTTATTTTGCAGGGTCAGACACTATCCTTTTATTCGAACTCTTCTGTGGTGTATCCGGAGGAGGAACCCGCCTTGCAATGCCGAAGACAACACTGCGCGCCGGACTCATCATCATTGAAGCCTGGTTCAGGGGCTACTGAGGGAGTCCTGGATTAGGGGGTCTCCGGATAGCCTGACTATATCCTTTGGCCGGACTATTAGACTATGAAGATACAAGATTGAAGACTTCGTCTCGTGTCCGGATGGGACTCTACTTGGCGTGGAAGGCAAGCTAGGCAAGCTAGGCAATACGGATATGTATATCTCCTCCTTTATAACCGACCTTGTGTAACCCTAGCCCCCTCCGGTGTCTATATAAACTGGAGGGTTTTAGTCCGTAGGACAACATACAATCATAACATAGGCTAGCTTCTAGGGATTAGCCTCTCCGATCTCGTGGTAGATCAACTCTTGTAATACTCGTATCATCAAGAATAAATCAAGCAGGACGTAGGGTTTTACCTCCATTAAGAGGGCCCGAACCTGGGTAAAACATCGTGTTCCCTGCCTCTTGTTACCATCCGCCTTAGACACACAGTTCGGGACCCCCTACTCGAGATCCGCCGGTTTTGACACCGACAACATCGATGACAATTTTATGTCAGAATCAAGATAGTCATACCTGTGCTGTCGTAGAAGTGTTCCATGACATTACCAAAAATATCATCATGGAAGTGTTCACTTTCATGACAATAAATCCCGCGTCATAGAAGTGCTTTCGTCAAGGGTGACCGACATGTGGCATCCACCGTAACGGCTCACCGTTACGCTATCGGGTCCGGTTTTTGATCCGATAATCCGTTAACAGTCCCGACCAATGGGGATTTTCCATGTGTAAAATCATCATTGGCTGGAGGAAACACGTGTCGGTTTACCGTTGGGACAGATGTCATCCACTCATTGGACCGAAGGCGCCTATGATACATCGACACGTGGCACGGCCCAACAGAGGCCCATTCCTATGAAAAGGCTGGCCTGTTTGACTTGGTCAAAAGGTGGCGGGCCAGCCATGGAAAGCCTGTTAACGGCATGTTCGCATATAGCCCATTTACAGCCGCTAACCCAGGGCCTGTTACGACCTATCTGAATTAGGCCCAGTAGCGTCATCTGGGTCGTCCAATATGATTCTAGCCTGTTTTAACTTCCGGCCCATGTATAGCCCATGAAGTCTTTCGGCCCATATGAGGCCCTTTGTAACTCTTGGCCCATTAATGGCCTGTGGTGAAACTGGCCCGTAATGAATAGTGTATCACTTTATACCCATTAATGGCCCATTATACCGTTGGGCTATTTCCAGCCCATGTTATCTTTCGGCCTTCTCAGGGCCCATTTATTCTTGGGCTCATTTCTAGCATTCAGTCACTTACGACCCGTTACTGTCATTTTCTGCTAGTGGGCCAAATTCAGACCGTGGTTACAGTTGGCCCGTTTGTGGCCCATTAATACGTTGGGCCGTTTTCATAGTGTCATAAAATATGGCCGATTAATGACGGCCTATTATGGTCAGCCCATGAACGGACAATTCCAACTCTAGCCCGTTTACGACCATAATGCGGTATGTTATTGGCCCATGTTTGGGCAATCGATCATACGACCCGTAGAAGGCCCATTGATGATACGGCCCGTAGAAGGCTCATTGTTTCTATGCCTCGTAGAAGGCCCATTGTTTCTACGGCCCGTAGAAGGCCCAGTGTCACTACAGTAAATATGTAGCCCATTGCTATTGTGGCCTACTTTTAAAAATAGGTTATTGCGGCCACTAGCAAACCGCGGAAAAAGAACAACACTGACTACAAGCAAACAAATAAACAAGACAACAAGGAAATAAATAAGCAAGCAACTTACGCTAGGTTATCATGGCTATTACACATATTACATCCACTAGGCATCAAATTTCGCCACCAGTGCAAATATAGGGAAAAAAGCAGCATATCATATACACTGTTTGTCAAAGTTGGCGACCAGTGCAAATAAACGCCACAACAAAACAAGTCCAAAACTGAAACCACTTCAGAAGATCTCAAGAAACAATATCCTGGGTACCCATAATGCTGGCAAGATGCTTAGCAAGCTTATTAACTTTCTCTTGTTTGGGGCTTAAATCCACCAGCGCTTGTTGTTGCGCCAGAAAGTATGCATCTGAATTCTGTAGGGACTTCCTCAGTCCTTCAGCTTCCTGTCGCAGCACATCTGATCGCTGTCTTTCAACTTGAAGCTGAGATGCAAGAAGACGAACTGATTCAGGCAGCGAGTTCGAAGAGCTTGTGCCAGTAGTAGTGGCCAGTAACTCGAACACTACATCAAGACAGGACTTTTGGGTTCTCTCTCTGTCGTCAAGGTAGTTTTTATCAGCTTTCTTGGAGACCAACATGGATGTCTCACTATCTTGAACTTTATCTACATTACTTCCTTTACCATTGCATAACGGGGTACTGTTCTCCAATATTTTGTCCGCATTCTAAAAGAGAAACAAGCAGACACATCACAGGTTTACCATGTTGTATATGAAACTCATTTTGGTAAATCAGTTTAGTAGTAAAGTGCATGGGATAACAACATGAAACAAACATATATCTAAGTACCATGGTCACTTTATGGTCTGTATCATTCTAGTTTTTTTTGCCAAATCAAGATAGAGACACAGTTCAAATAATATTTGTTCAAGACAAAGCAGAATAGACAGAATATAAGTGTGGGAAACTATAGAGCAATAACAACACTTGTAATGTGCATGACATGAGATCATAACTGTTTATTCAATTGAAACTGAAATCAACATAGAGAAAGTTACAACAGCAAACCAGTTAAAGAAATAGGTTTAAAACATACCTGTTGCGCCATTGGAGTTTCAATTCCATCCTTCAAATTTCACAATAGTTGGTCTGAGTAAATACAGTTATGCAAGAGCAAAGGAGTTTGAACCGTAGCTATAGAACCTGACCTGAGAAAAATTCTTCATCTCCTTTAAGTGTTGAGTTGAGATTCGTAGTGGTGGTCCTCATGCTTTGGGCACTGCAGTTCCCTTACTAACTGCTCATGTTTGGGTGCTCTATGGTGGAGACAGTGATGTGTCAACTAGAACTGGGTTACTATCTGCTGGGGTTGGGGTTAGAAGGGGTGTAGCTAGTTCTCTGTCCAACTGGGTAGGGGTACAATCTACGAAAGTCTGGGTTATGTGTGGTGGGGTTGGTTCTTGGGCATGTACAACCGTGGTTCTATCTGCATCAACTAGTAGCACTATGTTTTCTGAAGACCGTGTTGTTACTCCCTTAGATACTGTCATCACCCTCTCCAATTCAAATGGCTGATAAACAAGGAAAGTAATTGAATGTACAGACATTGTATGATAGACATGTGCAATGGATATTGGGGAATAAAAGAGGGCATGAAATAATTCACATTTATGTTGTCTAACCAAACATGATAGCATGACAAATTTCACATATATGAGGGCTAACTAAACAGGATAGCACGACACAATTTCACATTATGATGGCTAACTAAAAAAGATGGAAAGACATAGTTCAAAATATGATGACCATGTAAACAAGATGACATGATATAACTATATAATGTGTTTATTAAATATGCTGGCATGCCATAATTCACATACATGCCGCCTATGGAAACATGATAGCATGATATAATTCCCCGATAGAATGACATAATTCAAAATATGATGACTGTAAACACTAAACATGATGAGATGATATAACTATATGATGTCTTTATTAAATGGGTTGCCATGCCATAATTCAGATAGGTGCGGTGTATGTAAACATGATGGCATGATATAATTCAAATATATGATTTATATAGTAAGCAAGTAAGCAGATGGCAATCCATATATGATGTAAAAACTAAGCAATGGAAGACAACATGCATGACATGGGTAATATAACCCTGCCAAGTTTGAGCATAGACCTCAAGGGGTAAATAGAACTCGTCATCAGTCTTTGAATCCTCCTCTAAGCAGCTCTCTATATCCAACAAGATGTCCGCTTTAGCAGGTAGCATTGTCTGCTCTGAATACCTTGTTTTCACTCCAGATACTTCCATCACCGCTTCAAATGGCTGATGCACAGGAAGAGTAGTTGAATATACAAATGTTGTCGACAAATGGAACACATAATACAAAAAATGATAGCATGATATAATTCACATACATGATGATTGGCTCAACAACATGACATTGCATAATTCACATATATAATGCCTTTGCAACAAGATAGCATTGCATAATTCACATGTATAATGTCTTGCAACAAGATGGCAATGCATAATTCACATATATGGTAATTAGACACTAAACAGGTGGCATTCACACAAAGCATGTCTAAACTAATCAAATGGCATAGCAATGCAAGACACCATACGCACGATATGAGAAATGTAACGCTGCCAAGTTAGAGCATACAACTCAGGGGGGGGGGGGAATAGGACTGGTCATCTGTCTCTAAATCCTCCTCTAAGGAGCTATCCGTAACCAGCGAGATATGCGCTTCATCAGATAGCATAGTCTGCTCTGAAGACCTTGTTTTCACTCTAGAATTTTCCATCACCGTGTCAAATGGCTGATGCACACGAAGAGTAGTTGAATGTACTAACATTGTTGACAAATGTAATACATAACGAAAAAAAGGATGGCCTCATATAATTCACATATAAGATGACTGGCTAAGCAGGATGGCATTGCAAAATTTACATATATGATGCCTGGCTAAAAAGATGGCATTACATAATTCACATAAACGATGAATAAACTACACAGATGGCATTCACACAAAGCACGTCTAAACTAAGCAGTTGATATATTTGATGTATAAAGTAAGAAATGCAAGGCACCATATGCATGATATAACCAACATCAGCATGCCAAGTTAGAGCGAAGACCTCAGGGGGTAAATAGGAGTTGTCTTCTGCTTCTGAATCCCCCTCAAAACAGATATGTTCCTCTCGATCACAATCCAAAATGGGTGGAGGGGGCTGCCTTTGCGCCTACCATGGAGCGACGTCTGCATGAAATTTTATTGCCACACAAGGCTCGTCTCTTTTGCTCTACATGTTCAGTTCCATTGTGCAATAATTGACATGCATAGGAATAAAACATAGTGAGATTATGTAAGGAGTGCATGCAGAAATCCAGAGTGATGGTAGCAACCTGTGGATAGACCCAAAACCAATGATAGCAGGTAGATAATGGCTTCAGTTAAAAAATAAAGATAATGGCTTCTTTACTGTTTGTTTCCCACCAACATGAAACTCATAGTAGACACTAGAGATTAACCAGATAGTAGATAGATACTATTGATTGTGGCCCCGATATGTCCCCCACAACCATTTAAAAACTTGAGTTTGACCATTAGTTTGGAGCTAACTCAGAGTCTAATCAGTGAACATGATGATAAAGTAGCATGTAATATTAAGCGATGCATAACGTAAGCATACACGAAAGAGTGTGACCTCTCTTGCGGACCCATGTAGTCCTCGAGGTCATCTGCTCGGTTGATTATGGTAATGCAATTGTCATGGCTGCCGGTGGCGGGAAGAAGATCTGAGGCGGTGAAAGACAGTCTAGAGGCCGGATCCCTGCTGTGCTAGACCCTTCTATCGTTGGAGCAGCTGAGCTTGGGTGGACGACGATGCAGCAGGAGCGGAACAAACCACACAAGGTTTTCTTTGACAACTATCTGTAAGCGAAGTAATTCTGTAAGGGCTCGTTTGAATTGGAGGATTCTAACAACGCAGGGACAGGAAATACACAGTAATAGGATAGGAATGCACGTGCAAAACAGAGAATTTAAAAATACATGATTTCTGCCAATCTGGGTGTTTGGTTCACAAGAATTGGAAGATCACAAGATGCAAAGAAGCATGGTGAGATTAAGTCAAACCACAAGAAAATGTACGGTTATAATTCTATTATGCTACTATCTCTTAGTCTTGTGCTTCATGAATAGTAATTTGAAAAGGAGGACAAGTGGAAATTAAAATCTGTATGGTTTTTCTTTCAAGGAGACACTAAAGGAACAAATTCTACAGTTTTCCTTTGCTCCACTCCTTTGAACCAAATGCATGAATAGTAGTACCATTACGCGCCGCTATCTTTTTCACCGCATCGGATACGCTGCGGGGAAGATCTGCGAATGCCCCTGGGGAGCTCCGGATTCGGGTAAGTAACAAGTAGTTTACTTTTATATGTCTTCTTTGCATAGAGAATGCCTTACGCGCCGCTATCTTTTTCACCGCATCCAATTCCTGGAGGGCCTTCTGGGCTTCGGCCTTGGCAGATTTGGTAGTTTTAAGGGCCGCAGAAAGCTCGGACGCTCACGTCTTCGAGTCGAGCTCCAAACTCTCATGTTTTTTCATGAGAGCCTGAAGCTCTTACTGCACCTCGCCGACCTGCGCCTCAAATTTCTCCCGCTCGGTGCACTCCGTGGCCGCTCTCTTCTTGGCCTCGGACAGCGCCTGCTTGAGGGTCGCCACCTCAGCCGTGGCCCCTACAATAAGCAGTATACTCCTGTCATTTTTTGCAATTGCGTCTTCTTATAGGCATTTTTTTCTATAAGGTATCTCTTACCTTCTTTCTCCTCGAGCTGCCGTTCGGCAAGGCCGAGCTCTTGCTCGGTCCGCTCGAGGCCCTGCTTCAGGGCACCCACCTCCGCAGTTAGTGCGGCAGTGGCCAGCAGTGAAGCCTGCATACGTATATTGACTCCTTTTTAGTTAGACTCCTGCGATATTCAATAGATCCTCTATTCGGCTTTTCTTTTCGAATGCCAAATAGAGCATCAGGGGCTACTGTCTATGCGGTAATATTTTTACATATTTTTTACTTGCCTCGAAGCCTTTTAGAAGGCTAGTACAAGCTTCGGTAAGTCCGCTTTGGGCGGACCGAACCTTCTGGACCACCGTACTCATGATGGCACGGTGCTCCTCGTCGATGGAGGCGCCCTTAAGCACCTCCAGCAGATTGTCCGGCGCCTCTAGTTGGATGGAGGACGCTGGCTCAATAGGCTTGCTCCTCTTGGCAGGAGTTCGCCTGTCACGGTCCGGAGCCGTTGATGATTCCAGCCTGGTGTCTGGCTTAAAGCCGGACTTGGAGCCATGGGGGGTCTTGTCCCCTTTACTCATGGAGTCCGGGAGGTCGCCTCGCGGCTCCTCCTGGACCACCTCCTCTTGCCCCGGAGCTTGGCACGACGCCACTTTGGTGTCATCCGCAGCACAGGGGGAGGCAGCGGGCGGAAATGAATTCACGTCCGATGAATCCAGGGTGCCGCTCGATGACTCGTCGAGCCCGTCCTTGGGCGGGCTGCATGATTACATTCGACATTAGGGAAAGCTGTGCAACAAAAGGAATATCATGAGTTACTCTAGTATCCGAACACTTACGATTTCGTCGGACGCTTGGCCCTGTCCGGCCACTCCTCTTCGTCCTCGTCGGCGTCGGGGGCGTAGTCTGGCAGAGGGGTTTTCCTCTTTTTGGACCCGTTGGCCTCCCCTACTAGGGCGGCCTTCCTCTTCTTTCCTCCCCCCGCTGGAGGGGGAGAGGTCTCTTCTTCCTCCTCCTCGTCTTCACGGGAGGAGTGCGTCTCGGACTCATGGGACGACGAGTCCGACACCACCATATGCCGGGAACTCTTTCGAGTCCCCGTGGCCTTCTTCTTCTTGGCCTTCTTCTTCGGCACCACATAAGGTGCCGGAACCAGCAGCTTCACTAGGAGAGCAGGGGCTGGGTCTTCGGGCAAGGGAGCCGGATAGTTAATCAGTCCGAACTTCGCCTGCCAATCCTGTCAAAGGTGAGGGAGTTTAGATCCCACATAGAGTCAAACTATGAAGAAAACTTAAGATCCTGTAAAATATGAAAATATTTTACCTCGCCAGCAGGACACTGCGAGCTGAATCCGCGGTCTTCGGAGGCGGATGTGGGAGCCTCGGCGCCTTTGGTTAGCCCCTTCCAGACATCTTCGTACGTCGTGTCGAAGAGCCTGCTCAGAGTTCGGTGCTGCATCGGGTTGAACTCCCACAAATTGAAGTCCCGTTCTTGACACGGAAGGATCCGGCGGACGAGCATAACCTGGACTACGTTGACAAGCTTGAGCTGCTTGTTCACCAGGGACTGGATGCATTTTTGCAGTCTGGTCACCTCTTCTTCGTCGCCCCACGACAAGCCCGTCTCCTTCTAGGACGTGAGCCGCGTAGGGGGTCCGGATCAGAATTCAGGGGCTGCGATCCACTTCGGATCGAGTGGCTCGGTGATGTAAAACCACCCTGACTGCCACCCCTTCAAGGTCTCCACAAAGGAGCCCTCGAGCCATAGGACGTTGGCTATTTTGCCCGCCATGGCACCTCCGCACTCCGCCTGGTTGCCGCGCACCACCTTTGGCTTGACGTTGAAAGTCTTGAGCCAGAGGCCGAAATGGGGGAGGATGCATAGGAAAGCCTCGCACACGCCGACAAAAGGCCGAGATATTGAGGATGAAGTTCGGGGCCAGATCGTGGAAATCTAGGCCATAGTATAACATGAGCCCACGGACAAATGGGTGGAGAGGAAAACCCAGTCCGCGGAGGAAGTGGGGAAGAAATACTACCCTCTCATGGGGCCTTGGGGTGGGGAGAAGTTGCCCCTCCTCAGGAAGCCGGTGCGCGATGTCTTTGGACAGGTATCCGGCCTTCCTTAGCTTTTTGACATGGCCCTCCGTGACGGAGGAGACCATCCACTTGCCTCCCGCTCCGGACATTGTTGGAGAAGATTGATGTAGGAAGTACGGGCTTGGGCGCTGGAGCTCGGGTGCGCAGAAGATGGATAGGAAAAGGAGGAAGAAGGCGTAGGTAAAAGGGAGGATCCTTATCCCCTTATATGAGCGGATGCGACTATGCGTCCCCACCAGCCTAGTAAAACTCGCTTGCCTCCCAAGCGCCGTGATAAATGGCGCGGTTGGGTTACCCACGTCCGTATTGATGATAATCTCGTAAATGGGGGACACGATCTCTGCTTTGACAAGACGTGCCAAGGAAACCGCCTCGCGAAACACGCTGAGGTGGAAAAGTGAAAACGATTTGAATAAAGGCTTGGCCATAGTGTGATGTCGCGCTGCGTAATACGTCAGTAGATTAGATTTGTGTTAATATTATTCTCTCTGTGGCAATACGTGGAAACTTATTTTGTAGAGCCGGACACTACTCTTGGTGTTTATAAACTTTTATGAAGAATTTGGAGGAGGAACCCGCCTTGCAATGCCGAAGACAATCTACGCGCCGGACTCGTCGTCATTGAAGCCTGGTTCAGGGGCTACTAAGGGAGTCCTGGATTAGGGGGTGTTCGGGTAGCCGGACTATACCTTCAGCCGGACTCCAGGACTATGAAGATACAAGATTGAAGACTTCGTCCCGTGTCCGGATGGGACTTTCCTTGGTGTGGAAGGCAAGCTTGGCGATGCGGATATTCAAGATCTCCTATCATTGTAACCGACTTTGTGTAACCCTAACCCTCTCCGGTGTCTATATAAACCGGAGGGTTTTAGTCCGTAGGACAACTTTATCATACAACAATCATACCATAGGCTAGCTTCTAGGGTTTAGCCTCCTTGATCTCATGGTAGATCTACTCTTGTATTACCCATATCATCAATATTAATCAAGCAGGACATAGGGTTTTACCTCCATCAAGAGGGCCCGAACCTGGGTAAAACATCGTGTTCCTTGCCTCCTGTTACCATCCGGCCTAGACGCACAGTTCGGGACGCCCTACCCGAGATCCGCCGGTTTTGACACCGATAGTCGCCGTCACCGACGTCAAAAACCCATTGTCGGCACGTTCCGATCAGGGGTCCCCGTCGTTCTCTCTCACAAAGCCGGTGAGGTTGCCTTCGTCCATTGCTCACTGCCCTGATGTGGGAAGTTGCCTCCTCCAGCCGCCCTCCTCTAGGTTGATCTACGTCCTGATATCCCTCAGGTACAACTCCCTTAATAGCCTGCTCGCACCACTGCTCCAACTACCCACTTGACTCCATGTGGATATTTCTCTACTTATTTGCCCCGCACATACCTCTACTGGCTTCTACGTACTGTATTTGTGATGAGTTTATGTCTCATCAACTAGTCCCAGTAATCTTATTCTAATCATGTTTCTTCAATTTCTTTGCCACAGGGATGCTCATCTCGATTTTGGTGAAACTGCACAAAATGATCCGATGGTCAAAGGGTTGCAAACTTCATTTCTTCGGAAGCTCCAACGTTGCCAACAATTTAAAGCTTGGTTAGGCCTTCTTTGGTTCATAGGATAGGAATTTTATAGGAATAGGAAAATCATAGGAAGTGAGATGACATGCATGACAATTCCTATAGAGAAAGAGATGCCATTTGGTGCATAGGATAGGATTTTTCACATTGAGTCTAGGCTAATGTTTTTTCCCTCCAGAACATGAAGGATTGATTCCTATCCTACATAGGACTAGGAATCCATTCCTACAAACCAAAGGGCTTCAAAGGAATTTTTCCTTTGCAAATCCTATCCTATTGAATTCCTACAAAAATCCTACAAACCAAAGGATAGGGTTTACGGTTCAAGGGCTAGGGACTGCATGGATCGTTTTTTTCTTTAGCTATCTCTATTCCAAAATAAGTGTCAACTTTAGTAGTAGTACGACTTTGTACTAAAGTTTGGATAAAGTTGAGACACTTATTTTGGAATGGAGGGAGTACATATTGGCTATGATCTGTCAATCATTGAGATGCAATAGCATGCATGTTAGTCTCCTTTGTGTTTGATGAAATGTTGCAATGGGAAACCTTGGATGAAAGATACATGAAAAAGAAGCTGGAAGCTTCATACCATTGTAGAAATTTATCTTGCTGATAAATTATAGTACATACTATACTAGTACTATGTAAGAGTTAGGTGTCGCACGGTGTCCAGAAAATATGGTGATAGTGTGAGGTGGGCCATGTAATCACTGAGCCTGCGTGTTTTCACTGCTCTCGCACTCTCCGCTGAGAATGGAGAAAATTGTAATCTAGTAGTACCTCCTTTCGCCGAAAGCATGGGACATCCAGCTGTCCTACCACCTCAGTAATAATGAACAATGAGCCGTCAAATCACGTAGACCCAGCAGTAAGTTGGACGGACAAAGCAACCATCACTCTTGAATCTGCTTCTCCCTTTAACGCAGGCGCCAGTGAGAGGTCGCGTCCGCTCTGCTCGGGCATGAATGCGACACCAATTCTTTGGAGCGGCACTGATCATTTCGAGCGGGAAGCGCGCGCGAGCGATGGAGGGGCTTTGGGTGGGCCAAGCTGGTCAGGAGCGGGCGTGGCAGCTGTCCCACCTGTCCTGACCGGACGCCCGGAAATGAGAGGATGCACCGACTCTCGTGGCTAAATCATACACTACACACCATCTCTCTGTAGGAGTAGGTCGATGTGTCTCTCTCTCTAAGACTACCCACAGCGGGAGTAACATAGGTGGTAACATCACACTTATCTAGGCAAAATAGATGATGTGGCATATAATAAATGAAGAAAGAGAGGCATGTGGTAACATATCTAGTTACTGTAACATCACACATATCAAGAAAAGATGAGTCTACAATGTAATAAATGCAGTGATGCATGACACAATACATATGTTACTACCCACTGTGGAGGTAGTAACAAAGAATAGTGACATATGCATGTTACTACTCTAAGTTACTCCCCACTGTGACTAGTCTAACACACACATGATGGTAAACACACACACACACACGCGCGCCGAGGTAAAATGAGTCTATATCTCAATTAATGAAGACTTGCATGTTACCATCCATATGTTACTACCTACTATGAAAGTAGTAACATAGACTAGTAACATATGCATGTTACTAGTCCAAGTTACTCACCACTATGACCAGCCTAGCAATGTAACCAAACGCTCCATACTCTGCCTAGTTATCTCCCCCGGAAACCCAATGCATGGAGCGCAACTTCGTGTTGATGCACGCGAGTTAATACGTGGCCCTGCATGGTAGCTAAAAGGGCATCTCTTAATTGTTGTGATTAAATGTTGCGTTTAGAGACAGAAATCAGGGCTTTGATTGTTGGAAGGACCGGTCAAGTTTCTCCTTCTCCTCCAATCTTCTTGCACCTTGTTTCAAAAAAAATATGCTTTCACCTTGGTCCCGCTGCACCTTCTAACATGACTTATTACACCTAGACGGAGGGAGTAGTACGAGATAAGGTGGCACACTAACTTAGGTCGAATACAAGTGCCCAAAATTGTGTGCATGTTATAATAAGGATTCACTTAAAATAGTACGGGAGCGAACAGAGTGATCAATTGGACAGTGTTCACGAGCAGTAGCGACATGTGTGAGGTAAGATACACCACTGGCGCTATTATTTTTTCTTATTAATTTGTTTGTTTCACCCTCTGACTGGTGGGACCCAACGTACTACATGGAGAAAAGTAAGGTGACTAAGGCTGCATTATTTCTGTACTACCAACACTGTTTTAAATCCCCAAAGACCTTACCACCAAAGCCACATGACACGATTATGATTTAAATCCCAATGACTCCCATGCAAAAAAACACGACATGCTTGTCACATGAATGTAGGAATGTATTAAAGGTAATTTTCCTCTCGTTAAACATAACGTGGGGGTGGTGTAGCTGGCTAGCCTGTTCGCTCATCAAACTTGAGTTCTCGGTTTTGATAACTACACTTGAGCATAATTTTGTTTTTGTTCAACTTCTTTCTTCCACCCAATGACAGGGAGGCCCCGCATGATAGAGAGAGAAAGTGATCTGGGGCGGTGCTACGAGGATTCTTTGATTGGTCAAAATGGATGGATACGGAGCTATACGATCTCGTAGTGACCATATAATCACCTCATCACGTATATGCTGCAGCCTCAGCGCTTGTTCTCTAGGGTTTGCACTCTTCACACTTTCTCTCCAGTATATATATACAAGCTAGAGCCTCAGCGCTTGTAGTTGCTCTCTTCACACTCTCTCTCCCTCTCCAAATCTAAACAAGACTTCGTTGGCCTCTCTCTCTCTCCCCTCACTGCTGGTCAAAGAGCCGGCAGGATCCGTCCGTCAGGAAGGGAAGGAGGCTTAACGCTATCGCCGTCGGCGAGGAAGGGAATCCACTACCGGCGCAGCTGTTCTCTTTCACCCAGCGGCAGCGCGGGAGGGCCTCTAACCCCTTCTTCCTTGCCGTCGTGCATGGTGTGGGCCGAACGGCCTCCGGTCGCCCACAGGACCACACCCCAAGAACCTTAAGGTATAATTTACTTATTCCACATGCATTGCTCTAGCTGCATGTGGGCTTTTTCCGCTTCTGCACTCGAATCTAGGTGTTGGATCACACAGGAAAGTAGTGGGGAAAGTTGTATAGCATGAATCTAGGAGGTGGTTCAAAGAGGAAAGGAAGGGGAGAAAGTACTAGTACAGACTGGCTATCCAGCACCTACGTTGGTCGAAAAGGGGAAACAATGACAAAGACAGTACGCACATCTGTAACGAACTGATCTTTTGTTTTGGGGGACACGGCTGTAGAGTTTGAGCGGGACTAGATTTGCTGCGCTCACATAGGGAAAGGTGTCTAAAGATAACAAAACTGGGACCAACACAAATATGCTCCTTGGTTGTTTTTGTTATTTGTTGCAATAGACTGTGCATCACCCCTTCATACATCGGTAGATGCACATGGTGCTGGTGCGTTCACTGTCCCGTGCAACTCTTTAGCTGTTGTTAATCTAAGGCCCTATTTGGTTAAAAACTCCCTAGTCTCTACCTGCTTGGTTCTAGGGACTAAGCATGGACTAGAGGTTATTAAATGACATGCTAAAAGACCATGTTACCCCTAGTAATGAACTAATAGAGGCAAGCTGCGATGCGGGGCAGGGGAAACTGTTGGAAAAAGTCCCAAAAAGACTCTCCCTCGGTGTCTTCTTTCTTTACTCCCTAAAAGTCCCTCCTGTTTGGTTTAGATGGGACTGACACAGACTTTTTTTAGTCCCTACAACAAAATGTCCATGTAAACAAACACCCTCTAATAATGCCGCTGGAAAATTGATGCAATACCATAGTTAAAAGAAAATTACATGTTTAACAAATTTTATTGTTAATATAATCTCTATATTAATATTAATCAATGCCACCGTTTGAGAAATGCTACTGTCTTGCTTTCTTTCCCATGTAGATTAGTTCGATGCTTCTTTTTGTTGGCTTCTGTGTCATCCACTGTTATTGACCACTAGTTGCTTCCTTTGCACCTCTGTGTAAACAGGGTTATCTACTTCACCTGGTTGCTATTGTGCCCTTTTGTTGCACTGCACAAAACACTTTTGTTTTAAGAGTGTTTTGAGCAGCTCAACCAAAACGTCACACCGACAACATTGCTTGATTGCTTGATCTTAGTGGAACTGCACAAGAGGAGATCTTACTTACTATCCGTGGTGGCAAATTTGGTTCAGATCTTCTTCTTGTGAGTTGTTTGAATTCCACGTCATGAGAGGTCAGTACTAGCCTTCTTTCACATGATTGTGAAGTGTGCTTTCATATGTTGTGCTACTTGTACGCTAATGTTGCTTGATTTTAGGGAACTGCACAAATGGAGACAAGACTTCCAATCTGTATGTGCACCGTAATATCCCATTGAGATAAGATAAGGATATTTTACAACTGTTGGCCTACATTTTGCCACTTCCATCCGAAAATTAACACCGTTGTTTAGTGCTATACTTGTGCTCCCTAATTGACATCCCAAATCTTATGTTGAAGGCGAAGCTTGTATGTTATTGAACCAAGTGATGAATGGTAAGAACAAGCGGAAGAAAAACAAAAATCAACTACTGGTGCTGTAATGAAGCACTAGAACTGTGATGACACAAGTAATGATATAGTTTTTCATCTTAATGTATTGCTATGGCTGGAACAAGCAATTGTTTTGCCACTGATTTGATGCCACTCTTAATGTAATATGTAATTATCTCTACTTGTGCAAACACGGATCTTCTTTGAAGATACCATATATTTTAGTGGAACTACACAAGAAGATGTTGGAAACATTAAACTAATCGAGGAGTATATAGTAAGCATGGAAACAACAGTAGATAACAACAGATGGTTCTGAAGAAGTGCTTGATCTGTATGCTCTACACAATAAGCCTCAAGACAAAGGTTGGTACTCGCCCACAGACTTCATTCATATGATTGAGCTTTGTCATCTCTATTGGTGTTGTGCTACTGTTTAGATACTGTCATGAGAAAGTGGTATTGTCCTTGAGAAGTGCTTCATCTATGTTGTTCTAAATATTTCCTTTCCTTTTTTGAGCAAACAGGGATGCTAGCATTTAGTTGTTATCTTGTCTTTGCACAACAGGATCATCCTCCTCTGAAAAAGAATATGGATTACGTGAAGTGCGTAGTTCCGATTATGCCAGGATAAAGAAGCCAAAGCCTCTCTTCTTAAGAAGGGAGCAGTTGAAGGATGTTACATTATTGCCCACAAGAACAAACTAACTTCAGCTCAGAAGGACTCACATATCTCCATCTTTGTTGCTGTGATGGCCAGTACAATGTTGTTTTACGATTCCTTCCGGTGCGTTCCATTTTTTTAGATGTGTGCGCTGCATGGATCATGTAGGTTGACTGTTTAAACTGTCAATTCATAGTACAATTTGCTTTATACCAATCACCTTTTTGTATTTATGCAAACAGGGGTGCTCAGCTTGATTTCAATGGGAACTGCTGTCACATCCCTAGCTTCTGGTGCTGCCTAGTGTTTGCATCATGTTTAAATTTCTGAAACTTGAACTGGGGAAATTTGGAAGCCTCAAAACCCTAAATAAAAGAAGGGCAAAAACCCTAAAATCTCATTCATTGTTCCAAAATGCTCTTCTTAAATGTTTGATAATTTTTGGCAAGGGTTCTGGTCCCAACCAAAATATTCAACATTTTTAAGGACTTAATCTTGGGATTTTGAATTTAAATCATTAGCTATTTGAATTTGAATTATATTCATATAACTAGAATATAATTTCGAATACCCCTGAAATATTTTATGAGCTTTTGGAAAAGTCCATCTAGCAAAATAAAAATATTCACAGGAGTTTTTGGCATTGTTTGAATTATTTTAAATTCAAAACAGTGGCAAAAGAATTAAATAAAAGAAAACAGAACAGAAATATAAAACAGAGCACATACCTGGCGACTTACCTGTGAAGCCCACCTGGTGGCCCAACAGGACCGGCCCAGCACGGCCCAGCCCACCGCCGCTTTCCCCCCCTGTCGTCTTCCTCCCTCGCCAGAAGGACAGAGGCGAGGCGTGGCGAGTGCCGACGCCGCCCCGGCCACCTCCTGCTTGCCGCTTCGCCCTGGCCTCTTCGGGTGAAGCCACGCAGCCCCCTCGCTCCTCCCTCTCACTCTCTCCCGACCCCTTCTCCCTTCTCTGCTCTCCCCCTCTCGCGCCAGAGCGCGCTCGTCGCCGCCGTCCACTGCCACCACGGCCACCGGGCCTCCCTCGCTTCCCCGACTAGCCCACAAGCTCCTTCACTCCGTCCTCGACCCGCCTCACCGAGCCACGCCCCTCCAGAAGCCCCCGAACGACCTCACCGGGCTCGTCTTCTACCTCGGACCCGCCGGCCATCACCGTCAAATTCGTCGGCTCCGGACCGTCCCCGACCTCGCCGAGCGTTCCGTCGTCATCGCAGTGAGCTCCTGCTCCTGCTCCCCCTCTCCGCTCCCTCTCTCGCACGCCGTAGCTGGCGCACCACATCCAACCGCACGCGCCGCCGCCCGCACTCGTCGCCGGTGATGCTCCGGTGACCATTTGGTACCGGGCATGCGCCCAGCGCGCTCCCCGCATCGCGTAGAGCCTCTGTGGCACCTCGCCGCGCTCGTTTGCGCACCGCAGCCCCATCCCCACTTGCACCCGGGCTTCGGCCGCCGCCGAGCTCGTCGCCGGCACCACTCCGGCCACTCCTCGGCCGCGCCACCACCACAGTTGGATGCGGACGAGCGTCCGCATCCCGAAACTGTGCTCCGTGCGCCAAACCGAGCCCTGTGGGCAAAACCCGAGGCTCGCCACCGCGGCTGGCCTCACCGGCGTCAAGCCGCCGGTGGGTTTGACCCCACTGACCCGGGTTTTGACCCTGTTTGACTTCCCCAGGGTCACTGACAGGTGGGCCCGGCCCCTGCTAACTTTGGTTAAATTAATAACTAATTTTAGTTAAGCCACTGACTCACTAACATGCGGGCCCCGCACGGCTAACCAAGTTAGTTAGGGTTAATTTTAATTAGGTTAGTTAGTCCAGACACTGACACGCAGGGCCCACAGGTCAGTTTGACCTTGACGGCGCCCGTTGACCTGCTGACGTCACTATGAGGTCATGATGACGCAATAATTCCTTTCTGGAATTTAAATAAATCTTAAATGATTTATTATTTTCAGAAAATGTCCAAAACTTCTAAAATTCATAGAAATTCAACCGTAACTCCAAATGAAATAAATTATATATGAAAAATTATCAGAAAAATTCAAGGAATCCATCTGTACCATTTTCATGCATCTTTGAGCAATGTTTGTCCTCTGTTTTGGACAAAACAAATAAAGGGCATTTAAATAACCATATATGGAGTTGGAATTTGAATCATGTATTCAAACCAACTTCATTTAAATCATAGCTAGGTGCATTAGCCCAAAACACATTCATATTGCCATGTCATAGCATGCATCATATTGCGCATTGCATTGATCGTGTTTCTTCTGTGTTTGCCGGTGTTGTTCTCCCTCGATAGACGTTGTACCGACGATGTGATCGTTGACACTGATGAAGACTCAATGCTATCTTCAGAAGTGCCAGGCAAGCAAAACCCCCTTGTTCATTCCGATAAAATCCCACTCTCTCGCTCCTGCTCTCTTTTACTGCATTAGGACAACAACGATTCATCTGTTATTTGCTGCGGTAGCTGAACCCCTTTACCCTTTGCATGACCTGTCATTGCCACAGTAAATAGATGAAACCCACTAGCATGAGTAGGAGTTGTTTGAGCCCTGATGTGCCTACTCATTCATGCTTGTTTGTCATGCCTGCTACTGCTTAGAGTTGAGTCAGGTCTGATTCATCGGGGATGAATCGGAATGTGGTGAACATGTCCTACTGTTGAGAGCTAAGTGTGTGAACACGATTTGGTAAAGGTAGCGGTGAGAGGCCATGTAGGAGTACATGGTGGGTTGTCTCATTGCAGCCGTCCTCAGGAACTGAGTTCTGTGTTTGTGATCCATGATCAGTACTACCACACATTGGGCTCCGGGCGCTCCAAGCCCTCTCGACTTATTAATCAACTTGATCTCTGTCCAGGAGTTGCAACTAGTTTCTGGTGTTTGTAGGTAGTGTTAGTAGTCTACCAAGTGGCACCCGGTACAGGTGGGCTTGGGACAGACTAGGCACAGTGGCCCGGTGTACCAAGTAGCACCCGGATGGTGGGCTTGGGAACCCTGCTCACATCGTTTGGGGCCGTGAGCGACACCCCGGCCGGATCTCCTTGCGGATGGAACCTGAATAGGCGATAAACCTGGACTAGAGACTTGTTCGGTTAGTCAGGCCGTGGCCGACTCCCTCGCCCGGCTTCCGCTTGAAGGTTGCCGAGGTACATGACGTGTACAGGGCGGTAAAGTGGCGAGAGCGTGTGTGAAGAAGTACACCCCTGCAGGGTTAACATCATCTATTCGAATAGCCAGATTCCTCGGATATGGAAACTTGGACCCCTTGCATAGTTCATAGACAAGTGAAAGTGGATACTCTAAAATACGCAAGATAAGCGTGAGTGCTATGGATGGTGTTCTCGTAGGGAGACGGGAGCGGATCCATAGTGGTGTATTGATATGGTGAATATGTGGACTCGTGGGCGCCACCTCAAAAGAGTTACTTGCAGTCGTAGTTCAGGATAGCCACCGAGTCAAAGCTGGCTTGCTGCAGTTAAACCCCACCATCCCCTTTGTTGATAATGATGCATATGTAGCTAGATCTGATGTAAGTCTTGCTGGGTACATTTGTACTCACGTTTGCCTATTTTATGTTTTTTGCAGAGAGACTTCAGTCTCACTAGTAGTACCGTGTGGACTTCGATGTTTAGCTTGTTACCTCAGCTACGATCTTGAGCCCTCGACAGGATCTGGTAGATAGTCAGGCTTTCCAGCCTTTTTCATTTATAGTTGTCTGTACCCAGACATGTTGAGCTTCCGCTTGTGCTTTGACTTGTATGCTCTGAGTGTTGGGTCATGAGACCCATGTTTGTAATCTCGCTCCTCGGAGCCTATTAAATAAACACTTGAGTTGTAGAGTCATGTTGTGATGCCATGTTGTATTGCACATATCGAGCATATTGTGTGTATGTTATTGAAATGCTTAGTATGTGTGGGATCTGACTATCTAGTTGTTTATCCTTAGTAGCCTCTCTTACCGGGAAATGTCTCCTGGTGTTTCCACTGAGCCATGGTAGCTTGCTACTGCTCCGGAACACTTAGGCTGGACGGCATGTGTCCTTCTTCGTTCCTGTGTCTGTCCCTTCGGGGAAATGTCACGCGATGAATACCGGAGTCCTGTTAGCCCGCTACAGCCCGGTTCACCGGAGTCCTGCTAGCCCAGTGCTACAGCCTGGATTCACTCGCTGATGACCGACACGTTCGTTGCTGGGTCATGTATGCCTGTCCCTGTAAGTTAGTGCCACTTTGGGTTCACGACTAGCCATGTCAGCCCGGGTTCTTTGTCATATGGATGCTAGCGACACTATCATATACGTGAGCCAAAAGGCGCAAACGGTCCCGGGCCAGGTAAGGTGGCACCCGTGGGAATACCGTGCGTGAGGCCGCAAAGTGATATAATGTGTTACATGCTAGATCGGTGTGGCTTAGGATCGGGGTCCTGACAACTGCACAAAATGTTCACGAATACATCGAATATTCTCGAATCATTGATTTCCACCACAAGAAAGGAGGTGCCGGCATGTTCAAGGCATTGCAACATATAATGGCGAAATCATACAAGCTACGCACCAATTTGGTTGATTCTGGTGGAACTGCACAAAAAGAACAGCTGGTTTATTTAGCACGAGGTGCCATGTCAATGTCCGAACTGATGGCAAACCCTGCCCATTCCACAATCATAGGCATTTGATATTTTGAAATGGGAAAACCTTGTCAAAGTTTGCTCATTGATGTTTGCAAAACAACACGCATTTGACATTTTGGAATGGAACAACCTTGTCAAACTTTGCTCATTGATGTTAGCAAGAAGACATGCATTTGATATTTTTGAATGGGACGCCCTTTGCTGTTAGCAGCATCGATCAATTTTTCTTTATTCTTTAGTTGTGAAGTAAATATTGGCTCTAACATGTGAATTGCTGAGATGCATAATCATCGATTCTTTTGAATGTTCTCTATGAATTGCCATGCCTGTGTGTTGATTGCAATGTACATGAACGCTAAATTTTGTACTCCCTCTGTTCCTTTTTACTTCGCATATTAGATTTCTTTCAAGTCAGTTGATTTTACCTTGTGAATGTTGATACTTTTTTCTATAAGATTGGTCAAAGTAGAGATACTTTGACTTCAGACAAAACTTATATGCAGACTAAAAAGGACCGAAGGGAGTACATGTGAAACTACTACAAACGAGGTGATCACCCTGGGAATAATGCTAGTACGTATTGGTTTGCATGTTCATCCAATGCCAGTGTTACAAGAATTCAAACAAATTGAACTAAATTCATTCATACACTGCCGGATTTCATATAAACATGCCGGATTTCATTACATTTCATACATTCTTCAAATAATTAAAAAGGGGTGCGCTGGAGGTATAATTAATTAACCGTAGCACGCGTGTCCAGCTGAGCCAAACAGAAGCTTCTTCTCCAGCCGACTGAGCTTCAGTGACATAACAGCAGGTGCAGTTGCGTCACTTACATGTGGCCTAGATGCCTCTTCGGCCTACATGCTAGTGACCCAACTGCACCTGCAGTTAAGTAACTGAAGCATCGTCCTTCTCCAACATAGCTCTCCGACTCCACGTCGCTGCCAAGAAGCTAATCGGCAGTCAATGGTCAACCCGCCTAGCTTGGCTTCAATCGGAGGGTAGCAGCAGTGGCCTTACTTGGACCCGAGCGGCGGCGACCTACAGTCTTATACTCTTCCTCGTTTTCTGCATGGCGCGGCCTTGTTGGCAGCGGGGTGGGGCCTTGACAGAGCCGGTGATGTCCTCTATCTCTTTGCCGGTGGGGCGGCTCCTCGGTAGAGCGGGGGAAATCCTCCCCCTCATTGCCGGCAGGGTGGGGCCTCGGCTGAGCCGACGATGTCCTCTGACTCATTGTTGGTGGGGTAGGGCCTCGGCGGAGTAGGGCCTCCGCCTCGGTGCCGACGGGGCGGGGCCTCGGCGGAACTGGCGGTGTCCTCTACCTCATTGTTGGCGCCATGGGGCCTCGGTGGACTAGGGCCTCGCCTCGGTGCCGGCGGGGCGGGGCCTTGGCGGAGCCGGCGGTGTCCTCTGCTTCGTTGTTGGCACCGCGGGTCTCGGTGTCAAAAGCGGCGGATCTCGGGTAGGGGGTCCCGAACTGTGTGTCTAGGATCGATGGTAACAGGAGACGGGATTTTACCCAGCTTTGGGCTCTCTCGAAGAGATAATACCCTACTGTTGCTCTTGTTTATATTCATATGGGTGTAGTACAGAGTTGATCTACCTCGAGATCATATGTTGTGGTCTAAACCCTAGAGGTATGATGAGTCATATCACAATAATCTATCGACTAGCCTAGCCTCGGCTTATATAACATACCATAGGCCTAGGATAACAGGAGTCCTAGTCGAATACGCCGGTGGGGAGGAGTCCTTGTCTTGATCACCAAGTCTTGAGGAATCTTCCTTGTATATGTCATAGGCTGTCCGAACTGGCCCATGAGTATTCGGGCCTGGGGGTCCTCGGCCCAATCCAATTGATCGGGAGACGACGTGGTGACTACCCCCTAGTCCAGGACACCATCAGTAGCCCCCTGATCCGGTCTTCAAGTTGGGGACGCTCCTCGATTCTTTTGAATTGTTCTTCATCTTCGATCGTCGGTCTTGAAAATGGGTTCAACAAATCTTCTCATCTTCGATCTTGAGGATCACCGAAGTAAATCTGAAAAGTTTACACGTCGGGTATCCAAGGAGCCCTTTTAAGTTTTCGGCCTTTATCAATGCCTTGTTATATTTTATGCCACACCTCGGGTTCGAAGTGTTTCCCATGCGGCGGTGTCTTCTCACGTCCGAGATCCAACGCCGGACTGCATTTGAGGTATCTTTCACAGCCGAGCAAAAACGCCGGACCGCTTCCGAGCTCCAACGCCGGATTGTATCCAAGCTCCAACGCCGGACTATGTCCAAGCTCCAACGCTAGACTGTATCCGAGGTGTCATAGAACACCTCGGTTCAAAAAAGTTGAAGGAGTTTAGCCGAGCTTAATGCCAGAAACACCCTCTATGGAGCCAGACATTCGAATCCAAGCTTTATGCCAGACTGCCTCCCGGGTGATGCACCACCTCGGGCTTGGGCTGATTGTTTACGGATTTTATTTCTGATGCGTGTAAATTTATTCGCTGTCAATATGTATAACTAGTAGCCCTCAAGGTGTGTGTTGGTCTAAAACCCGAGATGCACCTGAAGGAAAACATGAAACCGCTGATCCTAGTAGCCCCTGAGACTCAAGCCGATGCGCGAAATCGGCCTAAGGATCAACTCCTAGCTTGGTAGCACACATAGGAATAGAAACACAGTTTTATATATTAGAGATAATAGTGATCGGCGAACGGGCCCTTGAAAGAGGGTCTTGAGAAGTTGCCGCAACATATTAGCTTGATGCTAGATAGGTCCAGATGGTACTATTGTTGTCCGAAGACGCATTTGCCCATAGTTCGGCCAAGCCAAACACTAAGCACTTTGAATTTTCTGCATTGAACAGGCAACGCAGTAGCCCCCGAGACACTGGTCGGGTGGCAACACTAAATCAGGGGATCGATGTGCCCCTTTAATATTTGTAAATAATAAGCCCGAAGCCCAGTAGCCCCGAGCCTTAATGCGGGCACGGGTGGCCGAATTAAGGATCGGTATCCCATTTGATATAAAAAAATTGTTTGTGTTTGACACAAACTTCTCGGAAAGAGAATAAAGATCTCATAAAGGAGTTGGAGCTAACGAAAGCTGAGCTCACCAAGGTAGGTCTCAAGGGGCTCAATAGATAGGGAATTAATGCCAATAAGGAACTATGAGAGCGTTATGTCAGCTGCTCGGGTGTCTCGAAGAGACTATGCCATCGACTCTTTAAAAGATTGGCTGAGAAAAAAAATGATTTTTGCTCACAATTTATGTGTAATGATTCTATGTACCCAAGTACTTTACATCATTAATACTCGGATCCGCATTGTACAAAACTTTGTTGACCGACCATCGGCTTCAACATCTTCGGCCAGTAGCCGAGGAGTGTTTTCCTACTTTATATCACCGTGATAAGGGCAAAGATTTATGGAAAACAAGGCAATCCGGCCATACGGTTTTATAAACAAAGGTACGCAGAGAGATATGTTATATTATTTTTTAATGTGAGAAACGTCTTCCAAAGAAAATAGTCCCACTATCGGTTCCTTTCTTTGGGTTGTCATGCCGACCATGATCATGAAACCTCACCTCCGATCAATGAGGGAGAAAAATATTGAGGATTTAGTTCGGGGAAAGTTCCCGAACTCTATGGTATTTATAAACCAAAATTTTCACTTCCGTCGTTGCCGACCAATGTGATCCTTTAAGATTGCTAGCTTTCGGCTTCACCCAATCTGAGGTACTTACTCGGGCGACCCGGTAGTAACAATCACAGAGGTGCTCCCTTTACCACCTAGCCGAACAATCGGGAATGTAGGGGTAAGCACAGGAACCAGGCAACCTAGCTTGGCCAAAATCTTAAGTCAAATTGATGCATATTTATGGCTTTATAACGATAATTAGAGAAGGCAGCGCTTGTATACTGAATACAAATACTGGTGATACATGTTTATTTTATGTATAATGATTGTCGTACCGAAGTACTTATATCATTTCTGTGTTCACCCGAACTTTAAACGCATGTTAACCGAGCGTCGGCTTCTCCCTCTTCGGTCAAGGGCCGAAAAGTGTTATGTACTTCACCTGTCGAGAATATCGATGGTGTTTCCGATAACCAGGCAACCAGGCCATAAGGCTATAATAGACAAAGCGCGCTCAGGGAACTTATGCTATATTACTGACGAAGTGTAAGAAGCATCTTCGAAGAATATAGTACCTCCACCATTACCTTTCTTTGGTTCTCATTATTACCATGAGACTTGTGCAATTGATTTTTTGTACTCATGAGTTCCGTTGTGTGCTGACCATGATTGAAAACAATAAGAGCGCTAGCTTTCGGCTTCACCCAGTCCGAGGTCAGAGATCAGTTGACCCGGTCGTGACAATCGCAGAGGTGCTCTCTTTACTCCCTAGCCGAACAATCAGGAAAGTAGGGCTAAGCACAGGAGCCTGGCAACCCAGCTTGCGGAACACTTAGGTCAATATGGTGCATATTGTGGCGTAATACACGAACAAGGAACGAAGCCGTACAAGTATAATCATATGCTAAAGGAAATGCTTCATAAAGGAAGCCCCCAAGTGAACGGGATATTCGAATTTGTGTGTCACAAACAAAGTTTTGACAAGGAAGTATAATGCTTGGTCGAACCGAAGAAAAAATAAAACCGAAAGCTTTTGAGCTTGAAAGCGACTTAGCTTGTTAATGTGTTCGGCATTAATGACGCGGTCCAAGCTTGATGCGGGACAAAGTTCCATCCCCCAAGCCGGCCCCAAGGTGGCGGAGCAAAGAGCTCGGTAATCCGAAGTGGTGGCATAGCACGGCCAATGCAGGCTGGCAGAGTGACGCCGAAGCCCCTGGTGTGGGTTAATGAAGTGTTGACGAAGCCTCCCGTCCAGCCGAGGAGACGGCACTGCCCCACCCGAATCATTTATCTGTTCACAAAAATAGTGCAAACCAGAGATAATAATAATAATAATGAATAAAATTGTTGCATAATAAATAATTAATGCAAAGTGAGTAATAAAAGAAGTATGGCCTGTGCGCCGAACACTCGGTGAGGTAGAGCTCTTTCAGCGATGCCGAAGTCCCCGAGGCAACCGAACACGTCGGTATGGCAACACGACAAACAAGGTGATCATGCAAGCCGATTTATGCCAATTTGAGACAGCGGCGTTGGCTTGCAGAAGCAACCGCGTAACGCAGTCGAAGTCGACCACCTACACGCATAAAATAGTGCGGTCCAAAAAGAATAATATAAATATATATAAAATCCTTGCATAATTGCTTTTCGTAAAAAATAATTTATTTAAAGTCAGTGTCGATGCAGGGTGTCGGGTGATGCGGTAAAGGCGTCGTAAAGCCCGAATTCACAGGTCGGTCTGAGTTCCGGATGCGGCGTCCGCGAACTATGTACGGAAACTGACCGAACCACCACGCGGCCGTCATTAATGCGGCTACCATTTGATAGACCTATGTATAGATGATGGAACAAAACAGAGTAATAATTTTTTAGGAAAAATAAACCCAAACAAGCAAAAATTGCTAGGATTAATAGCACCTGGTTTATTTGTTGTAGCAGTCCGAAGAAAGGTTACTCCCAAAATTGGGACTCGATTCGCACACTCATTGCCTGATGGGTGATGAAGCAACGACATGTCGACGCCGGCAAAGATTGTCTCGCCGAGGCAAAGCCCCCGGTCCAGCTAACATAACGAAGCCGGTCGGCTGGTGACGTCGAAGTCTTTGGAGTAGGTTGATGAAGAGGACGGCGCGGGGTTGCCAACATAGGGCAGCACGCCAAGGCAACGACAAAATTGTGTTGACGGAGGTGGGACGACAACGTTGGCACGCCGAGGTGACAGCGCGGCCCGGTCTGAACCAATCGCCTGCACACACAAGATAGTGCAAGCCAGAAATAATAACAATAATATGCTTTAAAAGTTCTTCTACTTAATTAATTTAAGTGAAGGAAATAATTAAATAAATATGGCCTGAATGCCGAGGTGACGGAGCAGGTCGGTAAGGTGATGTTGCAGCCGTCATGCCAGCCGATGTATCGAAGCTGGTCGGCCGGTGACGCCGGAGTCACCGGAGCATGTTGATGAAGAGATAGCGGAGGCCCTGGTCCATCAGAGGTGTCGAAGCCTCCATGTCAGCCGATGAGTGGAAGTAGGTCGACGTGATGGACACCGGCTTGAAGAAGCAACCATGCGGCCATGCCGATGCATGTCTTGGCTCATGACGTAGTCAATGCCGGCTTGATGAAATGATCGTGCGGCGATGCCGGTGTGCCCGCTCCGTGTAATCCGTGGGGCGGTGATGTTGGTGATGATTTATACTTCATGTTGCCGAACTCTTGTTCGGCACGCAGAGATGATGATCCGAAGAAGTTGATCTCGTCTCAACAAAGCGGCGACGTGTCTAGCACAGGTCGGCAGATGCACAACAATATTGCCGGACTGGTTTGACACCAGCTTGATGGTGAAGAGTACCTCAGAGAAGGCTTAAAATTTTATGGGCACATGTTTAAGAACAACGCGCAATACCCTAGAAGGAAATTCCTTTGAAAAGGTTGTCCAATACCCCGTTCATGAAGAAAGATGAATTCGGGTCGGATTCTTATTCGCGCACAAAACATATAGTGATGCACTAATCGGAAGGTTTCCAGAGTTTGGACGGTCGGATCGAGCTGAAAGTTTGAGGCGTGGAAGATATGAGAATTCCGCAGCCGATCAACGGTTGGATCTTCCAAAGGATGTCCGAGCTAGTCTCTAGAGACTGCGCCCTAAATTCGTCCAGATTCCTATCCAGACTCGATAGGCCTCCAGTATATCATAGATCGCCGAAGATTCCTCCATCGGAACACGATGAAATTGTACAGGGTTGCTATATACCCAATTCTACACTATTACACCAAATAAATCGTCTAACCGACGCTCGAGGAGGCGGTGACGGCGAATACGATTTCTCTTGTCCAGAAAAACAGCACGGTCGCACGAGGGCAATGTTCACGTTGAGCCCCGGGCTCCATGGATGATTCCTCCTTGATCTTGATAGAGATCGGAGTTGATGACGATGAGGGCATATATCCGATCTTGACGGTCCGAAGAGGAGCCTGGCCATCGGACCAGCCAAGGTGACCAGGCAAGCCAGTGACAAATATGCCGGCGTCATAGTTAATCTGGAGATGAGCCATCGATCCTTTGCCGATCACACAGCAGGGCTCTCAAGAAAGCACCAATGTCGGTGTCAAAACCAGCGGATCTTGGGTAGGGGGTCCCGAACTGTGTGTGTAGGATCGATGGTAACAGGAGACGGGATTTTACCCAGCTTCGGGCTCTCTCGAAGAGATAATACCCTACTGCTGCTCTTGTTTATATTCATATGGGTGTAGTACAGAGTTGATCTACCTCGAGATCATATGTTGTGGTCTAAACCCTAGAGGTATGATGAGTCATATCACAATAATCTATCGACTAGCCTGGCCTCGACTTATATAACATACCATAGGCCTAGGATAACAAGAGTCCTAGTCGAATACGCCGGTGGGGAGGAGTCCTTGTCTTGATCACCAAGTCTTGAGGAATCTTCATTGTATATGTCATCGGCTGTCCGAACTGGCCCATGAGTATTCGGGCCTGGGAGTCCTCGGCCCAATCCAACTGATCGGGAGACGACGTGGTGAGTACCCCCTAGTCCAGGACACCGTCAGCGGGGCCTCGGTGGACCAGGGCCTCGTCAATGCCAGTGGAGCTGGGACTCGTCGGAGCCAGCATTGTCCTCTGCCTTGTCCTCAGTCTTGCCAAACAACGCCTCGCCCGCTTCATCGCCCTCTTTGTAGGCGGCCACAACCTCCGCCACCCGCAGGTGGTACCGCCAGCGCTCGAGGCGTCCCTCACAGGCGGAGCGGTACGAGTCGAGCAGCGCCTCCTACTCCGCCCGCTCCGCGGCGATCAGCTCCTCCGCCTGCAGGTGCTCCTGGAGGAGATGGTGGTTGAAGGCGGTGTTGGCCTATGCCTCCAGGAACTGCTCCTCACGCTTCTACCTCACCGTGTCCATGTATTGGGCAGGGGCCTCGCCAATGGTCATGGTGCAATGCATCCACGAGGATGGCGCGGAGGAGGGGGTTGGCACCGGATTGTCGACTACCATGTTCTCCATTGGGACGTCATTGTCCTCCGGCTGCTTGCCGGCTAGGCAGTCGGCAGCAATGGCTGCCATCTCCTCATGGTCCATCGTCCGCCCGTCCCGAAGAGCGCCGGAGCGCAAGGAAGCCATGGTGGGCAGTAGTGGTGTGGACATGAGAAAGGGAACGGAGGCGGATGACTACGGCTATGGCCGGTGCAGCAGTTTATATAGCAATGGTGGGTGGCGGAGGGACGGACGTGTGGCGCCGGAGTAGCCGCCTTGGCAACCGCGTATCATTAATGTGGGCGGCAGACGGACGAACGGACGACACTTGTGTCATTTGAAGGCGGAGCAATCGCCTGCACCGGGAAGCGGGGCGGGCGGCATGACCGTTTCGGGCGGAAAGCGCGCGCGGGCGAGGTAGGTGGTCTGGGTGGGCCAGGGCAGTCAGACTCATGCTTGGCAACTGGTCGCTCTAGCAGCCGGACATGCTGGGTCGCCAGTGAGCTCGACGAGCTAAGCGCTGACAATTAGACGATGGATGTAGCTTCCGACCAGGAGCCGGCGCCACTATCCAGGCCGGTTCATGCCGTGTTCACCATAGAGCAGGCGCGGCCTGATGAAGCTATGTACCTAGGGTAGGGTCATGGATATGTCCAACATACCCTCCCCAAGGACATCTCTACAAATAATCAGAAGCAGTCGAAGAGAAACCATCATCCACTCGACCATGAAGATGTACTCACTCCACCACTTTGAAGACACTCGACCACCAGAAGATGAGAAACACTCCACTCTGCAACGGTCAGGACTTAAACCATAGCTTTATGGGCATTAACTACACTTCACTGAAGACGTTACCAGTAATGCTCCTCCTTTAGGAACATCGAACCCTGTGTAACAGAGGGGAGCAGGGGTCATGGCGCACTCTATATAAGCCACCCCCCTCCTCTGGGACAAGGGTTCGCACTTTCTATAATTCACACACATATATTCAGTCGACCGCCTCCGGGCTCCGAGACGTAGGGATGTTACTTCCTCTGAGAAGGGCCTGAACTCGTAAAACTCGTGTGTACAACTCCTCCATAGCTAGGATCTTGCCTCTACATTCCTACCCCCTATTCTACTGTCAGTCTTAGAACCACGACAGTTGGCGCCCACCTTGGGGCAGGTGTCTTAGCGACTTGTTGGAGAAGTTGCAATTTTTCCGATCCCCTTCATCATGGCTTTAGGCAGAGGTTTGGCTGAGGGCCGTGAGATCCATCTCGGCGCGCTCGTGTTTGTCGCCGACGACTCCGCTTGGCTTCAGGAGGCTCCACTCGACGTCGACGCGCTCCCCGCTCGCGGGGCGATGCACTTTCGTGCGTGCGTCCGCGGCGTCCTCCTGCGGTAACCGTCGACCCAGTATTAGTCGACTCCGTGAGCTTTCCCCCTTCCTGTGGCTCACCGTAGCAAACGCTCCGGTTGGTCGAGGCTTCAGCGGTGGGTGAGGCATGTGGTGGCCCGCTAGTCCGCCACCTCTCAAGTCACGGCGATCGAGCCCGACGAAACTCTCTACGGCCTGTTCGATTTGTCGACTGGCTCCGTAGAGACCGCATCCGAGTGCGACAACAGTGACCCAGTGGCTGAAGTTCTGATGGTCAATGGACCACGCAGCCCTCCTGGCTTCAACCGTGAAGACGGAGGCGACAGGAACGCCGATCCATCGCGCGTTCACGAGGAGTACCGCCTCGAACCCCTCTCCTCGCAGCAGAGGGAGGAACTTCGCCGCCGGAACATGGATGCATTGCATACTCCTATAGTTGGAGAAACCCCTGAGGCCCAGGCCTAGGAGTAGGCGCACTTGGCCAACCTGGCTGAGCGCACTTGACTGGAGAACCTCGAGCGCGCACTCGACGATCGCGCTTGGCAGCGCGCTCCTGAATCCAGTCGACGCCAGCTTTTTCCTCCTCCGACTCAGGTATACCGA
The DNA here is from genome assembly GCF_018294505.1 of Triticum aestivum. Classification (NCBI taxonomy): domain Eukaryota; kingdom Viridiplantae; phylum Streptophyta; class Magnoliopsida; order Poales; family Poaceae; genus Triticum; species Triticum aestivum. The sequence continues at coordinate 68,310,802 of NC_057806.1, read as the reverse complement.
ACCCCTATCCAGAATCTGGCTGCTGCTGCCCGGATAGCGGAGTCGATCCAACCCTCCCAGTCAGAAGCTGGTCGAGGTCTGGTGCAGATCCAAGCCTTGCTCCGGGCGGCGGGAGAACAGAATATGGTTGTATCTCAGTCACAGGATAGGATCCACAGCAGATCCGTGATGGCAGACACAGTTCAGTCGGCCCATAGCCCAAGATCGCCTCTGAGGCATGAGGGACATGGGGATCGACGAGATCAGTACAGAAATCGAGAGCAGTATGATCGCCGAGTCGATCGTGATGATCGCCGTCGAGTGCCCACGCCTCCCCCAAGGAGCGGGTCGTACGTGCCTCGGCAGCATGAAGATAGACGCCCTCACAGTGTTGGCGAGGTATTCCAATCGACCCCAGAGAGCCAGGCTTTGATGCGAGATCTATTCTCGTGCAGGGCTTGGTCGACAGAAACAGAGCTCACCGAGAGGGCCATGATGGAGGTCCACAAACCAGCAACAGGGTGCATGTCTCTGGTCCAGAGTGCTTCAGCAGAGCTATCAGAGCTGCGGTGATTCCCCCCAACTTCAGGTTGGCATCTGGAGTTAGTAAGTTCACCGGAGAGTCCAAGCCTGACACTTGGCTTGAAGAATACCGAGTGGCTGTCCAGATTGCTGGCGTCAATGATGAAGTGGCCATGAAACACCTTCCTCTGATGTTGGAGGGCTCAGCTAGAGCATGGCTGAATCAGTTAGCGCATGGCAGCATCTATACTTGGGAAGATCTCGCTCGAGTGTTTGTTAGAACATTCGAGGGCACTTGCAAACGGCCGGCAGGTTTGACAGACTTATAGTGTTGTGTTCAGAAGCCGAATGAAACTTTGAGGGATTATATCCAGAGATGGATCACCCTACACCATACAATAGAAGATGTGTCAGATCATCAGGCAATTTGTGCCTTTAAGGAAGGCGTCAGGTATCGAGAGTTGAATATGAAGTTCGGCCGGACAGGAAATATGACTTTGGCTCGGATGATGGAAATTGCCACCAAGTATGCCAATGGTGAAGAAGAAGAGCGACTCCGGAGTGGCAAGAACAAAGTAGTCGCCCAAGAAGCCGGAGGAGGAAACTCCAGTCAGAAACAGAAGCGCAAGGCCGAGCCAGCTGCTCCAGGTGAAGCCTTGGCTGGGTGCAAGGAAAGTTCAAGGGGAAGCCCAAAGGGCCATGGAACCCCAAGAAAGTAAAAGATTAAGATGGGAATGACGTGTTGGATCTGTCGTGCCATATCCACACCAAAAAAGATGAAGAAGGTAATTTCATTTACCCGAAGCACACCACTCGGCAGTGTCAGCTCCTAATCCAGTAGTTCCGAGAGAAACAACCCAAGGAAAAGGATAAAGAAGTAGACAAGGCTGAGGATGAGGAAGAGGATGATGATGGTTATCCCCACGTGAATTCCACTCTGATGATTTTTGCTGACGTTGAGAGCAAAAGTCAATTGAAAGTCATCAACAGGGAAGTGAACATGGTCGGTCCGGTGACACCCAGTTACTTGAAGTGGTTGCAGACTGCCATTACATTCGACCAGTCTGACCATCCAGCACACATAGCCACCCCTGGGAGGCAAGCACTGGTGGTCGACCCGGTGGTTGAAGGCACTCGACTGACAAAGGTCTTGATGGACGGTGGCAGTGGCCTAAACATACTATATGCAGAGACGTTGAAGGGAATGGGCATTCCGATGTCCAGACTCAGCGAAAGCCATATGAGTGTCCATGGGGTCATTCCAGGCAAGAAGCCTGCATCCCTCCGTCAGATTGCACTCGACGTGGTTTTCGGTGATTCCAAAAATTACCGCAAAGAAAAGTTGAAATTTGAGGTCGTGGATTTCCAGAGTGCTTATCATGCAATTCTGGGCAGGCCAGCTTATGCACGGTTTATGGCTCGACCATGTTATGTGTACCACAAACTGAAGATGCCTGGTCCCAGAGGGGTGATCACTATCTCTGGTAATTGGAAGAAGGCAGAAGAGTGCTTCCAGAAGGGCTCAAAGATCGCTGATGCCCAGATGGCCGTGGTAGAGTTGCAAGAATACCAGAAAAATGCAGATCCGAGTGACTTGCTGCGAGCCAAGAAGCCAGCCACAGATTCAACATTCCTGTCGTCTAGTGAAACGAAGTCGATTCACATTCACCCGATGGATCCCAATGCAGCTCCGACTCACATTTCAACCACACTCGACTCCAAATAGGAAGAAGCGCTCATCCAGTTCCTCCGTGAGAACTGGGACATCTTTGCATGGAAGCCTTCTGACATGCCGGGTGTTCCCAGGGGACTGGCTGAGCATCGTTTGCGAGTCGACCCAAAGGTGAAACCAGTTAAAGAGCATCTTCGATGGTCCGCCGTCCAGAAAAGAAAGGCAATCGGTGAAGAGGTGGCTCGGCTTTTGGTAGCTGAGTTTATCCGAGAGATTTATCACTCCGAGCGGTTAGCCAATGTTGTCATGGTCCCAAAGAAAGATGACACACTTCGCATGTGTATTGATTTCAAGCATATCAATCGGGCCTGCCCGAAAGATCACTTCCCTCTCCCTCGCATTAATCAGATAGTCGACTCGACTGTAAGGTGCGAGCGTTTGTCCTTTTTGGACGCCTATTCCGGGTACCACCAGATCCTTCTGTACGGACCTGACGAGATAAAGACAGCTTTCATCACCCTGTTTGGGTGCTTCTGCTATGTCACAATGCCATTCAGTTTGAAGAACGCCGGAGCCACATTCAAGCGGATGATTCAGAAGTGCATGCTCACTCAGATCAGTCGGAATGTGGAAGCATACATGGATGACATTGTGGTCAAGTCACATAAAGGTTCTGACCTACTGACTGACCTTGTTGAAACCTTTGCCAACCTCAGAAGGTATGATATCAAGCTCAATCCATCAAAGTGTATGTTTGGAGTTCCAGGCAGAAAGTTACTCGGTTTTCTTGTTTCCGAACGAGGAATCGATGCTAACCCAAAGAAAGTAGGTGCTATACTCCGAATGAAATGCCTTGTGCGTGTACATGATGTCCAGAAGCTTACTGGTTGCTTGGCCGCCCTAAGTCGATTGATTTCTCGCCTCGGTGAAAAGGCGCTGCCTCTTTACCGAATGATGAAGAAATCAGACAAGCTCGAGTGGACCCCAGAAGCTGATGCAGCATTTGCAGAGCTAAAAGCCCTGCTTTCCACCTAGCCGGTGCTTGCTGCTCCAATCAGCAAAGAGCCTCTACTGCTTTATATAGCAGCCACTGGACAAGTCGTCAGTACAATACTTACGGTCGAGCGGGAAGAAGAAGGAAAAGCTTATAAGGTTCAACGCCCAATTTATTATATCCTCATTATCAGAAGCTTGTCTATGGGATTTACATGACCACGAAGAAGGTTGCACACTATTTCTTGGATCACTCTGTTAGAGTCGTCAGCGACGCTCCATTGTCGGAGATTCTGCACAACAGAGATGCAACTGGTCGAGTGGCCAAATGGGCAATTGAACTCCTTCCCTTGGATATCAAGTTTGAGGCAAAGAAAGCTATCAAGTCCCAAGCAATAGCAGATTTCCTCGCCGAGTGGATCGAACAGCAACTGCCGACTCAAGTTCACTCTGAGCACTGGACCATGTTCTTTGACGGATCCAAGATGCTGAACGGTTCTGGTGCTGGAGTAGTTCTGGTATCCCCACGAGGAGACAGGCTCAGATATGTCCTCCAGATTCACTTTGATTCCTCCAACAATGAAGCAGAATATGAAGCAATCCTGTATGGGTTGCACATGGCCATCTCACTCGGTGTCCGTCGCCTCATGGTCTATGGCGACTCAGATTTAGTAGTTAATCAAGTGATGAGGGAGTGGGACGTCAGAAGCCCAGCCATGACTGGTTACTGCAACGCGGTGAGAAAGCTTGAGAAGAAGTTTGAGGGGCTAGAACTCCACCACATACCCCGACTGAAAAATCAAGCAGCCGACGATTTGGCAAAGATAGGTTCCAAGAGAGAAGCCCTTCCCAGCAATGTGTTTTTGGAGCATATTCACTCGCCAACAGTTCAGGAAGATCCTTTTACTGAAGAGCCCCCCGCAACCTAAGAGCGCCACAGATCCGACTGAAGTCGAGGTCCCAGCCATGGTCGACCTGATCATGGAGGTTCTGGCCATTACTCCCGACTGGACGGTGCCCTACATTGCGTACATCCTCAGGAAAGAACTCCCACAGGATGAAGAAGAGGCTCGACAGATCGTTCATCAATCCAAGGCCTTTACTGTGATAAGAGGGTAGCTGTTCAGAGAAAGCGTGACTGGAGTCGGTCAAAAATGCATAACACTAGAGGAAGGTCGAATGAAATGGCGAAAGCATAACGAGCTGGATTCTATTGGCCACGCGCAAATGAAATGGCGAAAGATATAGTCGACAGATGTGAAGGCTGCCAGTTTTACTCTGACATGTCTCACAAGCCAGCGTCAGCCCTGAATACCACCCCCCTCATCTGGCCCTTTGTTGCTTGGGGAATGGATATGGTTGGACCACTGAGAACTGGTAGGAGCGGCTTCACTCATGTGCTCGTTGCAGTCAACAAGTTTACCAAATGGATCGAAGCTAAACCTATCAAGAACCTTGATGCTAGCACCGCTGTTAGTTTTATCAGAGAATTGACATTCAGATATGGAGTCCCACACAGCATCATCACGGACAACAGATATAACCTCGATTCCCATGAGTTCAGAGCTTTCTCCGCCTCTCAGGGCACTCGATTCGACTATGCTTCTGTCGCTCACCCGCAGTCGAACGGACAAGCAGAAAGAGCCAATGGCCTAATTCTCAAAGGACTGAAACCCCGACTGATGCGTGATCTCAAACACGCAGCAGGCGCTTGGGTTGATGAACGTCCGTCAGTTCTGTGGGGTTTGAGGACAACTCCTAGTCGATCGATCGGATGAACTCCTTTCTTCTTAGTCTATGGAGTCGAAGCTGTTCTGCCAAGTGATCTGCTCCACAATGCACCTCGAGTTGAGCTCTTCTCCGAAGAGGAAGCAGAGCAGGCCCGGCAAGATTCAGTCGATCTCTTAGAGGAGGAAAGGGAGATGGCCTTGATTCGCTCGACCATTTATCAGCAAGACCCGCGTCGATTCCACGCCAGAAATGTGAGGGGTCGAGCCTTCCAAGAAGGAGACCTGGTTCTTCGAGTGGATTAACAGAAACCACATAAGCTTGCCCCGACTTAGGAGGGCCCCTTCATCATCACCAAAGTTCTCCACAATGGAGCATACCATATTTACAGTATTGAGCATCAGAAAGACGAGCCACGAGCTTGGAACGCGGAGCTGCTCCGCACCTTTTATACTTAAGCACACATTCGAATAAAATGTAATAAGAAACACCTTTGTAATTTGTTTATCAAAGACAAGAGCTTATGGTCCTATCATTCGATTGTTGTGTTCTTATTTACTTCTGAAATCCCCCATTGGGTGGGCTTAGTCGCGAATCCGTTTCGCCTAAGTCCGAAAGAAAATCCTACCGAGTGGAGAGCAATCCTCCCACTCGGGGGCTTAGCTGCAGTCCAGTACTCGCCTAAGTTCTCTCACTAGGAGACTTAGTTGCAGTCCAGTACTCGCCTAAGTTCGAAAAATTCCTACCGAGTTGAGAGCAGTCCTCCCACTCGGGGGCTTAGTTGCAGTCCAGTACTCGCCTAAGTTTTCTCACTAGGAGACTTAGCTGCAGTCCAGTACTCGCCTAAGTTCGAAAAAATCCTACCGAGTGGAGAGCAATCCTCCCACTTGGGGGCTTAGCTGCAGTCCAGTACTCTCCTAAGTTCTCTCACTAGGAGACTTAGCTACAGTCCAGTACTCGCCTAAGTTTGAAAAAATCCTACAGAGTGGAGAGCAATCCTCCCACTCGGGGGCTTAGCTGCAGTCCAATACTCGCCTAAGTTCTCTCACTAGGAGACTTAGCTGCGGTCCAGTACTCGCCTAAGTTTGAAAAAAATCCTACCGAGTGGAGAGCACCTCCCACTCGGGGGCTTAGCTGCAGTCCAGTACTCGCCTAAGTTCTCTCACTAGGAGACTTAGCTGTAGTCCAGTACTCACCTAAGTTCGAAAAAGTCCTACCGAGTGGAGAGCAATCCTCCCACTCGGAGGCTTAGCTGCAGTCCGGTACTCGCCTAAGTTCTCTCATTAGGAGACTTAGCTGCAGTCCAGTACTCGCCTAAGGTTGAAAAAAATCCTACCGAGTGGAGAGCAATCCTCCCACTCGGGGGCTTAGCTGCAGTCCAGTACTCGCCTAAGTTCTCTCACTAGGAGACTTAGATGCAGTCCAGTACTTGCCTAAGTTCGAAAAAATCCTACCGAGTGGAGAGCAATCCTCCCACTCGGGGGCTTAGCTACAGTCCAGTACTCGCCTAAGTTCTCTCACTAGGAGACTTAGCCGCGGTCCAGTACTCGCCTAAGTTTGAAAAAAATCCTACCGAGTGGAGAGAAATCCTCCCACTCGGGGGCTTAGCTGCAGTCCAGTACTCGCCTAAGTTCTCTCACTAGGAGACTTAGCTGCAGTCCAATACTCACCTAAGTTCGAAAAAGTCCTACCGGGTGGAGAGCAATCCTCCCACTCGGGGCTTAGCTGCAGTCCGGTACTCGCCTAAGTTCTCTCATTAGGAGACTTAGCTGCAGTCCAGTACTCGCCTAAGGTTGAAAAAAATCCTACCGAGTGGAGAGCAATCCTCCCACTCGGGGGCTTAGCTGCAGTCCAGTACTCGCCTAAGTTCTCTCACTAGGAGACTTAGATGTAGTCCAGTACTCGCCTAAGTTCGAAAAAGTCCTACTGAGTGGAGAGCAATCCTCCCACTCGGGGGCTTAGCTACAGTCCGGTACTCGCCTAAGTTCTCTCATTAGGAGACTTAGCTGCAGTCCAGTACTCGCCTAAGTTTGAAAAATCCTACCGAGTGGAGAGAAATCCTCCCACTCGAGGGCTTAGATGCAGTCCAGTACTCGCCTAAGTACCTCTATCCGCAAGGACGACGAGGTGCATGTCGACTACAACCTTCTCCTTCGGAGCTATGGCACAAGTACAACGTCAGCTCCATCCCTATCCGCAAGGACGACGAGGTGCAGGTCGACTGCAACCTTCTCCTTCGGGGCTACGGCACAAGTACAACGTCTGCTCCATCCCTATCCGTAAGGACGACGAGGTGCAGGTCGACTGCAACCTTCTCCTTCGGAGCTACGGCAAAAGTACAACGTTGGCTCCATCCCTATCCGCAAGGACGACGAAGCGCAGGTCGACTGAAGCCGCCGCCTCAGAGCTGTGTCTCCAGCGCAAAGACTATTCCAAGCAGTGAGCAAAGTCCATTCGAAGGCAAATGCAATTACAGTCCGAAATAAACCAAATTCAGATAAATCCTAAAAAGTCCAAGCAGCAAATCAAAAGTACTCAGGCATCAAGCCCGAAGGAGTTCAACGGTTACATCAATCACTTGGCATTCCGAGGCAAATTTAAAGCAGATTCAAGTTTCATAAGTTTGTTCACTCGGCCAGAGGAGGGCTGGCAGGCTCCACGAATGAGTCCAGGTCGATCCCATCAGCTATCCGAGTGGCGGCAGGAATGAAGGTCTCCATGAAGGACTAGAAGTCATGCTTTTTGGTGTTAGCGACTTTGATCGCAGCCAGCTTGTCTGCACGAACTTCCTTGCAATGGACTCGCACCAAGGACAGCGCCACGTCAGCACCACACCGGGCAGAGGATTTCTTCCATTCTTGCAATCGGTCAGGGATTTCGTTCAGTCAAGTCATCAGGGATTCCAGGTCATTCTGAAGCGTCGCCTCCGGCCAAAGCAATGAATCGATTCGGGAGACCACCTCCTTCAGGCGCGCGAGGTAGCTTATGGCGCTGGCGATACGGGACTCCAATCGGAGCACGTTCATTGCAGTTTCGTCGCAGACTGGAGAAGTGATAGGGTCCAGACCCGTCTCGACCGTTCTAGTTTCTTTGTCGAAGTCTTGATAGAATTCTGCAGCAAAAATTAGTCAATCGACCGAGCAAGATCTGATCGCAAGCATCAACACAGTCGGATTAAAAGAAATACCTTCCAGCGTGAGATAAAGCTTCTTGGCAAGAGTCCTCAGATAAGCTTCCATGTCATTCCTCTTGCGGATCGCAGACTCCAACTTTTCATTCAGGGCGACTTTGTCCTTCTTCACACTGGTCACTTCGCGGTTAGCTTCATTAAGACAAGATTTCAGTTTGGTCACCTCTCCTTCTAGCGTTCCGATTGAAGCAAGCTTCTGGTCTGCGAGAGAAGTTTTATCTTGGGCTGCTTTTTGCGTGGCGGTGAGGTCCGAGTCCTTCTTCTCCAGAGCCAACTTCATTTTCTCTGCAAAAGAAACAATCGAATCAAAGAAGAGATCAAAGAAATATATTGAAAGTCAGTCGACAGTCATTTACCTTCCATACCAGCGGCTTCGTCCTGAGCTTTCTTCAGATTTTGCTGGGCTAATTCCAAGTCGAGGTCGAGTTGCCTCTGCTTCTCCTCAAGTTCAGCAAACTTAGAGATAAGAGTACAAGACATCTGTAGAAGGCAAAAGAAGGACCAGTCGATAAGATCAAAGGTTGTTTACTTCTGAGTGAATAAAACCTAAATAAGTTCGCTTAGACCCCAGCCGGCTGCATACAGTCGACTGCGGTCTCAGGGGCTACCCCCAGCGAGTGCACTTGGCGTGCCCCCGCTGACCAAAAAAAGGCTATTCAGACCCCAGTCGACTGCCAGCAGTCGACTGCGGTCTCGGGGACTACACCTAGTGGGTGCACTTGGCGTGCCCCCACCGGTTCAGATCCCACTCGCCCAGACCGAGTGGAAGAACGAAACTACTCAACCAGTCCGCCTGAGTCGAGTGTAAGGAGTAAAAAAGAAAGGAAAGAAGAACTCAGACCCCAGTCGACTGCCAGCAGTCGACCGCGGTCTCGGGGACTACACCTAGTGGGTGCACTTAGCGTGCCCCCACCGGTTCTGATCCCACTTGCCCAGACCAAGTAGAAGAGCGAAACTACCAAAATCAACAAAACACCCAGTGGGTGCTCTCATTTGATGCAAACAATAGGAGATTGTGTAGAGGAAGATTTTTCGAGTAACAGTTCCTCATAGAGCAAAAACAGTCGGAAAATCTACTCACCTGGACATTGGCCCGAAGAGCAGCGCTGGCGTCGTAGGCAGCCTGGCTGTTCTCATGCACTATCTTCACCCGCTCCATCATCATGTCATCTTGTCGGATGGCTTTCGCAGCCGCTTCCGACTGGTTGTCCGGGATGGGGTAGCTGGTGAAAAGTGAGCAGACGACCCAGGTGCGGCGGCTTGGAGCTCCATGGAGTGGAGTTGGACAGCTGAAGGAATCACAGGTGCAGTCGACGGTGCGGGATGCCCACTCGACAAGGGTGCAACGAAGGTCATAGAGGCCCTGCCCGCGTCTTCAGGTTGATGGACGGGAGGTGTTGTAGTTGGTTCTTGCCGAGTCATCCTGCCAGCTGCTACCTTCTTGCTCTTCCTGGGCTTAAGAGCCACATCTTCATCGTCGTCTGGAAGATCAATGATGTTGGGTGGAGCTGCAAGGCAGATCATTCGACCCCAAGTGAACCACTAGAACGCAATCGACCAAAGAATCAAGAACAAAATCGCAAGAGTTGATACCTGGGTTGGAGGTTACCGCATGTTCCATTTCCTCGTCCCGGTACTGGAAAGAAGAGGTTCCTGATGTAGCAGCACTGCAAAGACCCGCTGTCGGTGTCAAAACCGGCGGATCTCGGGTAGGGGGTCCCGAACTATGCGTCTAGGCAGATGGTAATAGGAGGCAGGGGACACGATGTTTTACCCAGGTTCGGGCCCTCTTGATGGAGGTAAAACCCTACGTCCTACTTGATTAATATTGATGATATGGGTAGTACAAGAGTAGATCTACCACGAGATCAGAGAGGCTAAACCCTAGAAGCTAGCCTATGGTATGATTGTTGTTCGTCCTATGGACTAAAACCCTCCGGTTTATATAGACACCGGAGAGGGCTAGGGTTACATGGAGTCGGTTACAATGGTAGGAGATCTACATATCCGTATCGCCAAGTTTGCCTTCCACGCCAAGGAAAGTCCCTTCCGGACACGGGATAAAGTCTTCGATCTTGTATCTTCATAGTCCAGGTGTCCGGCCGAAGGTATAGTCCGGCTATCCGGACACCCCCTAATCCAGGACTCCCTCAGTAGCCCCCGAACCAGGCTTCAATGACGACGAGTCCGGCGCGCATATTGTCTTCGGCATTTCAAGGCGGGTTCTCCAAATTCCGTGTACCTGTTGAAAATGTCCGGTTTCTTGTAGCGCTCCTTGGCTTCTACGGCCAATAATGGCCGTCTTCCACGTGTCAAACGAATACGAAAAGTCAGGGTGTTTTTTTTATATATTTACACCCCTAGTCGCGTGAATGAGCCGCCTATTTAAGGGGACGAGGATTTAGATCCAAATCACACCTTCTCCCCTCTGCGAGTATTCATCAGAGCGTATCCGATAGAGGTCCATTCTATCATGGACGGCCGCCGCAGCTCCTCCACTTGCCCTTCCAGCCCTCAACCTGGAGATTGAAGAGGTGCTCCATCCCGCACAGCGAGCTAGCGACGCTCCAGACCAAGGCATTTCTCCCCCCGGCCTATATGGTCCCAGTTCGAGCCGGACTTGCCACCTATAATGGCGAAGAGCAAGCGGAGAGCGCCCCCAATCCCTCCAAAGGAGGGCGGGTATGCCTTGTCCCTTACTTAATAAGAGGGCTCGGATTTCCGATTCATCCGTTTCTCCGGGGGCTCCTGGAGTTCTATGGGCTCTAGCTGCACAACCTCACGCCTGCCTCCATATTGCATATCGCGGGCTTCGTAGCCCTTTGCGAGCTGTTTTTGGGCTGTGAGGCTCATTTCGCTCTGTGGAAAAGGATATTCTGCCTTGTGCCCCGTTCTAAGGATGGGTCAATATATAGAGTGGGCGGAGCCGAAGTGTGCCGCATTGCCGGGACCGGATATCTATCGGTAACCCCAAACAAGGCGTCCGAAGACTGGCCTTTGGAATGGTTTTATATAGAGGATGTCCCGCTGCCCAATCCTGTCCGGATCGGCCTCCCTGAGTTCGACAGTGCTCCCCTAAAGAAGCGCCTCAGCTGGCGTCCACGGAGCCCTCAGAGGGAAAGCGACAAGGACGTTCTTTACCTGATGGGCCGGATAAGATTGTTAGCTCATTCCGGACTTACCATGATCGGGGTCATGGCCGCATGCATCATGCGAGGGGTGCAGCCGCTTCAGTATAGAGGCCGCCCCATGTGGGACTTCAACGGGGAGGACGACGCCACCCGCCACGGCCGTAAGGGGCCGAATTCGGCTGCCGCTCTAATAAAGATCTTGTCCACTTTATACAAGGGAGAAGAGGAGGAATTTCTCCGCGTCAACCCTCAGGGTGGATTTTCTATGCACAATCCGCCAAGTTGGGTAAGTGGACACTTTTACTTGCCCATCCGTTTTATATTCCCATTGTTAAATATTCAGTCTAATGACTTCAACGCAGGAACTACGCCAGGCTGTTAAAGAAATAGACAACCCTCCTCCACAACCCGAGGATCCGGGATGGTTCCTCGACCCGGCCTCTCAAGAGGATCCGGACTTGTCAGTGGAGCTGATTGATGGTGTGTTTCATCAATTGAGCAAGGACAACACCTTGGTGGCCATTACGGCCGATTACCCAGGGCTACTTCCAGCCTCACAGGTAACTGAGACCGCAGTCCTAGCACTTTGAAAAGAGATCTATCCTCGCGTGTTTTCGATTGCCGTATGACAACCGTGTTTTGCAGGGGAGGTCCTTGAGACGGGAGGCCGAGCCTGCGGCGACTAGCCAACGAGGGGCGGCAAGGCCCCACGGGCTGAAAAGAAGTGCGGTCCAGACTGAGACGCCGACGCAAAGGTATAGCGCACCATCTTATTCCCAGGTGTTATTCCTTCAAGGCATACTAATGCTCGTGCTCTCTTCAAGACGAAGAGACCTCGCCGGACTATATCTGGAGAGGTTGCCAATCGCGCCTCCACCAGCCAGGCTCCAAAGCCTGGTCCGGACGCGGAGGCGAACACGAGGTGCGCACCGGACGCTCCTCCGACAGAGGATGCGGACAGGCTATCTGCCACCAATTCGGAGGTGGAGAGTGCCATGAACCACAGGCGTCGCCAGACAGTTCTTCGCGACGCTTGTTTCTCCCAAGAGGCATTGGATGCCTTCAATTCGGGAGATGCGTACCTCCGTTCTGCTCAAAATGGTCTAGCCAGAGCCACGGAGCAATATGTAAAAGACATACGGGTAAGAAAATTTTGGTAGTTATATATATACCAGTAGCCCCCGAGACTTGAAAGAGTTAGAATAACTAATTTAAGGATCATTTGTCATGCAGGTTCTTACAAAAAAGAATACCATACTGTCCCAGGAGCTGGAAGAGTGCAAAGCCCAACTTGAGGCCGCACTAGCCGCGGCAGGGGAGCCCAAGGAGACCCCCTCTGGTAATATACGCTTCGAAAGATAAGTATTTTGCGAAGTGCGGCGTGGGTGCAAATCTGACAAATGAAATTGCAGATGGTGCCGGATTAAATCCGGAAGAGCAACAACTCCGACGACAGCTAAAGGCTGGTGAGAGCGTGCTGACAAAGGTGAGGCGGGAGAAGAACAATCTCCAAGATGCCAACACCAAGCTGGGCGTTGAACTGAAGGATGTTCGTGCCCAGCTGTTGGACTCCGTGAAGGAGAATCAGCGGCTTCGACGCGGCATATATAGTAAGTGCTTAAACGAACTTTGAAAAAAGAGTTCGGCGAGGAAGTCGAGTAACAGAGTAATGTCTGTAGGTATGCTAATAGGTCGTCCTGCGGAGGAAATGCCCAGTTCTACGGGTGACCTTCTTCCCGAGCTCACACAACTGCACGAGCGAGTTCGGCAGGTGATGCAAAGCGTCGCCCAAGCCTTGTGGACATCTGTCTCCATGCCCGAAGGCCTTGGAGAGCTTGTAGAGAAGCTGAAGGGAGAGCGGCGGCGCGTCCGATTTTGGAAGATGTCTGCCTGCCGTCAAGGCGCTAGGGAGGCCTAGGCCATGGTGAAGACGCGGTACACGAACGCTGACCCAAACCACATGGCCAAGGTCGGATGTCAGGACCCCGACTCAATGCCACATCGATCTAGCATGTAACACCTCATATCACTTTGCGGCCTCACGCACGGTATTCCCACGGGTGTCGCCTTACCTTTGCCCGGGACCGTTTGCGTCTTTTGGCACACGTATATGATAGTGTCGCTAGCATCCATATGGTAAGGAGCCCGGGCTGACATGGCTAGTCGTAAACCCAAAGTGGCACAAACTTACAGGGACAGGCATCCATGACCCAACATCGAACGTGTCGGTCATCAGCGAGTGAATCCAGGCTGTAGCACTGGGCTAGCAGGACTCCGGTGAACCGGGCTGTAGCGGGCTAACAGGACTCCGGTATTCATCGCGTGACATTTCCCCGAAGGGACAGACACAGGAACGAAGAAGGACACATGCCGGCCAGCCTAAGTGTTCCGGAGCAGTAGCAAGCTACCATGGCTCGGTGGAAACACTAGGAGACATTCCCCGGTAAGAGAGGCTACCAAGGATAAACAACTAGGTTGTCAGATCCCACACATACCAAGCATTTCAATAACATACACACAATATGCTCGATATGTGCAAATACAACATGGCATCACAACATGACTCTACAACTCAAGTATTTTTATTCAATAGGCTCCGAGGAGCGAGATATTACAAACATGGGTCTCATGACCCAACAATCAGAGCATACCAGTCAAAGCACAAGCGGAAGCTTAACATGTCTGAGTACAGACAACTATAAACGAAAAAGGCTGAGAAGCCTGACTATCTACCAGATCCTGCCGAGGGCACAAGATCGTAGCTGAGGTAACAAGCTAAACGTCGAAGACCACGCGGAACTACTAGCGAGACTGAAGTCTCTCTGCAAAAAACATAAAATAGGCAAACGTGAGTACAAATGTACCCAGCAAGACTTACATTAGATCTATCTACATATGCATCATTATCAACAAAGGGGTGGTGGGGTTTAACTGCAGCAAGCCAGCTTTGACTCGGTGGCTATCCTAAACTACGACTGCAAGTAACTCTTTTGAGGTGGCGCACACGAGTCCACATATTCACCATATCAATACACCACTATGGATCCGCTCCCGTCTCCCTACGAGAACGCCATCCATAGCACTCACGCTTATCTTGCATATTTTAGAGTATCCACTTTCACTTGTCTATGAACTATGCAAGGGGTCCAAGTTTCCATATCCGAGGAATCCGGCTATTCGAATAGATGATGTTAACCCTGCAGGGGTGTACTTCTTCACACACGCTTTCGCCACTTATCGCCATGTACACGTCATGTACCTCGGCAACCTTCAAGCGGAAGCCGGGCGAGGGAGTCGACCACGACCTGACTAACCATACAAGTCTCTAGTCCAGGTTTATCGCCTATTCGGGTTCCATCCGCAAGGAGATCCGGCCGGGGTGTCGCTTACGGCCCCAAACGATGTGAGCAGGGTTCCCAAGCCCACCATCCGGGTGCCACTTGGTCCACCGGGCCACTGTGCCTAGTCTATCCCAAGCCCACCTGTACCGGGTGCCACTTGGTAGACTACTAACACTACCTACAAACACCAGAAACTAGTTGCAACTCCTGGACAGAGATCATGTTGATTAATAAGTCGAGAGAGTCAATTAAGGATCCCAATGTGTGGTAGTAGCTGTTCATGGATCACAAACACAGAACTCAGTTCCTGAGGATGGCTGCAATGAGACAACCCACCATGTACTCCTACATGGCCTCTCACCGCTACCTTTACCAAATCGTGTTTACACACTTAGCTCACACACGGTAGGACATGTTAACACGCCTCTGATTCATCCCCGATGAATCAGACCTGACTCAACTCTAAGAAGTAGCAGGCATGACAAACAGGCATGAATGAGTAGGCACATCAGGGCTCAAACAACTCCTACTCATGCTAGTGGGTTTCATCTATTTACTGTGGCAATGACAGGTCATATCAAAGGATAAAGGGGTTCAGCTACCGCAGCAAGTAACAAATATGTCGTTGTTGTCCTAATGCAGTAAAAGAGAGCAGGAGCGAGAGAGTGGGATTTTATCGGAATGAACAAGGGGGTTTTGCTTGCCTGGCACTTCTGAAGATAACATTGAGTCTACATCAGTGTCAACGATCACATCATCGGTACAGCGTCTACCGAGGGGGAACAACACCGGCAAACACAGAAGAAACACGATCAATGCAATGCACAATATGATGCATGCTATGACATGGCAATATGAATGTGTTTTGGGCTAATGCACTTAGCTATGGTTTAAATGAAGTTGGTTTGAATACATGATTCAAATTCAAACTCCATATGTGATTATTCAAATGCCATTTAATTGATTTGTGCTAAACAGCATCTATAAGTTGTTCTAACATGCATGCAAATGGTACAGATGGATTCCTTGAATTTTTTTGATAATTTTTCATATATAAACTAAAATGCAGAAAAGGAATATTGCGTCAGCATGACCTCACCCTGACGTCATCAGGTCAACAGGGTGGGTCCAGGTCAAACCTGACGTGTGGGGGCCACACGTCAGTGACACAGGAACTAATCCCGGTCAAACCCAGCGCTGACTGGGGTTTGACCAGGGGTGGGGCCCACTGTCAGTGTCTGTAGATTGATTAACCGGCTGGGTTAGCTCCTAATGACGGAGCCACGTCAGCTCCCACCGGAGTTTCGCCGGCGACGTCCATGGCCGACGACGGAGATGCAACGTGTGCTCGCTACGGAGCACCATTCGACGCGTGGTTTGCTCCTACGGGTAGCTGAAGATGCGCCGCATCCAACTGGGCGAGCGGCAGCGGCTGCAGTGGCCGGAGCTCGAAGAGAACGAGCTCGCGGCGGCGGCCGGAGCAACGGGTGGGTGCGGGGTTGGCGCTGCGGCTTGCAAACGAGCCGGCTGTCACGCTAGTTCGGCTCTACGGAACGTTGCGAGCGCAACAGGTGCACGCACGGGACCAAAAGGTCACCGAGGCTTCGCCGGCGACGAGCGCGGGCGGCGGCGGTTTTCGGTCGTTGACAAGGCGGAAACTATGGCGTGCAAACGAGAGAACGGAAAGGGGGAGAAGGAAGAGGAGCTCACGGGGAGTTGGCCGGTGCAGACGACGGGGCCGGGGAAGCTCTGGACGACGCGAATTTACGGCGGCGATCTCCGGGCACCGGAGATGAAGACGACAATGCTCCGGTCGACTGGGGCCTCCTCTGGTTGCGTGCGTCGGTGTGCAGCTCCATGGAGTCGGGACGGAGCTCAGGGATGCGAAGAGGGAGCGAGGGGGTGGCTGTGGCCGCGGCGAACGGCGTTGGTGGCGACGAGCTCCGCTCGGGCGGAGAGGGAGAGAGAGCAGAGGAGAGGAACGAGGGAGAGAGTGAGGGGCGGTCGAGGGGGAGTGCGTGGCGTCGCGGAGGAAGTCCAGGGAGATGAGGGGGCAGCAGGAGGTGGCCAGGGGAAGCAGGAGGTGGCCGGGGCGGCGTCGACGCTCGCCA
The DNA here is from genome assembly GCF_018294505.1 of Triticum aestivum. Lineage (NCBI taxonomy): Eukaryota > Viridiplantae > Streptophyta > Magnoliopsida > Poales > Poaceae > Triticum > Triticum aestivum. The sequence goes on along the minus strand of NC_057806.1, from coordinate 68,294,135 downwards.
CCGAGCAGCTTCGGGGCGAGGGGAAGGAAGACGACAGAGAGGAGGAGGTGGGCTGGGCCGCTGGGGGAGCTGGGCCGGCTGGGCTGGACAGGTAAGCGCCAGGTAAGTTGCTGGGCTTCTCTCCTTTTTTTTATATTTCTGTTCTATTTTCTTTTATTTAATTCTTTTGCCACTGTTTTGAATTAAAGATAATTCAAACAATGCCAAAACTCCTGTGAATATTTTTATTGTGCTAGATGGACTTTTTTCCAAAAGCTCATAAAATATTTCAGGGGTATTTGAAATTATATTCTAATTATATGAATATAACTCAAATTCAAATAGCTAATGATTTAAATTCAAAGTCCCAAAAATAAATCCTTAAAAATGTTCAATATTTTTGGTTTGGATCAAAACCCTTGCCAAAAATATTAAACATCTAAGAAGAGCATTTTGGAACAATGAATGATATTTTAGGGTTTTTGCCCTTCTTTTATTTAGGATCTTGAGGCTTCCAATTTTCCTCAGTTCAAGTTTCAAAAATTTAAACATGATGCACAGATGGAAGCAAGCCTAGGTCAGGCCAGAACTAGGGATGTGACAACTCACCCCCACTAAACAAGAATCTCGACCCGAGATTCAAGTGTAGGGTAAGATGAAGGGGAAACACAAACTAGTATAATCTTCATGATCCAGGGTGCACTTCAAATGAACGTTGATTTGAACACCATCTTTGTCTTGTCGTCTTGCTCTGAGAACTCCAGCTAATCATGACAGCAAGAGGAAAAGGACAACTCCGGAAGAATCGATCTTCTCGAAGAGCAAACAACTCAGGGTCAACTCATGAGATGAGACATTGCCACATCTCTCGAGTTGAGACACGAAGCATACATCTGAAGAAATGGAGTGAGACAGATGACGAGGGCTCGCTAGGTAGACAACAATTCCAGACTTAAGAATGTGGTAAACGATTGTCAATGTAGCGAGGAGTTGAGTGGCCATGATACCACGACGAAACATCCTGGAGGAGGGTGATTCGTAGATTATTACCTTAAGTGGCAAAAAGAATTACCTTTGATATAGAGATCATTGAGACTCTCTATAACAGCCTAAGGCAAATCACAGCAATCGATTGGCGGGGGTCGGTAGAATGGCATACTCGAACTTGGAAGATGTGGACTACCTTGTTGAAGACAACGTAATGGATGATTTTTGCTTATCACCGGAAATGGAAGAGACCCATGGTAGAATGGCACATTGGCGGTGCAAGCTGGGAACAAAATGCAAATGCTGGGAATGATTCTGGTAACTGGGGAAGAACCCAACAATAGAGAGTGGATTCCCTGTTTGAAAAGATCATAGCATTGCTGAGGAAACTGAGAGCAATCCCAGTTAGTGCCGATGATAACACCTAGCGCTTGTTAGTGCTCTAAAGAACTTGAGCATTTCCATAATCATCAAGATTTTACCAATATTCGTGTCAAGGATCCTGGCAACACATCTTACTACCATGATGAATAATGATGGATGATGCAGATGCAAAGGAAGATAACACTTTCTCAGATTTCACCCTTGGCGGGGCCAAGGAAATAAAATCTGGATGATCGACCGAGAGACATTTAGCACTCCGCTTCTAATGTTCTCCTTGATGTGCTAGTGTATCCCATTCATAGATATGGTTTGATAACTAGAATATCAAGTAAAGGTCGGACTTCGGGAGCAATAGAATCCATAAGGAATAGTTACGGAGGTAAATCCTACGAAATCCTTATGGGGAGGTGGCCAACTTCCTCAAACAAGATACTACAATAATAGGTCTTCCGGCTGGGTGTGTTGGCCACGACATCCACTTTACCGGTTATCGAGGGGCCAATATTATAGTTCTTGGGAAATGTTCCAACCATCATATCTGCCTGAGATTCAGATCTGGTTGGTGTCAGGATATTCCAGACTCATCGAGTCTAGGAAGAAAAATGAAAGTTTGCAACACAAATCGACGAGATGACGTTGCGAGATTCTCGGGAAATGAACTACGATAGCAAGCTCCAAAACATGAGCTGGTTCTGCTACAAACATGTGAACATGTTGTCCCAGACAAGCATGACCACATGGTAGTCTTATAGTAAAACACTACCGAGTTCTGGTTGGGAACCATCATCGAGGATATCAAAGTTCTTGATTAAGCCCGGGTTAGCTCTTAAAAAGAACTCCTTCTCCTAGAACAAATCAATTAGTGGCTTGGGGTGCTACGGAATACATATGGAGTGGAGGTAATTAATCTACCAAACCATAGTATACTTTGCACATGCATGACTGACTTGGGACGATTCCAGAGGAAACAAAACAAACCTTTCTCAGACCCACGGCGGCAACTTGCACCAAATGCACATGAGTTAGAGGAAGTCACTTATTCCATCCAGCATATACTTCATGAACGGGGCATGAAGACATTGCTTACAAAGTTTCCAACACTAGGTTGATGTTCAACATGAATCATGGGGGAGACAAAATGCTACTGATGGGCTCAACAACAACTCATCGGAATTTCCATATCACTGGACTTCCACCATCATGTGAACACGGTGATAGTATTGGTCAGACCAAAGATGTAATGGTGTATGCTCGAGGGATCAACCACGAGTAAGACAACATTACGAGCATCGTTGGTACTGATTTGATTTGACGATAGCCCACACTCAAATCAAAGGATTGATAAGACAATAGGTCCAGCAACTGATCACAGGGACCAATCGATGAAGATATCATCTTTCTCCAACACACACTATACAAGAATATCCCTTTGGGACGAACTAAGTTAGGCAAGCTTTTATCTTCCAATTCTCCAAGTTGTTGTCTAGCTTAACCAACTAGCTCAGGGGTATCCAACACGGATTCTTGGAGAAATAGTGGTTTATAGGAATACACCAACTTGATCACGAGGTCAACATAGCGATCAGGCGACAACCTGGTGATACTTCCGAGAAGAAATTCGGAATATCATGAACCACCGGTATGTTACTAAGCTAGAGAACAATCTTGCTTTTCAGGGCAAGATGATATGATCAAATGAGCAAGGACTTGACAAAATCCTAACTCATAAATCAAAGAGTGCACCAGGAAATAAGGACTAGGTAGCACAATCTATCTTAGAATGGTGATTCAAAACCAACATGCTAAGAATGAGAATATTGTCCATTTACTACCAAGCAACTAGTTGCTAGGGGTACTGATTTCACACATCATAGTTCACCCGTCGGCATTCCGGTTGCAACAACACGGTAGCCGAGAAATGAATAATGATGGCGAGAAGTATCACTGCACCAAGAGTTCATAGGATGGTGTGCAATTCCTACAATAATTCCGATATAAAAGATGGTAATACTCTAAGGTAGAGTAGAACAAAAGCTGGGTTAGCAATTTGTTCTGCGGAGCACAGCTTCTTTGACCCAATCCTGGATATGGAAGGGGTACTGGAGTTTGTTTCTCCTAGTCATTCCGCGATAGAACGGCTTGACAGACCACAAGAGTAGTGGCAACGATGAACACAGATGCATAACTACTCCTGAATACCAATTGATATACAAGGGCCAGAAAACAACTAAAGAGGGACAACTCAAAGGAACATACGATTTTCTGAGTTGTGGATGCATGGTTTAGCATGTCGAACGAAGTTCAACATATTTCTTCCGGATAACCCATGCAGAAAAGTAGAACTGGCAGAGCCACAATATATAATGGAGAACTCCTCAAGAGTACTCTGATTGTGATCTTTTGGTTCAAATAACTTCTGCCTGAATGGTTCATGGTATTTGGAGGAAGGAAATACCACGGACCTCGAGGACTATCGCAAAGTTACTAATATCCTAAGGGAACTAGCAAACACTATCAACATGAAGTAAGTAGAGTGAATCTCGGGTTCAAACCCAGGGGTAGAATACCTACTACTAAGTAGCATCACGGAATGCTTTCGAGAATAAAGGCCAGAATCATCACATTAGGATACAAATCATGGCTAGACCACTAGATAATTCCCCGAGACACCTAGGGTCATAATAATAACTCCAACATATATGTCAAGGCAATAGAATACCTCAACTCAACAATTAGTGTGATTGAGCTTGCATAAAGGAACATCGAAACCAGGGGGAAAGAATTTTGCAAATGCATCAGACTATTTAGAAACCTGGGATGACTCGGACAGCATAACGGATGTAAATGCTCAGAAAAGATTTGAGACATTCACAAAAATGGTGGCATAACCACGCAAAAGCACAATATCAAGGTTTCGAGATCAACAGTTAACATACAAAGGTAGTAGAGGCTGAACTGAGGCTTAAGTCCAACAATTCTATAAGTCTGCGGACTAGTAACACGTGATCCTGATAGAAAGAAGAGATAGCCTAGCTCTTAATCCCCGTAGGAAAGATAAGATGACTCAGATCAGAAGGGCATAAGGTAAAGGAGTAAAAGGAGCCTTACGTTCCATCCCACAACCAATTCCCTTATATAACTAAAGCATTTCTAGACTCAACTTCGGCCAGTTTGGCTTGGTAATCCTACAGGCAGTCAAGCTCTGATACCAACGCTGTCAGGACCCCAACTCAATGCCACATCGATCTAGCATGTAACACCTCATATCACTTTGCGGCCTCACGCACGGTATTCCCACGGGTGTCGCCTTACCTTTGCCCGGGACCGTTTGCGTATTTTGGCACACGTATATGATAGTGTCGCTAGCATCCATATGGTAAGGAGCCCGGGCTGACATGGCTAGTCGTAAACCCAAAGTGGCACAAACTTACAGGGACAAGCATCCATGACCCAACATCGAACGTGTCGGTCATCAGCGAGTGAATCCAGGCTGTAGCACTAGGCTAGCAGGACTCCGGTGAACCGGGCTGTAGCGGGCTAACAGGACTCCGGTATTCATCGCGTGACATTTCCCCGAAGGGACAGACACAGGAACGAAGAAGGACACATGCCGGCCAGCCTAAGTGTTCCGGAGCAGTAGCAAGCTACCATGGCTCGGTGGAAACACTAGGAGACATTCCCCGGTAAGAGAGGCTACCAAGGATAAACAACTAGGTTGTCAGATCCCACACATACCAAGCATTTCAATAACATACACACAATATGCTCGATATGTGCAAATACAACATGGCATCACAACATGACTCTACAACTCAAGTATTTTATTCAATAGGCTCCGAGGAGCGAGATATTACAAACATGGGTCTCATGACCCAACAATCAGAGCATACCAGTCAAAGCACAAGCGGAAGCTTAACATGTCTGAGTACAAACAACTATAAATGAAAAAGGCTGAGAAGCCTGACTTTCTACCAGATCCTGCCGAGGGCACAAGATCGTAGCTGAGGTAACAAGCTAAACGTCGAAGACCACGCGGAACTACTAGCGAGACTGAAGTCTCTCTGCAAAAAACATAAAATAGGCAAACGTGAGTACAAATGTACCCAGCAAGACTTACATCAGATCTATCTACATATGCATCATTATCAACAAAGGGGTGGTGGGGTTTAACTGCAGCAAGCCAGCTTTGACTCGGTGGCTATCCTAAACTACGACTGCAAGTAACTCTTTTGAGGTGGCGCAAACGAGTCCACATATTCACCATATCAATACACCACTATGGATCCGCTCCCGTCTCCCTACGAGAACGCCATCCATAGCACTCACGCTTATCTTGCGTATTTTAGAGTATCCACTTTCACTTGTCTATGAACTATGCAAGGGGTCCAAGTTTCCATATCCGAGGAATCCGGCTATTCGAATAGATGATGTTAACCCTGCAGGGGTGTACTTCTTCACACACGCTTTCGCCACTTATCGCCATGTACACGTCATGTACCTCGGCAACCTTCAAGCGGAAGCCGGGCGAGGGAGTCGGCCACGACCTGACTAACCATACAAGTCTCTAGTCCAGGTTTATCGCCTATTCGGGTTCCATCCGCAAGGAGATCCGGCCGGGGTGTCGCTTACGGCCCCAAACGATGTGAGCAGGGTTCCCAAGCCCACCATCCGGGTGCCACTTGGTCCACCGGGCCACTATGCCTAGTCTGTCCCAAGCCCACCTGTACCGGGTGCCACTTGGTAGACTACTAACACTACCTACAAACACCAGAAACTAGTTGCAACTCCTGGACAGAGATCATGTTGATTAATAAGTCGAGAGAGTCAATTAAGGATCCCAATGTGTGGTAGTAGCTGTTCATGGATCACAAACACAGAACTCAGTTCCTGAGGACGGCTGCAATGAGACAACCCACCATGTACTCCTACATGGCCTCTCACCGCTACCTTTACCAAATCGTCTTTACACACTTAGCTCACACACGGTAGGACATGTTCACACGCCTCTGATTCATCCCCGATGAATCAGACCTGACTCAACTCTAAGCAGTAGCAGGCATGACAAACAAGCATGAATGAGTAGGCACATCAGGGCTCAAACAACTCCTACTCATGCTAGTGGGTTTCATCTATTTACTGTGGCAATGACAGGTCATGCAAAGGATAAAGGGGTTCAGCTACCGCAGCAAGTAACAAATATGTCGTTGTTGTCCTAATGCAGTAAAAGAGAGCAGGAGCGAGAGAGTGGGATTTTATCGGAATGAACAAGGGGGTTTTGCTTGCCTGGCACTTCTGAAGATAACATTGAGTCTTCATCAGTGTCAACGATCACATCATCGGTACAACGTCTACCGAGGGGGAACAACACCGGCAAACACAGAAGAAACACGATCAATGCAATGCACAATATGATGCATGCTATGACATGGCAATATGAATGTGTTTTGGGCTAATGCACTTAGCTATGGTTTAAATGAAGTTGGTTTGAATACATGATTCAAATTCAAACTCCATATGTGATTATTCAAATGCCATTTAATTGATTTGTGCTAAACAACATCTATAAGTTGTTCTAACATGCATGAAAATGGTACAGATGGATTCCTTGAATTTTTCTGATAATTTTTCATATATAATTTATTTCACTTGGAGTTATGGTTAATTTTCTATGATTTATTGAAGTTTTAGCTATTTTCTGGAATTTCCTGAATATTATAAAATAAACTAAATTGCAGAAAAGGAATATTGCGTCAGCATGACCTCACCCTGACGTCATCAGGTCAACAGGGCAGGTCCAGGTCAAACCTGACGTGTGGGGGCCACACGTCAGTGACACAGGAACTAATCCCGGTCAAACCCAGCGCTGACTGGGGTTTGACCAGGGGTGGGGCCCACTGTCAGTGTCTGTAGGTTGATTAACCGGCTGGGTTAGCTCCTAATGACGGAGCCACGTCAGCTCCCGCCGGAGTTTCGCCGGCGACGTCCATGGCCGACGACGGAGATGCAACGTGTGCTCGCTACGGAGCACCATTCGACGCGTGGTTTGCTCCTACGGGTAGCTGAAGATGCGCCGCATCCAACTGGGCGAGCGGCAGCGGCTGCGGTGGCCGGAGCTCGCCGAGAACGAGCTCGCGGCGGCGGCCGGAGCTACGGGTGGGTGCGGGGTTGGCGCTGCGGCTTGCAAACGAGCCGGCTGTCACGCTAGTTCGGCTCTACGGAACGTTGCGAGCGCAACGGGCGCACACACGGGACCAAAAGGTCATCGAGGCTTCGCCGGCGACGAGCGCGGGCGGCGGCGGTTTTCGGTCGTTGACAAGACGGCAACTATGGCGTGCAAACGAGAGAACGGAAAGGGGGAGAAGGAAGAGGAGCTCACGGGGAGTTGGCCGGTGCAGACGATGGGGTCGGGGAAGCTCTGGACGACGCGAATTTACGGCGGCGATCTCCGGGCACCGGAGATGAAGACGATGACGCTCCGGTCGACTGGGGCCTCCTCTGGTCGCGTGCGTCGGTGTGCAACTCCATGGAGTCGGGACGGAGCTTAGGGATGCGAAGAGGGAGCGAGGGGGTGGCTGTGGCCACGGCGAACGGCGTTGGTGGCGACGAGCTCCGCTCGGGCGGAGAAGGAGAGAGAGCAGAGGAGAGGAACGAGGGAGAGAGTGAGGGGCGGCCGAGGGGGAGTGCGTGGCGTCGCGGAGGAAGTCCAGGGCGATGAGGGGGCAGCAGGAGGTGGCCAGGGGAAGCAGGAGGTGGCCGGGGCGGCGTCGACGCTCGCCACCGAGCAGCTTCGGGGCGAGGGGGAGGAAGACGACAGAGAGGAGGAGGTGGGCTGGGCCGCTGGGGGAGCTGGGCCGGCTGGGCTTGACAGGTAAGCGCTAGGTAAGTTGTGTGGCTTCTCTCCTTTTTTTATATTTCTGTTATGTTTTCTTTTATTTAATTCTTTTGCCACTGTTTTGAATTAAAGATAATTCAAACAATGCCAAAACTCCTGTGAATATTTTTATTGTGCTAGATGGACTTTTTTCCAAAAGCTCATAAAATATTTTAGGGGTATTTGAAATTATATTCTAATTATATGAATATAACTCAAATTCAAATAGCTAATGATTTAAATTCAAAGTCCCAAAAATAAATCCTTAAAAATGTTCAATATTTTTGGTTTGGATCAAAACCCTTGCCAAAAATATTAAACATCTAAGAAGAGCATTTTGGAACAATGAATGAGATTTTAGGGTTTTTGCCCTTCTTTTATTTAGGATCTTGAGGCTTCCAATTTTCCTCAGTTCAAGTTTCAAAAATTTAAACATGATGCACAGATGGAAGCAAGCCTAGGTCAGGCCAGAACTAGGGATGTGACATCGGACCTATGCGGCCCGATGGGAAGGAGATCCCTGTGTGCTTAGTATACGGCCAAGTAGAATTGGCCGCAAAGTATTCCCAACAGGACTATAAACTAGACAGGCTGTTACATGGTATTGAAGAGGAATACAATCAGTTAGATTGACGATGTAATTATAATTGACATGTGTAATGCCTTCTAGCCGGATTGTATATCGTTTGTCATGGCCGACCTTTTCGCTTCAACCTCGGGACCTGATGGTCCGGAGTGTGTCTGAATACCCTCGCGGTTATATAAGAACCGGGGTATGCATGGAGACCAGGCGTAGGGGTCATTAGTGCTTGAACACACAAGTGCCCAACTAGTTATGTTATATTACATGGTTAGTAAGAAACATCTTCGAGGGAGAATATTTCTGTTAGGGGTTCCTTTCCCTGGGAGGCATGCCCTAAAGTGCATGTCCATTCTGCGGAAAGAGACGCAGGAAAAACATCTGGGCCGTATAGATAAATAAGTGAAAAAGGGATCATCTTTAGTTCACTGACTGAATATTCCCTTAAGAACGCTAGCTTTCGGCTTCACCCAGTCTGAGGTACACATCCGGCTGACCCGGCAGTAACAATCGCAGAGGTGCTCCCTTTACCACCTAGCCGAACAATCGGGAACGTAGGGGTAAGCACAGGAGCCAGGCAACCCAGCTTGGCCAAAACTTAAGTCATATCGATGCATATAATGGTGAATAAAAGGTACATGCGGAAGTGTGACACATGTGTTGGGCATGAAGCCTGTATAAATAAGCTTCTGTTTAAGGAAGCCCCCAAGTTTAATGAGCGCGGATAGCGCATCACTGTATGAGCCTTTAAAGGCTATAAGAGAGAGAGAGAGAGGAGAAGGAGAGAATTGTAAGACAGAAAGTATATAAAAAATGGACAGAGGAAGGAGACAAACACAAAGTCCGGTGCTAGGCGTAGAATCTTCGGAGACGGGCTGCGTTCCATGGGTTCAGCTCGAGTCGGTTATCCGATGCATCTCGCAGGCGGTACGCTCCTCCAGTCGGGACTTGGTCAATTATGAAGGGACCTTCCCACTTGGGCTTGAGTTTGTCCTTTTTCTTATCCAGTAGGCGTAGAACTAATTCGCCAATGTTGTAATTTTTGGCCCGTACTTCTCTGCTTTGGTATCTTCGAGCCTGCTGTTGATAAAATGCGGAACGGGCTTTTGCCATGTCATGCTCTTCCTCCAAGGCGTCCAAACTGTCCTGCCGATTGAGCTTGGCTTCTCTTTCTTTGTACATGCGCACTCGTGGTGAGTCATGAATTATGTCGCAGGGCAAAACTGCCTCTGCGCCGTACACCATGAAGAATGGTGTGTATCCGGCGGTGCGATTCGGCGTGGTCCGCAGCCCCCAGACTATGGAGTCAAGCTCCTCTACCCAGTGTGTATTAGATTCCTTAAGGGACTGCACTAATTTGGGTTTGATGCCGCTCATGATAAGACCATTTGCACGTTCGACCTGACCGTTAGTTTGTGGGTGATAGACGGAAGCATAATCGAGCTTGATGCCCATGTTTTTGCACCAGAGTTTTACCTCATCGGCCGTAAAGTTCGTGCCGTTATCAGTGATGATGCTATGGGGGACGCCGTAACGGTGTACAACCCTGGACATAAAGTCTATCACCGGTCCGGATTCGGACATCTTAATAGGCTTGGCTTCTATCCATTTGGTGAACTTATCCACCATGACCAGTAAGTATTTTTTCTTGTGGGTTCCGCCTTTAAGGGGTCCAACCATGTCAAGCCCCCAGACCGCGAAGGGCCAAGTGATGGGGATAGTTTGGAGGGCGGTGGGTGGCATATGGCTTTGGTTTGCAAAAAGCTGGCAACCGACGCATCATTGGACTAAGTCCTGGGCGTCTGCCCGGGCCGTCGGCCAATAAAAGCCTGTACGGAAGGCCTTGCTTACAAGGGACCGAGCTACAGCGTGATGACCACCGAGTCCAGCATGAATTTCAGCCAGGAGGTTCCGCCCTTCCTCTTCGGAGATGCACCTTTGAAGGACTCCGGTAGAGCTTTTCATATAAAGCTCTCCCTCATGGACTTTATAGGATTTAGATCGCCGCACTATGCAGTGTGCCTCATTTTGGTCCGCGGGGAGTTCCTACCTAGTAAGGTAGGCGAGGAATGGTTCTGTCCACGGGGAGATGACGACCATTATTATGTGGGCTGAAGGTGTTGTTTCATTGGCAGAGCCTTCAATTATGTCAGAGTGTTCGGTGTCGGGCAGTGCCGTTGGGTCCGGGCTGTTATTGCCGGGTTCCCCTTCCCATACTACGGATGGCTTGAACAGCCTTTCCAAGAAGATGTTGGGGGGGGGCTACATCACGTTTTGCGCCGATGCGTGCCAGGACATCTGCCGCCTAATTATTTCCCCGGGCTATATGGTGAAATTCGAGCCCTTCGGACCGAGCTGGCATTTTTAGGATAGCGCTGCGATAAGCTGCCATTTTTGGATCCTTAGCATCAAAGTCTCCATTTATTTGGGATATTGCAAGGTTCGAGTCCCCGCGCACCTCTAGGCGTTGAATGCCCATGGATACTGCCATCCGGAGACCATGTAAAAGGGCCTCATATTTGACTGCATTGTTGGAGTCTGTGTACATTATCTAAAGTACGTATTGAACTGTGTCTCCTGTGGGGGACGTCAAAACGACGCCAGCCCCTAGACCGGCCAACATTTTGGAGCCGTCGAAGTGCATGACCCAGTTTGAATATGTGTCGTACTCTTTAGGGAGTTCGGCCTCCGTCCATTCTGCGACGAAGTCGGCCAAAACTTGCGACTTGATAGCTCGCCGTGGCTTGTAAGTTATGTCGAACGGGAGGAGCTCAATGGCCCATTTTGCAATCCGGCCCGTTGCATCACGGTTGTTTATAATATCGTTAAGTGCCACTTCCGAGGCTACTGTTATTGAACACTCTTGAAAGTAGTGTCGCAGCTTCCGAGATGCCATAAATACCGCGTACGCAATCTTTTGATAATGCGGGTACCATGACTTGCACGGAGTAAGGACACTAGACACATAGTAGACCAGCTTTTGAAGGGGGAATTTGTGTCTGTCCGTTTCTCGTTCGACGATGAGCACTGCGCTTACGACCTGATGGGTTGTTGCGATGTATAATAGCATGGGTTCGCTAATGTTTGGCACGGCCAGGACTGGGTTAGTTGCCAAGATGGCTTTTATTTCGTCGAGTCCGGCCGTGGCTGCATCCGTCCACTTGAAGTGTTCGGTGCGCCGAAGGAGGCGGTAAAGGGGTAGGGCCTTTTCTCCCAAGCGGGAGATAAAGCGGCTTAGAGCCGCCACGCATCCGGTTAATTTTTGTATTTGTTTGAGGTCCTTCGGGATATACAATTGTGACGGAGCTCGGATCTTGGATGGATTTGCTTCAATTCCTCTACCGGATACAATGAAGCCCAAGAGCTTTCCGGCTGGAACGCCGAAAACGCATTTTTCCGGGTTGAGCTTGATGTCATATGTTCGGAGGTTACCGAATGTTAGCCTCAAGTCGTCTACTAGAGATTCGACATGTCTTGTTTTAACGAGCACATCATCTACGTATGCCTCCACTGTTTTGCCGATCTGGTTTGCCAGACATGTCTAAATCATGCGCTGATATGTTGCGCCGGCGTTTTTGAGCCCGAAGGGCATTGTGTTGAAGTAGAATTGGTTGTATGGTGTGATGAATGTCGTTGCGGCTTGGTCTGACTCTGTCATCTTTATTTGATGGTAGCCGGAGTATGCGTCGAGGAAACACAACGAATCGTGTCCTGCGGTGGCGTTGATAATTTGATCGATGCGGGGGAGAGGGAAGGGATCCTTTGGGCAAGCCTTGTTAAGGTCTTTAAAAACAACACATAGGCGCCAGGATTTGTCCTTCTTTGGTACCATCACCAGGTTTGCTAGCCAGTCCGGGTGTTTTATATCTTTGATGAATCCGGCCTCCACTAGCTTGGCTAGTTCCTCTCCCATGGCATGTCTCTTAGGTTCGGAAAAACGCCGAAGAGCCTGTTTGACTGGCTTGAATCCTTTTAGGATATTTAAGCTGTGTTCGGCCAGCCTGCGTGGGATTCCTGGCATGTCTGAAGGATGCCAGGTGAAAATGTCCCAGTTCTCTCGTAGGAACTCTCGCAGTGCGGCGTCTACATCAGGGTTTAACTATGCTCCGATGGAAGCTGTTTTATTGGGGTCCGTTGGATGGACTTGGAATTTGACTATTTCGTCCGCCGGTTTAAAGAAGGTGGACTTGGATCTTTTGTCGAGTATCACATCGTCCCTATTCACCATGGAGCGCAGCGTAGTCAGTTCCTCAGCCGCTAGGGCTTCGGATAGCGCCTCGAGGGCCAGTGCGGCTGTCTTGTTTTCGGCGCGGAGTGCTATGTCCGGATCACTAGCGAGAGTGATGATTCCGTTAGGCCCGGGCATCTTGAGCTTCATGTACCCGTAATGGGGTATTGCTTGGAATATTGTAAACGCTTCCCGCCCTAGCAGAGCGTGATATCCGCTACTAAACGGGGCCACTTGGAACGGGACCTCTTCGGACCTGTAATTATCCGGCATGCCGAACACCACATCTAGTGTGATTTTTCCTGTACAACGCGCTTCCTGACTGGGGATTATTCCTCTAAAGGTTATGCTGCTTCGCTCAATGCAGTTCCAGTCTATTTCCATTTTTTGAAGGGTTTCCTCATAAATGAGGTTCAATCCGCTGCCGCCATCCATGAGTACCTTGGTAAGGCGAAAGTCGTCCACTATTGGACTGAGGACCAATGCGGCTAGTGCTCAGGCTGTTCAGAATTTAGGTTCATCACTGGCATTAAAACTAATAGCTGTGTCACTCCATGGGTTTATTGTTGCTACTTGGTAGACTTCGGCAAGGCTGCAGAGTGTTCTTTTTCACATACTATTTGATGCGAAAGTCTCGAAGACTATTGATACCGTACTGGTGTCTCTAGGGTGGCTTTCTGTGGCTTCTGGAATTAGAAGATCTTCGCTAATTTTTGCCACCTGCCGGAGTATCCAACATGCTCTAAGGCTATGAGTTGGTGTGGCGCCCTCTGCACTGTGAATTTTATAGGGTCCATTAAGCCATCCTTCCAGCACGGTTCCGTGCCCTGTAGAGGGCTTTCGCTTTTTGGTATTGAACCCGGGTGTCTGGCGATGATGCACCCCTTATTTCGGACTGGGTTTGTATTCAAGGCCGGATAGTCCCAAAATTTTATTTTGGTTTTCCAGGCGCTTTCCATCGCACAATACTTTCGTACTATGGACGCCAAGTCAGCGAAGCGTGTAATATCACGGCGACTTATGGCGTTGAGGATTCCCTTGTCCATGCAATTATTGCAGAAGAATGAAATTGCGTCTTCCTCGCGGCAGTCCTTTATCCTGTTCATAACCAGGAGGAATCTGGCCAAGTAATGATGTACTGTTTCTTCGGGCTCTTGCCTAATTTGAGATAGATCACTTATGTACGGGTGGGTGGGTGGAATCAAATTCGAAACCTCACCCAATCTGAGACCCAGGGGCCAAGGAGTTTCTGAACTCGGAAGTTTGGATTCTTGGATGCTGTCCAATGAATCGAGCCCGTCGCCCGACTTTAAGTTCAGGTCTTGAATGATGTCCTCCCCTCCGCGGGTATCCGGCTTGGAGGGATCGGGAATCCGGACATAGCTAGTACTTAGGATAGATGAAGGGTCGCCGCACCGTCCCTCTACCACGGCGACGTGATGGGTGACCTGAGGAGAGTTAATCTCTCTTAGATCGGGTTTAGGCCCAATCTGGTCGTAATCCGTAGCGACTCGCAGGGCGGTGAAGTGATCCAAGAGCTCGTTTAGGGAAGAGAGCTCCATTGGATCTAGCTGCTCGGCGAATTCCGAGCTGGCGTGAAGATTGCTTTCGATGACCCGAGAGGTCATCATCGGCGCAGCAGCCGAACTGGCAGTCATAAGGAAACCACCTAGCCTCAGAGTATGGCCGATAGCCAAAGCTCCCTTAGCAACGGTGCCGTCTTTAAAGACGGGATGAGGGATCCTTCTTGATGGCGACGACATAGAGGAACTCTCAATGAAATCACCCGCTGTCGGTGTGAAAACCGGCGGATCTTGGGTAGGGGGTCCCGAACTGTGCGTCTAGGAGGATGGTAACAGGAGGCAGGGGACACGATGTTTTACCCAGGTTCGGGCCCTCTTGATGGAGGTAAAACCCTATGTCCTGCTTGATTAATATTGATGATATGGGTAGTACAAGAGTAGATCTACCATGAGATCAGAGAGGCTAAACACTAGAAGCTAGCCTATGGTATGATTGTTGTTCGTCCTACGGACTAAAACCCTCCGGTTTATATAGACGCCGGAGAGGGCTAGGGTTACACAGAGTCGGTTACAATGGTAGGAGATCTACATATCCGTATCGCCAAGCTTGCCTTCCACGCCAAGGAATGTCCCTTCTGGACACGGGACGAAGTCTTCGATCTTGTATCTTCATAATCCAGGAGTCCGGCCGAAGGTATAGTCCGGCTATCCGGACACCCCCTAATCCAGGACTCGCTCACCCGCATTCAATCGGTTACGTCCGGTTAATCGAGTCGACGAAAAGGACAAGTCGGATGGTTACCCGGAGATAGTAGGAACAGTCACTTTGATCCTGGGCAAAGCTTTTGGTGGTTTGGAGGAGGTGGCTTTCGGCGCTGGGGGCAGCGCAACTTTGGACTGCTTTGGATCCTTCTCAGTCGGCGTTGGGGAAGACGTCCTAGGATGCTTCGAAGACAGACCAATCGGTGCGGCCACCAAGTCCGGAGCGCTCGCCGGGTCGTGAGCGTGTTTGGATCTCCTCTCCCTGCGAGGAGGCAAGTCGACCTCTTCGTCATCAGTCAATTCGTCACTCTCCTCGTCCTCCTTGGCATCCGAATGCTCCTCGCCGCTCTCGCCACCGCTCGCTTCTTCCTCGGCATCTTGGTCCTACACTCCGTTGGGGATTGAGTCCATGTCAATGAGGGCCTGAAAGGACAACGATCAAAGGAAATTCACTCGACCATAAACAAGATATCACTCGGTGAATCGGAAAGATACTCGATAAGACAGAATTATACCTGCTCCGGCTGGTGTGAGTTGTCGAATGGAATCACCCTCCTAGACCCCCGAGGGTTGTCTTTGTTGCTGGTGATCCCCACCAACTACTTCTCCAAGGTATCCTCGCTGACGTCCTCCGGGTGGATCCGAGTGGAATCCTCGAGCCCAGAGTACATCCACATTGGATGATCACGCGCCTGAAGAGGTTGGATGCGTCGACCGAGAAAGACCTCCAGCAGGTCCATCCCGGTCACCCCGTCGCGGATAAGCTGGACAACCCGCTCGACCAGCACCTTGACCTGCGCCTTCTCTTCTGGAACTACCTTCAGGGGGGCGGGCTTCTCCACTCGAGCCAAGGAAAAGGGAGGAAGTCCAGTCGACTGACCCAGGGTCGGCTGATCCTTGCAGTAGAACCAAGTCGACTGCCATCCCCGGACCGAGTCGGGAAGAATCATGGCTGGGAAAGTACTCTTGCTCCTCATCTGGATCCCCAGAGCCCCGCACATCTGGATCACTTGACCCCAGTGTGGTCGACAGCCCAAGAAGTTTTCACACATCGACACGAAAGTGGCCAGATAGACTATGGTGTTTGGAGTGAAATGGTGGAGTTGAGCCCCAAAGAAGTTCAAAAAACCCCGGAAGAAAGGATGGGGAGGCAGTGAGAATCCGCAATCTACGTGGGTGGCGAGGAGAACACACTCACCCTCCCTTGGCTGCGGCTCGGTTTCGTTCCCCGGGAGCCGTTTCGACTTGTGGGGGATCAGTCCCCCCTCCACCAGGTCGTCGAGGTCGTCCTGGGTGATTGTCGAGCGGATCCAGTCGCCCTGGATCTAGCCCGCCGGCAGGCCGGATCACGACGAGGATCCGCCCCGACTGGTCCGCTTGCCCTTCGCCTTCGCTGTCGCCTTCTTCGCGCATTCCAGCGCCACCGTCCTCTCCTTCCCCATGGCGACGGGTCGAGCTCGAGCAAAGGTCCGGCGACGAGGGCGGAGGCGAGCGTGGCGGAGAGATCGGGAGAAGAAGAAGAGAGAATGGGAACGCACGGGGCAGAGGCCTGGTCCGGGGCCTTTTATAAGGTCATCACCCGAGTGACTGACTGGTGGACTCAGGCGATCTAAACAAATCCCGCAACAGTCGCGCGTGCAGTATGTGGCGAAAAAGGTGGCACGGGGATCGAGGAGACTTGCCTAATCCATCCCGATAACCTCGGTTCCATTCGTCTGGCACAGTTCCCAAAACTCGAATCCAGCGAGATCCGCGGAGAGCAGAACAACCTGTCAGACTGAAGACAAACATCCTCCACATCATCATTCGGAATTCTACCGTGAAAATTCACTCGACAAAAACCAAGAATGGACCAAGGCGACTGAGAAAGGAGTCGACGTTATCACCTCAACTCATTGTTCCAGAACAAGATATACTCATAACACAAAGAATGGGTCGGAAGTGTTCCCAACTTTTTCCCCACTCAAACCCTGATCCATTCGGGGGCTAATAATGAAGCTATGTACCTAGGGTAGTGAGGGAGTCCCGGATTAGGGGGTCTCCGGACAGCCGGACTATATCCTTTGGTCGGACTGTTGGGCTATGAAGATACAAGATTGAAGACTTTGTCTCGTGTCCGAATGGGCCTCTACTTGGCGTGGAAGGCAAGCTAGGCAATACGGATATTGATATCTCCTCCTTTGTAACCGACTCTGTGTAACCCTAACCCTCTCCGATGTCTATATAAACCGGAGGGTTTTAGTCCGTAGGACACAATAACCACAACATACAATCATACCATAGGCTAGCTTCTAGGGTTTAGCCTCTCTGATCTTGTGGTAGATCTACTCTTGTACTACCCATATCATCAATATTAATCAAGCAGGACGTAGGGTTTTACCTCCATCAAGAGGGCCCAAACCTGGGTAAAACATTGTGTCCCCTGCCTCCTGTTACCATCCGGCCTAGACACACAGTTCAGGACCCCCTACCCGAGATCCGCCGGTTTTGAAACCGACATTGGTGCTTTCATTGAGAGTTCCTCTGTGTCGTTCCGTTAGGCTTGATGGCTCCTACTATCATCGATAGCGATGCGGTCCAGGGTGAGACTTTTCTCTTTGGACAGATCTTCGTGTTTGGCGGCTTTGCACTGCGGACCAATTCGCTTGGCCATCTGGAGCAGATTGAAAGTTACGCCCCTGGCCACCAGGTCAGGTTTGGAAGCTTAAACTACACGGCCGATATCCATGGAGACTTGATCTTCAACGGATTCGAGCCTCTGCCTTGTGCGCCACGCGGTCACGATGAGCATGACTTAGCTCTCCCATCGGACAGTGTTAAGGAGATCGCACCGGCAGCTGCTCCGACCCTCAATTCGGAGCCAGTTGCGCCTTCCGCGGACGGGTGGATGGACCCCGCCACGGAGGCCTTACCCTCAGCGGCGATCGAGCCGAACATTGACCTTGCCTTGCACGAGAGCCGTG
This sequence comes from Triticum aestivum, assembly GCF_018294505.1. NCBI lineage: Eukaryota > Viridiplantae > Streptophyta > Magnoliopsida > Poales > Poaceae > Triticum > Triticum aestivum. The sequence continues at coordinate 68,275,858 of NC_057806.1, read as the reverse complement.
TTGTTAAACTGCTGGATCCTTCTCCGGCCATGGAGTCCGAACAACTTGCGCCCGTTCCTATCGAATCCGATTGGGCGCCGATCATGGAGTTTACCTCCGCGGATATTTTTCAGCACTCGCCCTTTAGCGACATACTGAACTCATTAAGGTCTCTCTCCTTGTCAGAAGGATCGTAGCCGAACTATGTCCGTTAGGACTGGGATGCGGATGATGAAGAAATTCGAGGCCCACCCACCACCCACTTAGTAGCCACTGTCGATGACTCAACCTACATGCTCGACTTCGACTCCGAAGACATCGACGGTATGGACGACGATGCGGGAGGTGAAGAGGAACCATCGCCCACAGGGCACTAGACGTCCACCTCATCATATGACGTATACATGGTGGACACACCAAAAGAAGACCACGACGAGGAATGGAAGGACGCAACGAAGGCTTGTTCCCTTGAGAAGCAGTCAAAGCGGCGGCGTAAGCGCCGCCCCAAATCCCGCCTCGGCGGAAATAATGATCATACAGACCCAGCGTTGGAGCAGGGCGAACCACTACCGGACCACGACAATCCGGAGAATCAAACCGAACAAACCGATTCTGTCAAAGATAATAGTCGGGATGACATAACGCCGCACAGGCACCCGGAGCAGCATAATGCCCGTCAAAGGCTTGTTGGCACTGCGAGGAGTCTGAAAAAGCAGAAGCAAAGGCTCAAGGCTGTGCATGACACACTCCAAATCAGATGGAGTAAAGTACTCAACACATCAGTGAAGTATGGTGGTAATCGCCCCACCAAGAGCTACCCGAAGCGGAAGTTGCTACCCGAATTCGATGAGGAGGCCCTACATCCCCCACAACCAAAAATCAAAACGGCCACCTAGCGGATAGACGATCTCACGGCCAACATAGAGCGGCAAACAACGCCACTCACAAGCCAATACGCGATCCACGCGAGGGCTCACACCAAAAGGACGGCACAACCAGATCCATCTATGGACCACGCAAGCGTGCCCCAGCATATGATGTAACACAACAAACATCAGAACAACGCAGTACACCTAGATATAGGGGTGCCGCACACCCCTATGTTTCACCGATGAGGTGCTAGACCATGAATTTCCAGAGGGATTCAAACCCGTAAACATAGAGGCATACGACAGAACAACAGACCCTGGGGTCTAGATTGATGACTATATCCTCCATATCCATGCGGCTCGAGGAGATGATCTCCATGCCATCAAGTACTTACCCCTCAAGCTCAAAGGGCCAGCTCGGCACTAGCTTAAAAGCCTCCCCGAAAACTCCATTGGAAGCTGGGAAGAGCTCGAAGAGGCTTTTCGGGCAAATTTTCAAGGGACTTATGTCCGACCCCCGGATGCAGACAATTTGAGTCATATAACTCAACAGCCCGGAGAGTCAGCCCGAAAGCTTTGGAACAGGTTTCTTACTAAGAAGAACCAAATAGTTGACTGTCCGGACGCCGAAGCCTTGGCAGCTTTTAAGCATAGTATCCGGCAACGAATGGATTGACAGACACCTCGGCCAAGAAAAGCCGAGAACAATGGCAGCATTAACAAGCCTCATGATCCGCTTTTGCGCGGGTGAGGACAGCTGGCTAGCCAGATGCAGCACCAGCGACCCAAGCACATCCGAAGTTAGAGATGAAAATGGGAAATCACGACGCAGCAAAAATAATAAGCGTCGGAATAAAGAAGACAGCCCGAAGAGCACGGCGGTAACGCCGGATTCCGAAGCTCTTGGCCAGGTCAGCAAAAGCCGCCCTCTAAAGGCGCTAGAGATGAACTGTCTAGCCTGAACAAAATTCTGGACCAAGTATGTCAGATCCATAGCACCCCTGGTAAACCCGCTAATCATACCAACAGAGAATGTTGGGTCTTCAAGCAGTCCGGCAAGCTCAACGCCATACACAAGGGGGAGGATACACCAAGCGAAGATGAGGATGAGCCTCTCAAGCAAGACACTGGGGAACAAAAGAAGTTTCCATCAGAAGTCAAAACAGTCAATGTATTACACATGATCAAGGGAAGCAAAGAGGCCCTCCCAGATAAATATGCCCAAGGGCCTATCACCGCGAAACCCTGCCACTGGTCGTCTCAACCGGTCACTTTCGACCATCGTGATTACTCAGCAAGTATCCGACAGGCAGGATGGGCTCCCCTGGTATTAGACCCAATAATTGACGGATACCAGTTTGCACGAGTCCTGATGGACGGTGGCAGCAGTTTAAACCTGATATACCAGGATACAATCCACGAAATGGGGATAGACCCAACGAAAATTTGCCATAGCAACACTACCTTTAAAGGAGTAACGCCAGGCCTAGGGGCTCATTGCACGGGCTCCCTGCTACTAAAGGTTATATTCGGCTTCCCCGATAACTCCCGTAGCGAACATTTAACCTTCCACATTACGGTTATCAAGCACTACTTGGACGTGAAGCTTTTGCTCGCTTTAATGCAATACCGCATTACGCTTCCCTCACGCTCAAGATGCCCAGTCCACGTGGCATCATTACAGTGAATGAAAGTATTAAGCAATCTTTGCGCGCCGAAGAGAATGCGACTACCTTGGCAGCCGCACACTAAAAACGGCCTCACCAACTAAATCATTTGATAGGTCGTCAAGACCACGGACGCGGTTAGACGAGTCCGGTGCTGCTATATGTAATTTGTACCGGATTGATGGCCACACCCCTGTTACAAATACAAGGGGCTCAATGCGCGCATACAAGCGGCAATTTATACTCATTTTTAGTTATACATGGTTTCTTTAAAAACTATCTTTTTGCACGACAACTTTTTCACCTAAGTTCCTCTCTTTTATAGATGATCATCATGCTACACCCGTCCAGGATACGGCACAACGAAGACACGCAGACGTGTAGCAGGGACCCGCTCCAAGGATTCTTTTTAGATTAAGACCCTGCGTAAACCTTTTTTAATGTCTCTTGTTGATACACATCCCTCGAATTCTTAGTACAATTGAGAAGGATGCTGATGTCTTGGCATGTGGCCACGTCAGAATAATGCACGTACCTAGATTTAGGGGCTACTGAGGGAGTCCCGGATTAGGGGGTGTCCGGACAGCCGGACTATATCCTTTGGTCGGACTGTTGGGCTATGAAGATATAAGATTGAAGACTTCGTCTCGTGTCCGGATGGGACTCTACTTGGCGTGGAAGGCAAGCTAGGCAATACGGATATGGATATCTCCTCCTTTGTAACCGACCTTGTGTAGCCCTAACCCTCTCCGGTGTCTATATAAACCGGAGGGTTTTAGTCCGTAGGACACAACAACCACAACATACAATCATTCCATAGGCTAGCTTCTAGGGTTTAGCCTCTCTGATCTCGTGGTAGATCTTCTCTTGTACTACCCATATCATTAATATTAATCAAGCAGGACGTAGGGTTTTACCTCCATCAAGAGGGCCCGAACCTGGGTAAAACATTGTGTCCCCTGCCTCCTGTTACCATCCGGCCTAGACGCACAGTTCGGGACCCCCTACCCGAGATCTGCCGGTTTTGACACCGACAGGTAGGGTCATGGATCTGTCCAACATACCCTCCCCAAGGACATCTCTACATAGAATCAGAAGCAGTCGAAGAGAAACCATCATCCACTCGACCATGAAGATGTACTCACTCGACCACCTTGAAGACACTCGACCACCAGAAGATGAGAAACTCTCCACTCTGCGACGGTCAGGACTTAAACCATAGCTTTATGGGCATTAACGACACTTTACTACATACGTTACCAGTAACGCTCCTCCTTTATGAACATTGAACCCTGTGTAATGGAGGGGAGCAGGGGTCATGGCGCACTCTATATAAGCCACCCCCTCCTCTGGGACAAGGGTTCACACTTTCTGTAATTCACACACATATATTCAGTTGACCGCCTCCGGGCTCCGAGACGTAGGGCTGTTACTTCCTCCGAGAAGGGCCTGAACTCGTAAAACTCGTGTGTACAACTCCTCCATAGCTAGGATCTTGCCTCTACATTCCTACCCCCCTATTCTACTGTCAGTCTTAGAACCACGACACAGCCCACTTTGATGCCCTAATGGCGGAAGAGCTACCAGCGCAGGAGGACCTGTACTGCAATCTCCGTCTCCTCAACGGGCACCGGTGAACAAGCGAACGACAATGTCGTCGCGGACATGTGGCCCTATGATCCTGGCTTCCCGAATGAGCAGCGAGTGCTGTATCATACCATCCGTAGGGCCCGTGAGGCCCTCTTCGTCATCCTTCGAGTTGTTGCGCTCGCAGTGGCGCCACCGTCTCGCATTGTCAACATGGTCAATGACATGAGGAATGAGGAGATGACTTTACTTTGAGAGGATGACAGTGGGGACCCACCAGGGCCATAGCCGCATGTACGCAAATGCCTCCTTATTATATACAACTATAATATTTTTTGCTTCCTCCTGGTTTCCTGACATCATGGTCCCACACCATTGTCAACCTATGTAGTCAATAAACGAGAGAATTTCACAAGGAGCGGCCAACAGCTGGGACCAAGCAGCTCGAGCAGTATTTATCTTTTTGAGGTGTAAGCACTTCAGAGTTTTTCATGAGCGATGTTTTCGTTGTTGTTCAGAGGAGAGCAGGGTATTAACTGGGTGGGCTGTGGCCCGTCTATCCCAGGCCAGATATCCAGCCCAGATATTAATTTTTTTCAAGCTGAAAATGGCTAGCCGAGCTATACTTTTTTTAGGAATACCTAGGCAAGGTCAACTTGTTATTCTCCGCCCTGTTGGGCTGCAAATCTTTCCTACGAGGGATGCATTAGGCTTAACAAGAAAATGGGCTTTAAGAAATAATAAATGGGATGTAATTATAAAAACTGGACAGTAACTATAGAAAATGCACCAAACATGTAATTACTTTATAAAATATTATTTATGGATTTTCAAATTTTTAATTTCATTAATTGTTGCGGGCGCAATGTTTCATTGGATTTTTATGTAGTACAAAATTATATTGGAATTGTATTTAATCTGACTAGAAATTTTGGGATAAAAATATTTCGGATCCCATCAAAATGTGGGAAATTTTATTGAATTCTGTTTTGAATGGTTTGTTGAAATTATTAATCGTTGTCCTAGCTAGAAAATGGGTTGTACTTTTGACAAACTGTAAAATGGGCTGTAGTAAATTCCATTATAATTCAAAACTGGGTTGTACATTCTTACAAATCTCAAATGGGCTATAAGTTCTCTGCCACACACTTGTGGGCCAACTAAGTTGACGCGTCCCCTAAAAAAATAGTTGACGCGTATGCAAGGCTTTGTCAACTTATAGTCAACACACGATTCGAGCAGAAGTGGCTGTTGGATGTCCATCCAACGGATGTCGTGCTTCTTCTTCAATCTCGGATATTCTAGCTTCACCCGCCCAAAAAAATGATTCCTCCCCTCAAGGTTGTCAGAATCACGATTTTGAATTGGATCGGAGCTCTGATGGTAGAATCATAAATCGTAGAATCTTCACTACCAAGATCATAGAAACGTAGATTTTATGAACTAAAATCGTAGAATCAGATGGGTAAGTTTGGATCGTAAAGTCATAGAATCGTATAACAGAATCGCGATTCTAACAACCTTGCTCCCCCTGACAGCTGGGGCGCACCATTTCGGAAGCTGACCTGTGGGCCTACTAAGTTGAGCGTACCAAGGGCTTTGTCAACTTAGTCAATATAAACAATTCTAGCCACAGTTACCGTACGATGTCCACCCAACGGCCGTCGTGCTTCTTCAACCTCTGGTCTTCTTGCTCCAACCGCCCAAAGCAGCACCGGTCATGTCGCCTGCTCCTGCCTCCTGTAGCCGGCTGTGCTGCCGCGGAGGCCTCATCGCCCCCTACTACTCCCAATGTTGGCCAGGCCATCCCTTCGCTCACCGACACCCCCTGTTATTATGCGGCGATGACAGCCTCACACCACAGCCAAACCAGTGAACCCTCGTACTCCTCTCCACGTGGGCATCCACTGCCGTGTCTTCCCCGGCTCTGTGTCGTCCCATTCCTAGGCCTCGCCGTCGTCCACCGCCTTGGTGCTCTTGACGCGGCATGGTCAATGTGGTCAAGGACTGACTTCCATTAGAAGAGTACTGTACGTATAGATGTTGATAGCTGGGTCCACAGCCGCAGCAAGGAAGTGCCTCCTTATTATGCGGAAAATAATGATTCCTTCACCTGACAGCAGGGACCCACCATACGGGCCATCGTATTTCGCGAAAAAAACGTTTTCCGCCTAACTGCTGGGACCCACCAGCTACATCTTCGCACGCAAGGAGGTGCGTCCATATTACAGGAACAAAATGATCTGCCCCCTGACTGCTGGGACCCACCAGCTACATCTTCGCACGCAAGGAAGTTCCTGACAGTCGGGACCCACCTGGTCGAAGCATACATAGCGTTGTCATTCTGGTCTCGAACATGTACTTATATACTGGCCGATCGGTCTGTCTGCAGGCTACATCGATGAACCATGGGCGTGCAAGGAAGGGCACATGTCATAGTAGAGGCGTGCATGTAGCATGTACACGTACGTACAACGGCCAGGGTGCAAGAAAGAAAATACGGCCACATACGTACATACAGGCGGGGTCTCGAACGCCTACTCCTGCATACGTACGACCAGGGCTCATGTACATGGCTGGGTCGGAATGGAGAAGCTGCGTCGTCATCGTGATCATGGGGAGGCAACTGGCTGGGTCGGAACGGAATGCGTTGTCATGTTCATCGGGAGCCAACCGGCTTACAAGGTTGTCAGAATCGTGATCCTTTTATACGATTCTACGACTTTACGATCCAAACTAACCCCTATGATTCTATGATTTTAGTTCATAGAATCTACGTTTCTACGATCCTAATAGTGAAGGTTCTACGATTTGCGATCCTACAATCGGAGCTCTGATCCGACAAAATCAAGATTCAGACAACCCTGCCGGCTTGCATGGAACAACTGATGGAAACGAGGCCTGGTGTACCGCAGAATGAAGGAAACGGCCTTGTGTTCGACCGACCATGGTCGAAACAGGATCATGTTCATCGAGAGGGGTCTGGCGTACCGCAAAACGGAGGAAACGGACTTCTGTTGGACCTCCTACGATCGAAACGGGGTCCTGTTGACCGAGAGGGGTGTGGCTGTTGGGGAACATAGTAATTTCAAAATTTACCTACGCACACGCAAGATCATGGTGATGCATAGCAACGAGAGGGGAGAGTGTTGTCTACGTACCCTCGTAGACCGAAAGCGGAAGCGTTAGCACAACACGGTTGATGTAGTCGTACGTCTTCACGATCCGACCGATCCAAGTACCGAATGCACGGCACCTCCGAGTTCAGCACACGTTCAGCTTGATGACGTTCCGTGAACTCCAATCCAGTAGAGATTCACGGGAGAGTTCCGTCAGGACGACGATGTGGTGACGATGATGATGTTCTACTGTCGCAGGGCTTCGCCTAAGCACCGCTACGATATGATCGAGGTGGATTATGGTGGAAGGGGGCACCGCACACGGCTAAGAGATCAAGAGATCAATTGTTGTGTCTATGGGGTGCCCCCTGGACACGTATATAAAGGAGTGGAGGACGAGGGGGCAGGCCAAGAGGAGGAGGCGCGCCCAAGGGGGGGCAATCCTACTCCAAGTAGGTTTTGCCCCCCTTTCCTATTCCAACTAGGAGAAGGGGGAAGGAAGAGGTGGAGAGAAGGAAGGAGAAGGGGGCCGCGCCCCCTTCCCTTTCCCAATTTGGATTGGGGCAAGGTGGGTTGCGCGCCACATCCTGCTGCCTCTCCTCTTCCACTACTTTGGGCCCATGAGGCCCAATAACCCCGGGGGGGGGGGTTCAGGTAACCCCCAGTACTCCAGTATATATCCGGTAACCCCCGGAAGCATTCCGGTATCCGAATATAGTCGTCCAACATATCAATCTTCATGTCTCGACCATTTCGAGACTCCTCTTCATGTTCGTGATCACATCCGGGACTCCGAACAACCTTCGGTACATCAAAACTCATAAACTCATAATATAACCGACATCGAAACGTTATGCGTGCGGACTCTACGGGTTCGAGAACTATGTAGACATGACTGAGACATGTCTCCGGTCAATAACCAATAGCGGAACCTGGATGCTCATATTGGCTCCCACATATTCTACGAAGATCTTTATCGGTCAGACCGCATAACAACATACGTTGTTCCCTTTGTCATTGGTATGTTACATGCCTGAGATTCGATCGTCGGTATCTCAATACCTAGTTAAATCTCGTTACCGGCAAGTCTATTTACTCATTCCGTAATACATCATTCTGCAAGTAACTCATTTAGTTGCAATGCTTGCAAGGCTTAAGTGATGTGCATTACCGAGAGGGCCCAGAGATACCTCTCTGACAATCGGAGTGACAAATCCTAATCTCGAAATACGCCAACCCAACAAGTACCTTTGGAGACACCTGTAGAGCACCATTATAATCACCCAGTTATGTTGTGACGTTTGGTAGCACACAAAGTGTTCCTCCGATAAACGGGAGTTGCATAATCTCATAGTCATAGGAACATGTATAAGTTATGAAGAAAGCAATAGCAACAAACTAAACGATCAAGTGCTAAGCTAACGGAATGGGTCAAGTCAATCACATCATTCTCCTAATGATGTGATCCCGTTAATCAAATGACAACTCATGTCTATGGTTAGGAAACATAACCATCTTCGATCAACGAGCTAGTCAAGTAGAGGCATACTAGTGATACTCTGTTTGTCTATGTATTCACACATGTATTATGTTTCCGATTAATACAATTCTAGCATGAATAATAAACATTTATCATGATATAAGGAAATAAATAATAGCTTTATCATTGCCTCTAGGGCATATTTCCATCAGTCTCCCACTTGCACTAGAGTCAATAATCTAGATTACACTTTGATGATCCTAACACCCATGGAGCCTTGGTGCTGATCATGTTTTGCTCGTGGAAGAGGCTTAGTCAACGGGTCTGCAACATTTAGATCCGTATGTATCTTGCAAATTTCTATGTCTCCCACCTGGACTAAATCCCGGATGGAATTGAAGCGTCTCTTGATGTGATTGGTTCTCTTGTGAAATCTGGATTCCTTTGCTAAGGCAATTGCTCTAGTATTGTCACAAAAGATATTCATTGGAACCGATGCACTAGGTATAACACCTAGATCGGATATGAACTCCTTCATCCAGACTCCTTCATTTGCTGCTTCCGAAGCAGCTATGTACTCCGCTTCACATGTAGATCCTGCCACGACGCTTTGTTTAGAACTGCACCAACTCACAGCTGCACGTTCAATGTAAACACGTATCCGGTTTGCAATTTAGAACCATCCGGATCAGTGTCAAAGCTTGCATCAATGTAACCATTTACGATGAGCTCTTTGTCACCTCCATAAATGAGAAACATATCCTTAGTCCCTTTCAGGTACTTCAGGATGTTCTTGACCGCTGTCCAGTGATCCACTCCAGTATTACTTTGGTACCTCCCTGCTAGACTTATAGCAAGGCACACATCAGGTCTGGTACACAGCATTGCATACATGATAGAGCCTATGGCTGAAGCATAGGGAATTATCTTTCATTTTCTCTCTATCTTCTGCAGTGGTTGGATATTGAGTCTTACTCAACTTCACACCTTGTAACTTATTCAAAACTTTGTCAAGGTATGTGCTTTGTGAAAGTCCAATTAAGCATCTTGATCTATCTCTATAGATCTTAATGCCCAATATGTAAGCAGCTTCACCGAGGTCTTTCATTGAAAAACTTTTATTCAAGTATCCCTTTATGCTATCCAGAAATTCTATATCATTTCCAATCAGTAATATGTCATCCACATATAATATTAGAAATGCAACCGAGCTCCCACTCACTTTCTTGTAAATATAGGCTTCTCCAAAAGTCTGTATAAAACCAAATGCTTTGATCACATTATCAAAGCGTTTATTCCAACTCCGAGAGGCTTGCACCAGTCCATAAATGGATCGCTGGAGCTTGCACACTTTGTTAGCTCCCTTTGGATCGACAAAACCTTCCGGTTGCATCATATACAACTCTTCTTCCAGAAATCCATTCAGGAATGCAGTTTTGACATCCATCTGCCAAATTTCATAATCATAAAATGCGGCAATCGCTAACATGATTCGGACAGACTTAAGCATCGCTACGGGTGAGAAGGTCTCATCGTAGTCAATCCCTTGAACTTGTCGAAACCCTTTTGCAACAAGTCGAGCTTTGTAGATAGTAACATTACCGTTAGCGTGAGTCTTCTTCTTGAAGATCCATTTATTCACAATTGCTTGCCGATCAATGGGCAAGTCAACCAAAGTCCACACTTTGTTCTCATACATGGATCCCATCTCAGATTTCATGGCTTCAAGCCATTTTGCGGAATCTGGGCTGACCATCGCTTCTTCATAGTTCGTAGGTTCATGATGATCTAGTAGCATGACTTCCAGAACAGGATTATCGTACCACTCTGGCGCGGATCTTACTCTGGTTGATCTACAAGGTTCAGTAATAACTTGATCTGAAGTTTCATGATCATCATCATTAACTTCCTCACTAATTGGTATAGTTGTCATAGGAACCAGTTTCTGTGATGAGATACTTTCCAATAAGGGAGCAGGTACGGTTACCTCATCAAGTTACACTTTCCTACCACTCACTTCTTTCGAGAGAAACTCCTTCTCTAGAAAGGATCCATTCTTAGCAACGAATGTCTTGCCTTCGGATCTGTGATAGAAGGTGTACCCAACAGTCTCCTTTGGGTATCCTATGAATACACATTTCTCCGATTTGGGTTCAAGCTTATCAGGTTGAAGCTTTTTCACGTAAGCATCGCAGCCCCAAACTTTAAGAAATGACAACTTTGGTTTCTTGCCAAACCACAGTTCATAAGGCGTCGTCTCAACAAATTTCGATGGTGCCCTATTTAACGTGAATGCGGCCGTCTCTAAAGCATAACCCCAAAACGATAGCAGTAAATCAGTAAGAGACATCATAGGTTGCACCATATCTAGTAAAGTACGATTACGACGTTCGGACACACCATTACGCTGTGGTGTTCCGGGTGGCATGAGTTGCGAAACTATTCCGCTTTGTTTCAAATGTAGACCAAACTTGTAACTCAAATATTCTCCTCCACGATCAGATCGTAGAAATTTATTTTCTTGTTACGATGATTTTCAACTTCACTCTAAAATTCTTTGAACTTTTCAAATATTTCAGACTTATGTTTCATCAAGTAGATATACCCATATCTGCTTAAATCATCTGTGAAGGTGAGAAAATAACGATATCCACCATGAGCCTCAACATTCATCGGACCACATACATCTATATGTATGATTTCCAACAAATCTGTTGCTCTCTCCATAGTACCGGAGAACGGCGTTTTAGTCATCTTGCCCATGAGGCACGGTTCGCAAGTACCAAGTGATTCATAATCAAGTGGTTCCAAAAGTCCATCAGTATGGAGTTTCTTTATGCGCTTTACACCGATATGACCTAAACGGCAGAGCCACAAATAAGTTGCACTATCATTATCAACTCTGCATATTTTGGCTTCAACATTATGACTATGTGTATCACTACTATCGAGATTCATCAAAAATAGACCACTCTTCAAGGGTGCATGACCATAAAAGATATTACTCATATAAATAGAACAACCATTATTCTCCGATTTAAATTAATAACCGTCTCACATCAAACAAGATCCAGATATAATGTTCATGCTCAACGCTGGCACCAAATAACAATTATTCAGGTCTAAAACTAATCCCGAAGGTAGATGTAGAGGTATCATGCCGACCACGATCACATCGACTTTGGAACCATTTCCCACGCGCATCGTCACCTCGTCCTTGGCCAGTGTTGCTTAATCTGTAGTCCCTATTTCGAGTTGCAAATATTAGCAACGGAACTAGTATCAAATACCCAGGTGCTACTGCGAGCTCTAGTAAGGTACACATCAATAACATGTATATCACATATACCTTTGTTCACCTTGCCATCCTTCTTATCAGCCAAATACTTGGGGTAGTTCTGCTTCCAGTGACCAGTCTGCTTGCAGTAGAAGCATTCAGTTTCAGGCTTAGGTCTAGACTTGGGTTACTTCTCCTGAGCAGCAACTTGCTTGTTGTTCTTCTTGAAGTTCCCCTTCTTCTTCCCTTTGCCCTTTTTCTTGAAACTAGCGGTCTTATTGACCATCAACACTTGATGCTCCTTCTTGATTTCTACCTCCGCAGCCTTTAGCATTGCGAAGAGCTCGGGAATCGTCTTATCCATCCCTTGCATGTTATAGTTCATCAGAAGCTCTTGTAGCTTGGTGGCAGTGATTGAAGAACTCTGTCAATGACACTATCAACAGGAAGATTAACTCCCAGTTGAGTCAAGTGATTATGATACCCAGACATTTTTAGTATATGTTCACTGACAATACTATTTTCCTCCATCTTGCAGCTATAGAACTTATTGGAGACTTCATATCTCTCAATTCAGGCATTTGCTTGAAATATTTACTTCAACTCCTGGAACATCTCATATGCTCCATGATGTTCAAAACATCGTTGAAGTCCCGATTCTAAGCCGTAAAGCATGGCACACTGAACTATTGAGTAGTCATCAGCTTTGCTTTGCTAGATGTTCATAACATCTAGTGTTGCTCCTGCAGCAGGCCTGGCACCCAGCGGTGCTTCCAGGACGTAATTCTTCTGTGCAGCAATGAGGATAATCCTCAAGTTACGGACCTAGTCCGTGTAATTGCTACCATCGTCGTTCAACTTTGCTTTCTCAAGGAACACATTAAAATTCAACAGAACAACATCACGGGCCATCTATCTACAATCAAACATAGACAAGCAAAATACTATCAGGTACTAAGTTCATGATAAATTTAAGTTCAATTAATCATATTATTTAAGAACTCCCACTTAGAAAGACATCCCTCTATTCTTCTAAGTGACCACATGATCCAAATCAACTACACCATAACCGATCATCACGTGAAATGGAGTAGCTTTCAATGGTGAACATCAATATGTTGATCATATCTACTATATGATTCACGCTCGACCTTTCGGTCTCAGTGTTCCGAGGCCATATCTGCATATGCTAGGCTCGTCAAGTTTAACCCGAGTATTTCCGCGTGTGCAAAACTGTCTTGCACTCGTTGTAGATGGACGTAGAGCTTATCACACCCGATCATCACGTGGTGTCTGGGCACGACGAACTTTGGCAACGGTGTATACTCAGGGAGAACACTTTTATCTTGAAATTTAGTGAGAGATCATCTTATAATGCTACCGTCAATCAAAGCAAGATAAGATGCATAAAAGATAAACATCACATGCAATCAATATAAGTGATATGATATGGCCATCATCATCTTGTGCTTGTGATCTCCATCTCCGAAGCACCTTCATGATCACCATCGTCACCGGTGCGACACGTTGATCTCCATCATAGCATCGTTGTCGTCTCACCAATCTTATGCTTCCATGACTATCGCTACCGCTTAGTGATAAAGTAAAGCATTACAGGGCGATTGCATTGCATACAATAAAGCGACAACCATATGGCTCCTGCCAGTTGCCGATAACTCGGTTACAAAACATGATCATCTCATACAATAAAATTTAGAATCATGTCTTCACCATATCACATCACAACATGCCCTGCAAAAACAAGTTAGACATCCTTTACTTTGTTGTTGCAAGTTTTACGTGGCTGCTACGGGCTTAGCAAGAACCGTTCTTACCTACGCATCAAAACCACAACGATAGTTTGTCAAGTTGATGCTGGTTTAACCTTCGCAAGGACTGGGCGTAGCCACACTTGGTTCAACTAAAGTTGGAGAAACTGACACCCGCCAGCCACCTATGTGCAAAGCACGTCGGTAGAACCAGTCTCGCGTAAGTGTACGCGTAATGTCGGTCCGGGCCGCTTCATCGAACAATACCGCCGAACCAAAGTATGACATGCTGGTAAGCAGTATGACTTATATTGCCCACAACTCACTTGTGTTCTACTCGTGCATATAACATCAACGCATAAAACCTGGCTCTGATACCATTGTTGGGGAACGTAGTAATTTCAAAAATTTCCTACACACACGCAAGATCATGGTGATGCATAGCAACGAGAGGGGAGAGTGTTGCCTATGTACCCTCGTACATCGAAAGCGGAAGCGTTAGCACAATGCGGTTGATGTAGTCATACGTCTTCACGATCCGACCGATCCAAGTACCGAACGCACGGCACCTCCGAGTTCAGCACACGTTCAGCTCGATGACGTCCCGCGGACTCCAATCCAGTAGGGCTTCACAGGAGAGTTCCGTCAGCACGACGGCAGGGTGACGATGATGATGTTCTACCGTCGCAGGGCTTCACCTAAGCACCGCAAGTATAGGGGATCTATCATAGTCCTTTCGATAAGTAAGAGTGTCGAACCCAACGAGGAGCAGAAGGAAATGATAAGCGGTTTTTAGCAAGGTATTCTCTGCAAGTACTGAAATAAGTGGTAACAGATAGTTTTGTGACAAGATAAATGGTAACGAGCAACAAGTAACAAAAGTAAATAAAGTGTAGCAAGATGGCCCAATCCTTTTTGTAGCAAAGGACAAGCCAGAACAAACTCTTATAATAGGAAAAGTGCTCCCGAGGACACATGGGAATATCGTCAAGCTAATTTTCTCACGTTCATATGATTCGCGTTCGATACTTTGATAATTTGATATGTGGGTGGACCGGTGCTTGGGTTCTGTTCTTACTTGAACAAGCATCCCACTTATGATTAACCTCTATTGCAAGCATCCGCAACTAGAACAAAAGTATTAAGGTAAACCTAACCATAGCATGAAACATATGGATCCAAATCATCCCCTTACGAAGCAACGCATAAACTAGGGTTTAAGCTTCTGTCACTCTAGCAACCCATCATCTACTTATTACTTCCCAATGCCTTCCTTTAGGCCCAAATAATGGTGAAGTGTTATGTAGTCGACATTCACATAACACCACTAGAGGCTAGACATCATACATCTTATCAAAATATCAAACGAATACCAAATTCACATGACTACTAATAGCAAGACTTCTCCCTTGTCCTCAGGAACAAACGTAATTACTCACAAAGAATATTCATGTTCATAATCAGAGGGGTAATAATATGCATATAGGATCTGAACATATGATCTTCCACCAAATAAACCAACTAGCATCAACTACAAGGAGTAATCAACACTACTAGCACCAATCCCGGACTTTGAGACAAGAATTGGATACAAGAGATGAACTAGGGTTTGGAGATGAGATGGTGCTGGTGAAGATGTTGATGGAGATTGCCCACTCTAGATGAGAGGAGCGTTGGTGATGACGATGGTGATGATTTCCCCCTCCCGGAGGGAAGTATCCCCAGCAGAACAGCTCTGCCGGAGCTCTAGATTGGTTCCGCCAAGGTTCCGCCTCGTGGCGGCGGAGTCTCGTCCTGAAAAGTTCCCCTGATTTTTTTCTCATCGAAAGACTTCATATAGGAGAAGATGGACGTCGGAGAGCCACCAGGGGGCCCACGAGGTAGGGGGGCGCGCCCTGGGGCGGGGGGGGGGGGGGGCGCCCCCACCCTCGTGAGAAGGGTGTGGGCTCCCGGGCCTTCATCTTTGGCGAGGATTTTTCTTTATTTATTTTAAGATGTTCCGTGGAGTTTCAGGACTTTTGGAGTTGCACAAAATAGGTCTCTAATATTTGCTCCTTTTCCAGCCCAGAATTCCAGCTGCCGGCATTCTCCCTCCTTATGTAAACCTTGTAAAATAAGAGAATAGCCATAAGTATTGTGACATAAAGTGAAATAATAGTCCATAATACAATAAATATCGATATAAAAGCATGATGCAAAATGGACGTATCAACTCCCCCAAGCTTAGACCTCGCTTGTCCTCAAGCGAAAAGTCGATAACAATAAATATGTCCTCATGTTTAGAGGTAGAGGCGTCGATAAAAATAAAATACGGACATGAAGGCATCATGATTATTCTCATAACATCAACATATATAGATTTTGTCATATGATTACTTATGTTCAAGTGATGATCTATTCACAATGCAAAAGTATAAATCATAAACCTTATTGGGCTCCGACAAACTATAATCTCAGTCATTGAAGCAATTGCAATTTATCATAACATCGGAAAGTGTCTATGTCAGAGCTAAAAAGCAAGTCCACATACTCAACTATCATTTAGTCCTCCATAATTGCTAACACTCACGCAATACTTGTGGTTACGGAGTTTTAATTGGACACAGAGAAAGATAGGGGCTTATAGTTTTGCCCCACAACCTTTTACCTCAAGGGTAATGTCAACAATAATGGTTCATGCTCCCCTACATCCAATTAGATATATATATCATGTTCTTTCCAACATGCTGAGCTTGCCAAAGGATAAAATGAAAAGGGAAAGGTGAAGATCACCATGACTCTTGCATAAGGTAGAATATAATGATAAAGGATAGGCCATTCGTAGAGGGAAGCAGAGGTTGCCATGCGCTTTTATGGTTGGATGCATAAAATCTCAATGCAAAAGAACGTCACTTTATATTGCCCCTTGTGATATGAACCTTTATTATGCAGTCCGTCGCTTTTATTACTTCCACATCACAAGATAGTATAAAGCTTATTTCTCCCACACCAATCAATAATACATATTTAGAGAAATTTTTATTGCTTTGCACCGATGACAACTTACTTGAAGGATCTTACTCAATCCATAGGTAGAGATGGTGGACTCTCATGGAAAAACTGGTTTAAGGGTATTTGGAAGCACAAGTAGTATTTCTACTTGGTGCTGAGAATTTGGCTAGCATGAGGGGGCAAGGCAATCTCAACAAGTTAGAGGATCCATGACAACATACTTTATCTCAGATATAAGAAAGACATGACTCATTATGTTGTCTTCCTTGTCCAACATCAACTCTTTAGCATGTCATATTTTAATGAGTGCTCCCAATCATAAAACATATCAATGATAATATATCTATATGTGAAAACCTCTCTTTCCTTATTACTTCCTATTAATTGCAACAATGACCAAAGCTATGTCTGCCAACTCCCAACAACTTTTAATCATCATACTCTTTCTATGTGAAGTCATTACTCTCAATAAGATCAATATGAACTTTTTGTTTCTTTTTATTCTTTTTCTCTTTCTTTTTCTTCACCCAAGATCATGGCAAAATAATCAAGCTCTTGACTCAACACTAATCTTTATTATATATAGCTCATGGACTCGATTACATAGAGAGGTCATAAAGCAAACTCAAAACTAGATCATGCCATAAACTTTATTCTACTAGATCAAGATACTACTAATAGGATCGAACTAAGAAAAATGGTAAAGATAGGAGTTGTGATTGTGATACGATACCGGGGCACCTCCCCCAAGCTTGGCAGTTGCCAAGGGGAGTGCCCATACTCATGTGATTATGTCTCCTTTGTCGGTGAAGAAGGTGGAGGTGTTGTAGATGATGCGGGCCTTGCGTCCATCTTCCAAGGCATAGGTTCTCCATCATAGAAAGATGATCGAGTCTCCGGGATCCTCAAATCTGCAGCCAAACTCATCCTTTTGAATCTATATTCATACTCACAGTTTTGGTTTTGCAGGTCATAGATTTGGGCTTGGAGGTGCTCGATCTTCTCATGAAGCTTGAAGATAGTCTCCCCGATGTTGTCAGCATCCAACTTGTGGTTGCTAGTGAACTCCACGATCATCATGTGGTTAGAGTTGAGTCCACATTCCACCATCCCTTGGCACTTGAAAACTTGTTGCTCCACTGCTTCGAGCCTCGTCTCCATGCTTCCAGTCCCCTTTGGTCCCTCTTCATCGCGGATGTGCAGCAACCCATCACGCAACTCAATGGTTTGAGGGTGTCGCAGCACCTCCACAAGGTAAGGGTTGATGACCTTCTCGAAAAACTTGTCCTTGGAGGCGCTTGGGGCCGTCATGATAACCTAGATCTGTCAGAAAAACAGCTCGAAACAAGAACAGGGGAGGTTTGCGTGATACGGGAGTCAAAACCTTCGGGAGGTTATATAATGAATTTTTACCGACCAAAATACGTATCGTGTAAGAAAACGGAGTCCGGAAGGCACACGAGGTGCTCATGAGGTAGGGGCCGCGCCCTAGGGGGGGCGCCCACCACCCTCGTGGGGCCCTTGTGTCCTTCCCGGACTGCTACTTATTTTTATATTTTTCCAAATATTCCAAAACGGAGAAATATTGCCTTAAAAATTGTTTTGGAGTCGGTTTACTTACCGTACCACATACCTATTCCTTTTGGGGGTCTGAAATGTTCCGAAAAGTGTCCCTTATGTATTCCTCCGGGGTTACGGTTTCAATAATATTAGTTTCAACATTTATGGGATTACATGAGATATAATGTTTGATTCTTTGACCGTTTACCACCTTCGGATGTGTGCCTTCAATGTTGTTGATCTTTATGGCACCGGAACGATAGACCTCTTCGATAACATAGGGGCCTTCCCATTTAGAGAGAAGTTTTCTTGCAAAAAATCTTAAACAAGAGTTGTATAGCAATACACAATCACCTACATGAAACCCACGCTTTTGTATCCTTTTGTCATGCCATCTTTTAACTTTTTCTTTAAACAATTTGGCATTTTCATATGCTTGGGTTCTCCATTCATCAAGTGAGCTAATATCAAATAACCTCTTCTCACCAGCAAGTTTAAAATCATAGTTGAGCTCTTTAATAGCCCAATATGCCTTATGTTCTAGTTTGAGAGGTAAGTGACATGCTTTTCCATAAACCATTTTATACGGAGACATACCCATAGGATTTTTGTATGCAGTTCTATAAGCCCATAATGCATCATCAAGTTTCTTGGACCAATTCTTTCTAGACCTAATAACAGTCTTTTGCAAAATTAATTTGAGCTCTCTATTGCTCAACTCAACTTGACCACTAGACTGTGGGTGATAAGGAGATGTAATTCTATGATTAACATCATATTTAGCAAGCATTTTACGGAAAGCACCGTGAATAAAGTGTGAACCACCATCAGTCATTAAATATCTAGGGACTCCAAACCTTGGAAAAATAACTTCCTTAAGCATTTTAATAGAAGTGTTATGACCAGCACTACTAGTTGGAATAGCTTCTACCCACTTAGTAACATAATCAACAACAACTAAAATATGTGTGTATCCATTAGAGGCAGGAAAAGGTCCCATATAATCAAAGCCCCAAACATCAAACGGTTCAATAACAAGAGAATAATTCATAGGCATTTCTTGATGTCTACTAATATTACCAATTCTTTGACATTCATCACAAGACAAAACAAACTTACGGGCATCCTTGAAGAGAGTAGGCCAATAAAAACCAGATTGCAATACCTTATGTGCAGTTCTATCTCCTGCGTGATGTCCTCCATAAGCCTCGGAATGACACTTGCGTAGGATCTGTTCCTGTTCATGCTCAGGTACACAACGTCTAATAACACCATCTACTCCTTCTTTATAAAGATGTGGGTCATCCCAAAAGTAATGTCTCAAGTCATAGAAAAACTTTTTCTTTTGCTGGTATGTGAAGCTAGGTGGTATAAACTTAGCAACAATATAATTAGCATAATCAGCATACCATGGAGTACTACGAGAAGTACTTATAACATTTAATTGTTCATCAGGAAAGCTATCATTAATAGGTAGTGGGTCATCAAGAACATTCTCTAACCTAGACAAGTTGTCTGCAACGGGGTTCTCAGCTTCGTTTCTATCAACAATATGCAAATCAAATTCTTGTAGCAAGAGAACCCATCTAATAAGTCTAGGTTTAGCATCTTTCTTTTCCATAAGGTATTTAATAGCAGCATGATCAGTGTGAATAGTTACTTTAGAATCAACAATATAAGATCTGAACTTATCACAAGCAAATACAACTGCTAAAAGCTCTTTTTCAGTAGTAGCATAATTTCTTTGAGCATTGTCTAGAGTCTTACTAGCATAATGAATAACATTTAATTTCTTATCAACTCTTTGCCCTAGAACAACACCTACAGCATAATCACTAGCATCACACATAATTTCAAAGGGTAAATTCCAATCAGGTGGCTGAACAACAGGTGCAGAGACTAATGCTTTCTTAAGTATTTCAAATGCTTCTACACAATCATCATCAAAGACAAATGGTATATCTTTTTGCAATAAATTAGTCAGAGGCCGAGAAATTTTTGAGAAGTCCTTAATGAACCTCCTATAAAATCCGGCGTGACCAAGGAAACTTCTTATACCTTTGATGTCCTTGGGACATGGCATCTTTTCAATAGCATCGACCTTGGCTTTATCAACTTCAATACCTCTTTCAGAAACTTTATGCCCCAAGACAATACCTTCATTAACCATAAAGTGGCACTTTTCCCAATTCAAGACAAGATTAGTTTCTTCACATCTCTGCAAAACTCGATCAAGATTGCTCAAGAAATCATCAAAAGAGGAACCATAGACGGAAAAATCGTCCATGAAAACCTCACAAATATTTTCACAAAAGTCAGAGAATATAGCCATCATGCATCTTTGAAAGGTAGCAGGTGCATTACATAAACCAAAGGCATACGTCTATAAGCAAAAGTACCAAAAGGGCATGTAAAAGTAGTCTTTGATTGATCTCTAGCCGACACAAGTATTTGAGAGAAACCAGAATAACCATCTAGAAAGCAATAGTGTTTATGTTTGCATAATCTTTCTAGCATTTTATCAATAAAAGGTAAGGGGTAATGATCTTTCTTAATAGCTTTATTTAATTTGCGGAAGTCAATTACCATCCTATAACCTGTGATAATTCTTTGTGGAATCAATTCATCTTTATCATTAGGAACAACAGTAATACCTCCCTTCTTAGGGACATAATGGACAGGACTTACTCACTGACTATCAGCAACGGGATAAATTATACCTGCCTCCAGAAGCTTGAGTATTTCTTTTCTTACCACTTCTTTCATTTTAGGATTCAAACAGCGTTGAGGATCACGAACTGGTTTGGCATCTGCTTCCAAATTTATTTTATGTTGACATAGAGTGGGACTAATGCCCTTAAGATCATCAAGAGTATATCCAATAGCAGCACGATGCTTCTTCAGAGTTTTCAATAATCTTTCTTCTTCATGCTCTGAAAGGTTAGCACTAATAATAACAGGATATATCTTCTTTTCATCAAGATAAGCATATTTAAGATTATCAGGCAAAGGTTTAAGCTCAAACACGGGATCACCCTTGGGTGGAGGAGGATCCCCTAAATTTCAACAGGCAAATTGTGTTGCAGAATAGGTTCCTGTTTAAAGAATACTTCATCTATTTCCCTTCTTTCATTCATGAACATATCATTTTCATGGTCTAGCAAATAGTGTTCTAAAGGATCACTAGGAGGTTCGGCAATAGAAGCAAGACCAATAATTTCTACTAGGTAATTCTTCCTCACGATGTTGTTTACTAAATTTAGAGAAATTAAACTCATGAACCATATCATCCAAGCCAATAGTAACAACATTCTTTTGCAATCTATCCTAGCATTAACAGTGTTCAAGAAGGGTCTAACCAAATATAATGGGACAAAAGCTATCTTGCGGAGAAGTAAGAACAAGAAAATCAGCAAGATATTTAGTTTTCCCACACAAGACTTCAACATCTCTAACAATTCCCATCACTGAAATAGTATCTCTATTGGCAAGTTTAACTGTGACATCAATATCTTCTAACTCAGTGGGTGCAATTTCATGCTTGATTTCTTTATACAACTCATAAGGTATAACACTAGCACTAGCACCCATATCACATAAGCCGTGATAACAATGATCTCCTATTTTAACAGAAATAACAGGCACGCCTACCACATGTCTATGTTTATCTTTATCACAAGGTTTAGCAATTCTAGCAGTTTCACCTTCGAACTGAATATCATGCCCATCAATATTATCAGACAAGAGATCTTTAACAATAGCAATATTAAGTTCTACTTTAACTTGCTCAGGAGGTGTATAAGTTCTAATATTGCTTTTACGAACAACAGTTGAAGCTTTAGCATGATCCTTTATTCTAACAGGGAAATGTGGTTTCTCAACATAAGAAGTAGGAACAATAGGATCATTATAAGTGACAGTCTTTTCTTCAACTTTAATAGGTGCAGCTACTTTTACTTCTATGGGAGGATGATATTTAAACCACTTCTCCTTAGGGAGATCAACATAAGTAGCAAAAGATTCACAGAAAGAAGCTACTATCTCAGAGTCAAGTCCATATTTAGTGCTAAACTTACGGAAAATATCGGTATCCATAAAAGATTTAACACAATCAAACTTAGGTGTCATACCTGACTCCTTACCTTCGTCGAGGTCCCAATCTTCAGAGTTGCGTTTAATTCTATCCAATAAATTCCATCTGAATTCAATAGTCTTCATCATAAAAGAGCCAGCACAAGAAGTATCGAGCATGGTTTGATTATTATGAGAAAGCCGAGCATAAAAATTTTGCATAATTATTTCTCTTGAGAGCTCATGATTGGGGCATGAATATAACATTGATTTAAGCCTCCCCAAGCTTGAGCGATGCTTTCTCCTTCGCGAGGCCAGAAATTATATATATAATTGCGATCACGATGAACAAGATGCATAGGGTAATACTTTTGATGAAATTCCAATTTCAATCTTTTATAGTTCCATGATCTCATATCATCACATAGCCTATACCATATCAATGCGTCTCCCTTCAAAGATAAAGGGAAGACCTTCTTCTTAGCAACATCATCGGGTATACCTGCAAGCTTAAATAATCCACAAA
Source organism: Triticum aestivum (assembly GCF_018294505.1). Lineage (NCBI taxonomy): Eukaryota > Viridiplantae > Streptophyta > Magnoliopsida > Poales > Poaceae > Triticum > Triticum aestivum. Next base: position 68,252,963 of record NC_057806.1, on the reverse strand, counting down.
CTTCATCCACATATATTAAGTGCTCATCAGGATGCTTTGTTCCATCTCCTGTAAAAGGGTTAGCTAGCAGTTTTTCCATCATACCCGAAGGAAATTCAAAAGGAGTTTCATTTTCAATAGGTTCAGTAGGTTGAGGAGCAACTCTTTGCTCTACTGGACGGGGTGAAGATACCCCGAACAAGCCCCTCAGAGAATTACTTTCCATAGTAACAAGTGACAGTAAATTTCAGCACACTATATAAATTTTTCCTTACCAAATTCCACCTACCAAAGGCGCTACACTCCCCGGCAACGGCGCCAGAAAAGAGTCTTGATGACCCACAAGTATAGGGGATCTATCGTAGTCCTTTCGATAAGTAAGAGTGTCGAACCCAACGAGGAGCAGAAGGAAATGATAAGCGGTTTTCAGCAAGGTATTCTCTGCAAGTACTGAAATAAGTGGTAACAGATAGTTTTGTGATAAGATAAATTGGTAACGAGCAACAAGTAACAAAAGTAAATAAAGTGCAGCAAGGTGGCCCAATCCTTTTTGTAGCAAAGGACAAGCCGGAACAAACTCTTATAATAGGAAAAGCGCTCCCGAGGACACATGGGAATATCGTCAAGCTAGTTTTCATCACGTTCATATGATTCGCGTTCGATACTTTGATAATTTGATATGTGGGTGGACCGGTGCTTGGGTGCTGTTCTTACTTGAACAAGCATCCCACTTATGATTAACCTCTATTGCAAGCATCCGCAACTACAACAAAAGTATTAAGGTAAACCTAACCATAGCATGAAACATATGGATCCAAATCAGCCCCTTACGAAGCAACGCATAAACTAGGGTTTAAGCTTCTGTCACTCTAGCAACCCATCATCTACTTATTACTTCCCAATGCCTTCCTCTAGGCCCAAATAATGGTGAAGTGTTATGTAGTCGACGTTCACATAACACCACTAGAGGCTAGACAACATACATCTTATCAAAATATCAAACGAATACCAAATTCACATGACTACTAATAGCAAGACTTCTCCCTTGTCCTCAGGAACAAACGTAATTACTCACAAAGCATATTCATGTTCATAATCAGAGGGGTAATAATATGCATATAGGATCTGAACATATGATCTTCCACCAAATAAACCAACTAGCATCAACTACAAGGAGTAATCAACACTACTAGCAACCTACTAGCACCAATCCCGGACTTTGAGACAAGAATTGGATACAAGAGATGAACTAGGGTTTGGAGATGAGATGGTGCTGGTGAAGATGTTGATGGAGATTGCCCTCTCCCGATGAGAGGAGCGTTGGTGATGACGATGGTGATGATTTCCCCCTCCCAGAGGGAAGTATCCCCGGCAGAACAGCTCTGACGGAGCTCTAGATTGGTTCCGCCAAGGTTCCACCTCGTGGCTACGGAGTCTCGTCGCAAAAAGTTCCCCTGATTTTTTTCTCATCGAAAGACTTCATATAGGAGAAGATGGACGTCGGAGAGCCACCAGGGGGCCCACGAGGTAGGGGGCGCGCCCTAGAGGTGGCGTCCCCCACCCTCGTGAGAAGGGTGTGGGCCCCCTGGCCTTCATCTTTGGCGAGGATTTCTCTTTATTTATTTTAAGATGTTCCGTGGAGTTTCAGGACTTTTGGAGTTGCGCAGGATAGATCTCTAATATTTGCTCCTTTTCCAGCCCAGAATTCCAGCTACCGGCATTCTCCCTCCTTATGTAAACCTTGTAAAATAAGAGATAATAGCCATAAGTATTGTGACATAAAGTGAAATAACAGTCCATAATGCAATAAATATCGATATAAAAGCATGATGCAAAATGGACGTATCAATTATGGTGGAAGGGGGCACCGCACACGGCTAAGAGATCAAGAGATCAATTGTTGTGTCCATGGGGTGCCCCTGGCCATGTATATAAAGGAGTGGAGGAGGAGGGGGCCGGCCAAGAGGAGGAGGCGCGCCCAAGGGGGGCAATCCTACTCCAAGTAGGTTTTGCCCCCCTTTCCTATTCCAACTAGGAGAAGGGGGAAGGAGGAGGTGGAGAGAAGGAAGGAGAAGGGGGGTCGCGCCCCCTTCCCTTTCCCAATTCGGATTGGGGCAAGGGGGGCTGCGCGCCACCTCCTACTGCCTCTCCTCTTCCACTACTTTGGGCCCATGAGGCCCAATAACCCCCCCCCCCCCGGGGGGGTTCCGGTAACCCCCCGGTACTCCGGTATATATCCGATAACTCCCGGAACCATTCCGGTGTCCGAATATAGTCGTCCAATATATCAATCTTCATGTCTCAACCATTTAGAGACTCCTCGTCATGTTCGTGATCACATCCAGGACTCCGAACAACCTTCGGTACATCAAAACTCATAAACTCATAATATAACCGGCATCGAAACGTTAAGCGTGAGGACCCTACGGGTTCGAGAACTATGTAGACATGACCGAGACATGTCTCCGGTCAATAACCAATAGCGGAACCTGGATGCTCATATTGGCTCCCACATATTCTACGAATATCTTTATCGGTTAGACCGCATAACAACATACGTTGTTCCCTTTGTCATCGGTATGTTACTTGCCCGAGATTCGATCGTCGGTATCTCAATACCTAGTTCAATCTCGTTACCGAAAAGTCTCTTTACTCATTCCGTAATACATCATTCCGCAAGTAACTCATTTAGTTGCAATGCTTGCAAGGCTTAAGTGATGTGCATTACCGAGAGGGCCCAGAGATACCTCTCCGACAATCGAAGTGACAAATCCTAATCTCGAAATACGCCAACCCAACAAGTACCTTTGGAGACACCTGTAGAGCACCTCTATAATCACCCAGTTACGTTGTGAAGTTTGGTAGCACACAAAGTGTTCCTCCGGTAAACGGGAGTTGCATAATCTCATAGTCATAGGAACATGTATAAGTTATGAAGAAAGCAATAGCAACAAACTAAACGATCAAGTGCTAAGCTAACGGAATGGGTCAAGTCAATCACATCATTCTCCTAATGATGTGATCCCGTTAATCAAATGACAACTCATGTCTATGGTTAGGAAACATAACCATCTTCGATCAACGGGCTAGTCAAGTAGAGGCATACTAGTGACACTCTGTTTGTCTATGTATTCACACATGTATTATGTTTCCGGTTAATACAATTCTAGCATGAATAATAAACATTTATCATGATATAAGGAAATAAATAATAACTTTATTATTGCCTCTAGGGCATATTTCCTTCAGTGGCGTACCGCAAAACAGAGAAAACAGACTTGTGTTGGAGCGCTACGGTTGAAACGGGGGTCCTGTTTATCGGGAGGGGTGTGGCGTACCGCCAAACGGGACTCCACGGGATACTGTTCATGTCCACCGTCGACCTCCTGCAGCCTCCACGGGCTACTGTTCATCCACCGTCGACCTCCTCTAGCCTCCACCTGCTACTGCTCATCCAGCCTCCACTGGCTACTATTCAACCAGCCCTCTCCACGGGGTCCTGTTCAACCACCCCTCCACGGGCTACTGTTCATCCAGCCCTCCACCGGCTACTGTTCAACCAGCCCTCCACCGGCTACTGTTCAACCAGCCCTCCACGGGCTCCTGTTCATCCAGCCCTCCACGGGGTCTTGTTCCTCCACCGGCTCGATCGATCGGGGTACTGTTCATCCAGCGGCAACGGCCTCTACTACCATGGGTTCCTGTTCATCCAACCCCCACCGAGAACTGTTCATCCAAACCCCCCAACAACGATCACTGTTCATCCAGAGGGAGCATCGACCGGCTTTAGTTAGGAGCAGTAGTGAAGGAATCGCTCGATCGGATTCAGTTAACAGCGATCGATCGATCCCTCGGGTTCAGTAACGCGTAGCCTGCAGTGCAATTGCTTGGGTTCAGTTAGAGCCCAACGCCTCGCTCGGGTTCAGTTAGAGCGCAACGCCTCGCACACTCGCGCATACGTATGAGAGAAACACGCATCGCTCGGCCCCCGACCACCCACCGTACCAGGAACTCCCCGATATTTTTCGCGCCCTCGCTTCTACCATGGTTTTTCCGTCATGGACGGCCCAAAGAATGTCATGCAGCTGCGTCTCCAGCCCGCCCAGCACGAAAAGCCCATTTTCTATCATGATTTTTTATCATAGAAGTAGGAGCCCACCACAATTATCATCATAGAAGTGTCATAAGTATGACAATTTTTTTTCGTTTGGCCCAAAATGTCATGGATGTGTCTTTTTTTGTAGTGTAGTAAGTGAAGTAGAAAGGCACAAATAGTATGAACATGCGTGGCTTATAGGCATTTGTCTCTTAGTACAACTAAATGTTGTACGTGCAATGCACAGTGATGTTATGATGCACGTGTCTAAGTACTCTACTACTATATTAATTGGAGGCACATATTAGGTTTTATATTTGTTTACGTGTATGGCCCGAGATCTTCCAACTAGACATGTGTCTCTCCGGGTCACACTTTGTATCGTTCATACCAATAGTACTACGTGTGGTCTCCGACCTGGAAGTGGAAGAAGTGGAGACGCTCTACCATGATGTTCATGTCCCACTCCTTTTGCTGACGTGTGGGACATCCAGCACGTGCCGTGTTTAGAACTCCTTCATCATAAGAGTTGAAACGCTAGCTTTCATCAAAAATAATAAATAAATATAAATCAGCAGTGATACTATACCACGCGGTTTCCTTGCTCCTCGATATCGGAAAGAATACTTCCGTTCGATGACATGTGGGACGTTGACCATCTTGGTCCACTTGCCATGCACGCATGACTCCAAGGGAGAGTCACCCTGGCCATCGCACCACAGTAATAATGACTAATGAGCCATCAAATCACAGGCCCAACCTTTCCCACTGTGAAGTTGCTCGGACGAAGAAACCATCATGACTTCGTTGAATTCCGCTTCTTGAAGAAAACTACTGTACCAACAGTACTGCTAGCTACAGTAGTACTGTACTCCAGCAGAGGCCTCCTTTGGTTCATAGGATAGGAATTTTATAGGAATATGAAAATCACAGGAAGTGAGATGACATGAATCTCAATTCCTATAGAGAAAGAGATGTCATTTGATGCATAGGGTAGGAATTTTTCCATTGAGTCTAGGCTAATGTACTTGTAATTTGCTCTAAAAACTACAGTAGTAACTAGTACTAGTAAATGTTCGTAATAAATTAAACAAACATATGGGCGACACAGACACACACACACACACACACACTAACTACTACTACTACTACTTCTCACATGCTGGCCAGACAGCGTCGTTCTCCTTCCCGGCTTTGTTGGCGACACCCCACCGTGCTTGGATCTCCGCCGAGCTCTCCGCGGTAGCGCGTGCATCCTCATCTTTTTTGCGGTGGTGAGCCTCTCTTTTCTTGAGTGCTTTATGCCTTTTCTGCTCCCTCTGTGTGGCTTTGGCTCTGCCACCCATTCGGCCTTGGCAGCTTCAAAGTCCGCCCACATAGGTGTGAGGTCGCGAGCGGCGATGAACTCGGCATGGTGGGATGTCATCGCTTCCCTACCATTTTGTGTGCGGTCATGGGTGGCGAGGAACTCGACGCAGTGGGATGCCATCGCTTCCTTACCGGTTAGTGTGCGGCGCGGTGGCATGAACGATGCTTGGTGAGAGCTTTGGGGTGGAGTGGCCGGACAACCGGATAGTGCATTGGTTTGTTAAGAGCTCAAGGACAGAAGACGGAGGAAATTGGGATTCCCTTCAATCGTAGACATTTGTTACCGAGTAACATGCATTGGCGGTCATCGAACTTATCTTGATAGCTCACTTTGATCATTGTATATGTGATGTGGTGATTATACAGTCACTGGCTCAGCGTAGAGCTCCGTATTTGTCTCGTTGACCAGTTAAATAGTCCGCATGCGCCTCATCAGCTCGTGTTCTGTATCGTTGCTGCAACGCACACTCGTCAGCCAAATGAAAATGAAATACTTTGTGTTAAATGCAAAAACAATTTTCTAATATTATACGTGATGCACACATTAGCGCACACCGTCCATAGACGCAAGTAGCATGTACGCATGTAGACACTCACTCTCACGCTGTCAGACCATGGTAACGCATGCACGTCGCCCTCTCAATCAAAGTCCTGCTCATGGCGCAATGCAAATGGCGAGCCTGTCACCTGTGTGCACCGGCGGTACCTGACATTACTGTTTCGATGTTTGCTGGCGGCCTCCGCGAACACGAGCATGTATTCACCTGGCTCAACACCAACGTCATACTCGTGCTTGGGCACCGAGTTGCTCGACATTAGCCATGGCTCTGCACATGAAGCGGAGGCGTGACTCGGCGCCTTGCTCATGCATATCATCTATCACAACGACAATCTATAAAACAACCTAGGTTGAGAGGGTACTATGGTACCTATATATGTATCGTGAGCGATCGGTCATAGTGCCACTGCACATGAGTGTGTGTTTGATCGATTCGTCCATTAGCGGGGTGTCTAATGGTGGTCGTCGAAGGCTAGTTGGCGACAAGAGCAGTTGCATGGACGCCTGGTTGTCTATACGTGCCGCATACGCTTCAAAGGCTCGTCATCCATGAGTTTACATTTTACCACCACGCCAGCGTCTGACCGTCATGGCCTACCGAAACCCTTCCATCACTAGCGCCCGCTTCCCACCTGAAGAGTTCACTGTCTCTCCAGAACATCAATGCCGCATTCACGAGACTGAATGTCAGTGACCCAACCGCACCTGCAGTTAAGTCACTAAAGCAGCGTCCGCATTCATGCCAGACGCGACCTCTCACTAGTGCCGGCATTGCCGCAGCACGACGGCCAAGAGAACGCCATTCGCACGACATCCCGGTGCAAGCAACTGCTCCACGTGAACGACACCATGGCCATCTGTCCATCTGCCGCCCACATTATGACACGCGACTGCCGACGAACCTACTCCGGTGCCAATCATCAATCCATCTGTCGTGGCTCATTGCCATTCGCCCTCTATATTAACTTCAGCCCCAGCTCACAGCCATCGCCAAAGACCCACAGTCATTCTCCTCCGGTCGTTTCCTTCTGTCGGCACCACTCCAACCATGGCCTCCTGGCGCTCCAAATCTCTCTTGGATGTACTATCGCAGGAGCAGACGAAGGACATCGACGGCTCCCCCCGGCCTCCCTCCGTCGCCACGACCATGAAGCCGGCAACTAATACATCTCCAACATATCTATATTTTTTTTATTGTTCCATGCTATTATATTACCAACCTTGGATGTTTTATATGCATTTACATGCTATTTTATATGATTTTTGGGACTAACCTATTAACCTAGAGCCCAGTGCCAGTTTCTGTTTTTTCCTTGTTTTAGAGTATCGCAGAAAAGGAAAATCAAACGGAGTCCAATTGAACTAAAACTTCACAGAACTTATTTTTGGAACGGAAGCAATCCAGGACACTTGGAGTGTACGTCAGGGAAGCTTCGAGGAAGCCACGAGGCAGGGAGGCGCGCCCTACCCCCCTGGGCGCGCCCCCACCCTCATGGGCCCCTCGTGGCTCCCCTGACCAACTTCTTTCGCCTATATATGTCCATATACCCTAAAAACATTAGAGGGAACAGAATAGATCGGGAGTACCGCCGCAAGAAGCCTCCGTAGCTACCGAAAACCAATCTAGACCCGTTCCGGCACCCTGCCGGAGGGGGGGAATCCCTCTCCGGTGGCCATCTTCATCATCCCGGCGCTCTCCATGACAAGGAGGGAGTATTTCACCCTCGGGCTGAGGGTATGTACCAGTAGCTATGTGTTTGATCTCTCTCTCTCGTGTTCTTGAGGCGGTACGAACTTGATGTATCGCATGCTTTGCAATTATAGTTGGATCTTATGATGTTTCTCGCCCTCTACTCTCTTGTAATGGATTGAGTTTTCCCTTTGAAGTTGTCTTATCGGATTGAGTCTTTAAGGATTTGAGAAAACTTGATGTATGTCTTGCATGTGCTTATCTGTGGTGACAATGGGATATCACGTGATCCACTTGATGTATGTTTTGGTGATCAACTTGCGAGTTTCGTGAACTTATGCATAGGGGTTGGCACATGTTTTCGTCTTGACTCTCCGGTAGAAACTTTGGGGCACTCTTTGAAGTTCTTTGTGTTGGTTGAATAGATGAATCTGAGATTGTGTGATGCATATCGTATAATCATACCCACGGATACTTGAGGCGACATTGGAGTATCTAGGTGACATTAGGGTTTTGGTTGATTTGTGTCTTAAGGTGCTATTATATTACAAACTCTATGATAGATTGAACAGAAAGAATAGCTTCGTGTTATTTTTCTACGGACTCTTGAATAGATCGATCAGAAAAGATAACTTTGAGGTGGTTTCGTACACTACCATAATCTCTTCGTTTGTTCTTCGCTATTAGTGAATTTGGACTGACTCTTTGTTGCATGTTGAGGGATTGTTATATGATCCAATTATGTTATTATTGTTGAGAGGACTTGCACTAGTGAAAGTATGAACCCTAGGCCTTGTTTCAACACATTGCAATACCGTTTATGCTCACTTTTATCATTAGTTACATTGCTGTTTTTATAGTTTCAGATTACAAAAACCTATATCTACCATCAATATTGCACTTGTATCACCATCTCTTCGCCGAACTAGTGCACCTATACAATTTACAATTGTATTGGGTGTGTTGGGGACACGAGAGACTCTTTGTTATTTGGTTGCAGGGTTGTTTGAGAGAGACCATCTTCATCCTACACCTCCCACGGATTGATAAACCTTAGGTCATCCACTTGAGGGAAATTTGCTACTGTCCTACAAACCTCTGCACTTGGAGGCCCAACAACGTCTACAAGAAGGTTGTGTAGTAGACATCAAGCTCTTTTCTGGCACTGTTGCCGGGGAGGTTAGCGCTTGAAGGTATATCTTTAGATCTTGCAATCGAATCTTTTTCATTTCTTGTTTTATCACTAGTTTAGTCTATAAAAGAAAATTACAAAAAAATGGAATTGGGAGTGCCTCATATGCTTCATCTTTTTAATATCTTCCGTGAAAATAAAGATTCCGATAATTGTGCTCAACTGCTAGAATAAGAATGCATTAAAATGTTTGGTACTAAATCTTTGAATGATGAGCATGATTGCAATGTTATTAGTATGAACTATTTGAATATCCATAGTACTAATGATGATTGCTGTCGGTGTCAAAACCAGCGGATCTCGGGTAGGGGTCCCGAACTGTGCGTCTAAGGTCGATGGTAACAGGAGACAGGGGACACGATGTTTACCCAGGTTCGGGCCCTCTCGATGGAGGTAATACCCTACTTCCTGCTTGATTGATCTTGATGATATGAGTATTACAAGAGTTGATCTACCACGAGATCATAGAGGCTAAACCCTAGAAGCTAGCCTATGATTATGATTGTTTGTATATCTATCGACTAGCCCGGCCTTGGTTTATATAATGCACCAGAGGCCTAGGATAACAAGAGTCCTAGCTGAATAGGCTGGTGGGGGAGGAGTCCTTGTCTTGACCACCATGTCTTGTGGAATCTTCCTTGTATGCGGCAGTTGTCCGAACTGGCCCATGAGTATACGGCCATGGGGGTCCTTGGCCCAATCTAACTGACCGGGAGACGACGTGGTGAGTACCCCCTAGTCCAGGACACCGTCAGTAGCCCCCTAAACCGGTCTTCAAGTTAGGGACGCTCCTCGGTTCTTCCGAACTATTCTTTGTCTTCGATCGTCGTTCTTGAAAACTGGTTCAACAAATCTTCCCATCTTCTATCTTGAGGATTGCCGAGCTAAATCTGAAGATCTCACACATCGGCTATCCGAGGAGCCCTTTAAGTCTTCAGCCTTTATCAATGTCTTGTTATTTTTATGCCACACCTCGGGTTTGAAGTTGTTCCTGGGCGGCAGCCTCCTCTTGCGTCCGAGCTCCAACGCCGGACTGCATTCGAGGTATCTTTTGCAGCCGAGCACCAACGCCGGACCGCTTTCCGAGCTCCAACACCGGAATGTATCCGAGCTCCAATGTCGGACTATGTCCAAACTCCAACGCCGGACTGTATGCTGGCTCCAACGTCGGACTATATCCGAGGCGTCATATCACCTTGTTTCAAAAAAGTCGAAGGAGTTTAGCTGAGCTTAATGCTGGAAATTCCCTCTATGGAGCCAGCCACTCGCGCTTGAGCTTTATGCCGGACTTCTTCCGAGGTGGTGCACCACCCCGACTATGGGTCAATTTTTTGTAAATATTTTTTATTGGTGCAATTTATTCTCTGCCGAGATATATAGCCAGTAGCCCTCAAGGTGTGTATCGGTCTAAAACCTGAGATGCACCTGAAGGATGACGTAAGACTGCTGATCCCAGTAGCCGCTGAGACTCAGGTTAGTTTGCAAAATCGGCCTGAGGATCAAGTCCTTGCTCGGTAGAATACTTCGGGACACAAAAAGCGGCATGCTCAGTCCTCCAGACTCGGGTTGGGTGCGGTCGACCAACCTGAGGATCAAAATCTCCTCAGAAACTGTATTGCACTTAAAATTTTCTGCATTGGATAGGCAATGCACTAGCCCCCGAGACACTGGTCGGGTGGCAACACCAGATCAGGGGATCGATGTGCCCCTTTAATATTTGTAAATAATAAGCCCGAAGCCATGTAGCCCCCGAGCCTTAATGCGGGCATGGGTGGCCGAATTAAGGATCGATATCCATAGTAAAATCACAAATTATGTGTAATGACTCTATGTATCCAAGTACTTTACGTCATTAATGCTCAGATCCGCATTGTACAAAACTTTGTTGACCGACCATCGGCTTCCACCTCCTCGGCCAGTAGCCGAGTAGTGTTTGTCTTACTTTATAATGCCTTTATGAGGGCAAAGATTTACGACAAACAAGGAAATCTGGCCATACGGTTTTATAAACAAAGGTACGCAGAGAGATATGTTATATTACTGTTTAACATAAGAAATGTCTTCCAAAGAAAATAGTCCTGCTATCAGTTCCTTTCTTTGGGTTGTTATGCTAAGCATGATCATGAAACCTCAGCTCTAATGTAAGAGCAAAATATTGAGGATTTAGTTTGGGAGGCCAGTTACTATCCCCCGGTAGTGTTCGGCGACAGTCGAGGTCAAGCCGTAAACACTTCGGCCAATGTTATGAATGGCCCGTCATTTAACACAGTCATCGGATCGCTGACCAGTTTACGCTTATTGTGACAGTCAGTTTTCGGCTTTCTCCACTGAGGTGCTTAGTCATGTGAGCTGGAAGCACAATCACAGTGGTTCTCCCTTTGCACACCTAGCCGAACAAAGCGGAACGTAGGAGGCAAGCACAGGAGTCGGGCAACCCAACTATTGACCGAAGACCCAATTCGAAACTGATGCATATATAGCAAAATACGAGAATGTTTTTTGCCGAATCTCTAAAGGTGTCCGGTGTTGCACTACAAGACTTGTGCTAACAACACACAAATAGTTTGAAAGTGCCATAAGCTTGGAAAACCAAAAAACGTCAGTAAAAACTTGATGTCTGAACAAGATCAAGTGTCCGGTGCCAATCTGAAAAATAGGAAAAAAATTGTGCTTCTGTCGTGTTTTAACATGACACATCCGATCTCAAGACTTCACGTGGGTCAGCCTACGGCTTCAAGCTCCTTATCCCGAAGGCGGAGTACTTCTCCGAGGTCAGTTTAGCAAACTAAACTCAAGCGGCTTTCAGAGAGAAGACATGCAATCCGGCTATTGACCATAAACTCGAGTCGAAAAAGGAGCGTTAGAAAAAGACTTTGCAACGACCAAGAAGAAAACACATTTACTATAAAACTGCTCATATAAATTTTAAGAGCCCCCAAGTGACTTGGGTAAAAGAATCTTATGTATAATGATTGTATGTACCGAAGTACTTATATCATATCTGTGTTCACCCGAACTTTAAACGCGTCTTAACCGACCGTCGGCTTCTCCCTCTTCGGCCAAGGGCCGAAAAGTGTCATGTACTCCACCTGTCGAGAGTATCGACGGTGTTTCCGATGACCAGGCAATCAAGCCATAAGGTTATAACAGACAAAGCGCGCTCAGGGAACTTATGCTATATTACTGACGAAGTGTAAGAAGCTTCTTCGAAGAAAATAGTACCCCCACCGATACCTTTCTTCGGTGCCCATTATTACTATGAGACTTGTGCAATAGATTTTTTGTACTCATGAGTTCCGTTGTGTGCCGACCATGATTGAAAATAATAAGAGCGCTAGCTTTCGGCTTCACCCAGTCTGAGGTCAAAGGTCGGATGACCCGGTCATGACAATTGCAGAGGTGCTCCCTTTACTCCCTAGCCGAACAATCGGGAACATAGGGGTAAGCACAGGAGCCAGGCAACCCAGCTTGCAAATCTCTTAGGTCAATATGGTGCATATTGTGGCACAATACACGAATAAGGAACGAAGCCGTACAAGTATAATCATATGCAAGAGGAAAAGCTCCATCAAGGGAGCCCCAAAATAAACGGGGTATTTGAATATGCGCGTCACAAACAAAGTTTTTACAAGGAACTTTGTCACAAACAACTTTGTGCCGAAAAGTATAATGCTTGGTCGAACCGACAAAATTTAAAACTGAAAGTTTTTGAGCATGAAAGCAACTTAGCTGGTTAATGTGCTCGGTGGTGATGACGCGATTCGGGCTTGTGGCGGGACGAAGACGCCCATTAATCTATGACAGATCCGACAAGGTTCGTAGTCCTCGGCATGGCCGAGGTCCCATCCCCCAGGCCCGAGGTGTCCGAGCAAGGAGTTCGGCACTCCGGAGTAGTGACCACCTAACGCAGTAAAAATCGATTACCTGCACACATAAAATAGTGCGGTGCAGGAAATAATAATAATATATATATAATCGTTGCATAATTGCTTTACGCAAAAATATTTTATTTAAAGAAATGAGGCCTGGCGCTGAAGCAAATGTCGATGCAGGGCGTCAGCGTGACGCAGTGAAGGCGTGACAAAGCCTGAATTTGCAGGGTGGTCCGGGCTCCGGATGCGGCGTTCGCCGAACTATGTACGGAAACTAACCGAACCACCACACGACCATTTTTAATGTGGCCGCCATTTGATAGACCTGTGTACAGATGATGGAACAAACCAGAGTAATAATTCCTTAAGAAAAATAAACCCAACAAGCAAAAATTGTTAGGATTAATAGCACCTGGTTTATTTATTGTAGCATGCCGAAGAAAAGCGACTCCCAAAATCGGGAATCGATCCGCACACCCATTGCCTGATGGGCGATAAAGTGATGGCCTGGTGATGCTGGCAAAGGGCTTGCCGAGGCGAAGTCCTCTGTCTAGCTAACATGACGAAGCTCGTCAGCTCGTGACGCCGAAGTCACCGGAGTATGTTGATGAAGAAATAGCCAAGTCCCCGGTCTAGCCGAGGTGATGGAGCAGGTCGGTGAGAAGTTGTTGTAGCTGCCATGTTAGCCGAGGTGTTGAAGTAGTTCGGCGTGATGGACATTGGCTCGAAGAAGCAACAGTGCGGCCATGCCGACCTAGGTCGTAACTTGTGACGCGGCCAATGCTGGTCTGATGAAGTAACCATGCAGCAATGTTGGTGATGATTTATCCTTGGTGATTCCAAACTCTTATTCGGCTCGCCGAGGTGAGGATCTGAAGAAGTTGAGCTCGGCTAAAAAGCGACGACATGTCTAGCGCAGGTCGGCAGTCGTGGAGCTATATTGCCGGACTGGTTTGACATCAGCGTGATGGCGAAGATTACCTCAGAGGAGGATTAAAATTTTATGGGTGCGTGTTAAAAACAACGCACAATATCTTAGAAGAAAATTCCTTTTGAAAAGGTTGTCAAATATCATGTTCCTAAAGAAACATGAATTCGGGTCGGATCCGTATTCGGGCAGAAAACAGATCTGAAAAATGATACACTAATCGGAAGGTTCCCGGAGTTTGGACGGTCGGATCGAGCTGAAATTTGAGAGGTGGTAGATATGGGAATTCCTCAGCAGATGAATGGTTGGATCTTCCAACGGACTTCCGAGCTAGGCTCTGGAGACCACGCCCTAAACTCATCCAAATTCCCGTCTGGATTTGACAGGGCTCCGGTATATCGTAGATTGTCAGAGATTCCTCCATCGGAACTCGACGAAATTTTCCAGGGTTGTTGTAGACTCGATTCCGCACAATTCCACCGAAGCAATCGTTAAAATGACACTCGAGGAGGCGGTGGCGGTGGATACGCGTTCGCTGTCCAGAAAAACAGCACGGACGCCCGAGGGCAATGTTGACGTTGAGCCCCCGAGCTCCATGGACGATTCCTCCATGATCTTGATAGAGATCGGAGTTGGTGTTGATGAAGGGCCTTGTCCGAACATGACGATCAGAGGCAGGGCACAGTCCTTAGTCAAGCCAAGGTGACCAGTCGAGCCGGTGATGAAGATGTCGACGTCACAGTCAATCTGCAGATGAGCCATCGATCCTTTTGCCGATCACATAGCGGAACTCTCAATGAAAGCACCAATGTCAGTGTCAAAACTGGCAGATCTCGGGTAGGGGTCCCGAACTGTGCGTCTAAGGTCGATGATAACAGGAGACAGGGGACACGATGTTTACCCAGGCTCGGGCCCTCTTGATGGAGGTAATGCCCTACTTCCTGCTTGATTGATCTTGATGATATGAGTATTACAAGAGTCGATCTACCACAACATCATAGAGGCTAAACCCTAGAAGCTAGCCTATGATTATGATTCTTTGTATATCTATCGACTAGCCTGGCCCTGGTTTATATAATGCAGCAGAGGCCTAGGATAACAAGTGTCCTAGCCGAATACGCCGGTGGGGGAGGAGTCCTTGTCTTGACCACCAAGTCTTGTGGAATCTTCCTTGTATGCGGCAGCTGTCCGAACTGGCCCATGAGTATACGGACATGGGGGTCCTCGGCCCAATCTTACTGACCGGGAGACGACGTGGTGAGTAGCCCCTAGTCCAGGACACCGTCAATTGCACTAGTCATGATGAAAATATCTCTTATAAGCATATCTATTTTTGTGGAGTGCATAGAGTTTGCAAGTACATACCAAACAGGGAAGATAGATTCTGCAAGAGGCATAAGTATTTGGAAACTAAATGGTTGCAAGAAAGGCTAGATGTTTGTGCTGAAAATTTAAACTCTCTTAGCCGTATTTGTGAACTTTGCAATGAACGTGATCATTTCAGTACCCAATGCAAATTGTTTCATGATCGTATCGTGTCCAAAAATTGTGATGACTTGATTTACCTTGCACATCATAATGAACTTAGATTGCTCTTGGGTTATGAAGAAATGAAACGTATATCTAAGGTTATTCCAGAATTTGCCCTTGATAGAGTTTTTAATTTTGATCTAGAGGAAATTTATATGTATTGTGCGGTTAATTGCATTGAAAATCCTTATATTGCCAAATATATAAGAAAAGAAAACAAATAGAGGATGAAGATAATACTAATGAAAGGGAAGAGGCTTCCCAATATCCTCCTATTATTTCTTATGATGAATCAGGTAACGAGGAGGAGCCTTCTATTCAACCAATCTCATCAATAAGGAGCTCCAAAAATAGGATTGAACCCACACATGATGTGAAGAAGAAAAAGAAACGACGGAGAAGCAAAGGTAGAAAGATATCTCTCCCAAATGATGTTGCTCCTATTTCTCATTGTGATGATGATAATTGTTATACTATTGGTGCTATCCATACTATTAATGATGAGAGTGATTATGCTTATGATATGAAAAGGCCCAAGCTTGGGGATGTTATGTTTGATGAAGATGACATGTTTGAGAATATATTTGCTGCAATTAATGTCTGTCCCAAGCTTGGGGATGCTATGTTTGATGAAGATGATATTTTTATCCTCCCAAGTTTTGATATGCAAATTTGTTATGATGATAGCATGCCTCCTACTTATGATGATTATATTGATGAAAGTGGGTTTGGAAGAGTGTCAACTTTAGGAAGTAGTAATCCCACTAGTTTGGAGGATGTTGAATCTTATTGTGATAATTATGAAAGTGGATTTGGAGAGGTCATGACTTTATTTTGTAATGATTCCACTATCTTGGAAGAGGTTTCAATCGATTATGATGAGAACAAAGTTGATACCTATGATGATTATTGTGATGATACTTATGCTATAAAAAGTAGTGATGATTATATTTATAAAACTTGTCATGATTATGATTAACCCTTTTCTGAACATTATTCTTTTAATATGGAAACAATTTATAGTATTCGAGTTTCTTATGATACTCCCACTATTCCGAATGAGAAGAATTTTGCTTGTGTGGAGAGTAATAAAATTTCTATGCTTGTAGATCATGAAAAGAATGCTTTATATGATGGTTATATTGTTGAATTCATCCATTATGCTACTGAAATTTATTATGAGGGGGGAATATATGCTTGTAGGAATTGCAATAATATCAAGTTTCCTCTCTATGTGCTTAAAGTTTTAAAGTTATGCTTGTTTTGCCTTCCTATGCTAGTTGATTATTGTTCCCATAAATTGTTTGCTCACAAAATCCCTATGCATAGGAAGTGGGTTAGACTAAAATGTGCTAGTCATATTCTTCATGATGCTCTCTTTATGTTTCAATTCTTATCCTTTATGTGAGCATCATTGAAATCATCATGCCTAGCTAGGGGCGTTAAACGATAGTGCTTGTTGGGAGGTAACCCAATTTTATTTTTGTTCTTCTCTTTTTGTTCCTGTTTAGTAATAAATTAATCATCTATCCTATGTTATGATTGTGTTTTTTATGTTTTAATTAGTGTTTGTGCCAAGTAAAGCCTTTAGGATGTTCTTGGGTGATTGTTATTTGATCTTGCTATAAAAAACAGAAAGTATGCGCTCACTTGAATAATTTTGAGCGATAAAATACCAATTCCACTTGAAGTAGATTAACAAAAAAATTTCCTAGGACTTCCTAATTTCTCAGGATTTTTGGAGTTACAGAAGTATTCGGAATCTACGGATTACTACAAACTGTTTTGTTTTTGACAGATTCTATTCTTTATGTGTTGTTTGCTTATTTTGATGAATCTACGAGTAGTATCGGAGGGTATGAACCATAGAGAAGTTGGAATACAGTAGATATTACACCAATATGAATGTAGAATGAGTTCACAATAGTACCTAAGTGGTGATTTATTTTCTTATACTAACGGAGCTTACGAGTTTTCTGTTAAGTTTTGTGTTATGAAGTTTTCAAGTTTTGGGTAAAGATTCGATGGACTATGGAATAAGGAGTGGCAAGAGCCTAAGCTTGGGGATGCCCAAGGCACCCCAAGGTAATATTCAAGGACAACCAAGAGCCTAAGCTTGGGGATGCCTCGGAAGGCATCCCCTCTTTCGTCTTCGTTCATCGGTAACTTTACTTGGAGCTATATTTTTATTCACCACATGATATGTGTTTTGCTTGGAGAGTCATTTTATTTTCTTTTGCTTTGCTTGCTGTTTGAATAAAATACCAAGATATGAAATTCTTAAATGTTAGAGAGTCTTCACATAGTTGCATAATTATTCGACTACTCATTGATCTTCACTTATATCTTTCAGAGTAGTTTGTCATTTTCTCTAGTACTTCACTTATATCCTTTTAGAGCACGACGGTGGTTTTATTTTCAAGAAATTGTTGAACTCTCATGCTTCACTTATATTATTTTGAGAGTCTTTTAGAACAGCATGGTAGTTTGCTTTGGTTATGAAACTAGCCCTAATATGATGGGCATCCAAGATGGGTATAATAAAAACTTTCATATAAAGTGCGTTGAATACTATGAGAAGTTTGATTCTTGATGATTGTTTTGAGATATGAAGATGGTAATATTAGAGTCATGCTAGTGAGTAGTTGTGAATTTGAGAAATACTTGTGTTGAAGTTTGTGATTCCTATAGCATGCACGTATGGTGAACCGTTATGTGATGAAGTTGGAGCATGATTTATTTATTGATTGTCTTCCTTATGAGTGGCGGTCAGGGATGAGCGATGGTCTTTTCCTACCAATCTATCCCCCTAGGAGCATGTGCGTAGTACTTTGTTTCAATAACTAATAGATTTTTGCAATAAGTACGTGAGTTCTTTATGACTTATGTTGAGTCAATGGATTATATGCACTCTCACCCTTCCACCATTGCTAGCCTCTCTAATACCGCACACCTTTCGCCAATATCTTACACCCACCATATACCTTCCTCAAAACAGTCACCATACCTACCTATTATGGCATTTCCGTAGCCATTCCGAGATATATTGCCATGCAACTTTCCACCGTTCTGTTATTATGACACGCTTCATCATTGTCATATTGCTTGCATGATCATGTAGTTGACTTCGTATTTGTGGCAAAGCCACCATTCATAATTCTTTCATTCATGTCACTCATGAGTCATTGCACATCCCGGTACACAACCGGAGGCATTCACATAGAGTCATATTTTGTTCTAAGTATCAAGTTGTAATTCTTGAGTTGTAAGAAAATAAAGTGTGATGATCATCATTATTAGAGCATTGTCCCAAGTGAGGAAAGGATGATGGAGACTATGATTCCCCCACTAGTCGGGATGAGACTCCAGACGAAAAAAAGAGAAAGGCCATAAAAAAGGAGAAGGCCCAAAAAAGAGAGAAAAAGAGAGAAGGGACAATGCTACTATCCTTTTTCCACACTTGTGCTTCAAATTAGCACCATGATCTTAATGATAGAGAGTCTCCTATGATATCACTTTCATATACTAGTTGGAATTTTTCATTATAGAACTTGGCTTGTATATTCCAATGATGGGCTTCCTCAATATGCCCTAGGTCTTCATGAGGAAGCAAGTTGGATGCACACCCATTTAGTTTCTTTTGTTGAGATTTCATATACTTATAGCTCTAGTGCATCTGTTGCATGGCAATCCCTACTCACTCGCATTGATATCTATTGATGGGCATCTCCATAGCCCGGTGATACGCCTAGTTGATGTGAGACTATCTTCTCCCTTTTTTGTCTTATCCACAACCACCATTCTATTCCACCTATAGTGATATATCCATGGCTCACGCTCATGTATTGCGTGAAGATTGAAAAAGTTTGATAACACCAAAAGTATGAAACAATTGCTTGGCTTGTCATCGGGGTTGTGCATGATTTAAATACTTTGTGTGGTGAAGATGGAGCATAGCCAGACTATATGATTTTGTAGGGATAGCTTGCTTTGGCCATGTTATTTTGAGGAGACATGATTGCTTTATTAGTATGGTTGAAGTATTATTATTTTTATGTCAATATTAAACTTTTGGCTTGAATCTTATGGATCTGAATATTCTTGCCACAATAAAGAGAACTACATGGATAAATATGTTAGGTAGCATTCCACATCAAAAATTCTGTTTTTATCATTTACCTACTCGAGGACGAGCAGGAATTAAGCTTGGGGATGCTTGATACGTCTCCAACGTATCTATAATTTTTTATTATTCCATGCTATTATATTATCGACCTTGGATGTTTTATATGCATCTATATGCTATTTTATATGATTTTTGAGACTAACCTATTAACCCAGAGCCCAGTGCCAGTTTCTGTTTTTTCCTTGTTTTAGAGTATCTCAGAAAAGGAAAATCAAACGGAGTCCAATTGACCTGAAACTTCATGGAACTTATTTTTGGAACGGAAGCAATCCAGGAGACTTGGAGTGTACGTCAAGGAAGCTTCGAGGAAGCCACGAGGCAGGGAGGCGCGCCCTACCCCCCTGGGCGCGCCCCTACCCTCGTGGGCCCCTCATGGCTCCCCTGACCGACTTCTTTCTCCTATATATGTCCATATACCCTCAAAACATCAGAGGAGACAGAATAGATCAGGAGTTCCACCGCCAGAAGCCTCTGTAGCCACCAAAAACCAATCTAGACCCGTTCCGGCACCCTGCCGGAGGGGGGAATGTAACACCCCGAATGTAACTTGCCATATTTGCACTTCGACTCTTGCCATTTTCGGCGTTAAGTGATGAGATTCCCTTCGGGGTTGGGTTTTTGTCTTTGTTTTGTATTTTTTTCATGTCATGCATTTCATATCATGTCATCATGTGCATCTCATTTTCATATGTGTTTGTCTCATGCATCCGAGCATTTTCCCCATTGTCCATTTTGCAATCCGTCACTCCCACGTCCTCCGGCTCCCCCTTTTGTCTCTTTTCGTGAGCGGGTGTTAAATGTTCTCGGAATGGACCGAGATTTAAGTGGCCTTGGTAAACCACCGGTAGACCGCCTGTCAAATTTCGTGTCATTTGGAGTCCGTTTCATACTCCAACGGTTATCCGGGGAACTGTAAAGGCCTCGTGTGTGTTGCAGCCCAACACCCCTCCAAAACGGCCCAATAACCCTTCCAAACCACTCCCATGTCCTCCGCCATCGGATCACGATCGCGTGGTTGAAAACTACACCTCATTTGGACACTCCTACCTTCTTCTAGGTATAAATACGTGCACCCCTCCTCCAAATCCGGCTCCCGAAGCCCTAGCCCCGCTCCCTCTCCGCCGCCGGACGCGTCCGGTCCGGCCGGAAAAATCACGCCGCCCCGCGCCTATCGCCGCCTGCCACGTGTCCACCACGCCTTCTGCGCCGCCGGCCCGCCCGGGCCCGAGGCCGGCCCCCGCGGCCCGTCTCCCCGCCGCCCGCGCTCGCCGCCGCCGCCGCTCCAGCTCGGTGCCGGCCACCCCGCAGCTTGGCGCCGGAGCTCCCCACCGCCACGCGCAACCTCCCTCCGCCTCGGCCCCTACCGGATCCGGCCGGAGCAGGTGTCCCCCCCGCCGGATCTCACGTCTTCGGCCACTGCGGGACGAACTCCGGCAATCCGGCCTCGCCTCGACATCCGTGCAAGACGAAACCCTAGATCTGGGAATTTCGGAGGTCTAATTTTCCCTAAGTCATTTCCCCCTCATACTTTATTGCTCTGTTCAACGCATCATAACTTCATCACCGTAGCTCCGTTTCATGCGCATAATATATCAAAATGTTCATCACGATGTGCTCCTCATTTTCTTCCATTGTGACATGCTTGTTTGAGTCCATCACGATGCCCAAATCACTGGTGCAAGAGTGCTATAAATTGTTAGGTGCTGATTCTTATCAGAGTATGAGGATTTGTCATTTTTGTCACATTTCTTGTGTGCATCATATGGGCATGAGATCTACATGTGTTTTGGGCTATGCCGTGCCATCTTTACATAGGTGCTTGCCATGTATTTTTGTGATCAATGTGGTGACTAGCACAAGAATGCAAAGTAGCCTTCGTGTTATTGCTGATTTCAGGATCTCAGGATTTTGGCCAAGTCTTTTGTCCGCTGTTATTTTTATGCCATGTAACCATGTTGCTACGGTGAGATACATGCTTTATTTGAGTTGCTTCAGTAAGGATGATTTGGACATATGGTTGTGCTCTATCAAATCATGCCCCTGTTTGCAATTATGGAGTGCCCTAGCATGTCTTAATCTTGCACTACTTTTGCTATCAAATGTTCTTGGCAGATTGTTTACATGTTAATCAATTTTTCCATGGTTGTTGTAGTTGATCCATGCATGCTATGAACTTGCTCTTACCATGGTTAGCTTCTTGAACATGTCATCTTGCTGTATGTATGCTTATCTTGTTATTCAATGCCTTGTGGTGAGTGAATCGAGCTCGCAAAGATGCCTTCATAACTCAGTTTTTGCCATGCTCAGTTTTCTGTTAAGTCTGAATCATGTTAACGAAACTTGCTATGTTTACATGCGTGCCATAATATCTTCTATGCCTTTTTGGCTCTTGATTAGTAAGGGACTTTGGATATATGCATTTAGTAGAATCATTCCATGTCTTGTATTGCTATGATATGTTCCTGTAGCATGTTGTTTGCTTGCTCTAAAGATTGCTTCCTCATGTTAATTTCTGACATGTTAGTATATTTCACTAAGTCTGTGAAGCTGATAACTTTTGCACTTTTGCCATGCTTGTTTGAACCTGCTCTTGTGTGATTTAGCCGTAGCTCAGTGTTCACCTTTTGTCAAGAAACTTGAGCAGACCACTGCAATGGACTTTGTTGATTAGTTGGAGTGCAGTAGCTTAGCTTCTTATTGCATTCTAGATGGCATTGTGTTGTTAATCGCAGAATTGTGCCATTCTTGTTGTGCTTGCCATTTGCAAACTGTGCATCCGATTCCGGTGATCTTTATATCGATTTCGACCGAAATCATCTCATTTTTCCATCGGCACACTTGTTTTGCCAAGTTGATGCCTGGTTCAACCTTTCCCTTCCGAAGCACGCATATGCATTGCATATCACATCCCGCATGTCGTGTCATGTTTTGCATCATGTTGATTGTGCATTGCACTGTGATTGATTGTTGGTCCTTTGCTTGTGTTCTTGCTTTGGGTAGAGCCGGGAGACGAGTACGTGATCGAGGAACCTGCCGAGTTCGCTAACGAGGATCAAGCTTTCGTCAACTCTGAGAACTTTGCAGGCAAGATGACCATACCCTCGAAGTCGCTTATATCTTTGCTTGCTAGTTGTTCGCTCTATTGCTATGCCGCGATACCTACCACTTGCTATGTCATGCCTCCCATATTGCCATGTCAAGCCTCTAACCCACCTTTCCTAGAAAACCGTTGTTTGGCTATGTTACCGCTTTGCTCAGCCCCTCTTATAGCGTTGTTAGTTGCAGGTGGAGATGAATTTTTGTTCCATGTTGGAACATGGATATTGTTGGGATATCATTATTATATCTTGTTTACTTTAATGCACCTATATACTTGTTAAAGGGTGGAAGGCTCTGCCTTATGCCTGGTGTTTTGTTCCACTCTTGCCACCCTAGATTCCGTCATACCGGTGTTATGTTCCTTGATTTTGCGTTCCTTACGTGGTTGGGTGTTATGGGAACCCCTTGATAGTTCGCCTTGAATAAAACTCCTCCAGCAAGGCCCAACCTTGGTTTTACCATTTGCCTACCTACCACCATATACACTTTCACTTGGGTTCTGCATACTCAAGGGTCATCTTTATTTTAAACTCCCCGGGACAGTGCTCCTCTGAGTGTTGGTCCAAAACGGGCAACCTCCGGGGCCACCTCGAGGCAACTTGAGAGTTGGTTTTACTCGTAGCTTGACCTATCGGGTGTGCCCTGAGAACGAGATACGTGCGACTCCTATCGGGATTTGTCGGCACATCGGGCGGCTTTGCTGGTCTTGTTTTACCATTCTCGAAATGTCTTGTAACCAGGATTCCGAGACTGATCGGCTCTTCCTGCGAGAAGGAATATCCTTCGTTGACCGTGAGAGCTTGTGATGGGCAAAGTTGGG
Source organism: Triticum aestivum (assembly GCF_018294505.1). Taxonomy (NCBI): domain Eukaryota; kingdom Viridiplantae; phylum Streptophyta; class Magnoliopsida; order Poales; family Poaceae; genus Triticum; species Triticum aestivum. The sequence continues at coordinate 68,229,644 of NC_057806.1, read as the reverse complement.
ACACCCATGCAGGGTTTTGAACTTTCGAAAGCCATGCCCGCGGTTATGGGCAGATGGGAATTTGTTAATGTCCGGTTGTAGAGAACTTGACACTTAATCTAATTAAAACGAATCAACCGCGTGTGTAGCCGTGATGGTCTCTTTTCGGCGGAGTCCGGGAAGAGAACACGGTCTCGTGTTATGCTTGAACGTAAGTAGCCTCAGGATCACTTCTTGATCATTATTAGCTTCTCGACCGTGCTTTGCTTCTCTTCTCGCTCTCTTTTGCGTAAGTTAACCACCATATATGCTAGTGCTTTTTGCAACTCCACCTCACTACCTTTCCTACCTTTAAGCTTAAATAGTTTTGATCACGAGGGTGTGAGATTGCTGAGTCCCCGTGACTCACAGATACTTCCAAACATATGCAGGTGCCGATGATGCCACTGCAGGAGACGCTACCGAACTCAAGTGGGAGTTCGACGAGGATTCGGGCCGTTACTATGTTTCTTTTTCGGATGATCAGTAGAGGAGCCCAGTTGGGGCGATCGGTGATCTAGCATCTGGGGTTGTCTTTCTTTATTTTGGTTCCGTAGTCAGACCTTGTTTGTATTCTGGATGATGTATGATATATTTATGTATTGTGTGAAGTGGCGACTCTTTATCCCTTTCTTATTCAGTATATGGGATGTGTAAAGATTACCCCTCTTGTGACATGCCTACCATGCGGTTATGCCTCTAAGTCATGCACCGACATGTGGGAGATATAGCCACATCGTGGGTGTTACAATTTGGTAATCAGAGCCTTCCCCGACTTAGGAGCCCCCTGCTTGATCGAATCGTTGGCGTTGTTGAGTCTAGAAGAAAATGTTTTGAGTCTTATAGGATTATATATATCGGGGAGTAGGATTATTTTTACTCCTTAGTCCCTATGTCGCTCTGGTGAGGCCTCCTGACATAGAGTTTTGACTCTTCTCTCCTCAAATTTCACGAAAAAAAATTCGTATCACGCGGGTATCTTGGAACGTTCCGATGGTTTTGTGACGAGAACATTGTTCTTGGTGCCTCCTGACATTTAGGGGTTGTGGCAGTGTCCCAGGGAGTTGAGCTCCGAGGTGTTGTCGTCACAATTTTATCGTTGCAGTTCTGGAATACCTGAGTTCGCCGACATCGAAAATCTCTTTTATGCAGTTGTTGGTGAGATAACCTCGACGCCACCTAGTAATGGGGCGGGAGTTCGGGGGTATTGCCATAACTCGTATAATGGATGCTTTTCGAAGGTTGAGTTAAATGATTTCCGAAGGTTTCTTGGTTATGTGTTGAAGGATGGATACAGCTGGATGTAGGATTTGCTAGTTTTGGGTGAGATATTATGCTTCCCCTGTATCCCCAACACCTGATTGCATAACCAGAAAGTTTTAGGAGTTTCATAGGTGGGAATTCATGTAGCTCTAGTATTTCTTCCCGCAGATATTTGGTTTGTGATTGGGTAATACTTACCAATTATTTGTTCATATCTGTACCTTGTTGTTTTATTCATCTACCTTTATCTAAGTGTCTTCTCAACTTAATGGAAGTGTGATGATTTACTTTGGAATTCATTCATTCATTCTTGTTCGAATGTTAAGGCTATATGTTGCAATTTCGATCCATTGATTCAGCTTGAATATATTTCTTTCAAGATGCTAAAGGATGTCAACCTCTTCAGGATGGCTCCTCCAATGCGTCAGAATCCGGAACCTCCGCCACTACCTCCACCTCCGGAGGCATGGCAAGTTGTCATGGCAGCCACCAACGCCAACACTCAGATGCTTTTGCAACTCTTGCAAGAGCACAACCAAGGGCAAGGCAACCAAGGTCAAGGCAACCAAGGCCAAGGCAACAATCAACCTCACTGTGCTACCCTCAATCAGTTCCTCCCAAACCAACCGAAGTCCTTCAACAACTGTGTCGAGGCCACAGACGCCAACGACTGGCTCGTGGATATCTGCAAACATTTTGAGTGTAGCAATGTCAGGCCTGAGGACTTTGTCAAGTTTGCTTTGTTCCAACTCAAAGACCAAGCTACTGAGTGGTATCAACAATACAAAGATTCCAGAGGAGGTCGTGTGATTACCTGGGATGATTTCTGCCGAGACTTCAAAGCTCACCACATTCCACAAAGTGTTGCTGAGAGTAAGCGCGAGGAGTTTCGCAATCTCAAGCAAGGCAGCTTGTCTGTTTACCAATACAACATCCAGTTTCAGAAACTCGCTCGCTTCGCTAAAGAAGACGTCCCTGATGAGAAGATCATGATTTATCAATTCAGAGGTTGCCTCAGAGAAGATCTGCAATTAGCTCTCGTGCTTTTTGAGCCGACCGAGTACGATGAATTCTACAACATGGCACTAAAGCAAGAAGCTGCTCAACTCAAGTGTGATGCTTCTAAGAAGAGAGTCAGGGATGCAGCTCCATCTTGTACTTCAACTCAAGTGGCAGCTAAGCAACAGAAGTTCTGGTTGCCTCCTCCTCCCACATTCTGTCAGCCTTACCAGCAGAAGAGCAAAGGTGGCAATGGATCTTCCCACCCACCCAACCCAGGCTATCAGAGCAAAGCGCAGACTCATACTCCAAAGTCAAGTGCTCCTTATCACCGTCCGCTCTCAGAGGTTACTTGAAACAAGTGTCAGCAGAAAGGGCACTATGCAAACAAATGTTTCAACCAAAGGCGCCTTCCGCCTCCTCCTCCTGTGAGATCTGCCAGCAATGCAGTGGTCAAGCATAATCCCAAGCATGCTAAGGTCAACATGATGAACGCAGCTCAGGCAGAGGACTCTTCAGAAGTGATCATGGGTAACCTTCCAATTAACTCTATTCCTGCAAAACTTCCTTTTGATACTGGTGCATCGCATTGTTTCATGTCAAGATCATTTTTTGCCAAGCATGACTTCAACACTTCACTTTTGGTTAAACCCATGGCTGTCATTTCTCCAGGTAAACGTTTGAGCTCTTGCATGATAGCTCATGATGTGTCAATCAAGATGGGCGACAACAAATATCTGGCTTCTCCAATTGTTCTTGGTGACTCGGATATTGATCTAATTCTTGGGATGGACTGGCTTCCTAAGCACAAGGCTCAGCTTGATTGTGCTGCCAGGCAGATTCAATTGACACACTCGTCTGAGGATGTGATCATCTATAAGGCTCGTGATGAAACCATTCAGTTGTTTTCTCTCAATGAGAAGGGAGAGTTGAATGCCATCTCTCAGATTCCAGTCGTTTTTGAATATCAAGACGTCTTTCCAGAACAGCTTCCAGGAATGCCTCCTCACCGGCCAGTTGAATTCTTCATCGATCTTGAGCCTGGCACGGAACCTGTTTGCAGGCGTCCTTACAAGCTGGGACCAAAGGAATTGAAGAAACAACTCGATGAACAAGAGCGTCCGGGTCTGATCAGACCGAGTTCATCTCCATGGGGTTGTGGTGTTGTTTTTGTCCAGAAGAAGGATGGCACGGACCGACTTTGTGTCGACTACCGCCCATTGAACAAGAAGACAATAAAGAACAAGTACCCACTTCCCAACATCAATTAGCTTTTCGAGCAACTTAAAGGTGCCCAAGTATTCTCCAAGCTTGATATCCGCATGGGTTATTATCAGATTCGCATTCATGAACAAGATATCCCCAAGACAGCATTCAGAACAAGCTATGGTTCTTATGAATATACTGTCATGTCTTTCGGCCTTGTCAATGGTCCTCCAACGTTCTCTCTCATGATGAACTTCATCTTCAACCCTTACACAAATGATTTCGTCTTGGTGTATCTCGATGATATTTTGGTCTTTTCCAAGAATAGGGAGGATCATGCCAAGCATTTGAGATTGGTACTCGACAAACTCAGAGAACATCAGTTCTATGCGATGTTTTCAAAGTGTGAGTTTTGGCTTGATGAGGTTCTCTACCTTGGCCATATCATCTCAGCCAAGGGCATTGTTGTTAATCCTGAGAAGGTGTCTGCAATTGTGAATTGGGAACCGCCTCAGAATGTGAAGCAGCTCCGCAGTTTCCTTGGGCTTGCAAGCTATTGTCGAAGATTTGTTGAGAATTTCTCTAAGATTGCAAACCTCTTTCCAACCTTCTCTAGAAACATGTCAAGTATGTCTAGATGCTTGAATGTGACGTGGCTTTCAATACCCTCAAATAGAAGCTAGTCACAACTCCTGTCTTGACTCCTCCTGATGAATCCAAACAATTCGAAGTTTTCTGTGATGCCTCCATGCAAGGTCTCGGTGCTGTGTTAATGCAAGAGAAGAAAGTTGTGGCCTATACCTCTCGCCAGTTGAAGCCCAACGAAAAGAACTACCCCACTCACGACCTCGAGTTGGCGGCAGTTGTCCATGCTCTATTAACATGGAGACATCTCTTGTTGGGAAGGAAAGTGGACATCTTAACTGATCATAAGAGGCTCAAGTACATCTTCACTCAACCCAACCTCAACCTCAGGCAGACTCGTTGGGTCGAAATGATTCAAGAATACAATACGAGTATTGAATATACTCCAGGCAAGGCCAATGTCATCGCAGACGCTTTGAGCAGGAAGGCTTACTGCAATAGCTTAATTCTCAATTTTGCCATGGTTGTTGTAGTTGATCCATGCATGCTATGAACTTTCTCTTACCATGGTTAGCTTCTTGAACATGTCATCTTGCTATATGTATGCTTATGTTGTCATGCAATGCCTTGTGGTGAGTGAATCGAGCTCACAAAGATGCCTTCATAACTCTGTTTTTGCATGCTCAGTTTTCTGTTAAGTGTTCCTGTTAACGAAACTTGCTATGTTTACATGGGTGCCATAATATCTTCTGTGCCTTTTTGGCTCTTGATCACTAAGAGACTTTTGATCTATGCATTTAGTAGGATCATTCCATGCCCTGTATTGCTATGATATGTTCCAGTAGCATGTTGTTTGCTTGCTCTAAAGATTGCTTCCTAATGTTAATTCCTAACAGGTTAGTATATTTCACTAAGTCTGCGAAGCTGATAACTTTTGCACTTTTGCCATGGTTGTTTGAACCTGCTCTTGTGTGATTTAGCCGTAGCTCAGTTTTCATCTTTTGTCAAGCATCTTGAGTAGATCACTGCCATGTGCTTTGTTGATTTGTTGGAGTGCAGTAGCTTAGCTTCTTGTTGCATTCTAGATGGCATCGTGTTGTTAATCGCAGAATTGTGCCATTCTTGTTGTGCTTGCCATTTGCAAACCGTGCATCCGATTCCGGTGATATTTAGATCGATTTCGACCAAAATCATCTCATTTTTCAAGCGGCACACTTGGTTTGCCAAGTTGATGCCTGGTTCAATCTTTCCCTTCCGAAGCACGCATATGCATTGCATATCACATCCCGCATGTCATGTCATGTTTTGCATCATGTTGATTGTACATTGCACCGTGATTGATTGTTGGTCCTTTGCTTGTGTTCTTGCTTTGGGTAGAGTCGGCAGACGAGTATGTGATCGAGGAACCTGTCGAGTTCACTAACGAGGATCAAGCTTTCGTCAACTCTGAGAACTTTGTAGGCAAGATGACCATACCCTCGAAATCACTTCCATCTTTGCTTGCTAGTTGTTCGCTCTATTGCTATGCCGCGATACCTACCACTTGCTATATCATGCCTCCCATATTGCCATGTCAAGCCTCTAACCCACCTTTCCTAGCAAACCATCGTTTGGCCATGTTATCGCTTTGCTCAGCCCCTCTTATAACGTTGTTAGTTGCAGGTGGAGATGAAGTTTTGTTCCATGTTGGAACATGGATATTGTTGGGATATCATTATTATATCTTGTTTACTTTAATGCACCTATATACTTGGTAAAGGGTGGAAGGCTCTGCCTTATGCCTGGTGTTTTGTTCCACTCTTGCCGCCCTAGTTTCCATCATACCAGTGTTATGTTCCTTGATTTTGTGTTCCTTACACGGTTGGGTGTTGATACGTCTCCAACGTATCTATAATTTTTGATTGCTCCATGCTATATTATATATTGTTTTGGACATTATTGGGCTTTATTATCCACTTTTATATTATTTTTGGGACTAACTATTAAACGGAGGCCCAACACAGAATTGTTGTTTTTTGCCTGTTTTAGGGTTTCGAAGAAAAGGAATATCAAACGGAGTCCAAACGGAATGAAACCTTCGGGAACGTGATTTTCTCAATGAATAAGACCAGAGAGACTTGGACCCTACGTCAAGAAAAGAAACAGGAGGCCACGAGGTAGGGGGGCGTGCCCACCCCTATCAGGCACGCCCTCCACCCTCGTGGGCCCCCTGTTGCTCCACCGACGTACTCCTTCCTCCTATATATATCCACGTACCCCCAAACGATCAGATACAGAGCCAAAACCCTAATTCCACCGCCATAACTTTCTGTATCCACGAGATCCCATCTTGGGGCCTGTTCCAGAGCTCCACCGGAGGGGCATCGATCACATAGGGCTTCTACATCAACACCATAGCCTCTCCGATGGAGTGTGAGTAGTTTACCTCAGACCTACGGGTCCATAGTTATTAGCTACATGGCTTCTTCTCTCTTTTCGTATCTCAATACAATGTTCTCCCCCTCTCTTGTGGAGATCTATTCGATGTAATCTTCTTTTTGCGGTGTGTTTGTTGAGACCGATGAATTGTGGGTTTATGATCAAGTCTACCTATGAATAATATTTGAATATTCTTTGAATTATTTTATGTATGATTGGTTATCTTTGCAAGTCTCTTCGAATTATCAGTTTGGTTTGGCCTACTAGATTGATCTTTCTTGCAATGGGAGAAGTGCTTAGCTTTGGGTTCAATCTTGCGGTGTCCTTTCCCGGTGACAGTAGGGGCAGCAAGGCACATATTGTATTGTTGCCATCGAGGATAACAAGATGGGGTTTTCTTCATATTGCGTGAGTCTATCCCTCTACATCATGTCATCTTGCTTAAGGCGCTACTCTATTTTTAACTTCATACTCTAGATGCATGCTGGATAGCGGTTGATGAGTGGATTAATAGTAGTAGATGCAGGCAGGAGTTGGTCTACTTGTCTCGGACATGATGCCTATATACATGATCATACCTAGATGTTCTCATAACTATGCTCAATTCTATCAATTGATCAACAGTAATTTGTTTACCCACCGTAGAATACGTATGCTCTCGAGAGAAGCCACTAGTGAAACCTATGGCCCCCGGGTCTATCTTTATCATATTAATCTCCTACTACTTAGCTATTTCCTTTCCTATTTACTTTGCCTTTATTTTACTTTGCATCTTTATCATAAAATTCCAAAAATATTATCTTTATCATATCTATCAGATCTCACTCTCGTAAGTGGCCCTATAGGGATTGACAACCCCTATTTGCATTGGTTGCGAGGATTTATTTGTTTTGTGGAGGTACGAGGGACTCGCGCATAGCCTCCTACTGGATTGATACCTTAGTTCTCAAAAACTGAGGGAAATACTTACGCTACTTTGCTGCATCATCCCTTCCTCTTCGGGGAAAACCAACATAGTGCTCAAGAGGTAGCAAGAAGGATTTCTAGCGCCGTTGCCGGGGAGGTCTACGCAAAAGTCAACATACCAAGTACCCATCACATACCCTTATCTCCCGCATTACATTATTTGCCATTTTCCTCTCGTTTTCCTCTCCCCCACTTCACCCTTGCCGTTTTATTTGCCCTCTCTCTTTCTATCCTCCCCCTCTTTCTCTATTTGCCTCTTTTTGCCCGCTTGCTTTTCGTATGCTTGTGTGCTAGTTTGCTTGCTTGTCATTATGGCTAGTCCCTTATCTTCTCCGTTGTCTCCCGAGAATGAAATTCTAAATTTTAATCAAAGGGAGGGAGAAAATCTAAAAGATGCTTAGTATAGAATTTGCAATGCTCAAAATAGATCTACGAGGAAGCAATCTACTTCCGTTCTCCTTCGCAATTTGTATGTAGGTATTACTCCTTGGCACTGATATGTTCTTGATACTATTACCGGAGGGAACTTCTTGGGTAGCCATACTTTTGATTCTTATAATGCTATGATAGATTTATTTGGCTCACCCCCTCTCTTGGTTAATGGAACTGTATTAACCTTGGAGCATGTAATGCAAAGGCTTGAAATTATTGAAAATAAGGTTGCTACCGTAGAGTTAATTGAAAATTTGGATAAAAAGATCCACAGCCGAATCTCTCAATATGGATATAAAGTAGGAGTTACTTTGAAAAATATTAAAGAAAAGGAACCCATAGTTAATGAGAAAATAAATCACGATTCTACTAGGATCGATAAATTTGAGGATATTATTACCAACTTGGGAACAGCTCTTTCTTCCATAAAGAATACTCCAAGTCCTTCCACTAAAGTTGCTAAGCTTATGTACGTTCCTAAAAATAAGGGTGAATCCTCTAGTAAGGAAAATGCGGATCTCAAATCTATAAGTATTCATCCCAATCTTTTTGATATCATTAAGGAACCATTTGCTACAAATGAATTTTTCGATCTTGTGCCTAAAAGTTTGATAATTAATGAAAATAAAGAAATTCCTAAAGATGGTAGATGCCTAATTGAAGAGTTTCCTACCAAAGATGGCAATACCTAGATGTATTCTTGCTTGTTATGCCTAGCTAGGGGCGTGAAACGATAGCGCTTGTTGGGAGGCAACCCAATTTTATTTTTATTCCTTGCTTTTTGCTCCTGTTTAGTAATAAATAATTTATCTAGCCTCTGTTTTGGTTGTGTTTTTTTGTATAATTAGTGTTTGTGCCAAGTAGAACCGTTGGGAAGACTTGGGGAAAGTCTTGTTGAACTTGCTGTAAAAAACAGAAACTTTAGCGCTCACGCGAACTGCTGTCATTTTTATTTAGTTAATTATTTTTGAAGATTATTAATAGATAAATTCCTCACTTCCAGAAATTTATTTTAGAATTTTTGGGGTTCTAGATCTTGCGCTAGCTACAGATTACTATAGACTGTTCTGTTTTTGACAGATTCTGTTTTTCGTGTGTTGTTTGCTTATTTTGATGAATCTATGGCTAGTAAACTAATTTATAAACCATAGAGAAATTGGAATACAGTAGGTATAACATCAATATAAATAAATAATGAGTTCATTAAAGTACCTTGAAGTGGTCTTTTGTTGTCTTTCGCTAACGGAGCTCATGAGATTTTCTACTTTAAGTTTTGTGTTGTGAAGTTTTCAAGTTTTGGGTAAAGATTTGATGGATTATGGAACAAGGAGTGGCAAGAGACTAAGCTTTGGGATGCCCATGGCACCCCCAAGATAATCTAATTACACCTAAAAGCCAAAGCTTTGGGATGCCCCGGAAGGCATCCCCTCTTTCGTCTACTTCTATCGGTAACTTTACTTGGAGCTATATTTTTATTCGCCACATGATATGTGTTTTGCTTGGAGCGTCTTGTATGATTTGAATATTTATTTCTTAGTTTACCACAATCACTCCTTGCTGTACACACCTTTTGATAGAGCCATACATCATTTAGAATTTTTTAGAATACTCTATGTGCTTCGCTTATATCTTTTGAGTTATATAATTTTGCTCTAGTGCTTCACTTATATCTTTTAGAGCACGGTGGTGGATTGGTTTTATAGAAACTATAGATCTCTCATGCTTCACTTAGATTATTTTGTGAGTCTTAAATATCATGGTAATTTGCTTAAAATCCTAATATGCTTGGTATACAAGATTAATAATAAAACTTTCTTATGAGTGTGTTGAATACTATGATAAGTTTGATGCTTGATAATTGTTTTGAGATATGGAGATGGTAATATTAAGGATGTGCTAGTTGATTAGTTTTGAATTTGAGAAAAACTTGTGTTGAAGCTTGTGATTCCCGTAGCATGCACGTATGGTGAACCGTTATGTGATGAAGTCAGAGCATGATTTATTTTTTTTGATTATCTTCCTTATGATTGGCGGTCGGGGACGAGCGATGGTCTTTTCCTACCAATATATCCCCCTAGGAGCATGCGCGTAATACTTTGCTTTGATAGCTTGTAGATTTTTGCAATAAGTATATGAGTTCTTTATGACTAATGTTGAGTCCATGGATTATACGCACTCTCACCCTTCCACCTTTGCTAGCCTCTCTAATACCGTGGACCTTTCGCCGGTATCATACACCCACCATATACCTTCCTCAAAACAGCCACCATACCTACCTATTATGGCATTTCCATAGCCATTCGAAGATATATTGCCATGCAACTTTCCACCGTTCCGTTTATTATGACACACTTCATCATTGTCATATTGCTTAGCATGATCATGTAGTTGACATCGTATTCGTGGCGAAGCCACCATTCATAATTCTTTCATACATGTCACTCATGAGTCATTGCATATCCCGGTACACCACCGGCGGCATTCATATAGAGTCATATTTTGTTCTAAGTATCGAGTTGTAATTGTTGAGTTGTAAGAAAAAATAAAAGTGTGATGATCATCATTATGAGAGCATTGTCCCAGTGAGGAAAGGATGATGGAGACTGTGATTACCCACAAGTCGGGATGAGACTCCGGACAAAAGAAAGAAAGAAAAGAGGCCATAAAAGAAAAAAGGCCCAAATAAAAAAATGAGAGAAAAAGAGAGAAGGGACAATGCTACTATCCTTTTACCACACTTGTGCTTCAAAGTAGCACCATGATCTTCATAGTAGAGAGTCTCTCATATTATCACTTTCATATACTAGTGGGAATTTCTCATTATAGAACTTGGCTTGTATATTCCAATGATGGGCTTCCTCAAAGTGCCCTAGGTCTTCATGAGCATGCAAGTTGGATGCACACCCACTTAGTTTCTTTTTGAGCTTTCATATACTTATAGCTCTCGTGCATCCGTTGCATGGCAATCCCTACTCACTCACATTGATATCTATTGATGGTCATCTCCATAGCCCGTTGATACGCCTAGTTGATGTGAGACTATCTTCTCCTTTTTGCCTTCTCCACAACCACCACTCTATTCCACCTATAGTGCTATGTCCATGGCTCATGCTCATGTATTGCGTGAAAATTGAAAAAGTTTTGAGAATGTCAAAAGTATGAAACAATTGCTTGGCTTGTCATCGGGGTTGTGCATAATTTAAATATTTTGTGCGGTGAAGATGGAGCATAGCCAGACTATATGATTTTGTAGGGATAACTTTCTTTAGCCATGTTATTTTGAGAAGACATAATTGCTTAGTTAGTATGCTTGAAGTATTATTACTTTTATGTCAATATGAACTTTTGTCTTGAATCTTTCGAATCTGAATATTCATACCACAATTAAGAAGAATTGCATTAAAATTATGCCAAGTAGCATTCCGCATCAAAAATTCTATTTTTATCATTTACCTACTCGAGGACGAGCAGGAATTAAGCTTGGGGATGCTTGATACGTCTCCAACGTATCTATAATTTTTGATTGCTCCATGCTATATTATCTACTGTTTTGGACATTATTTGGCTTTATTATCCACTTATATATTATTTTTCGGGACTAACCTATTAACCGGAGGCCCAGCCCAGAATTGTTGTTTTTTTGCCTTTTTTAGAGTTTCGTAGAAAAGGAATATCAAACGGAGTCCAAATGGAATGAAACCTTTGGGAACGTGATTTTCTCAACGAATAAGACGAGAGAGACTTGGACCCTACGTCAAGAAAAGAATCAGGAGGCCATGAGGTAGGGGGGTGCGCCCACCCCTACCAGGCGCGCCCTCCACCCTCATTGGCCCACTGTTGCTCCACCGACGTACTCCTTCCTCCTATATATATCCACGTACCCCCGAACGATCAGATACGGAGCCAAAACCCTAATTCCACCACCGTAACTTTCTGTATCCACGAGATCCCATCTTGGGGCTTGTTCCGGAGCTCCGCCAGAGGGGGCATCGATCATGGAGGGCTTGTACATCAACACCATAGCCTCTCCGATGAAGTGTGAGTAGTTTACCTCAGACCTACGGGTCCATAGGTATTAGCTATATGGCTTCTTCTCTCTTTTTGGATCTCAATACAATGTTCTCCCCCTCTCTTCTGGAGATCTATTCGATGTAATCTTCTTTTTGCGGTGTGTTTGTTGAGAACGATGAATTGTGGGTTTATGATCAAGTCTATCTATGAATAATATTTGAATCTTCTCTGAATTCTTTTATGTATGATTGGTTATCTTTGCAAGTCTCTTCGAATTATCAGTTTGGTTTGGCCTACTAGATTGATCTTTCTTGCAATGGGAGAAGTGCTTAGCTTTGGGTTCAATCTTGCGGTGTCCTTTCCCAGTGACAGTAGGGGCAGCAACGCACATATTGTAATGTTGCCATCAAGGATAACAAGATGGGGTTTTCTTCATATTGCATGAGTCTATCCCTCTACATCATGTCATATTGCTTAAGGCGTTACTCTGTTTTTAACTTAACACTCTAGATGCAAGCTGGATAGCGGTCGATGAGTGGAGTAATAGTAGTAGATGCAGGCAAGAGTCGGTCTACTTTTCTCGAACGTGATGCCTATATACATGATCATACCTAGATATTCTCATAACTATGCTCAATTCTGTCAATTCTGAACAGTAATTTGTTCACCCAACGTAGAATACTTATGCTCTCGAGAGAAGCCACTAGTGAAACCTATGGCCCTCGGGTCTATCTTTATCATATTAATCTCCTACTACTTAGTTATTTCCTTTCCTATTTACTTTGCCTTTATTTTACTTTGCATCTTTATCATAAAAATACTAAAAATATTATCTTTATCATATCTATCAGATCTCACTCTCGTAAGTGGCCCTATAGGGATTGACAACCCCTATTTGCGTTGGTTGCAAGGATTTATTTGTTTTGGGCAGGTACGAGGGACTCGCGCGTAGCCTCCTACTGGATTGATACCTTGGTTCTCAAAAACTGAGGGAAATGCTTACTCTACTTTGCTGCATCATCCCTTCCTCTTCGGGGAAAACCAACACAGTGCTCAAGAGGTAGCAGGTGTTATGGGAACCCCTTGATAGTTCACCTTGAATAAAACTCCTCCAGCAAGGCCTAACCTTGGTTTTACCATTTGCCTACCTACCACCATATACCCTTTCCCTTGGGTTCTGCATACTCAAGGGTCATCTTTATTTTAACCCCCCGGGCCAGTGCTCCTCTGAGTGTTGGTCTGAAATGGGCAACCTACGGGGTCACCTCGAAGCAACTTGAGGGTTGGTTTTACTCATAGTTTGAGCTATCCTATGTGCCCTGAGAACAAGATACGTGCGACTCCAATCGGGATTTGTCGGCACATCAGGCGGCTTTGCTGGTCTTGTTTTACCATTGTCGAAATGTCTTGTAACCGGGATTCCGAGACTGATCGGGTCTTCCCGCGAGAAGGAATATCCTTCGTTGAACGTGAGAGCTTGTGATGGGCTAAGTTGGGACACCCCTACAGGGTTTTCAACTTTCGAAAGTCGTGCCCGCAGTTATGTGCAGATGGGAATTTGTTAATGTCCGATTGTAGAGAACTTGACACTTAATCTAATTAAAATGAATCAACCGCGTGTGTAGCCGTGATGGTCTCTTTTCGGCGGAGTCCAGGAAGAGAACACGGTCTCTTGTTATGCTTGAACGTAAGTAGCCTCAGGATCACTTCTTGATCATTATTAGCTTCTCGACCGTGCTTTGCTTCTCTTCTCGTTCTCTTTTGTGTAAGTTAACCACCATATATGCTAGTGCTTGTTGCAGCTCCACCTCACTACCTTTCCTACCTTTAAGCTTAAATAGTTTTGATCGCGAGGGTGTGAGATTGCTGAGTCCCCGTGACTCACAGATACTTCCAAACATATGCAGGTGCCGATGATGCCAGTGCAGGGGACGCTACCGAACTCAAGTGGGAGTTCGACGAGGATTCGAGCCGTTACTATGTTTCTTTTCCGGATGATCAGTAGAGGAGCCCAGTTGGGGCGATCGGGGATCTAGCATCTGGGGTTGTCTTTCTTTATTTTGGTTCCGTCGTCGGACCTTGTTTGTATTCTGGATGATGTATGATATATATATATGTCTTGTGTGAAGTGATGATTGTAAGCCGACTCTTTATCCTTTTCTTATTCAGTACATGGGATGTGTAAAGATTACCCCTCTTGCGACATGCCTACCATGTGGTTATGCCTCTAAGTTGTGCTCCGACACGTGGGTGATATAGCCGCATCGTGGGTGTTAGAGGGAATCCCTCTCCGGTGGCCATCTTCATCATCCCGGCGCTCTCCATGACGAGGGAGTGATACGTCTCCAACGTATCTATAATTTTTGATTGCTCCATGCTATATTATCTACTGTTTTAGACATTATTGGGCTTTATTTTCCACTTTTATATTATTTTTGGGACTAACCTATTAACTGGAGGCCCAGCCCAGAATTGCTGTTTTTTTGCCTGTTTTAGGGTTTCGAAGAAAAGGAATATCAAATGGAGTCCAAACAGAATGAAACCTTCGGAAACGTGAATTTCTCATCAGATAAGATCCAGGAGACTTGGACACTCCATCAAGAAAGCCACGAGGTGCTCACGAGGGTAGGGGCGCCCCCCCTAGGGCGCGCCCCCTGCCTCTTGTGCCCCTCGATGCTCCACCGACGTACTTCTTCCTCCTATATATATATCCACGTACCCCCAAACGATCGGGGACGGAGCCAGAAACCCAATTCCACTGCCGCAACTTTTTGTATCCACGAGATCCCATCTTGGGGCTTGTTCTGGAGCTCCGTCGGAGGGGGCATCGATCAGGGAGGGCTTCTACATCATCATCCAAGCCCCTCCGATGAAGTGTGCATAGTTTACTTCAGACCTATGGGTCCATAGCTAGTAGCTAGATGGCTTCTTCTCTCTTTTTGGATCTCAATACAATGTTCTCCCCCTCTCTCGTGGAGATCTATTCGAGGTAATCTTCTTTTTGCAGTGTGTTTGTTGAGACCGATGAATTTGTGGGTTTATGATCAAGTCTATCTATGAATAATATGTGAATCTTCTCTGAATTCTTTTATGTATGATTGGTTATCTTTGCAAGTCTCTTCGAATTATCAGTTTGGTTTGGCCTACTAGATTGATCTTTCTTGCAATGGGAGAAGTGCTTAGCTTTGGGTTCAATCTTGCGGTGTCCTTTCCCAGTGACAGTAGGGGTAGCATGGCACGTATTGTATTGTTGCCATCGAGGATAACAAGATGTGGTTTTTATCATATTTCTTGAAACTATCCCTCTACATCATTTCATCTTGCTTAAGGCGTTACTCTGTTTTTAACTTAATACTCTAGATGCATGCTAGATAGTGGCCGATGAGTGGAGTAATAGTAGTAGATGCAGAATCGTTTTGGTCTACTTGTCTCGGACGTGATGCCTATATACATGATCATACCTAGATATTCTCATAACTATGCTCAATTCTATCAATTGCTCAACAGTAATTTGTTCACCCACCGTAGAATACTTATGCTCTTGAGAGAAGCCACTAGTGAAACCTATGGCCCCCGGGTCTCTTTCTCATCATATCAATCTCCATCACTTTACTATTGCTTTGCTTTTACTTTATTTACTTTGCATCTCTATACCAAAAATACCAAAAATATTATTTATCATCTCTATTAGATCTCACTTTCGTAAGTGACCGTGAAGGGATTGACAACCCCTAAGCATGTTGGTTGCGTTGAACTATTGTTTTTGTGTAGGTACGAGGGACTCGAGCATAGCCTCCTACTGGATTGATACCTTGGTTCTCAAAAACTGAGGGAAATACTTACGCTACTTTGCTGCATCATCCCTTCCTCTTCGGGGAAATCCAAGGCAGTGCTTGAGAGGTAGCAGGGAGTAGTTCACCCTCGGGGCTGAGGGTATGTACCAGTAGCTAGGTGTTTGATCCCTCTCTCTCTCTCTCTCGTGTTCTTGAGGTGGTACGATCTTGATGTATCGCGAGCTTTGCTATTATAGTTGGATCTTATGATGTTTCTCCCCCTCTACTCTCTTGTAATGTATTTAGTTTTCCCTTTGAAGTTATCTTATCGGATTGAGTCTTTAAGGATTGGAGAACACTTGATGTACGTCTTGCATGTGCTTATCTGTGGTGACAATGGGATATCACGTGATCCACTTGATGTATGTTTTGGTGATCAACTTGCGAGTTCCGTGAACTTATGCATAGGGGTTGGCACACGTTTTCGTCTTGACTCTCCGGTAGAAACTTTGGGGCACTCTTTGAAGTTCTTTGTGTTGGTTGAATAGATGAATCTGAGATTGTGTGATGCATATCGTATAATTATACCCACGGATACTTGAGGTGACATTGGAGTATCTAGGTGACATTAGGGTTTTGGTTGATTTGTGTCTTAAGGTGTTATTCTAGTACGAACTCTATGATAGATTGAAGGGAAAGAATAGCTTCGTGTTATTTTACTACGGACTCTTGAATAGATCGATCAGAAAGGATAACTTTGAGGTGGTTTCGTACCCTATCATAATCTCTTCATTTGTTCTCCGCTATTAGTGACTTTGGAGTGACTCTTTGTTGCATGTTGAGGGATAGCTATATGATCCAATTATGTTATTATTGTTGAGAGGACTTGCACTAGTGAAAGTATGAACCCTAGGCCTTGTTTCAACACATTGCAATACCGTTTATGCTCACTTTTATCATTAGTTACCTTTTTGTTTTTATATTTTCAGATTACAAAAACCTATATCTACCATCCATATTGCACTTGTATCACCATCTCTTCACCGAACTAGTGCACCTATAAAATTTACCATTGTATTGGGTGTTTTGGGGACATAAGAGACTCTTTGTTATTTGGTTGCAGGGTTGTTTGAGAGAGACCATCTTCATCCTACGCCTCCCACAGATTGATAAACCTTAGGTCATCCACTTGAGGGTAATTTGCTACTTTCCTACAAACCTCTGCACTTGGAGGCCCAACAACATCTACAAGAAGAAGGTTGTGTAGTAGACATGAGCAGCGAGGAAGAGTAGTACATGGTAGTTCACCGCCGCTCTGGTCCCAGGAAGGCCACCGTTCCTCCACTCAGTCGACGCCAAGCTTGGTGGGGTAAACATTGACGACCGATTAGCTGCTTGGTGGTGACGTGGAGGCGGAAATCTTCATAATCTTGTGCTCTGGAGTAGGAGGTTATCGAGGCAGAGCTGGACAAAGCTAAGGCAGATGAGGAGGAGGCAATGGCAATAGCTGGAGCGTCAGTTCTCGGGGCTCATGGCCGGACATGGTGGTCGGGCGCCGGCGATCGTTTAGATTAGGTTTATAGTAGGTTTTAGTGCGGTTTGTGTGAAATATGTAATGAATTTTGTCCAGTTTATGGGAATTTTTTTCGAAATTGTAATGAATTTCATCCGGTTAATTTGAAATTTTCTTTGTTTGCACGAATTTCGTCCGGTTAGTTCATATAGTTGTCGAAAGGTATGCGGGCAGCATTGGATGGCATCCTCTGGCATCAGTGTCCTCGGACAGATGCCGGTGTAAATTTGTGGGTCAGCGTTGGAGATGCCCTAACTATCTTGCTATAATCCCTAATAGTGCTCCACTATTTCGCAGGGAACAGTTATCCCTCGATCAAAATCAGATCCGCCATGTTTCGCACTCCTCCCACGTAAGAGTTTAGACTCTTGCTTACATAAAAATGGAGCAAGTGGACGATGTTGTAGCACGTAATATCACTCAAACTAGCCCACCTAACGCGTGGGAAAGCCCCAACCTCGTTATTTTGTTCTGGATTTCTATCGATAAAAAATGTTACGCTTTGCAAGTACAAAAGGAAAAGGTGGCACACTTAAAGCATGCCTGTCACGTTCGCATCGCACCCCTGATAGTCCGGCTCGCACTCCACTCACCAGAGGGGACACACATTGTCTTGCATTTTCACTGACATGAGGGAGTGCAGTTGAATAAACCATCGACAACCAAAATCTAATCGCTTGGTGGGTGTCGGCTCAAAAGAGAGAGACGGGGGAGGGAGAAGAGATCACCCGCCCACCGGGCATGGACTGCAAGAAATATGGTGATAATGTGAGAGGTGGGCCATGCGGGAGTTCGGACCTCTTCCAAGCCTGCTTCTGACTGCCCTGGCCCACTAGAAACTCCACTTTGGTGCACGCTCCCCCCTCAGACGCCAGCTGCCCGCATTCATAGAAAGTAGTACTAGTACAATACTGGGCTATAAGCCCGCTTATGTGGAAGAGAGAGAGAGACATTGACAAAGTCAAGGAGTGGGCTCTACAAGAGCCCGTCTCTACACGTGCTCCTAGGTATAAAAAACCTAATTCTAAAAAAAGAGGTATAAAAACAATTGTTTCTAAAAAAAGAAGGTAAATAATATTTGGGAGGAAATAAATAGAGAGAAAGTATGAAAAAGTTGTAACCTTATAGCCAACCTTATAGTCAACACTATGGTACATGAGGAAGGAGGGATTTGTGCACATGCCAAGTTCACTGGGCTGCCATGTTTCACACTCCTCCGTCGTAACAGTGGAGACAATAGCTTTCATCAAAAATAAACAATGAATACTCGTTGCTTGTCCTTGATATTGGAAAGAATACTTTCATTCACCGACATGTGGCACGTCGACCATCCTGGTCCACCTGCCATGCAGAAAATTATCCTGGTCCACCCCGGTCGTAGCGCAGGCCCAACCTTTCCCACTGTTAGTTGGTCAGACGAAGGAACCATCATGACTTTGTTGAATTCTGCTTCTTCAAGAAAACTTACTATACCCGCAATATTCCTACCACACACAGAGACTGGACGACATTGTAGCACGTCATATCACTGAAACCCACTAGGCCAAACTAGCGCACCTAGTATTTGTACTCCCTCCGTTTCAAAGTTAGTACAAAGTTGAGTCATCTATTTTGGAACAGAGGGAGTACGTCTCTGTACTGCTACGATTTTGTGTTCTCAAAAATATCCTTTGTCAATCTAACGATTAGGAGTGGAAAGAGGGTCTTTCTCTCTCTCTAGATCTCTTTCCATCCCACATCCCCTCTAGCACACGTACACTCTCTGTAGCCACTCTGAATGTACAACGTCACTACACATTCATGCTTCCAAGAAAAAAATTACACATTCACGCATGTTACAAGTACGTGCCAATTTTGCTGGCTATTAATGTGAGGCCTCCTTTGGTTTAGAGGAATCTTGTAGGAATTTCATAGGATAGGATTTCTATAGGAAAAGTTTCTGTAGAGCCCTTTGGTTTATAGGAATGGAATCATATTGCTATGGAGGAATTCTTCCTATCCTCCACATTTCATGGGAAAATAAACATTAGCCTAGACTCAATGGAAAATAATCCTATGCTGTGAATCAAAGGGCATCTCCTTTCCTATTCTTACTCATAGGATCTAAGATACATGTCATCTCATTTCCTATGACTTTCCTATTGCTACGATTTTCCCACCCTATGAACGAAATGAGGCTTGAATGTATCCGTGAACCAACTCTTTGAGTTTGATGTGAATTAATGTATAATTGTGGACTATTGTCTGATCGATCGCTAAGCCTACAATTTTAGGAGCTTGGGCTATTAGCCGATCGACGACGGATCACACCTATAAGCGTACCATGAGCTCATCAGCCCGAACGTTTCTCTTCGGTTAGTGTTTTGCAAGTACTATAGCTCGCATAGTAGCTAGCCTACTAACACCAAGAATCATCAAACAACCCTTGCTGATATGATAAATAGTTCAAACTTACATCTAATTAAGCATGCCATATATTACATCAAAAGCTGGTGAGGATACATTGGTTTCCATAACTTGGAGAGGGTTCGCATGATTCACTATCAAACAAAAGTAGAAAGTACTGTCCACACAAGATAGTGCACTAGCTCTAAGATTGTTTGATAACACGCATCGTTCTGGTAATTAAACACAATACTAACTACCTTGAAGGATTAGCTTGACCAACTATTTCTTGTCATCGATCTCTCGGGCAATGACCACACCACGGACAGTGGCATGCGAATCGATCTACGGGGCGATGTCCACAGGATGGACTGTGACATTAGAATCGATATCTAGGGCGATGTCCATAGGATGGACAGCGACATCGGAATTGATATCTGGGGCGATGTCCATAGGACGGACCGCGACATCGAAAATGATCTCTGGGGTGTTGTCCACAGGACAGATCGCGACATCAGAATCATCAAGGACGTCCACCGGCACCTGCACAACCATAACATATTAGCAAGCACATTGCAAATAATCATAAACCACAACTATGGTAAGCCATTTTTTTACCTTGTGTAACTCACCGGGGGATCCCATCCCTGTGGGGGGCATCGCCTTGCCAGGAAAATACTGCTTCTCAATGGCGACTATCTCCTGAAACTCGGCCTTGAGCCTCTCATAGGTGGTCGTTAGAGTTTCTGGGGTAGGCACGGTGGGGCCCTTACCGTTCTTCCAACTTTCTTTGAGGAGTTCGTCCGCCAACGTTGTCATCTTTGGCCAGTGCTTGTTTCTTGGAGTTCTTTGTCTCCATGGGTTGGCCCGCCAACATGGCCGACTCATTGGTCGATGCTTGCTTCCTGGAGATCTCTATCTCGAGTGGGTTGTCCACCGGCAAATCTTTACCTAGTGCTCCAATATCCATCAATAAACCGGCAAACAAAAAACAATCAAAAGGAAAACACAATCACAATGAAAACGGGAAAAGAATAGGCTGTGAGAATCAGTCGGTGCTTCACAAAAAGAAGATTCTTGGAATGAAAATATAGTAGCATCACTAATTTGCCCACCTTTCTTTGTTGGTACAAAAGAAAAATGGCAGCAGGGAGAAGCCTGGAGTGAGGTTTTCTTCAAGGGCAGAAAGGGCTTCAACGAGCGTTCCAGTGAAATGATGGTTGCTTCATCCAGTCCAACTTCGAGGCCACTTTACCACTGCTGGTAAAGGTGTGGGTTTTGTGATATGATAGGTCATGACGGCCACACCGGGGTGACCGGTGAGTCTCGACTATAGCACCTCACTGTGTTTTGGTGGATGGCATGCGGGCCCGGATGCTTTGATGCCCCGCATGTAGATAGAGCGGCTAGTCATATACAATAGTAGTTTGGACGACAGATGAGGAGCTCTGTCCTAGTTTATTGGTCCCTATGATAATCTGTGCCAAATTTTGACTATAAATTTAACTAACCAAATGTTCATGCATGTCACAAAAAATTACATCATTTAAAACTATGTTCAAATGAACCAAAGGACATAATTTTTGTTAACATGCACCAACAATTTGTCAGTTAAATCTTTGGTCAAAATTTAGCACAAATTACAAAGGGGCCCAATAAAGATGGTACTCTCACATTTTGTTTTGAGGATACTCCCACATAGAAAATATAAACAATAATGCATGTTGGGGCAGCCCATGTTTCCGATAATTTTAGCTGTGGGCTTGTTCACAAATTTTACGAGGCGGTGGTTGTTCACTTAATGGAGGGTCTAGTACCAGACTTGAACGATACAAGGTGCGACCTGGCACACTGTAACACCACTTGGAATAAGTGGGTAGCTATCTCAAAAAACAATCAACAACTCAAAAATATGGCGACCTGGCACGTACACAATTTTGATTTTTTTGATGGGGTGAAAAAGAAAACTACCCCACTATATGTTGGGGAACGCAGTAATTTCAAAATTTTCCTACGCACACGCAAAATCTATCATGGAGATGCATAGCAACGAGAGGGGAAGAGTGTTGTCCACGTACCCTCGTACACCGTAAGTGGAAGCGTTATGACAACGCGGTTGATGTAGTCGAACGTCTTCACGATCCGACCGATCCTAGCACCATAGGTACGGCACCTCCGCGATCTGCACACGTTCAGCTCGGCGACGTCCCATGAACTCTAGATCCAGCTGAGTGTCGAGGGAGAGTTTCTTCAGCACGACGGCGTGACGACGGTGATGATGAAGCTACCGGAACAGGGCTTCGCCTAAGCACCGTTATGATATGACCGAGGTAGATTATGGTGGAGGGGGGCACCACACACGGCTAAGACAATGATCAACTTGTGTGTCTATGGGGTGCCCCCTCCCTCATATATAAAGGAGTGGAGCAGGGGGAGGGTCGACCCTCTATGGCGTGCCCTAGGGGAGTCCTACTCCCACTGAGAGTAGGATTCCCCCCTTCCAAGTAGGAGTAGGAGAGGAAGGAAGGAGGAGAGAGGGAGGAAGGAAAGGGGGCCGCCCCCTCCCAATTCGGATTGCGCTTGGGGGGCACGCCCCCTCATAAGACGCCTCCTCCTCTCTCCCACTAAGGCCCATACACTCCCCGGGGGGTTCCAGTAACCTCCTGGTAATCTGGTAAATGTCCGAACTCACCCGGAACCATTCCGATGTCCAAACATAGTCATCCAATATATCGATCTTTATGTCTTCTCCATTTCGAGACTCCTCTTCATGTCTGTGGTCATATCCGGGACTTCGAACTACCTTCGGTACATCAAAACACAAAAACTTATAATACCGATCGTCACCGAACGTTAAGCATGCGGGCCCTACGGGTTCGAGAACTATGTAGACATGACCGAGACTCATCTCCGGTCAATAACCAATAGCTGAACCTAGATGCTCATACTAGTTCCTACATATTCTACGAAGATCTTTATCTGTCAAACCGCATAACATCACACGTTGTTCCCTTTGTCATCGGTATGTTACTTGCCCAAGATTCGATCGTCGGTATCATCATACCTAGTTCAATCTCGTTACCGGCAAGTCTCCTTCCTCGTTCCGTAATGCTACATCCCGTAACTAACTCATTAGTTACATTGCTTGCAAGGCTTATAGTGATGTACATTACCGAGAGGGCCAGAGATACCTCTTCGATACTCGGAGTGACAAATCCTAATCTTGATCTATGCCAACTCAACAAACACCATCGGAGACACCTGTAGAGCATCTTTATCATCACCGAGATACGTTGTGACGTTTGATAGCACACTAAGTGTTCCTCCGATATTCAGGAGTTGCATGATCTCATAGTCATAGGAACATGTATAAGTTATGGAGAAAGCAATAGCAGTAAACTAAATGATCATCGTGCTAAGCTGACGAATGGGTCAAGTCAATCACATCATTCTCTAATGATGTGATCTCGTTTATCAAATGACAACTCTTTGTCTATGGCTAGGAAACTTAACCATCTTTGATCAACGAGCTAGTCAAGTAGAGGCATACTAGTGATACTCTGTTTGTCTATGTATTCACACATGTACTAAGTTTCCAGTTAATACAATTCTAGCATGAATAATAAACATTTATCATGATATAAGGAAATATAAATAACAACTTTATTATTGCCTCTAGGGCATATTTCCTTCACTATACGTATATATATAGGCCGGAGCCTCCATGCTTTCTTGCTAGGGTTGCTCTATTCACACACTCTCATCCTGCCCAGATCTAAACAAGATAGCGGTGGTAACACTGTGTTTCTATCCTCATCAATGGTTACAGATCCGGACATATCCCCTGCTACCTCTTGAGCACTGCGTTGGTTTCCCTTGAAGAGGAAAGGGTGATGCAGCAAAGTAGCGTAAGTATTTCCCTCAGTTTTTGAGAACCAAGGTATCAATCCAGTAGGAGACTACACGCAAGTCGCCTCGCACCTATACAAACAAATAAGAACCTTGCAACCAATGCGATAAAGGGGTTGTCAATCCCTTCACGGCCACTTGCAAAAGTGAGATCTGATAGAGATAATAAGATAAATATTTTCGGTATTTTTATGATATAGATTGAAAGTAAAGATTGCAAAGTAAAATAGATTGGAAACTTATATGATGGAAAATAGACACGGGGGCCATAGGTTTCACTAGTTGCTTCTCTCAAGATAGCATAAGTATTACGGTGGGTAAACAAATTACTATCAAGCAATTGATAGAAAAGTGCATAATTATGAGAATATCTAGGCATGATCATGTATATAGGCATCGCGTCCGTGACACGTAGACCAAAACGATTATGCATCTACTACTATTACGCCACACATCGACCTCTATCCAGCATGCATCTAGAGTATTAAGTTCATTAGAACAGAGTAACACATTAGGCAAGATGACATGATGTAGAGGGATAAACTCAAGCAATATGATATAAAACCCATCTTTTTATCCTCGATGGCAACAATACAATACGTGCCTTGCTGCCCCTGCTGTCACTGGGAAAGGACACCGCAAGATTGAACCCAAAGCTAACCACTTCTCCCATTGCAATAAAGATCAATCTAGTAGGCCAAACCAAACTGATAATTCGACGAGACTTGCAAAGATAACAAATCATACATAAAAGAATTCAGAGAAGAACCAAATATTGTTCATAGATAATCTTGATCATAAACCCACAATTCATCGGATCCCGACAAACACACCGCAAAAACAATTACATCGAATAGATCTCCAAGAGGATCGAGGAGAACTTTTTATTGAGATCCAAATAGAGACAAGAAGCCATCTAGCTAATAACTATGGACCCGAAGGTCTGCGGTAAACTACTCACACATCATCAGAGAGGCTATGGTGTTGATGTAGAAGCCCTCCGTGATCGATTCCCCCTCCTGCGGAGCTCCGGAAAAGGCCCCAAGATGGGATCTCTTGGGTATAGAAGGTTGCGGTGGTGGAAATAGGGTTTCGTCGTGCTCTGGATGTTTTCGGGGTATATGAGTACATATAGGCGAAAGAAGTCGGTTAGGGGAGCCACGAGGGGCCCACGAGGGTGGGGGCGCGCCTCCCTATCTCGAGGCCTCCTTGATGCTTCCTTGACGTCCACTCCAAGTCTCCTGGATGGCGTTTGTTTCAAAAAGCACTCTCCCGAAGGTTTCATTCCGTTTGGATTCCGTTAGATATTCCTTTTCCGCGAAACACTGAAATAGGCAAAAAAACATCAATTTGCATTGGGCCTTTGGTTAGTAGGTTAGTCCCAAAAATAATATAAAAGTGTATAATAAAGCCCATTAAACATCCAAAACAGATAATATAATAGCATGGAACAATCAAAAATTATAGATATGTTGGAGACGTATCAAGCATCCCAAGCTTAATTCCTGCTCGTCCTCGAGTAGGTAAATGATAAAAACAGAATTTTTGATGTGGAATGCTACCTAGCATAATTTTCTATGTAATTTTCTTTATTGTGGCATGAATGTTCAAATCGGAAAGATTCAAGACAAAAGTGTAATATTGACATAAAACTAATAATACTTCAAGCATACTAACTAAGCAATTATGTCTCCTCAAAATAACATGGCCAAAGAAAGTTCATCCCTACAAAATCATATAGTTTGGTCATGCTCCATTTTCGTCACACAAGAATGCTCTCATCATGCACAACCCCGATGACAAGCCAAGCAATTGTTTCATACTTTAGTAATCTCAAACTTTTTTCAACTTTCACGCAATAGATGAGCGTGAGCCATGGATATAGCACTATGGGTGGAATAGAGTAAAATGATGGGGGTTATGTGGAGAAGACAAAAAAAGAAGAAAGTCTCACATTGACGCGGCTAATCAACGGGCTAGGGAGATGCCCATCAATTGATGTCAATGCAAGGAGTAGGGATTCCATGTAATGGATGCACTAGAGCTATAAATGTATGAAAGCTCAACAAAAGAAACCAAGTGGGTGTGCATCCAACTTGCTTGCTCACGAAGACCTAGGGCATTTGAGGAAGCCCATTGTTGGAATATACAAGACAAGTTCTATAATGAAAAATTACCACTAGTATATGAAAGTGACAAAACAAGAGACTCTCTATCATAAAGATCATGGTGCTACTTCGAAGCACAAGTGTGGAAAAAAAGATAGTAGCATTGTCCCTTTTTATTTCTTTTCTCCTTTTTTGGGCCTTTCCTTTTTTATTTGGCTTTTCTCCCTTCTTTTTTTTATTTTGGACAATGCTCTATTAATTATGACCATCACACTTCTATTTATTTACAACTCAATGATTACAACTCGATACTAGAACAAAATATGACTCTATATGAATGCCTCCGACGGTGTACCTGGATGGGCAGTGAATCAAGAGTGACATGTATGATAAATTATGCATGGTGGCTTTGCCACAAATACGATGTCAACTACATGATCATGCAAGGCAATATGACAATGATGAAGCGTGTCATAATAAATGAAACGGTGGAACGTTGCATGGCAATATATCTCGGAATGGCTATGCAAATGCCATAATAGGTAGGTATGGTGGCTGTTTTGAGGAAGATATAAGGACGTTTATGTGTGATAGAGCGTATCACTTCATGGGGTTTGGATGCACCGGCGAAGTTTGCACCAATTCTCAGGTGAGAAAGGGCAATGCACGGTACCGAAGAGGCTAGCAATGATGGAAAGGTGAGAGTGCGTATAATCCATGGACTCGACATTAGTCATAAAGAACTCACATACTTATTGAAAAAATCTACAAGTCATCAAAAACCAAGCATTATGCGCATGCTCCTAGGGGGATAGATTGGTAGGAAAAGACCACCGCTCGTCCCCGACCGCCACTCATAAGGATGGCAATCAAAGAACACCTCATGTTTCAAAAAATTTACACAATGGTTACCATACGTGCATGCTACAGGACTTGCAAACTTCAACACAAGTATTTATCAAATTCACAACTACTCAACTATCACAACTCTCATATTACCATCTTCATATATCAAAACAATCATCAAGTATCAAACTTCTCATAGTATTCAATGCACTTTTAAGAAAGTTTTTATTATACCAATCTTGGATGCCTATCATATTAGGACTAATTTTATAGCCAAAGAAAACCACCATGCTGTTCTAAAGTATTCTAAAAGTAATATAAGTGAATCATGAGAGATCAATATTTTATATAAAATAAAACCACCACCATGCTCTAAAAGATATATGTGAAGCACTAGAGGAAAATTATCTAGCTCAGAAGATATAAGTGAATCACATAGAGTATTCTAATAAATTCTGATTCATGTGTGTCTCTCCCAAAAGGTGTGTACAGAAAGGATGATTTCGGTAAATAGAAAGCAAAGACTCAAATCATAAAATATGCTCCAAGCAAAACACATATCATGTGGTGAGTAAAAATATAGTATCAAGTAAAGTTACCGATGGACGAAGACGAAAGAGGAGATGACTTCTGGGGCATCCCCAAGCTTAGGATTTTGGTTGTCCTTTAATTTTACCTTGGGGTGCATTGGGCATCCCCAAACTTAGGCTCTTGCCACTCCTTATTCCATAATCCATCAAATATTTACCAAAAACTTGAAAACTTCACAACACAAAACTCAACAGAATATCTCATGAGCTCCATTAGTATAAGAAAACAAACCACCACTTAAGTTACTGTAATTAACTAATTATTTATTTATATTGTTGTTAAACCTACTGTATTCCAACTTCTCTATGGTTCATACCCCACGATACTAGCCATTGATTCATCAAAATAAGCAAACAACACACAAAAAACAGAATCTGTCAAAAACAGAACAGTCTGTAGTAATATGTAGTTTATGAATACTTATGTAACCCCAAAAATTCTTAAATAAAATTTTGGACGTGAGGAATTTGTCTATTAATCATCTTCAAAAAGAATCAACATAATCGCACTCTTCAGTAAAAATTGGCAGCAAATATCGTGAGCGCTAAAGTTTCTATTTTTACAGCAAGATCGCAAAAACTTCCCCCAAGTCTTCCCAAAGGTTATACTTGGCACAAACACTAATTAAAAGCATAAAACCACATCTAAACAGAATCTAGATGAATTATTTATTACTAAACAGGAACAAAAAACAAGAAAAATAAAATTGGGTTGCCTCCCAACAAGCGCTAACGTTTAACGCCCCTAGCTAGGCATTGATAATTTCAATGATGCTCACATGAAAGACAAGAATTGAAGCACAAAGAAAGCATCATAAAACACATGAAAAACACATCTAAGTCTAACATAATTACTATGCATAGGCATCTTAAAGGCAAACAAATTATCATAGCAAGCAAAAACTAGCATATGCAAGGAAGCGGAAAGAAACAATAGCAATCTCAACATAACGAGAGGTAATTTAGTAACACGAAAATTTCTACAATCATATTTTCCTCTCTCATAATAATTACATGCGGGATCATAAGCAAATTCATTAAAATAGCTATCACATAAAATATTTTCAACACAATCCACATGCATGCAAAGTTGACACTCTTCCAAAATAGTGGGACTAACATTAACTAAAGTCACGACCTCTCCAAACCCACTTTTATCAAAAATTTCATAAGATTGAACATTCTCCAAATATGTGGGATATAAAGTTGACACTCTTGCAAACCCACTTTCAATAATATTGCAAACACTATTATCAATCTCATATTCATCATCAGGCTTAAATAAATTTTCAAGATCAAAAGAAGGATCACCCCAATCATGATCATTGCAACAAGTAGAGGACAAAGAAAAACTAGCATCCCCAAGCGTAGAGTTTTGCATATTATTAGCACAATTGACATTAATAGAATTTATAATAACATCATTGCAATCATGCTTTTCATCGAAGGAACTATCAAGTATGGGTGCAATAGCAACGATCTTATGTTTAACATAAGGAACTATAGGAAACTCATCTTCATAAATATTGGCATCATGGCTATAAGAATAGCAAGAATCATGTTCATCAAGGGATATTTCAATCAAATCATCGGAATCATAATTATCTATAGATTCGTGCATATCATTACTTTCTTCCAAAGCAACGGTCATTCTCTCAATAAAGTCCTTAACATAGGCATTGTGAGCATAGTTTTCATAGCAATATTTAAGTATGTCAAGATTTTCAGATTCGTAGAGACTAATATCATACTTTTCAATAAAGAAGCAACTTCATAAGCACCCTTAAAAGCAACAAATTCTTCAGTTTGTTCGATATCGTAGTAACTATAAACACCCTTTGCATAAGAAGATAAGATTTCATTTTCATTAAACTCACATAGGTAGGGAAGGTGTTTTTTAGGGTTCTTAGAGAAACAAGTAAAATCACAAATTTCACAAAGATTCCAAGCATAACACAGCAATCTGTTTATTTGATCCCATAAGAGTTTCCCTTTTTCAAACAAACTGTGATGCACAAAATGAGCATGCTCATCTAAAGATTTCCCATCAACTAGGCTAGTTGGGGTTTCAGCACGAGCGCATAAGGACCAAAGATGATCCAAGTAGAACACTTTAAGTGGATCCATATAAATAGATTTTTAATGATAAAAGATGCAAGCAAATAGAACGCACGTGGAAACACAAACAAAAAGACATACGGGAAGAGGTCGAAGAAAAGGCAAAGGCAAATGTGAAGTGGGGGAGAGGAAAACGAGAGGAAAATGGCAAATAATGTAATATGAGGGATAAGAGTTTGTGATGGGTACTTGGTAGGTCTTGACTTGACTTGACTTCGCGTAGATCTCCCCGGCAACGGCGCCACAAATCCTTCTTGCTACCTCTTGAGCACTGCGTTGGTTTTCCCTTTACGAGGAAAGGGTGATGCAGCAAAGTAGCGTAAGTATTTCCCTCAGTTTTTGAGAACCAAGGTATCAATCCAGTAGGAGACTACACGCAAGTCACCTCGCACCTACACAAACAAATGAGAACCTTGCAACCAACGCGATAAAGGGGTTGTCAATCCCTTCACGGCCACTTGCAAAAGTGAGATCTGATAGAGATAATAAGATAAATATTTTTGGTATTTTTATGATATAGATTGAAAGTAAAGATTGCAAAGTAAAATAGATTGGAAACTTATATGATGGAAAATAGACCCGGGGGCCATAGGTTTCACTAGTTGCTTCTCTCAAGATAGCATAAGTATTACAGTGGGTAAACAAATTACTATCAAGCAATTGATAGAAAAGTGCATAATTATGAGAATATCTAGGCATGATCATGTATATAGGCATCACGTCTGCGACAAGTAGACCGAAACGATTCTACATCTACTACTATTACTCCACACATCGACCGCTATCCACAATGCATCTAGAGTATTCTGTTCATAAGAATAGAGTAGCGCATTAGGCAAGATGACATGATGTAGAGGGATAAACTCAAGCAATATGATATAAACCCCATCTTTTTATCCTCGATGGCAACAATATAATATGCGCCTTGCTGCCCCTACTCTCACTGGGAAAGGACACCGCAAGATTGAACCCAAAGCTAAGCACTTCTCCAATTGCAAGAAAGATCAATCTAGTAGGACAAACAAAACTGATAATTCGAAGAGACTTGCAAAGATAACAAATCATACATAAAAGAATTCAGAGAAGAACCAAATATTGTTCATAGATAATCTTGATCATAAACCCACAATTCATCGAATCCCCACAAACACACCACAAAAAGAATTACATCGAATAGATCTCCAAGAAGATTGAGGAGAACTTTGTATTGACATCCAAAGAGAGAGAAGAAGTCATCTAGCTAATAACTATGGACCCAAAGATCTGTGGTAAACTACTCACACATCATCGGAGAGGCTATGGTGTTGATGTAGAAGCACTCCGTGATCGATTCCCCCTCTGGCGGAGCTCCGGAAAAGGCCCCAAGAGGGGATCTCTTGGGTACAGAAGGTTGCGGCGGCGCAAATAGGGTTTTGTCATGCTCTCGGATGTTTTCGGGGCATAGGAGTATATATAGGAGAAAGAAGTCGGTCAGGGGACCCACGAGGGTGGGGGCGCGCCTCCCTGTCTCGTGGCCTCCTCAATTCTTCCTTGACGTCCACTCCAAGTCTCCTGGATTGCATTTGTTCCAAAAATCACTCTCCCGAAGGTTTCATTCTGTTTGGATTTCGTTTCATACTCCTTTTCTGCAAAACACTGAAATAGGCAAAAAAACAATTTACACTAGGCCTTTGGTTAGTAGGTTAGTCCCAAAAATAATATTAAAGTGTATAATAAAGCCCATTAAACATCCAAAACAGATAATATAATAGAATGGAACAATAAAAAATTATAGATACGTTAGAGACGTATCATCCCCCTCCGCCGATGAAGGGGAGGAGGGGAAGCGTTTAGGCCGTCATCGAGAGCGAGGGAGGAGACCCACTGTCGGCCGCATCGTTATCTCTGGCCAAGCGCCGGTGCTGGAGGTTCTCCGATCCCTTCGTTGCTGCCCTAGTGTGGGTGGATCTGGCCTCCCACCGCCCACCTATCCACATCCCGACGACCTTCAGGTATATCTTCCTTCGAAACCGGCCTATCTCTACTTCCCCATCTCGCTACGTCGCTGCATGTGCATCATTTTCTACCTCTTAGCCCCTCTCGATCGGATGGTCCAACATCACCTAATTTTTTTTCTATTGTTAGAGGTAAAGCTACTTGAAGGAGTTGAATCTTTTACTTGGTTCAAGCAAAAAATAAAGGGGGGAAATTTAGTATGTACATCGGACTTGGTACAAGTAAGAAGGAAAGGGGGTGAAAGTAGTACGGACTGGTCATCCAACCGGTCTCTTGGTCGAAAAGGGAAATATAGGGGAAATGTTGTACACAGGGGTATGACCAGGACTAGATTTGCTATCCACACATAGGAGTAGGTGGCTAGAGTGAACGAAAATGGGACCAACCCAGATATGTTTCTTGGATATTTGTTTCTCGGGGCAACAAACTCTTAATCACCACTTTATGCCCCGGTTTTGGTACATGGTGCTAGACTGCTGGTGCACCCACTGTCCCATGCCCTTATAGCAAATATTTAGCTGTTTTTAATCTAATGCCCCTGGTAAAATGAAGCCATGCAACTGTTATAAGCCATGGCAAGTTTAGCCAATTCTTTTTGCCAGTAATTGTTTGAGACTCTGTTTGTTTCCTTTGTAGCTTTTTGTGCAAATAGGGATATCCATTTCACCTCGTTGCTATTGCGACCTTTTGGTGAACTGCGCAAAACACTTCTTAAAAGAAGTGGCTTTTGTGCTATTTATCTAGAATATCAGAATGGAACCGTTGGTTCATTTCGGTGGAACTGCACAAAGGGAGACCTGCATTCGAATCTTTCATCATCCATATTGGCACCATAACCTTTCTTTAGGTAAGAATGGTATTTAATGCATGTGTTCATCTCTATTTTGCGACTGCCATGAGAAAATAATGCTATTTTTTACTAGTACACTTGTACTCCCTCACTGACAAAACCAATTCTGAAATAGAAGGCCAATCATGTACTTGGTTTCACCAAGTGGTGAGGAGAAAGAGAAACAGAGCATGAAGAGGAAGACGAAGAAGAATAAGGAGGAAATGAAGATCACAAGATGGTACCATCCTATGTTATCCTGACATCTTGCTAGTGGTATTGTATTGATGTGCTGCTACTAGTCTTAGTTTACTTGGAAGACTAGCAAGATGCCCGTGCATTGCACGTAACATCAAGATGCATTTGTATGAGCACTTTATCTTGTGCGAGAAAAGGATGAACGAGGGAAGGCCTTATTTGCAAATGTGGAGAGGGGTGTGGGTATCTTTTTGCAAAATTGTCATAGTTTCCTTCCTATCAATCAGATATTAATCGGGCGGCCTATATTGCAGGACGGTAGACACACCATCATCACCAACTCTATTTTTATAAGAGTAGAGTAGAGATAGATAGAGAAATGCAGCAGAGTAGTACTTCGGTTGACGACACATCATACTAATTAAGTGGATTCTGGATGCATGTGTGACCCAGCTCTACACGATCAACAGTGCTAAGGTGATCTTGCTGAAGCGAGGACTCAGTCGAGGCCATTCAAGGGCTCCGACAACATCTCCCTTACATGCGAGACGATCCTCCAGGGAGCCCTTCCACTTCTGTTGTCTCTCCTACAAAGTGACTTAATTAATTAGGAGTACTTAAGTAGCACTAATTTATTTTTGCCTAATTTTCCTGTAGGAGTTAAACAAATCTTTAGTAGCACCCTATGTTGAATCATGTATGTGTGTATGTGTGTCTGTGGAGGTGAATCATGTGGTGGAGCAGGGAGGGAATCTTGGTAGTGTCATGACAGAATGCTTTCGCGGTTGCTTCCCTCTAAGGCGGAACGCTCCCCTACCAATGCATTTTGACATCCCACATGACAAAGGGTTCTAAAATAAAAATGCTAGAAAGTCTACTACAGTACATTCAAAGTTAGCGACTGAGTTGCTGCATCGCCACCGTATTCCTGACTTGTTTTTCCGAACTGCTTGTTTTCTCGGGGCTGTAGTTCAGTTGCTTAGTGGTTTGCTTCTCGGTCTACCCAATCAAGGTTAGACTGCATAGTTGTATTTCAGACCCTCTTCTTTCCCTAAAAAGCTAATAAATCAAAACCAGAGAAAAGCAGAAGTGAAAGCTCGAGTCGAAGAGTGGAGGTTGCTCGGTGAATCGATCATTCGCTATCTTTTTTATGGGATCTGCTCTTTTCAGTGGAAGGTTTGAGGGAAGGTAAGATTAGTGGGTCAGTAACCTGCTTAGCTTTCCAAGTAAGGCAGTGAAGTTCCATATTTCTGTATCTTTCTTATCCCGGGATCGGCTTCCTACCTCTAACAAAATCAAAGGTAATATCCTCCATTTTCCAAGAAGATAAGTTCTACGGCAAAGTAAGTAGTGTGGTTCGAGCGGATCAGTCACCGCTGAGTTTTGCTTTCCTCTCAGAGTTGGTTTTAGCCAGAACTGATGTCTACTACACAACCTTCTTCTTGTAGACGTTGTTGGGCCTCCAAGTGCAGAGGTTTGTAAGACAGTAGCAAATTTCCCTCAAGTGGATGACCTAAGGTTTATCAATCCGTAGGAGGCGTAGCATGAAGATGGTCTCTCTCAAACAACCCTGCAACCAAATAACAAAGAGTCTCTTGTGTCCCCAACACACCCAATACAATGGTAAATTGTATAGGTGCACTAGTTCGGCGAAGAGATGGTGATACAAGTGGTATGTGGTTGGTAGATAAAGGTATTTGTAATCTGAAAATATAAAAACAGCAAGGTAACTAATGATAAAAGTGAGCGTAAACGGTATTGCAATGATAGGAAACAAGGCCTAGGGTTCATACTTTCACTAGTGCAAGTCCTCTCAACAATAATAACATAATTGGATCACATAACTATCCCTCAACATGCAACAAAGAGTCACTCTAAAGTCACTAATAGTGGAGAGCAAACGAAGATATTATGGTAGGGTACGAAACCACCTCAAAGTTATTCTTTCCAATCAATCTGTTGGGCTATTCCTATAAGTGTCACAAACAGCCCTAGAGTTCGTACTAGAATAACACCTTAAGACACAAATCAACCAAAACCCTAATGTCACCTAGATACTCCAATGTCACCTCAAGTATCCATGGGTATGATTATACGATATGCATCACACAATCTCAGATTCATCTATTCAACCAACACATAGAACCTCAAAGAGTGCCCCAAAGTTTCTACCAGAGAGTCAAGACGAAAACGTGTGCCAACCCCTATGCATAGGTTCATGGGTGGAACCCGCAAGTTGATCACAAAAACATATATCAAGTGGATCAATAGAATACCCCATTGTCACCATGGGTATCCCACGCAAGACATACATCAAGTGTTCTCAAATCCTTAAAGACTCAATCCGATAAGATAACTTCAAAGGGAAAACTCAATCCATTACAGGAGATTAGAGGGGGAGAAACATCATAAGATCCAACTATAATAGCAAATCTCGCGATACATCAAAATCGTGCCAAATCAAGAACACGAGAGAGAGAGAGAGAGATCAAACACATAGCTACTGGTACATACCCTCAGCCCCGAGGGAGAACTACTCCCTCCTCGTCATGAAGAGCACCGGGATGATGAAGATGGCCACCGGAGAAGGATTCCCCCTCCGACAGGGTGCCGGAATGGGTCTAGATTGGCTTTCGGTGGCTACAGAGGATTCTGGCGGCGGAACTCCCGATCTATTGTGCTCCCCGATCGTTTCAGGGTATATGGAGATATATAGGCGGAAGAAGTACGTTAGGGGGGCCACGAGGGTGGAGGGAGTGCCCGGGGGGGTGGGCGCGCCCCCCTACCTCGTGGCTTCCTCGAAGCTTCCTTGACGTGGACTCCAAGTCTCCCGGGTTGCTTTCCTTCCAAAAATAAGTTCCGTGAAGTTTCAGGTCAATTGGACTCCGTTTGATTTTCCTTTTCTGTGATACTTTAAAACAATGAAAAAACAGAAACTGGCACTGGGCTCTGGGTTAATAGGTTAGTCCCAAAAATGATATAAAGGTGTATAATAAAGCCCATAAACATCCAAAACAATAGACAATATAGCATGGAGCAATCAAAAATTATAGATACGTTGGAGACGTATCAAGCATCCCCAAGCTTAATTCCTCCTCGTCCTCGAGTAGGTAAATGATAAAAACAGAATTTTTGATGTGGAATGCTACTTGGCATAATTTCAATGTAATTCTTCTTAATTGTGGTATGAATATTCAGATCCGAAAGATTCAAGATAAAAGTTCATATTGACGGAAAAGTAATAATACTTCAAGCATACTAACTAAGCAATTATGTCCTCTCAAAATAACATGGCCAAAGAAAGTTCATCCCTACAAAATCATATAGTTTAGTCATGCTCCATTTTCGTCACACAAGAATGCTCTCATCATGCACAGCCCCGATGACAAGCCAAGCAATTGTTTCATACTTTAGTAATCTCAAACCTATAAACTTTCACGCAATATATGAGCGCGAGCCATGGATATAGCACTATGGGTGGAATAGAATATGACGATGGAGGTTATGTGGAGAAGACAAAAAAAAGGAGAAAGTCTGACATCAACGAGGCTAATTAATGGGCTATGGAGATGCCCATCGATTGATATTAATGCAAGGAGTAGGGATTGCCATGCAACAGATGCACTAGAGCTATAAATGTATGAAAGCTCAACAAAAGAAACTAAGTGGGTGTGCATCCAACTTGCTTGCTCACGAAGACCTAGGGCACTTGAGGAGGCCCATTGTTGGAATATACAAGCACTACAAAAAAAGACACATCCGTGACATTTTGGGCCGAACGAATTTTTTTTCTGCCATACATATGACACTTCTATGACGATAATTGTGACAAAACCAGGTATCATCATAG
Source organism: Triticum aestivum (assembly GCF_018294505.1). NCBI lineage: Eukaryota > Viridiplantae > Streptophyta > Magnoliopsida > Poales > Poaceae > Triticum > Triticum aestivum. Next base: position 68,193,572 of record NC_057806.1, on the reverse strand, counting down.
ATGTGGTGGGCTCCTACTTGTATGACAAAAAATCATGACAGAAAATGGGCTTTTCGTCCTGGGCGGGCCAGAGACACAGCTGCATGACATTCCTTGGGCCGTCCATGACGGAAAAAACCGTGGTAGAAGCGAGGGGAGGAAAATTTCGGGGAGTTACCGGTTACGGTGGGAGGTCGTGGCCGAGTGATGCTCGTTTCTCTCATACACGTACACGCGTGTGTGCGAGGCGTTGGCTCTAACTGAACCCGAGCGAGGCGTTGGGCTCTAACTGAACCCAAGCGATTGCACTGCAGGCTATGCGTTACTGAACCCAAGCGATCGATCGATGGCTGTTAACTGAACCCGATCGAGCGATTCCTTTGCTACTGTTGCTAACTGAAGCCGATCGATGGGATGAACAGTGAGCATTGCGGGGGGGGGGGGGGTGTGGATGAACAGTGAGCGGTGGCGTTGCCTCTGGATGAACAGGACCCCGTGGTGTGGTGGAGGGCTGGATGAACAGTAGATGGTGGAGGGGTGCCCGTGGAGGGGTGGATGAACAGGACCCCGTGGTGTGGAGGGATGGATGAACAGTAGACGGTGTAGGGGTGGTTGAACAGGACCCCGTGGTGTGGAGGGCTGGATGAACAGTAGACGGTGGAGGGGTGCCCGTGGAGGGGTCGTTGAACAGGACCCCGTGGTGTGGAGGGCTAGATGAACAGTAGACGGTGTAGGGGTGGTTGAACAGTAGCCGGTGGAGTAGCGCGCGGTGAGCTCGTGGAGGCTGGATGAACAGGAGCCCATGGAGGCTGGAGGAGGTCGACGGTGGAGATGAACAGTATCCCGTGGAGTCCCGTTTTGCGGTACGCCACACCCCTCCCAATGAACAGGACCCCCATTTCGACCGTAGCGCTCCAACACAAGTCTGTTTCCTCCGTTTTGCGGTACGCCACACCCCTCCCGATCAACAGGACCCCCGTTTCGACCGTAGGAGGTCCGTTTCCTCCGTTTTACGGTATGCCAGACCCCTCCCGATGAACAGGATCCTGTTTCGAACGTGGCCGGTCGAACACAAGGCCGTTTCCTCCGTTCTGCGGTATGCCAGGCCTCGTTTCCATCGCCTGTTCCGTCCAAGCCCTCCCGATGAACACGACGCATTCCGTTGCCTCCCCATGAACACGACGCATTCCGTTGCCTCCCCATGAACACGACGCATTCCGTTGCCTCCCCATGAACACGACGACGATGTTGTTTCTCCGTTCCGACCCAACCATGTACATGAGCCCTGGTCGTACGTATGCGCGAGTAGGCGTTCGAGACCCCGCCCGTATGTACACATACGTGGCCGTATTTTCTTTCTTGCACCCTGGCCGTTGTACATACGTGTACATGCTACGTGCGCGCCTCTACTACGACATGTGCGCGCCTCTACTATGACACGTGCACGCGTCTACATTGACCAGTATGTACGTACATGTTCGCGACCAAAATGACAATGCTACGTACTCTTCAACCAGGTGGGTCCCGACTGTCAGGCACTTCCTTGCCTGCGAAGATGTAGCTGGTGGGTCCTAGCAGTCAGGGGGGTGAAATACGGTGGCCCGTCGGGTGGGTCCCCGCTGTCAGGTGGAGGAATAATAATTTTGCATGTAATAAGGAGGCACTTCCTTGCTGTGGTCGTGGACCCAGTTGTTAGCCTCTCCACATACAGTCCATGTCCGATGGAAGCCGTTCCTTGACCACGTTGACCACGCCGCGCCGAGAGCACCAGGGCGATCGATGACAGCGAGGCCTAGGAAGGGGACGACACGGAGCCGGGGAAGACGCGGCAGTGGATGCCCACGCGTAGAGGAGTACGAGGGCACTGGTTCGCTGCGGTGTGAGGCTGCCGTCGCCGCAGAGTAACAGGGGGTGTGGGTGAATAGAGGGATGGCCTGGCCAGTGGTGGGAGTAGTAGGGTGCGGTGAGGCCTCCGCCATATCACAGCCGGCCACGGGAGGCAGGAGCACGAGGCACGACCGGCGCTGGTTTGGGCGGCTGGAGCAAGAAGACCAGAGGTTGAAGAAGCACTACGGTCGTTGGATGGACATCGTACGATCACTGGAGCTAGAATCGTGCATATCGACTAAGTTGACAAAGCCCTCCGTCCCAGTCAACTTAGTAGGCCCACAAGTCAGCCTGCCACTATACTGGGTCCCAGCTAACAGGGGGGGTATTCATTTTTTTGTGCGTAATAAGGAGGCACTTCCTTACGTGCGAAGATATAGCTGGTGGGTCCGAGCTGTCAGCGGCGGTAACGTTTTTTTGCGAAATACAGAGGCCCTTTCGGTGGGTCCCTGATGTCAGGTGGAGGAATCATTATTTTACACGTAATAAGGAGGCATTTCCTTGCGTGCGGCCGTGGACCCAGTTGTCGGCCTCTCCACGTACAGTCCACTTCAGATGCATGTCGGTCGTTGACCACATTGACCAGGCCGCGCCGAGAGCACCAGGGCGGTGGACAACGATGAGGCCTAGGAATGGAACGACACGGAGCCAGGGAAGACTCGGCAGTTGTTTCCCACGCGGAGGGGAGTACGACTGTACGAGGGTTTACTGGTTCGTCTGCCGTCGCCGGAGAATAACAGCAGTTGTAGGTGAGTAGAGGGATGGCTAGGCCAGCGATGGGAGTTCGGTGGGGCGGTGAGGCCTGCGAGGCAGCACAGCCGACCGCGGGGAGGTGGGAGCAGGCAGTCCCGTTGGCGCTTGTTTGAGCGGCTCGAGCACGAAGAGCAGAGATTGAAGAAGCACGACGGCCGTTGGATGGACATCCAACAGTCACTGCTTGTGCGTCAACCTTTTTTTTAGGAAAGCCTCAAATCTGTGGAAAACAGCATACAACCCATCCGCCATTATTTCTAATAATTTTCAGCCCATTTGCTAATTCTTAAGGTTTTTTTGGAGCCCATATTCTTTTTGTTAGCATTAAAGCCCAAATTGTGGCCACGGTTAAAAAATTATACGAAATTTTGCATATTTCGGTGTGGTCCGAACTGTTTTTAGTACCGAAATTTCGACTCACATTCAAACTAATTTTAAAAATAAATGTATATCAATATAAAATCCAACAAATTCTCCACGCATAAAAATTAATGTAATTTAAAATCTTGAAATGAAAAAAGATATTTGAAACTAATTGACGGTTTGATGTGTTTAAAAAATGTACATCCCATTTGTCATTACTGATGGGCCATTTTCTCGGCCAGCCGAATGAAAGCTCTCCTCGTCTTGAAAGATTTGCAGCCCAACTTGCCTGACAAAGCGACTTACTTGGCAAATCACAAAAAAACTGGGCTGTGGCCGTGGACCCTGCTGTCAGCCTCTCCACGTACAGTACTCTTCCGATGGAAGTCGTTCCTTGACCATGTTGACCACGCCACGCGGAGAGCACCACGGCGGTGGACGACGGCGAGGCCTAGGAAGGGGATGACGCGGAGCCGAGGAAGACGCGGCAGTGGAATCCTGCCCGGAGAGGAGTACGAGGGTTCACTGGTTCGGCTGCGGTGTGAGGCTGCCGTCGCCACAGGGCCTGGCCAGCGGCGGGAATAGTAGGGGTCGATGAGGCCTCCGGGGCAGCACAGCCGGCCACGGGAGGTAGGAGCATGCGGCACGACCGGCGCTGCTTTGGGCGGCTGGAGCAAGAAGACCAGAGGTTGAAGAAGCACTACGGCCGTTGGATGGACATCGTACGGTCACTGGAGCTAGAATTGTTCATATTGCCAAAGTTGACAAAGCCCTCCGTCCCCGTCAAGTTTGTTGGCCCACAAGTCATCCTCCCACTATGGTGGGTCCCAGCTAGTTGGGGGGTATTAATTTTTTTGTGCGTAATAAGGAGGCACTTCCTTGCGTGCAAAGATATAGCTGGTGGGTCCGACATGTCAGTGGGGGTGAGGGAGTCCTGGATTAGGGGGTCTCCGGACAGCCGGACTATCTCCATTGGCCGGACAGTTAGACTATGATGATACAAGACTGAAGACTTCGTCTCGTGTCCGGGTGGGACTCTACTTGGCGTGGAAGGAAAGCTAGGCAATACGGATATGGATATATCCTCCTTTGTAACCGACCTTGTGTAACCCTAACCATCTCCGGTGTCTATATAAACCGAAGGGTTTTAGTCCGTAGGACAACAATCACAACATACAATCATACCATCGGCTAGCTTCTAGGGTTTAGCCTCTCTGATCTCATGGTAGATCTACTCTTGTACTACCCATATCATCAATATTAATCAAGCAGGACATAGGGTTTTACCTCCATCAAGAGGGCCTGAACCTGGGTAAAACATCGTGTCCCCTGCCTCCTGTTACCATCTGGCCTAGACGCACAGTTCAGGACCCCCTACCCGAGATCCGCCGGTTTTGACACCGACATTGGTGCTTTCATTGAGAGTTCCTCTGTGTCGTCGCCATTAGGCTTGATGGCTCTTACTATCATCGATAGCGATGCGGTCCAGGGTGAGACTTTTCTCCCCGGACAGATCTTCGTATTTGGCCGCTTTGCACTGCAGGCTAATTCTCTTGGCCATCTGGAGCAGATTAAAAGCTATGCCCCTGGCCATCAGGTCAGATTTGGAAGTTTGAACTACACGACCGACATCCGCGGAGACTTGATCTTCGACGTATTCAAGCCACAGCCGGGCGCCGCACTGTCGCGATGGGTATGACCTAGCTCTGCCGCCGAACAGTACCCCAGAGGGTGCGCCCGCATCAGCTCCGACCCTTAGCTCGGAGCCAACTGCGCCAGTCGAGGACGGGTGGTTAGACACCGCCTCAGGGGCTACAGTCTCAACGGCGATCGAGCCGAACACCAGCCTAACCCTCTGCGCATCCCGTGACTCCAAGGTGCCGGACTCGTTTCCGGACTCCGAACCATCCGTGCCCCTGCCAATCGAATCCGATTGGGCGCCGATCATGGAATTCACCGCCGCGGATATCTTTCAGCACTCGCCCTTCGGCGACATTCTGAATTCATGAAGGTCTCTCTCTTTGTCAGGAGAGCCCTGGTCGTATTATGGCCAACAGGATTGGGATGCGGACGACGAAAAAATTCGACGCCCACCCACCACCCACTTCGTAGCCACTGTCGATGATTTAACCGACATGCTCGACTTTGACTCCGAAGACATCAACGGTATGGACGACGATGTAGGAGACAAACATGAACCAGCACCTATAGGGCACTGGAAAGCCACCTCGTCATATGACATATACATGGTGGATACACCCAAAGAAGGCAATGGCGACGAGATAGCGGAGGATGACCCCTCCAAGAAGCAACCCAAACACCAAAGTCAGCGGCGCCGCTCTAAGTCCCGCCAAAGCAAAAGTGGTGATACCGGCACAGGAGATAATAACACTCCGGATAGTGTCGAAGAAAACAACAAACCCCTCCAGCAAGATTTAGAGCAGGATGGAGGAGCCAGCTCTCCTGAGAGAACGGCAGACGGAGAGGAGGAAGATGACAATCACATGCCTCCCTCTGAAGACGAGGCAAGCCTCGGCGACGATGAATTCGCCGTACCAGAGGATCCTGTCGAACAAGAGCGCTTCAAGCTGATCAAGATCTGCTAGCTGACAAATGGACTGAAGTCCTCGCGTCCAATGAATATAAACTCGAGCGCCCCTCCAAGAGTTACCCAAGGCACAGGTTAGTACCCCGACTGGAGGAAGAAGCGTATGATATGGCTGATCGGCCACCTCATGGCCGCGATAGAGAGGCATTCCAGCCAAAAGCTCAGCCTCCACCCCAACGCCATTCAAATAAAAAGGCATGGGGAGATACACCAGACCTGCGAGACATATTGGAGGACAAGGCAAAGCTTGCAAGATTGATCTACGGATCACGACGGCGCACCACTCTGCGAGACGATAAACGTCACGCCGGATACAGCAAATCCGGCCGGGCCAAACACAGCGGGCAAGACCCATTCGAGCTGCGTCGCGATATAGCCCAATACAGAGGCGCCGCACACCCCTTATGCTTCACAGACAAAGTAATGGAACATCAATTCCCAGAAGGTTTCAAACCTGTAAATATTGAATCATACGATGGCACAACAGATCCCGCGGTATGGATTGAGGACTTCCTCCTCCAGATCCACATGGCCCATGGCGATGAATTACACGCCATCAAATACCTCCCACTAAAGCTCAAAGGACCAGCGCGGCATTGGCTTAACAGCTTGCCAGCAGACTCCATTAGCTGTTGAGAAGATCTGGAAGCCGCATTCCTCAACAACTTTCAGGGCACTTATGTGCAACCACCAGACACCGATGATTTGAGCCACATAATTCAGCAGCCAGAAGAGTCGGCCAGGCAATTCTAGACTCGGTTCCTTACAAAGAAAAATCAAATCATCGACTGTCCAGATGAGGAGGCCTTAGCGGCTTTCAAGCACAACATCCGAGATGAGTGGCTAGCCCGGCACCTTGGTCAGGAAAAGCCGAAATCTATGGCAGCTCTCATGACGCTCATGACCCGCTTTTGTGCGGGAGAAGACAGCTGGCTGGCTCGCAGTAATAACATATCAAAGAACCATGGTACCTCAGATACCAAGGACGGCAATAGCAGGTCACGTCGCAACAAGCATAAGCGCCGCATTAACAGCGAAAGTACTGAGGATACGTCAGTCAATGCCGGATTCAAAGGCTCTAAAACCGGTCAGCGGAAAAAGCCATTCAAAAAAAGTACGCCGGGTCCGTCCATCTTGGACCATATACTCGATCGCTCGTGTCAAATACACGGCACCCCAGACAAGCCAGCCAATCACACCAATAGGGACTGTTGGGTGTTCAAGCAGGTCGGCAAGTTAATTGCTGAAAACAAGGACAAGGGGCCGAATAGCGATGACGAGGAGGAGCCCCGGCAGCCGCACACTGGAGGACAGAGGAGGTTTCCCCCGCAAGTGCGGACGGTGAACATGATATACGCAACCCACATCCCCAAGAGAGATGCGGAAGCGTGCACTCAAGGACGTATATGCGTTGGAGCCAGTCGCCCCAAAGTTCAACCCTTGGTCCTCCTGTCCAATCACCGTCGATCGCAGGGACCACCCCACTAGTATCTGTCATGGCGGATTCGTCGCACTAGTCCTAGACCCAATCATCGACGGATTTCACCTCACTCGAGTCCTTATGGACGGCGGCAGCAGCCTGAACCTGCTTTATCAGGACACAGTGTGCAAAATGGGTATAGACCCCTCAAGGATCAAACCCACCAAAACGACCTTTAAGGGCGTCATTCCAGGTGTAGAGGCCCATTGCACAGGCTCAATTACACTGGAAGTGGTCTTTAGATCCCCGAATAACTTCCAAAGCGAAGAGTTAATCTTCGATATAGTCTCGTTCTGCAGTTGCTAGATTCAGTGCGGTACCGCATTATGCATACCTCAAGCTCAAGATGCCAGGACCTCGCGAAGTTATTACAGTCAATGGAAACACAGAGTGCTCTCTCCGAACAGAGGAGCACACCGGGGCCCTCACAGCAGAAGCGCAAAGCAGCCTCTCAAGGCAATCAACCAGTTCGACGCTTCCAAGCCCGGACACCTTCAAGTGCGCTCAGGGCAATCGGCAAATAGACCGCCTAGCGCGATCTGAGCTCGCGTAGCAATACGGCGGCCACCCCAATCCCAGCCCAGCAGTGAAACTCATGTCGTGCGTACATAATTACGCATTAAAAATACCATGGGCATAGGTGGGGAGGGGGGCACAACTGCGGCACGCCCCAAGACGCGGCCTAAACCGCACTAGGGGCTTCCCGTTTGTTTCTTTTTCTTTTTTTCTTTTAGGACCTTAATCTCTGGAAACACTGTCCGACAGCACTATTGCCGAACACACGATGCAGCAACCAAGGAGGCAGACAGCTACGTCATACCACGGAATTCCCAGGTTGATTACAGTAACGAGTGAAATATTCAATTTAAAATCATTCCTCAGCTTGCCCTTGGAAGGGACATAGTCCTACTCTTTGCTTATCGCACTATCTGTATCACTCTGCTTTAACGAACTTCTTTAAGAAATAAGGCATGACATTAACTATTATTACATTCTTGTTATATATATATATATATGTGTTCATTAATGATGCCTTGCAACCGTACACTATGGTACGGCCAATACACCAGGGGTTTACGTACCCCACAATGCGGTGTGAAAAGTCCGAACACTTTCACAAGTGCGGCACCCCGAACTTATAGCATTATATGCATCAGCTCCGAATCATGTCTTTGGTCAAATGTTGGGTTTGCCCGGCTCCTATGTTTTGGTACCTTACGTTCCACTCTATCGGCTAAGGTAGCGCTAGGAGAATTATTGAGATTGTGCCCCGGTTCTGCCGGGCTTAGCACCTCAGTAGAGAAAGCTAAAACTGACTGTCATGATATGGCGAGAGACTAGTCGCTGTTCGGCGAGGTTTTTCGAGTCTCTAAAGACTTATGCTGCTTAGGGTGAGGGGCCGGCCCTGTTCGGCTTACAGACGTGTATCGCACCCCGAATTCGGCCTTCCGAATATCAGGGGCTTCGCCGAAATTTAAAATTATAGAATTCTATGGCTAAGTGATAAAGCATTATTTGTTCGGTTGCCTTGTTCGTTGTGCTGAGCACCTCCCTTGAAGGACCCAAATATAGGAACAAGAGTGCTCAGGTTTATCCCGAACACCCCAGCACTCATGGCATGGGGGCAGAAGCCGAGGACTAGCCATCTCTCAGATTGGATAAACAGCCAAACAGAAGGTAATATTTTAAATTCAAACAAGCGTTGCATAGCGCATATGAAACAAGTTTTCATACATACAGGATAAAACGAGCAAGTCTCATTCAAATATTACATCTTTTGAACACTCGTCCGCGATGAGACGGGCACCCAGCAAAACACCCTCGTAGTACATCTCGGGGTGGCGATGCTCCTTGCCCTTTGGTGGCCCCTCCTTGATCAGCTTCATGGCGTCTAGCTAGACCCACTGCAATTTCACACGGGCGAAAGCCCGGCGTGCACCTTCAATGCAGACAGATCACTTGACGACCTCCAGCCACGGGAAGGCATCCACAAGCCGCCTCACCAGGCCGAAGAAGCTATTCGGAAGGGCGTCGCCAGGCCACAACCGGACTACAAATGTCTTCATGGCCTGATCGGCCGCCTTATGTAGCTCGACCATATGCTTCAGCTGGTCGCTCATTGCCACCAGATGTTCGGCCTCAGCATACTGAGACCAGAACAGCTTCTCCGTCGAGCTTCCGTCCTCGGTGTGGTAAAATTGCACGGCATCGGACACACTGCGGGGCACATCTGCGAATGCTCCTGAAGAGCTCCGGATCCGGGTAAGTAATCGGTAATTTACTTTTACATGCTTGCTTTGCATATAGAAAGCCTTACCCGCCGCTATCTTCTTCATCGCTTCGATCTCTTGGAGGGCCTTCTAGGCCTCGCCCTTGGCACTCTTTGCGCTCTCAAGGGCCGCAGCAAGCTCAGACACTCGTGTCTTCGAGTCAAGCTCCAACGCCTTGTGCTTCTTCACAAGAGCCTGGAGCTATTGCTGTACCTCGCCCACCCGAGCCTCGTGCTTCTCTCGCTCGGCACGCTCCTTGGCCGCTTTATCTTCAGCCTGGGTTAGCGTTTGCTTCAGGGTCACCACCTCGGTCATGGCCCCTGGCAAACATACAATGATCCTGTCATTTTGCAATCGCGTCCTTTTTTATATATGCATATCTATAGACAGGGTATTACTTACCCTTGTTCTCCTCGAGCTGCCTCTTGGCAAGGACGAGCTCTTTCCTGGACCCCTCGAGGTCCTGCTTCAGTACGGCGACCTCCATAGTCAGTGCGGCGGACGCCAGCAGCGAAGGCTGCATACGCATATTGACATACTTATATTAGACTCCTGCGTAATTATTTGATCCTCTGTTCGGCTTTTCTTTGTGAATACCGAAGAAAGCATCAGGGCTACTGTCTATGCGGTAATATTTCTACTACATTTTAAAACCCTTACCTCAAAGCCTATCAGAAGGCTGGCACATGCTTTAGTCAATCCGCTCTTGGCGGACTGAACCTTCTGGATCACCGCACTCATGATAGTGCGGTGCTCCTCGTCGATGGAAGCATTGTGAAGCGCTTCCAGCAGATTGTCCGGTGCCTCTGGATGGACAGAGGTCACCGGCACAGGCGTCTATCCCCTCTTAGAAGGAGGCCGCCTGCCCGAGCCCGAAACCACTGGAGGGTCCGGCGCGGTGTTCGGCTGAGGGCCGAACTCGGAGCTCTCGGGGGCCCTGTCCCTGCGGCTCTCGGAGTCCGGAAGGTCGCCTTGAGGCGCCTCTAGGACTGTCTCCCCTCGACCTGGTGCCTCTTGAGACAACACCTCGGCATCGTCCACAGGATGAGGGGAGGTGGCGGTCGGGACTGGATCGCTATCCATGTCCGACAAGCCCAAGGAGCCGTCCAATGATACATCGATATTGGCTTGTAGCGGCCTGCATAATTGCGTTCGGCGTTAGGGAAAGCAGTGCGACAAAGGAATCCTATGAGTTACTCTGGTATCCGAATACTTACGATCTCCCCGGGGGATTGACCCTGGGCAACCACTCGTCTTCGCCTTCGTCGGTGGCGGTGGAACTGTCCGGAAGGAGAGTCCTTCCCTTCTTGGACCCTCCGGCCTCCCTAGTTGGGGTGGCCTTCCTTTTCTTGTCTCCCCCGGTCGGTGGCGGAGCATCTTCTTCTTCTTCCTCCTCGTCTTCGGGGGAAGAGTGCGCCGTAGAGTCGTCGGACGGTGAGTTCGACGACGCCTGGCGTCGGGAACTCTTTCGGGTTCCCTTGGCCTTCTTGGTCTTCTCCGGCACCGTATAAGGGGCCGGAGTCAACATCTTCGGCAGAAGAGCGTCTGCGGGGCCTTCGGGCAAAGGAGCCGGACAGTCGATCTGTTCAACCATCTTCTGCCAATCCTGTCAAAGGTACGGGAGTTTAGATACCGCATAGAGTCAATCTATATAAAAAAATAAGTATCCTGTGAAAGGTAAAGCAGCTTACCGCACTGGCTTGGCGCTTCGCGCTGAATCCGTGATCCTCATTAATAGGGGGGGGACCTCGGCGCTTTTGAACAACACCCTCCAGGCGTCTTCATGAGTCGTGTCGAAGAGCCTGTTCAGAGTTCGGTGCTGCGCCGGATTGAACTCCCACAAGTTGAACTCCCGTTGTTGGCACGGGAGTATCCGGCGGATGAGCATAACTTGGACTATGTTGACAAGCTTGAGCTTCTTGTCCACCATGTTTTGAATACATTTTTGGAGTCCGGTCAGCTCTTTTGAATTACCCCAGGACAGGCCCTTCTCTTTCCAGGAGGTGAGCCGCATGGGGATGCCAGATCGGAACTCGGGGGCCGCTGCACATGCAGGGTCGCGCGGCTCGGTGATATAGAACCACCCTGATTGACACCCCTTTATGGTTTCCACAAAGGAGCCCTCGAGCCATGTTACGTTGGGCATCTTGCCCACCATGGCGCCTCCGCACTCTGCCTGGCGGCCACCCACCACCTTCGGCTTGACATTGAAGTCTTCAGCCATAATCCAAAGTGGGGATTGATGCGGAGGAAGGCCTCGCACACGACGATAAACACCGAGATGTTGAGGATGAAGTTCTGGGCCAGATCATGGAAATCCAGGCCGTAACAAAACATGAGCCCCCGAACGAATGGGTGGAGAGGGAATCCCAGTCCACAGAGGAAATGGGTGAGGAATACTACCCTCTCATGGGCCTGGGGGTGGGGATGAGCTGCCCCTCATCTGGGAGGCGGTGCGCGATGTCGTCGGGCAGGTATCCGGCTCTCCTCAGTTTCTTGATGTCTCCCTCCATGACGGAGGAGACCATCCACTTGCCTCCCGCTCCGGACATGATTGGAGAAGGTCGAGGTGGGAAGTTCGGACTTGGGCGCTAGAGCTCGAGTGTGCGAAAACGGATGGGCAAGGGAGGAAGAAGGCGTGGATAGAAAGGTCAATCCTTATCCCTTTATATGGGCGGACGAAACTAAGCGTCCCCACTTGCCTGGTAAAACTCTCTTTATCCCCCAAGTGCCGCAATTGATGACACGGTTGGGTTACCCACGCCTGTATTGATGAGAATCCCATAATAAGGGGACACGATCTCTCCTTTGACAAGACATGTCGAAAAACTGCCTCGCGCTATGTGCGGGGCTGGTTAAAAGAAACGGTTCGAATAATCACCGGGCCATGAAGTAACGTCATGCTGCCAAAACAAGCCAGTAAATTAGATCTGCAAAAATATTATTCTCTCTACGGTGGAATGTGGAACTTATTTTGCAGGGTCGGACACTATCCTCGTATTCAAATTCTTCTGTGATGTATTCGGAGAAGGAACCCTCCTTGCAATGCCGAAGACAATACTGCGCGCCGGACTCATCGTCATTGAAGCCTGGTTCAGGGGCTACTGAGGGAGTCCTGGATTAGGGGGTCTTCGGACAGCCGGACTATCTCCATTGGCCGGACTGTTAGACTATGAAGATACAAGATTGAAGACTTCGTCTCGTGTCCGGGTGGGACTCTACTTGGCGTGGAAGGCAAGCTAGGCAATACGGATATGGATATCTCCTCCTTTGTAACTGACCTTGTGTAACCCTAACCCTCTCCGGGTCTATATAAACCGAAGGGTTTTAGTCCGTAGGACAACAATCACAACATATAATCATACCATAGGCTAGCTTCTAGGGTTTAGCCTCTCTGATCTCATGGTAGATCTACTCTTGTACTACCCATATCATCAATATTAATCAAGCAGGACGTAGGGTTTTACCTCCATCAAGAGGGCCCGAACCTGGGTAAAACATCGTGTCCCCTGCCTCCTGTTACCATCCGGCCTAGACGCACAGTTCGGGACCCCCTACTCGAGATCCGCCGGTTTTGACACCGATAGGGGGGAACGTTTTTTTCGCGAAATACAGAGGCCCTTCCAGTGGGTCCCAGCTGTCAGGTGGAGGAATCATTATTTTGCGCGTACAGTCCACGGCCGATGGATGTCGTTCGTTGACCAAGTTGACTAGGCCGCGCCGAGAGCACCATGGCGGTGGATGACGGCGAGGCCTAGGAAGGGAACGACACGGAGCCGGGGAAGACTCAGCAATGGTTGCCCACGCGGTGGGGAGTACGAGGGTTTACTGGTCCGGCTGCCGTCGCCGGAAAATAACAGGAGGTGTGGGTGAGTAGAGGAATGGCCAGGCCAACAATGAAGTAGGGTGGGGCGGTGCGGCCTGTGCGGCAGCACAGCCGGCCACGGGAGGCGGGAGCAGGCAGTCCCGCCGGAGCTGGTTTGGGCGGCTGGAGCAAGAAGATCAGATATTGAAGAAGCAGCACGGCCGTTGGATTAACATCCAACGGTCACTGCTGCTAGAATCGTTTGTGGACTAAGTTGACAAAGCCAAAGTACACGTCAACCTAGTAGACCCACAAGTCAGCCTCCAAATCTGTCCCAAACAGCATACAGCCCGAAATTTCTAGCCAGATTCAAATTAATTTTAAATCTAAATATACCTTAATTTAAATTCAATGAAATTTTACCCGCACAAAAACAATGAAATTTAAAATATCAAAATCCGAAAGAAAACAGTATTTTGGAACTAATTGTCTGTTTGCTGTATTTTTTCATTTTACAGCCCATTTATTATTACTTATAGCCCATTTCTTATTACTTATAGCCCATTTTCTGGGCAAAATGCATCCCTCCTCGTCTTGAAAGATTTCCGGCCCAGCAGGGCGTAGAAAAGCAAGTAGGCCTACGTTGGTTATTCTGCAAAAAACAAAATAGCTGGCTAGCAATTTTCAGAAAGGAAAAAAACAAACTGGGCTGGCCATGTGCTAAACATATGAAATAAAAGCCTGGGCTAGACGGGCCACGGGTCCCGCACAACCCAGTTGATACCCTTCTCCGTCCCGAAAAAACAAAATTACTGCGCGCGCTGCTGGGTCCCTACTGTCATCCTCACCATGTACAGTCATCTCCTTATTCCTCTCGGTTGTTGACCATGTTGACAACACCGGAGGGCGGCGCCGCAGCGAGCGAACCAAGGCGGAGGACGATGGTGAGGCCTCGGACGGGAACGAACAGGAGCCGGGGCAGATCACAGCCAGCCGTGGGAGGCGGGAGCAGGCGGTCCCGCCGGCGCTGGTTTGGCTTTGGCGGCTCGAGGAAGAAGAGACTGAAGAAACGCGACAGACGTTGAATGTCAATCCAACGGTCAAGGTTGGCACAATCGTTTTGTTGACTAAGCGGACACCAAGTAGCATACTTTTTTATATATAGGAAGAAAACTGCGAGGAAAATGCGTTCGTCTGCCGTCCTCCTCACAGGGAACGTTCGCCACATAAGTGACTAGCACCCTTGGTTTTCAACCGAGAGGTCTTGGGTTCGAGTCCCAGGAACTCTCAATTTTGTCCTCCTTCCTTCCTCGCAAAAAAGGGAAATAAAATCAAAGACTTGGGAAGGCGTACAGAGCAAGCTAGTGTACCAGTAATGAGACGTTGCCGAGTTTTAGAAAAAGAAAGACGTGCTCCTGTAGCTGGTTCGAATCCAAACCTAGACTATGACTATATATGGTGCTATGCTACTCTGCAAGTAATGAAACTGACATATCCAATGTTCGCTTCTCCTCTTCTCTACTTACTCTGCCTAGCATCAGAAGCTCTGGCCGCAGCAACCATGTCCGCTGGCTGCTCGTCCACCTGCTCTTCAGCAGGCAACAACCAGATATGCGCCAAGTCGCAACCCGTACCATCGCCTGTGGGTCTCATCACACCCTCGCCGGCACGCGCACCGCAGCCGATTGCTCATCGCAACCCGCTGCCGTTGGTGTGGTGCCACTGCTGCAAATCACGCAGAGTCATCCGTCGCGTCTCAACCACAATCCGCAACCCTGGCCGAGTCTTCTACAAATGCCCAAATCATGGGGTAATAATATGTTTAAGTGTTGTTCTGCTGCTTTCAGTTGCTGATTTTTTTAATAGTTTGGTTGATGATCTACCAATTTGATTCGTGCAGAAAAGGGAAGATTCGTGTGATTTGTATTTCTGGGAAGTTGCTGATGTGGGGGAATGCAACTATGCTGATTATTTGGTTAGCCGAGGAATCCCAATACCAGCAGGTTGGGGTGTTGGACAAGTAACTGAAGGAACGGCAGAAGAGGAAGATGCAGAGCAGAAGCTTAAAGATGCAGTTCCTCTGATCATGGCCAAGCAACAGCTGCTGAACGGCCTTGACAGCAATGAGGAGATGAAAGAGCTTGTGAAGATAATGGGCAAAATCGATGTGCTCTGTAGGATGATTGTCTCTTTATTTGCAGTGTATGTAGCACTCGTGATGTATTCAGTGGCTACGACATGAGCACTTTGCTGAAACTAGTAATGAATGAAACCTGTGTAGCAGGCTGGGCGTAGTGTTGTGAACATCTAATGATTTCTATTAACGGAAATCAGGGGGTATCCCCTTTTGCTCATATAAATAAATAAATAGCAGAGGCCCTGTCGGGTCAGCTTTGTTCTCATTCGAAGACGTCGAGCAAATTGCAGTCCAACAGCAAACTATGTCATCAAATTCAAGTTTCACAGCCAAATATGAGTACAACTAAACAACAATGTCATCATGTTTTAGTTGTCATACAATCACCAAACACAAATCAGCATACATAACAAGTGATGTTCTCACAGCAAAATACTAAACAACATGTTCATCAGGTTTCAGTTGTCATAGCAAACACAATTTCACATAGTAGATAAAAAACGTCTTCTGACAGGCAAATACGACAAAAGCAATGTAATCATCATCCGCAGCAGCAGCGTCAACATCTTCGCCATGTGTATCAGTCTGAATCGTAATTCCCCACGGTGTCATCTTCTTCTTCGTCCTCAACGTCCTCGAACGTTGGCTTCTTCTTGATCAACTCTTGTATGTCCACAGCACGACAGGCAATCTTTTCGCCGGCGTCATTGACGTGATGGTTCTCAAAGATATTAGGAACATCTGTGTTATCTTGTACATCAGGAGCAGTGTAAGCATCATCTTGTTGTGCAACTTCATTAAACGAATTCCTCTGCTCAAACCTTTGCAATACTCTCCAGTCATCGCTACGTGCAAATGTGTCTTCCAAGAAAAATATCTGTGTTGCTTGATTTGCCAAAATAAAAGGCTCGTTGGTCTGGTACGCCGCCTTGACATTGATGGATTTGAAATAATCATCAGCTCTGGGTTTTGCGATCCTGGAAAACAGGTTATACCAACGACAGCACAACAGAACCACACACCGATGATCCTCGAAACTGGAGATATACTGCAACTGAATAATGTCTGTTATGTTAGCATACATTTCAGTTGTCTCTTTGTCATACGTATCCGTGCTCATGATGGCACTGTTTTGTGTCTTCCTGCCTTCGTCTCGTGCAAGGGTGTTGTAGCGCACATCTCCAACAACGCAAGATTCATAATGTCTTACCCGAGTATCAGGACCCATTGCTAGTGAGTAAAGGGCATCATCAACTGCCTGCCCATCCTCCCGCATCTTCTTAACCTATGGTTAGAAAATAGACAAGCTGATCATCTTATGTACTCAATATATTAAAAAAACTGACAGTGCACTTCAAAAGCTTACATGGTTCTTGAACCATTTCGCAAATCCTGCCATAACCAGTTTGTCAATGTTTCTTGGATTTTGCGGCAGTAACTCCTCTTTGTAGATGCTGCACAACATAGTGATCGCGTCAAACATCTAAATATATAAGAATGTGCTGCAAGTTTAGTAGATTACGATGTATAAGCTGCAGTACTGCACTTACTTGATATAAGGTAGTATCTCAGGACAGTTATTCAACACATACCAAACCATTTTGTCCAAATCTTTAGGTTTGTCCTCTTGTCGACTCTTCCCTGTAACTCGAACAGAATAATCGAAAACATTGAGCCCGGGATTGTCTTCACCCACCTCTTTGCTAAGCTGATCAGCTGTTTCAATGTATTTTGAGCAGAATGTCAACGCTTCTGTAGCAATGTAGGCCTCTGCAATGGAACCCTCGGGTCTAGCTCTGTTCCTAACATAGCCCTTGAAAGTGCCTAGCCGCCTTTCAATAGGGTACATCCAGCCATACTGTACTGGACCTCTAAGTAGTGCCTCATCAGGTAGATGAACAGCCAAATGCACCATCACATCAAAGAAGGCTGGAGGATATATCTTCTCAAGGTCGCATAGGATAGTTGGTATCTTGTCTCTAAGACGCTCCAAAGCATCTATCCTGATATTCCTACTGCAGAGTTCCCTGAAGAATTGTCCCAACTCTGCAACTGCTCTGTATAAGTCAGGGCGGCCCAATCCTCTAAGGATAACAGGTAAAACCCTTTGAAGTAGGACGTGGCAGTCATGAGTTTTCAACCCTTGTACCTTGTTTCCATCTGCACTGACTCTCCTTTCAGGGTTGGAAGCAAATCCATGTGGGAATCTCACACGTGACAGGACCTCGCAGAATTCTTTTCTTTTTACCTTGTCCAAGACGTACACAGCTGGTGCCATATCCCGTGGTTTACCTTCATCTTGCACCTGCAAATCCTTTCTGATACCCAGGTGTGTCAAATCAATCCTAGATTTTAAGGTATCTTTCGTCTTGCCTTCAATATTAAGAAGTGTGCCGATAATGCTGTCACATATATTTTTCTCGATGTGCATCACATCAAGATTATGCCTTAGATCCAAATCTTTCCAATACTCCAAGTCCCACAAAGTGGACCTGCGGGTAAACAATAATCTCTCTTCTACCCTGCCACGCTTCCTTTTCCCGCTACCATTACCAGGATGGTTTCCTGGTGTAATATGCCTGACCTTCTCTAATTCCACTTGCAACTCATCGGCGGTGAGCCTCTTTGGCGCATCACGGTTTTCATGCTTTGCATTGAACACATGTCTTCGGTATTTTCTAGGATGCGGCTTGTCCTTGGCAAGGAAACGGCGGTGTCCAATGTAACAGATCTTGCTAAGTATTGCGTATGACAGCGGATTCCTGTCACAGCGAACACATGCATTGTAACCATGTGTCGTTCGCCCTGACATAGTGCCCAAAGCCGGATAATCATGGATGCACCAAATTATAACAGCACGCAGAAAGAAATCAGCTGGTGGGCTGCTATATAGGTCTCGAGTGAGAACACCCTTCCATAGCTGTTGAAGTTCCTCCACAAGAGGCTCCATGAACAAATCAAAATCCTTTCCAGGACTTTTTGGACCTGGGATGAGCAAGGCCATCATGTAGTTTGATTCTTTGGTGCAGACATTTGGAGGCATGTTGTAAGGGATAACAAGCACTGGCCACATGCTATATGTGGCGCTCTGGTGGCCAAATGGGTTAAATCCATCTGAAGCTAAGCCAAGTCTAATGTTTCTCGGGTCAGCAGCAAACTCTTTGTGTTTATCATTGAAGCTTTTCCACTCACTACCATGAGATGGATGGCTCATTACATTCTGATCTCTGTACTCCTGGTTCCTAGAATGCCACAGTACATCCTCTCTTGTTTCAGCATCATGAAACAACCTCTGCAATCTTGGTGTAATTGGAAAATGTCTCAGAACATTATGAGGAATCCTCTTCACAGCATCGCCATCTTTCCATCTTGATGATTTGCATTTCGGGCATTCACTTAAGTTGGCATAATCCTTCCGGAACAGAACACAATTATTCTTACAAACATGGATCATATCATATCCAATTCCAACTGCACGAAGGAAATTCTTCATTTTACTGTAGGTGTGTGGCAGCTCAGACGCATCTGGGAAAGATTCGCGGAAAGCAGCCAACATCGCATCGAATGATTTGTTGGTCATCCGCTCAGATGTCTTCACCTGAAGAAAGGTGACCATAGCTGAGAATACTGACAGCTTATTTCCTGGGGTGACAGCAACGTTGCATTGTTCCAACATGCGGGCCCACCGTTTTTCTTCTGCAGGTGAAAGTTCACGGAATGCACGAGCATTTCGTAGCATTGTTTCAATGTTGGTCAAACTCACTGGCTCCGCCACCACCACCTCCTCCTCCTCTTCCACCTGAGCATCAGGCAGATCAAGATGGTGATCTGCTGCTTCCACGTAGTCAATAACATTGACGTTCACAGCTTCACCATGATGAACCCACCTAGTATATGTGACCGACATCCCATACAAGTGTAGATGATTTTGCACAGTTGACTGGGGTCTTGTAACTGAATTCATACAACTGCTACACGGGCAGAGCACATCTGATTTCGGACCACCGTACTCAGCTCTGATAAAGTTCATGAAGTTTTCAACCCCCTCGACATATGCAGCGGAGAATCTTCGAGCAGAAGTTATCCAAGTCCTGTCCATCTGTTAGACATACAAATTAGTTCTTCTACTAGATATTACAGGAAAAACATATATGCTTTTTTATGAAGTCCAGAAAAAAATACCTAGGTCGATGTCTAAAGCTATGGCAAGATATTTGGACGAGCAGATCTAAGTAACGAAATATATGTAAAGCTAATTCAGCAAACAGATTTGAGTGCCAAATTATGGCAGGCTGTTTCAGCAGTCAATGAGGCCGAGCACACAGCCATCGAACTATCGAAGGCCATCGCAGCAACAAAGATCGAGTATAAAACGGTGTAGAGCTATTTCAGCTAACAGATTGGCTACTAGACCATGGCAATCTACGTCACAATAAATATATGGCAGGATATTTTAGCAACTAATCGGCCTTGGCATGCCATCTCAGCTAAGCAGATTGAGTGCAGAACAGGGCAAGGAAGCTTCTTAAGCAGAGCATATTGACAGTAAACTACTTCGGCAAACAGTGAGATTAATAGCGTCTATCAGCTAACATTCAGCGCTACACCGACATGAACGGGGCCTCAGTCTAGAATGCGCGTACCGTGGGAGAAGCTGACCGACGTGCCGTCTCCACACGAATGTCGCCAGCGGTGGCGGCGCTGACCGCCGTGCGCCTCCACAAGAACGTAGCCAGAGGTGGCGGCGCGGCTAGAGGATGGCAGTCTACGAGAGCGTACTGTGGGAGCGAGAGGATCACCGAACCGCGGCGCCGACGTATCGGCGCGGCGGGGAGGGCGTCTTTGGCGGAGCGAATGGAGTGGAGGGGGACAGGGGGAGGGGGGTTTGGGGAATATTATTGGCTAGTTGGCCGAAGGGCGGTTGAATCGGATTTGGGGGGAATTTTTGGGTGTGGGGGGGGGGAGGATTTTCGCGCGGTGGGCGGGGGAGTTTGGCGCATGGTCGGTTTCTCCAAGTGCAGTCCCACGTGTCAGTGAAGAGGCAAGCCGAAGCGCGTTCCGTTTGCGTGAGCCGTGTGCAGGACCGAACGTGTGTGGGGTGCAATGCGACCGCGACAGGAGTGCTGTGAGTGTACCGCATTTTTTCCTTTTAAACTAGGTGCTTCGCCCCCTAAAAAAATCTGTTGCTTCGCGCGATCCATCGATACTACTACTAGTAATCCGGTAATCCCGACTAAAACGGCGCGGCCGGGTCTTTTCCCGCGCGATATGCTGGGAGGTTGGCTTAGTTGGGTTTTTTAGGACGAGTAATGCTACACCTACGTAATCCCAGTTACATAATTAATGCAATGTGAAACGTGTGAGCTGTTGATTGTAGATTGGGGGGAGGGAGGGGCCCACCACCATGAAAATCAGGGGAGGAGAGAGAGAGGCAATTTACGTTAACCCTTTCGTAGGTTCCAGTAGATGTAGAAAGATGTGTCCGATCCTGCAATATAGGCCGTCCGATCTATATCTAACGGATAGGAAGGAAACTATGACAATTTACCCGCACTCCTCTCCACATTTGCAGATAAGGCTTTCCCTCGTTCATCCTTTTCTCCCACAAGATCTTGATCTTCCGTGCAACGCACGGGCATCTTGCTAGTACTCCTACAATATGTATATTATTGTGAAAGTTCATATACACCGGCCGAGATTAATGCAAACACGGCAGATTTTCATTACATTTCGAACTTTTATAGGACAAAAAAATAAAAGAAACCCGACCCTAAACCTATTCTACGGCGGCGACCGACGTCCTCCATCTGTGATCTCCATGTACGGGGGCGGGGTTCAAGACCCGTGAAGTGAAGGTGCGGTCTCCGGCGAGGAAAAGTAGAACACGGGAGACGGACCGGCCAGTTGGCACACCATGCCCTGCCGCCTCCCATGCCCTACTCATCCTCGGAGGAGTCCCCGACCTCGGCGGTGCCGGACGTTGGACGGCGGCAAGTAGGACGCGTGGCTGACGGTGCTCCCGTCGTCGGCCGCCAGCGTGGCCACCGCTTGTGCGGCGACTTGAGCGAGGGCGGCGACCTCGAGCTCCATCCCCGAAGACAAGCTCTCCCGCAGAGCGTTCGCGCTTGCGGTCATGGCGGATGTGGTTCCAGGTAGGAGGACGATGCGCTATGGTGTGGAGGTTAGCTGGGCGTTGCCGCTTTAAGTAGCGCATTCCGGTGAGGCCAAGCGTCCGGGTGCGTCATTAAGTCGCCGGAGTTGGTTCCGCGGGCACCGAGCCTCTTAATGACGACATACGAACGGACGGCATGAATGCGGGCAGCTGGCGCCGGCTGGGAACGCACCTCGCGACGGCCTGAGGGACGAGGGTTTTGGTGTGCCAGGGTAGTCAGCTGCGGTCGTGGCAACGTTGGAGATGCCCTTTGCTCACATGCGATCCCCGCATGTCATTGGAAAAGCAAGACGACCCGGCATGGTCTCAGGTCCAGAGGATGCAGTTGGCCGCGCTACACCACTCCGCGGACGCGTCGCGGCGCCCCGTGCATCCTCGACGAGCCGGGTGTTGGGGTGTGTTTGGATTGTGGCCAAAGTGCACCTTGCCAAAATTTTGGTCATGACCAAAAGATTGGTCTTTGTTTGGATGGTTGCCATTTTTTTGGCATGCCAATGAACTCTAGCCAACTCTAGTTCATTTTTCTTGCCAATGTCGGCCAAATCATGGGCAACCAATACCTCAACCAAAATTTTGGTCATGACCCAAAGATTGGTCTTTGTTTGGATGGTTGCCATTTCTTTGGCATGCCAATGAACTCTAGCCAACTCAAGTTCATTTTTCTTGCCAATGTCGGCCAAATCATGGGCAACCAATACCTCAACCAAAATTTTGGCTACCCAATGCTTTGATGGGGCAACCTTGGGCACAAACCAAACATACCGTTGGTCGTGCCACAGCACTAACGCCACCCTCGGCAAACTGAAACCGACCGTGTCTAGCGACGATATGAGCGTGTCGCTCACCGCGGTCGCCGTGTCCAGAGGCGGTGCTGGAGCTGCGCCCCGTTGTTGGCCCCAACGACCCACATGAACGGTTGTCGGTGGCGAGGAGGTCGTGGGCCAGCTCCTCCATTGGACTAGTCTGCGCTACGTCGTCCCGACGGGTGTGCCCCACATGTCTGTTTCCCTGTTTTCCCGGCCATATTCGAGCGTCAGTGCTCCGCGTTGCGCATTAGGCCTTTCACTATGTAGGCCAAGCGAGACAACTTATTGTTTATTTGAGCCGTTCAAGTATAATCATGTGGCGTTTGCTTATTTCTCATTCCTCTCCAACCCTCTTCTCCATCGATCATGTCGCCCTCCAGTCGAGTCCATCCTCCCGCATGCCTCATTTGAACATTCCGCCGAGTATCATTCGCATGTACCCACCCTAGTCCTCTTTCAATAGATCTCCGGACCCCGAGATGAAATCGAGAGGGAACGAGTGGGGGCACGTGATACCTAAGGCGGATTCAAAATTTTGAACCGGTGATCATAGCATCCGCAAATCATATATAAAGGGTATTCAATGTTCGTTTCGTTTTTGAACGTACAATATACTCCCTCCTATCCTTTCTAGTTTACATATAAGTTTTATGTGTAGTCAAAGTATATCTACTTTGATCAAAAAGGTATCAACATTCAACAACGCCCAATCAATATTGTTAGATTCGTACGTACTCCTAGATTTGTACTCGAGATGGTTTCCAATTTGACTATTGACAAGATTAATAGTACATGAGATGTATAATGTGAAAATTATATCATTGGAAACTCCTTTCACATACGAATTTGACCGTATGCTTTGTGTAAGTTGCATGTCATATATTATTACTCTAACATTTGGTCAAAGTTAGCCTCGAAAAACGCATTAGACCCTGTATGCTTTGTGTAAGTTGCATGTCATATATTATTACTCTAACATTTGTGTAAGTTGCATGTCATATATTATTACTCTAACATTTGGTCAAAGTAGTATAGTGGAAGTGGATCCTCTGACGTAGGTATCCCTGCCTTACCCTCCCTTTCGGTCACTTACTGGCGGACCCCATGCTTGCTAGGCCCCGCATGTCAGTTACTCAATGGGTTCGGCCACGTCAGGGGATCCTCATCCGTAGTATACTCCCTCTGTTTTTATTTACTCCGCATAAAACGGAGGGAGTGGTGGTATAATAAATGACGCGGGCGGGGGAGGGGGAGGGACGTCGGTTTGCTCTCAACTGCGGTCCCACAAGCGAGCGAAAACGCAAGACGAAGCGTGTTCCATTCGGTGAGCGACATGGAGGGTCCAGCGTGCCGGGCTGCAACGCGAACGCGACAAGAGCGATGTACAGTCAAAACCGATTGACCGGTCGTCACCGGAACCACTATTCACACCAGAACCTTCGCTGCTCGGCCTACGCCAGCCACTGCCCTAAAACCACACCAAATCTCCAGCCCATTCCCCCACCTTTCGATCCCCTAGCCCGCATCAAGCGTCCCCTAGTTCGCCGGAAAGCCATGGTGCGCCGCAAGATCACTTACTACAAGATGCTGACGCCGGAGCGCCGCGCAGAAATCGCGGCGGCGGTCGGCGCCACAGACCTCCGTTCCCAAGCTCGCTTTGCGGCGGGCCAATCCCGAGTTCTCTGGAGCCAAGCTACGAGGAGGAGGAAGCCGATCCAATGTTCATGGCGGAGGTCGCGGCGCAGAAGGCCCCCGATGGGTATGAGACGATGGACGTCGACTTCGTGCCGGCGTCCGAGTCCCCCATGGTGCAGGCGGACCAGCGGTTCAACATGGCGATACTAAAGGAGGACCGGGAGGCAGAGGCTCAACTCGACGCGGAGCGCGCGCATGCCGCTGCCATCGAGGCTCTCCTGCAGGCGGAACCGGATGTCGTGGATGTGAACCGGGCGGCGGAGGCTCAACTTGAGGCGGAGCGCGCGGATGCCGCTGCCATCGAGGCCCTCCTGCAGGCGGAACCGGACGTCCTGGACTTGAACCGGGCGGCAGAGGCTCGACTCGACGCAGAGCGCGCGGATGCCGCTCTCATCGACGCCCTCCTGCAGGCGGAACCGGACGTCCTGGACTTGAACCGGGCGGCGGAGGCTCGACTCGACGGAGCGCGCGGATGCCGCTGCCATCGAGGCCCTCCTGCAGGCGGAACCGGACGTCCTCGACTTGAACCGGGCTGTGCTCTCGTCCGTGCAGAGCGCCCGCACGCTCCGCTTGAACGAGTAGCTGGAGGCCGAGGACAACCACGGTGCGGAGACACACGTCGGCAGCGACGGCTGGTTCGCGCCGGCAGCCAAAGACGACGAGGTCGTCTCTTTCCGCGAGCAGTGATAGTTTTTCTTTATGTTGTTGTTTTTATGGATCTTTTGCTGTGTAAAAACATATATTTGTTATGCAAGTCGCCTGACTTGGGTCAGTCTACCATTTCAGGCGGTTGGATGAATATCCTACGTCTCCTAACCCTTCTTTCCTTCTTCCTCACCTCTTCTTCTTCCCCAACAGACCACCGCACGGGCCGTACGGATACTCCCCAACATGCGGTTGGATAAACATACTCTATGAACGAAAATTATGTGTCAGCGATAGGATGGCTGAGTTTGGTGTGTTCACATGCGACAGCACGTGTCAGTGAGGGTGCGTTCCCTTGGTTGGGTTTGCGGCGTGCAGGAGCGACTGTGTGAGGGTGCGGTGCGACCGCGGCGTGCAGGAGCGACCGTGTGAGGGTGCGGTGCGACCGCGATAGCCGTGCGCAAGTGTACCTCCTTCTCATTTTGAAAACTTTAGGCAAGCTTGGCAAAAATGTGTGGCGAAGTTTGGCAATGCAAGGCCTAGACCCAAACAGGATAAGTACGTACGTACTAGGAGTACTAGTGTTAAAAAAGAAAGGCTGGGTTTTCCTTCGCGGGATTTAATCGATACAAATCCTCGTTTCACGTGTCAATTAATGCGTATTTTTTTCTCCAAAGACCAAAGAGCTAACCATCTCACTCCTCATCGCTTGATTAATGCAGCGCCATGCAAACCAACCTTCTCACTTCCGCATGCATGCAGGGGATATTAATGTCCTTGGTTGCTAACCCCATCAATTTTGCCTCGATTAGTGTTAGTGGCCCTTTGCAAATTGTAATTTTGATATACTGGCCTTGTGTACAAAAAATGGAGGTAGTAACTATATTTGACTTCCTTCCCCATTGCGGTGACGTCGACGATATTTTTTTTGGTGGTTTGGCGAAGTGCGTTCGACGGAGAACACCATTGAGGGAGACCACGGTAAGTCGTTCGCAAGTGCCGCCTGCAAGCCGAGACAACCGCCTTATTTGCATCCAGGAAGTCCTTTACTAGTACTACTAGGTAACTAATGCGGTGAGATGGCTTCTCGAAGAAGACGATGGAGAAGCGGAGTCAGCGAAGAGTGAAATGATGGTTGCTTCGTCCGTGCTTTTGTGATTTGACGCCTCACTGCTTTGTGATTTGTGATAGAAGGGACAGGGGAGTAGACTCTGTGCTCTATACTGTACTACATGCGTCCAAGCATGGGAGAAAGAGGAGAGACGTTGCATTTTTCTATTCCTTCAATCAATCAATCAGGGAGCTTCGGTTCCATCTTTTTGGCTTTGGCAACACCGTCCACAATGGTTCCCACGATGCCAAAAGCTATTTTCACATTTGGCTACACATTGTGGATGCCCTTAACCGTACCACTTGGTTTTGCTCCTGTGTGCTATCTATACAAATCTCAATTATATTGATCTAAAAAATTATAGAATCAAGATTAGTAAAAAGGAGGTGATTTTGCCGCGCGGATGGCGGGGAGGTTTCTTATTTTCGGAGGACGTTGTCCTGGCGGTTTGCTAACATGCGGTCCCACGTGTCAGTGCTTTACCAAGCCGATCCGCGTCCCACATGAGGCAGAACAACGGCAGAAGCAACACGTGGTTAAGTTGAAGAAGATGAGGGAGAAGCGGATTCAGCAACGAGTGAAATGATGGTTGCTTCGTCCCTCCAACTTAACTGCGGGAAAGGTGCAGCTTTGTGATTTGACGCCTCATTGCTCATTACTACGCCGGCGCCATGACTGGGGTGCTTCACCCCGGCTGCTCTGCACTGTATTCCGGTATGGCACGTGGACCCGGTAGCTTGATGTCCCACATGTCGGCGAAAGGGACTAGAAGATTTATGAAAGCGAGTGCTCCACTCTTACGACGGAGGAGTAGACGACACGACGGCCCAGTGAACTGTCACTTGTACTGTATAGTACTATAGTTTTGCTGTTTCGCACGATCCATCGATACAAACCCGATTAAACAGGAAAGGGCGGGATTTTTCCCGCGCGGTAGATGATACTGGCCATACATTTCAAAGGCAATTTTAATGTATGCAAACTGAATAATTATAAGTAACAATATGATATCTAGTAAAACTAAAAACACATATGATTTATTGTGTTAGAGTGTAGTAGTAGTGTTGTATTGCATAGTTGTTAGATGTAACATGCGAGAACGTGTAGAGATGTAGTTTTGGAGGGCCTACAGAGAGAAAAGCGTAATACGGTCACCGAACTTCAGAATAAGCTGATTACGGTCACTATATACGTTTTGCGGTGATTATACGGTCACTTGCTCACAGCTCAGCATCGGATTGCACTCTGTTGACCGGCCAAATAGTCTGCGTGGCGCCATGTTGACTAGTTAAATTGACCACGTTCGTTGTGGGTCCCACCTGTCAGTTCGCATAGGCAAAAGGTCAGATAAACACAAATTTACGCAGGCGCGACAAGGCTCCAACCCGTGCGCGGGAATCACCTGGTTGTGTATGTGTCTGTCAGGGCCTGATGTGTGCGCATGCACGTGTAGGTTGAGCACTTGAGCGTGAGAGTGTGTGTTGGTCGTGTGGTGTACTGGTGTGTGCATGCATGCGTGCGTGTGTGCGTGTGAGTGTTGCGTGCGTGCGTGGGCTGCGTGTGTACGTGTGAGTGTTGCGTGCGTGCGTGGGTGCATGTGTTTGTGTGAGTGTTGCGTGGATGCAGTTCGTGTGCATGCGTGCGTGTGTGTATAATCACCACACCAGCTCATGTGTGTTAAAACAGACGGCTCAGCATACCAATACAAGGCCACCTTGTCCGCTGTGCCCGCGGTCATGACTTCGAACCACCGTCCAAATATTTTTTTGTCGTTTGTTTTCATTCTTACTAGCAAGATGCCCGTGCGTTGCATGTAACATCAAGATGCATTTGTATGACTTGTTTATCTTGTGAGAGAAAAGGATGAACGAGGGAAGGCCTTATTTGCAAATGTGGAGAGGTGTGTGGGTACCTTTTTGCAAAATTGCCATAGTTTCTTTCCTATCCGTCAGATATAAATCGGACGGCCTATATTGCAGGATGGCAGGCACACCATCATCACCAACTCTGTTTTTTATAAGAGTGTATTTTATGTATTTTATAAGAGTGTAGATGTAGAGTAGATACAAGTCGACAGGTGGGCACGATGGTAGTGAGATAATGTGATGCAACACTAGAGGTGCCACGTGGAGCGTTTAACTGGTCAACTAGTCATGTCATGAGCAAATACAGAGTTGTACAGTGAGCCCGTGACTGCATAATAACCACTAAACATAAATGGTGACCGTAATGAGTGGATTCTGAAGTCCAATGTACGTATCGTGCTTTCGCTTCAAATACAATGATCGTCATTGCATATATCGCGAGAGAAAGATGAAACATGCGTGAATTTTCTGGGGGCTTACTTTTAGAGGACCTGGAGATAGTTTTGTGTGCATACGTGAAAGGGGCATATAGGGGGGTATGCGATGGAGAGAGAGATGCTCTTCGTTTCTCTTTATTATGACTAACTTTGTATATAGTATAAAAATATACAAATTCACAGTGCGGAATAAATATCATTGTGGGCACCATGCAATGCAAATTAGCATTCGTACTCCTCCATATAACTTTGTAATGTTGTATATATGTAGAAACTCTAAAATAATTTTTTGGCCACACTTTATTCAAAAGGAATGTTGTATGCGAAATAAACGTGAAGAGAGGGCTTTTTAGATCAATGGGGTACGTGATGTAACATGTGTGAATGTGTAGTTGATGCATTTGGCGGGGCCTAGAGAGGTATGTGTGTGTATTACGTATTCGAGAGAGGCATGGATAGAGGGGCCGACGGGGGGGGCGTGGGAGAGATAGCACGAGAAATGAGAGTGGTCTAGAGAGAGAGACGAATATGACGTCACAACAAGAGATTCCATTCCCTTGAGTGTGTATATGCAAGGGGGAGGGAATAGAGGCACCATGAGAAATTTTCTGTGTGTGTGGTGTTTGTGTTGGTATGTGTGGGTGTGAGAAGATAATGAGACGTGGGGGCAGAGGGTGTGTCACCGCGTGAGGTCTGGTGGGTCGAGGTGAGGCCCTTCGTTCGGTTCCGTCCTGCGCCACATTGGTCGGCCCGTGACGCATTTAGGAAGACCCATGGATGACTAGTCGTACAAGACAAAGATAGCAGAATTGTGAAGGACTCTGTGTCCACTGACAAAGCCGGCTAGGATTTGTAACCCTAGGTTCTCGGACTAAGGTAACCCCTTTATCTCTGATATTACTATTCATCCAACCTAACTTTAAGGGGCATCCTACAGAATGCTCTGCTAGAATCATACTCGTCGATTAGGAAGAGAGGTGTGAGACAATGCGTGAGAGACAGGCGTAAAGATAATGTGCGTACATGAGACACGTAGGCAGGTCCATGTATATAGAAAGGGTCGATGAGGATTGTGCGTGTGTATGTTTGCGAGAGGAAGAGTGCTTGTGATAAAGGTTAGTGAAAACAGTTGTAAATGGTTACGAGAGGGAGGGAGGGTTATATCTAGAGCATGTGTGCGAGAAAGACACCTCGGGAGAGAGTGTGTGAGCATGTGTGAGAGACCACCGATGGAGAGTGAAACTACACGTAAAAGACTGCTCTACACATTGATTAAAGATATAAATTGTATCCAAATATTAGGATGGGATCATGATATTTGCAATTCATGTAAGGAGCGGTCATTGATCCATCATACATCTAGATTCTATCGAATTTGAGCATGTCCATGTTATTATTCGACACAATTGATCCACATAGTTAGTATTTTGAACTCCAGACAATGCATCGCTTTAGCAATCGAATATAAACGTGAGTATAGTTCATGTTGTGTGTGTAAAGCACATTATACATACGAAAGTTACACAATGGACATTATAAATAGCTACCTATGAACTAGCATACATTTGAATTCAACTTAAGATGGTTTAAAAAAATCGAATTCAACATGAAGTCCATTCAATTATTTGAATTTGATATCATGGCATTTGTAAACCATACCTAAATTATGGGGGCACCAATCTTTGCTCTGATTTTGTACATAATAGCATATGTAGTCGTGTACAAAATAGATTCAAATTTAGCTCCTCCATTCCAAAATAATCGTAGTTATAGGATTTTCAAGTGTCAAAATTTCAAAAAGAAGCAGATAATTTAATGAGGTTTTCAAACATACAAGGTCAAATATAACGTTGTATATTTAGGTCAATCCTCATAGTTCAAGAGTACTCTAAACGTGAATGCTTGTGTTTCAAAATTTCAAACGAAGCGCCAAAAGAGCCTCTACTCGCCCGAAACCGCGTGAGGCAATGTTTGGTAGTACAAGGAAATTACTTTTCTAATAACTCCGACCCGTGAAACCTACCGGCCCGACGTCCAAAGGTCTAAACCGGGGTAGGTTTGTAGCTTCATCTAGACGCCACGCAACCGCATCCGAAAAACATTCATACACAATGGCCGCCTAAGCACACATGTGCGCGGCTCAAATCGCTCCCGCCCACTATTTGGGACACCTGGGATTACCATCCTACCCCCGACCCGCAGTACGTCCGAAATTTAAGAGGGGGCAAAGTTTGTACTTTCCCCAAATTTCAAACAAGCATGTCCCATCTTCTGTTCAAAAAAGCCAAAAACAAGCGCGTCCCAGACCGAAACATGGTTCCCCCCCCAATCGTCCGATTCCCCATTCGTACTCCGTGGGCGCCAAAACTACCTCTCCACCAGCCGCGAAACCCCGGCGTCCTCCATCCGCCACCCCATCCCACCCATCAACCGCCGCCCTCCTCCATCACGCTAGAGCCGATATACCCCGACGTCGTCGTCCACTGCAACCTCAACTGCAACGCCCTCCATGGCTAGTAGTTGAAGCCGAGGCCGAGCCGTCCGTACTCGAGCCAGTTCAACCACGCCGTCCTGCGCCTCACCGCTGCCGCTCCAACTTTGCCACCCTCCACCGCACCAGAGTTGTTCCTGCTACGCCGTCCTTCGCCGCCTGCTTCCCCTCCACCGACATACTGCCACGGCAACACAGTCAACAATTTGGCCATGGGTTCGTCCAAGCCTGCACCCTCCAGAACATCGGTTTCCCCGGTAAAAAGAAGAAGATCGGCGCGGCATGTGGAGGTGACCACACCGGCAACCAAAAAAGGTACTCCTCTTCCCTTATTCGTGCAAATCTTATGTCTCTGCTTGCACGGTATTCATCCCACAAAATACACTAGTTGAACGCTTCTTCTTGATACTAGATGTTCCTAGTAACTCGCGATGCACAAGGTTTCTCCTCATATACAATTTCACCATAGCTAGAGGTCCGTCGCCCCCTGAATTTCAATTTCTGTCCAGTTGATTCCCAATTAACGGAAGCATTCCCCGGCATAACAGGTGCTAGTACGCCTATTACGCTGAGGAAGCAGCGCCTTGGTGTTTATCTTAGGGGCGTGTGCGGCCTAGAGCTACTGGCGCCTGATCTAGAGGTTGACCGGGATTAAAGGGATGGCCTGGGGGGCGCTGCCAAGCACGGTGGTGGTGTGAGGTCGATGGGAGGGCAGGGCGGCGGATGCAGGGGTCTGGGCCGGTGGTCGCTGGCGGTTCGAGAAAGATCGTCAACACTGACTTGCGGGAGGTAGACGAAGGCCATCTGCCCGTTCCTTATAGATCGGACGGTTCATTAAAAAATCGACTGACCTATTTATTTTCAGTCGACTGTTATCTTAAATATGACCACATGTGGTGATGTGCTGGAGAAGTACCTGCATTTCCTGTGCTCATATATTACAAAATCATACGGAGTAGAATCTAATTTTGTTTGATATGCAATGTTTTAGAGCTATCATATGTCTCCTATCATTTATTTTTCAGCCACCTGCTATCTGCTACTTTTACAATGCACTAGTTCTGCACACACTTCACCCTTACTCTCACTATTGTGTTTTTATGCAAGGGTATTTCAGACTCTGCTGCCATGAGAGAAGCCAAAAAGAAAAGAGAGAAGTCGCTCCAGCTTCGTATGCGGGTAGGCAAGACACGTTACAGCGCTATAAAGGGTGCAGTCTCAGCAGATGGAGACGGTAAACATAGTTCTGGAGTTGATGACCTCGCTCGCAATGAACCACCATCCCAGGTGCTTGCTTTAACTTCGCGGTGTCATTTGTGGTTGCATGTTCCATATGGTGTCTAGCTTGTATTCGAAAGGCTGAAGTCGGTAAGATAAGGAAAGATATTTTTTACATGAACCACCATCCCGTGAGCACCAGAAGACAAATAGCTAGTCAGGGCACTGGCCGAGCCAGTGACAAGCCCAGCAAAGATAGGCATAACCTGTGTCACAGCCCCAATTCAGCCCTTGCTTGACTTTGCTTGTTCATCATGCCATCATGTTTAAATTCCAAAGAAATTTGAAATGGGGATTGTTGAAACCCTAGCACCAAATGAAATTTAACTAGGTTCAATAAAAATATTTTCAATAACCCAGAATGCCCTTTGGAAATGTTCATGATTTCTGTTAAAGGTGAAAACCTCTTCCAAAAATGATGAACATATTTCTAGGCCATCCTGGATTTTTGAATTAAATTATATAGTATTTGCATTTGGGCATTTAATTGCTAATAATATTTTAAATGCTCAAATAATCACAAACTGAAATGTTTACTGTTGGAAATATTCCAAACAGTGACATGGAGCAGTTTCATGATTTTTGGTAATGCCCTGGCATTTTTAATAAAGCCCTAAAGTTTACAGAATAATAGAAAACATTAATAAAACAGAAACTAGAGTAGAGAGAGAAACCCACCTGGCTTACCTAGCCTGGCGCTGTTATAGCCCAGCTGGCCAGCACACCTGGCGGCCCAGCCCACCAGGGGCAGCCTCGTCTTCTACCTCTTGCCAGTAGGCAGAGGAGAAGCTGGGCACGGCGCACGCGCGCGCCACCTCCACCCTGCTCGCCTGCCTCCTCGACGGCCTGGACGGCTCCAGACGACGCCACGCAGCCCTCTCGACCCCCTCTCACTCTCCCCCAGCCTCGTCCCCTCCTATGGCTCTCTCCCTTGCACCACCCGAATGCGCCACCGCCGCCGACGTGCACCACCGCAGCCACCGCCTCCCCCTCGCTTCCCTGACTGGCTCTCGAGCTCCTGCACCTCGTCGCCAGCCCCCTCACCGAGCCACGCGACTGGAAGACCCCCGAAGCTCTGCCCCCGACATCTTCTTCTTCCTCGGGTCGCCGAGATCGCCGGCGACCTCGTGCCGTCACCAGTCCCTCCCCGAGCTCCCCGAGGCCACCGTCGCAACCGCTGTGAGCCACTGACTCTTCTCCCTTCCTTCGTTTTTCCTCTCGCACGCTGTAGCCGCCGTGCCACTTGCGCCCGATCGCCGGCCGCCGCCCCGAGCTCGTTTTCCACAAGCTCCGGCCTCCCTAGCCGCTGCTGCTTGCTGTGCTGGATGTGGGAGAGCTCCAGCTCCCCGCGGGTGCCCTCCGCCGCTCGTTTGGGAGCCGGGAGAGCGAAACCGAGCCCTCCGCCGCACCTGTTGCCACCGGCGACGAGCCGCCGGGTGGTTAGGCCCTGTTGACCAGGGGTTTGACTTTCCCCCTGACTCACTGACACGCGGGCCCGGCCCTACTAATTAATCTAGTATTAGTGCTAATTAAACCACGATAGTTTAGTTAGTAACTGGGCCCGCTCCGTTGACCGTTGACGTCAGCGTGATGTCATGCTGACGCAGTAAATCATTTACTGGATTTTGTTTAATTCTAAATAACCAGAAAATCCAGAAAATGATTCGAACTTCAAAAATTCATAGAAATTAAACCGTAACTCCAAATGAAATAAGTTATATATGAAAAATTATTAGAAAAATGCAATCTATCCATCTGTACCATTTTCATGCATGAAAAACTAAGTTATACCTGCTGTATAACTGAAAACATGTTAATGGCATTTAAATAACCACATGTGGAGTTTGAATTTGAACCTTGGGTTCAAACCAACTTCATTTAATCTGATTTCTAGTTGCATTAGCTCAAACACAAGCATATTGCCATGTCATGATCATGCATCATATTGTGCATTGCATTGATCGTGTGTTCTTTCTCTGTTGCCGGTGTTGTCCCCTCTCGATAGACGTGGTTTCGACGATGAGATCGATGACACCGATGAAGAACTATATTATCTTCAGAAGTGCCAGGCAAGCAAAACCCCCTTGCTCATTCCGATACAATCCCACTCTCTCGCTCCTGCTCTCTTTTACTGCAATAGGACAACAACGTTTCAACTGTTACATGCTGCGGTAGTTGAACCCCTTTCCTCTGCATGACCTGTCATTGCCACAGTAAATAGATGAAACCCACTAGCATGAGTAGGAGTTGTTTGAGCCCTGATGTGCCTACTCATTCATGCTTGTTGTCATGCCCGCTACTGCTTAGAGTTGAGTCGGGTCTGATTCATCGGGGATGAATTGGAATGTGGTGAACATGTCCTACCGTTGAGAGCTAAGTGTGTGAACACGATTTGGTAAAGGTAGCGGTGAGAGGCCATGTAGGAGTACATGGTGGGTTGTCTCATTGCAGCCGTCCTCAGGAACTGAGTTCTGTGTTTGTGATCCATGAACAGCTACTACCACGCATTGGAATGCTTAAGTGCCCCTCTCGACTTATTAATCAACCTGATCTCTGTCCAGGAGTTGCAACTAGTTTCTGGTGTTTGTAGGTTGTGTTAGTAGTCTACCAAGTGGTACCCGGTACAGGTGGGCTTGGGACAGACTAGGCACCATGGCACGGTGTACCAAGCGTAGATCCACCCGTCGAGGTGGGCTTGGGAACCCTGCACACATCGTTTGGGGCCGTGAGCGACACCCCGGCCGGATCTCCTTGCGGATGGAACCCGAATAGGCGATAAACCTGGACAAGAGACTTGTTGGTTAGTCAGGTCGTGGCCGACTCCCTCGCCCGGCTTCCGCTTGAAGGTTGCCGAGGTACATGACGTGTACAGGGCGATAAGTGGCGAGAGCGTGTGTGAAGAAGTACACCCCTGCAGGGTTATCATTATCTATTCGAATAGCCGGATTCCTCGGATATGGAAACTTGGACCCCTTGCATAGTTCATAGACAAGCGAAAGTGGATACTTTAAAATGCGCAAGATAAGTGTGAGTGCTATGGATGGCGTTCTCGCAGGGAGACGGGAGCGGATCCATAGTGGTGTATTGGTATGGTGAATTTGTGGACTCGTGTGCGCCACCTCAAAGAGTTACTTGCAGTCGTAGTTCAGGATAGCCACCGAGTCAAAGCTGGCCTGCTGCAGTTAAACTCCACCACCCCCTTTGTTGATACCGATGCATATGTAGTTAGTTCTGATGTAAGTCTTGCTGGGTACATTTGTACTCACGTTTGCTTAATTTATGTTTTGCAGAGAGACTTCAGTCCCGCTAGTAGTTCCGCTTGGACTTCGACGTTTAGCTCGTTACCTCAGCTACGATCTTGTACCTTGGGAGGGTCTTGTAGATAGTCAGGCTTCTCAGCCTTTTTCATTTGTAGATGTCTGTACTCAGACATGTTAAGCTTCCGCATGTGCTTTGACTTGTATGCTCTGAATGTTGGGTCGTGAGACCCATGTTTGTAATATCTCGCTCCTCGGAGCCTATTGAATAAATACTTGAGTCGTAGAGTCTTGTTGTGATGCCATGTTGTATGTACTCATATCGGGCATATTGTGTGTATGATTGAAATGCTTGGTATGAGTGGGATCCGACAATCTAGTTGTTTATCCTTGGCAGCCTATCATATGGGGAAATGTAGTCTAGTGCTTTCTGAGCGATAGTAGTCCGCTACAGCCCGGTTCACTGGAGTCCTGCTAGCCCAGCACTACTGCTCGGAACACTTGACTGGCCGGCATGTGTTTCACTTCGTTCCTGTGTCTGTCCCTTCGGGGAAATGTCACGCGGTGACTTCCGGAGTCCTGCCTAGCCTGCTACAGCCCGGGTTACCAGAGTCCTGTTAGCCCAGTGCTACAGCCCGGATTCACACGTTGATGACCGACATGCTCGATGTGATTCATGTATGCCTGTCCTCATGGGTTAGCGCCGCTTTGGGTTCACGACTAGCCATGTCGGCCCGGGTTCTCTGTCATATGGATGCTAGCGACACTATCATATACGTGAGCCAAAAGGCGTAAACGGTCCCGGGCCAGGTAAGGTGGCACCCGTGGGAATACCGTGCATGAGGCTGCAAAGTGATATGATGTGTTACATGCTAGATCGATGTGGCTTAGGATCGGGGTCCTGACAGCTTTGGTATCAGAGCCTGACTGCTGTAGGATTACCAAGCCAAACTGGTCGAAGTCGAGTCTAGAAATGCTTTAATTATATAAGGGAATTGATTGTGGATGGGAACGTAAGGCTCTTTTACTCCTTATCCTCATGACCTTCTGATCTGAGTCATCCTCTTCTCTTCTACGGGGATTAAGAACTAGGCCTTCTCATCTATCTATCAGGATGACGAGTTACTATGATAGAGACTTATAGGATTGATGGATTCAAGCCTTAGTTCAGTTTCTACTACTTCCGTGTGTTCATAATTGGTCTCGGAACCTTGATATTGTGATATTGAGTGGTTATGCCACCATTTTGCAGGATGTCTCAAATCTTTTTGAGCATTTATAGCCGTTATGTTGTCCGAGTCATCCCAGGTTTCTAGATAATCTGATGCGTTTGCAAATCCCTTCTTCCCATTTCTGACGTCCTATTGGGCCAGATTAAGCACACTAACGATCTGTTGAGGTACTCTACTACCTCGACATATATGTTGGAGCTATTATGATGACCCTAGGTGTTTTAGGGAGTCACCTAGTAATCTAGCCATGTCTTGTGTTCCCAGTGTGATGATTCTGGCCATCGTTCTCGAAAGCATCCCGTGATGCCATTTAGTTAGTAGGTATTCTACTCCTGGGTTCTTGAACCCGAGATTCACCCTACTTACTTCATGTTGATAGTGTTGCTAGTTCCTTTAGGATATTAGTAACCTTGCGACAGTCCTCGAGGTCCATGGTATTTCCTTCTTCCAAATACCATGAACCATTAAGGCGGAAGTTATTTGAACCAAAAGCTCACAATCAGAGTACTCTTGAGGAGTTCTCCATTCATAATTGTGATTCTGCCAGTTCTACCTTTCTGCATGGGTTATCCGGAAGAAACCTGTTGAACTTGGTTCGACATACTAATCTATGCATCCACAACTCAGAAAGTTATATGTTCCTTGAGTTGACCCTCCTCAGCTGTATTCCGACCCTAGTCTATCAATTGATAGTCAGGAATAGTTGTGCATTCGTGTTCATCGATGCCTATTATTCTTGTGGTCCGTCAAGCCATCCTATTCCAGAATGACTAGGAGAAACAAACTCCAGAACCTCATCCATATCTAGGATTGGGTCAAAACAATTGTATTCCGCAGATCAAAATGCCAATCCAGCTTTTGCTCTGCTCTACCTTGGAGTGTTACCATCTTTATGTCAGGAGTGTCATGAGAATTGCACCACCTCTTATGAATTCTTGACGCAGTAATACTTCTTGCCATCATTGTTCATTCCTCGGTTCCTTGTTATTGTAACCGGAGTGCCAACAAGTGTACTGTGATGTGCGAAATCAATACTCCTAGCAACTCCGTTGCTTGGTAGTTAATGGACAATACTCTCATTCTTAGCGTGCTGGTTATTGAATCATCACCCTAAGGTTTATCGTGCTACCTAGTCCTTATTTCCGGTGCACTCTCCGATCAATGAGTTAGGATTATTCAATCCCTCACTCTTTTGATCATATCATCTTGCCCTGAAAAGCAAGATTGTTCTCGAACTTAATAACATATCGGTGGTTCGTGATTTTCTGAAAATCTTCTCGGAAGTATTACCTGGTTGGCACCTGACTGCTATGTTGAGTTCGTGATCAAGTTGGTTTTCTTATAAATCACCCCTTCTCCAAGAATCTGTGTTGGATATCCTGAGCTAGTTGGTTAAGCTAGACAACAACTTGGGGAGTTGGAAGGTAAAAGCTTTGCTTAACTTAGTTCATCTCTAAGGGATATCTTCTGTGTGTGTGTTGAAGAAAGATGATATCTTCATCAATTGGTCCTCATGATCAGTTGTTGGACCTATTGTCTTACCCAATCTTTGATTTGAGTATGGGCTATCGTCAAATCAAATTAGAACCAACGATATTCATAATGTTGTCTTACTCGTGGTTGTTCCTCGAGCATACACCATTACATCCTTTGGTTGACCAATGCTATCACCGTGTTCACATGATGGTGGAAGTCCAGTGATATGGAAATTCCGATGAGTTGTTGTTGAGCCCATCAGCAGCATTTTGTCTCCCCCATGATTCATGTTGAACATCGACCTAGTGTTGAAAACTTTGTAAGCAATGCCTTCGTGTTCCGTTCATGAGGCTTATGCTTGGATGGAAGAAGTGAATTCCTCGAATTCATGTGCATTTGGTGCAAGTTGCCGCCGTGAGTTTGAGAAAGATTTTTTTTGCCTCCTCTGGAATCATCCCAAGTTAGTCATGCACGTGCGAAGTGCTCTATGGTTTGATAGGTTGGCCGCCTCCACTCCATATGTGTTCCTAGCACACCAAGCCACTGATTGATTTGTTCGAGGATAATAAGTTCTAAGTGCTAGTCCTGAAGGTACCAGACGGATTTGTACAGGATTCCGTTATCCTCGATGATGGTTCCCAACCAGAACTCGGTAGTGTTTTATTATAAGACTACCATGTGGTCATGCTTGTCTAGGACAGTATGTTCACAGGTGTGTAGCAGAACCAGCTCATGTTTTGGAGCTTGCTATCGTAGTTCATCTCCCGAGAGTCTCGCAACGTTATCTCGTCGATTTGTGTTGCAACTCTTCTTTTCAGACATGTGAGTCTGAAGTATCCTGTTTCTAACCAGATCTGAATCTCAGGCAGATATGATGGTTGGAACATTCCCGACATTTGCATTTCGTTCCCAGCTTACACCGCCTTGTGCCAATCTCCCTTGGCCTGCACTTCTCAGTAATTGTTGTCCAGGATCATCTTCAAAAGTGGTCTTGTCATGGGTTCCATCCATTTCCGGTGATAAGCAAAAGTCTCCATTGCGTTGTCTTCAACAAGGTAGTCCACATCATCTACTCTAGTTTGAGTATGCCACTCTTTCGAACTCCATCAAATGATCGTTTATAAATTGCCTTAGGCTGGTAAGAAGAGTTCCAATGATCTCTATATCAAAAGTAATCCTTTTTGCCATTTAAGGTAATAACTCTACGAGTCACCTTCCCCAAGGTGCCCCGTTATGGAATCATGGCAATTATTTCCTCGCCACCCTGACACCATCCACCATCTCTCTAAGCGTGGAATTGATGCCCACTAAATCAACCTCGTTGTTTGTTATTCCATCCCTCTCGGTGTGTTTTGTGTCTCAACTCAAGATGTTTCAACATCTCATTCCACGAGTTGATCTTGAGTGCTCGATCTTCGAGGAGATCGTTTCCCATAGAGTTTCTTTCTATCGCCATCGTGTTGGATGAAGATCTCGAAAGCAAAGACGTCAAGATCAATATGATGCAATGAAGCTACTTCTTCGAGAAGGGCAGTTGGATCGTGAAGATTGTGTTAGCTTGTGTCCCTCTGTCTTCTTACCTCACGACTTGAATCTCGGGACGAGATTCCTGTTTAGTGGGGGTGAGCTGTCACAGCCCCAGTTCAGCCCTTGCTTGACTTTGCTTGTTCATCATGCCATCATGTTTAAATTCCAAAGAAATTTGAAATGGGGATTGTTGAAACCCTAGCACCAAATGAAATTTAACTAGGTTCAATAAAAATATTTTCAATAACCCAGAATGCCCTTTGGAAATGTTCATGATTTCTGTTAAAGGTGAAAACCTCTTCCAAAAATGATGAACATATTTCTAGGCCATCCTGGATTTTTGAATTAAATTATATAGTATTTGCATTTGGGCATTTAATTGCTAATAATATTTTAAATGCTCAAATAATCACAAACTGAAATGTTTACTGTTGGAAATATTCCAAACAGTGACATGGAGCAGTTTCATGATTTTTGGTAATGCCCTGGCATTTTTAATAAAGCCCTAAAGTTTACAGAATAATAGAAAACATTAATAAAACAGAAACTAGAGCAGAGAGAGAAACCCACCTGGCTTACCTGGCCTGGCGCTGTTACAGCCCAGCTGGCCAGCACACCTGGCGGCCCAGCCCACCAGGGGCAGCCTCGTCTTCTACCTCTTGCCAGTAGGCAGAGGAGAAGCTGGGCACGGCGCACGCGCGTGCCACCTCCACCCTGCTCGCCTGCCTCCTCGACGGCCTGGACGGCTCCAGACGACGCCACGCAGCCCTCTCGACCCCCTCTCACTCTCCCCCGGCCTCGTCCCCTCCTCTGGCTCTCTCCCTCGCACCACCCGAACGCGCCGCCGCCGCCGACGTGCACCACCGCAGCCACCGCCTCCCCCTCGCTTCCCTGACTGGCTCCCGAGCTCCTGCACCTCGTCGCCAGCCCCCTCACCGAGCCACGCGACTGGAAGACCCCCGAAGCTCCGCCCCCGACATCTTCTTCTTCCTCGGGTCGCCGAGATCGCCGGTGACCTCCTGCCGTCACCAGTCGCAACCGCCGTGAGCCACTGACTCTTCTCCCTTCCTCCGTTTTTCCTCTCGCACGCTGTAGCCGCCGCGCCACTTGCGCCCGATCGCCGGCCGCCGCCCCGAGCTCGTTTCCGACGAGCTCCGGCCTCCCTAGCCGCTGCTGCTTGCTGTGCTGGATGTGGGAGAGCTCCAGCTCCCCGCGGTGCCCTCCGCCGCTCGTTTGGGCGCCGGGAGAGCGAAACCGAGCCCTCCGCCGCGCCTGTTGCCACCGGCGACGAGCCGCCGGCTGGTTAGGCCCTGTTGACCAGGGGTTTGACTTTCCCCCTGACTCACTGACACGCGGGCCCGGCCCTACTAACTAATCTAGTATTACTGCTAATTAAACCAGGATAGTTTAGTTAGTAACTGACATGCGGGACCCACTGGTCAGATTTACCTGGGCCGCTCTGTTGACCGCTAACGTCAGCATGATGTCATGCCGACACAGTAAATCATTTACTGGATTTTGTTTAATTCTAAATAACCAGAAAATCCAGAAAATGATTTGAACTTCAAAAATTCATAGAAATTAAACCGTAACTCCAAATGAAATAAGTTATATATGAAAAATTATCAGAAAAATGCAATCTATCCATCTGTACCATTTTCATGCATGAAAAACTAAGTTATACCTGCTGTATATCTGAAAACATGTTAATGTCATTTAAATAACCACATGTGGAGTTTGAATTTGAACCTTGGGTTCAAACCAACTTCATTTAATCTGATTTCTAGTTGCATTAGCTCAAACACAAGCATATTGCCATGTCATGATCATGCATCATATTGTGCATTGCATTGATCGTGTGTTCTTTCTCTGTTGCCGGTGTTGTCCCCTCTTGATAGACGTGGTTTCGACGATGAGATCGATGACACCGATGAAGAACTATATTATCTTCAGAAGTGCCAGGCAAGCAAAACCCCCTTGCTCATTCCGATACAATCCCACTCTCTCGCTCCTGCTCTCTTTTACTGCAATAGGACAACAACGTTTCAACTGTTACATGCTGCGGTAGTTGAACCCCTTTCCTCTGCATGACCTGTCATTGCCACAGTAAATAGATGAAACCCACTAGCATGAGTAGGAGTTGTTTGAGCCCTGATGTGCCTACTCATTCATGCTTGTTGTCATGCCCGCTACTGCTTAGAGTTGAGTCGGGTCTGATTCATCGGGGATGAATTGGAATGTGGTGAACATGTCCTACCGTTGAGAGCTAAGTGTGTGAACACGATTTGGTAAAGGTAGCGGTGAGAGGCCATGTAGGAGTGCATGGTGGGTTGTCTCATTGCAGCTGTCCTCAGGAACTGAGTTCTGTGTTTGTGATCCATGAACAGCTACTACCACGCATTGGAATGCTTAAGTGCCACACTC
This sequence comes from Triticum aestivum, assembly GCF_018294505.1. NCBI lineage: Eukaryota > Viridiplantae > Streptophyta > Magnoliopsida > Poales > Poaceae > Triticum > Triticum aestivum. Next base: position 68,151,874 of record NC_057806.1, on the reverse strand, counting down.
GACTTATTAATCAACCTGATCTCTGTCCAGGAGTTGCAACTAGTTTCTGGTGTTTGTAGGTTGTGTTAGTAGTCTACCAAGTGGTACCCGGTACAGGTGGGCTTGGGACAGACTAGGCACCATGGCACGGTGTACCAAGCGTAGATCCACCCGTCGAGGTGGGCTTGGGAACCCTGCACACATCGTTTGGGGCCGTGAGCGACACCCCGGCTGGATCTCCTTGCGGATGGAACCCGAATAGGCGATAAACCTGGACAAGAGACTTGTTGGTTAGTCAGGTCGTGGCCGACTCCCTCGCCCGGCTTCCGCTTGAAGGTTGCCGAGGTACATGACGTGTACAGGGCGATAAGTGGCGAGAGCGTGTGTGAAGAAGTACACCCCTGCAGGGTTATCATTATCTATTCGAATAGCCGGATTCCTCGGATATGGAAACTTGGACCCCTTGCATAGTTCATAGACAAGCGAAAGTGGATACTTTAAAATGCGCAAGATAAGTGTGAGTGCTATGGATGGCGTTCTCGCAGGGAGACGGGAGCGGATCCATAGTGGTGTATTGGTATGGTGAATTTGTGGACTCGTGTGCGCCACCTCAAAGAGTTACTTGCAGTCGTAGTTCAGGATAGCCACCGAGTCAAAGCTGGCCTGCTGCAGTTAAACTCCACCACCCCCTTTGTTGATACCGATGCATATGTAGTTAGTTCTGATGTAAGTCTTGCTGGGTACATTTGTACTCACGTTTGCTTAATTTATGTTTTGTAGAGAGACTTCAGTCCCGCTAGTAGTTCCGCTTGGACTTCGACGTTTAGCTCGTTACCTCAGCTACGATCTTGTACCTTGGGAGGGTCTTGTAGATAGTCAGGCTTCTCAGCCTTTTTCATTTGTAGATGTCTGTACTCAGACATGTTAAGCTTCCGCATGTGCTTTGACTTGTATGCTCTGAATGTTGGGTCGTGAGACCCATGTTTGTAATATCTCGCTCCTCGGAGCCTATTGAATAAATACTTGAGTCGTAGAGTCTTGTTGTGATGCCATGTTGTATGTACTCATATCGGGCATATTGTGTGTATGATTGAAATGCTTGGTATGAGTGGGATTTGACAATCTAGTTGTTTATCCTTGGCAGCCTATCATATGGGGAAATGTAGTCTAGTGCTTTCTGAGCTATAGTAGTCCTCTACAGCCCGGTTCACCGGAGTCCTGCTAGCCCAGCACTACTGCTCGGAACACTTGACTGGCCGGCATGTGTTTCACTTCGTTCATGTGTCTGTCCCTTCGGGGAAATGTCACGCGGTGACTTCTAGAGTCCTGCCTAGCCTGCCATAGCCCGGGTTACCGGAGTCCTGTTAGCCCAGTGCTACAGCCTGGATTCACACGTTGATGACCGACATGCTCGATGTGATTCATGTATGCCTGTCCTCATGGGTTAGCGCCGCTTTGGGTTCATGACTAGCCATGTCGGCCCGGGTTCTCTGTCATATGGATGCTAGCGACACTATCATATACGTGAGCCAAAAGGCGCAAACGGTCCCGGGCCAGGTAAGGTGGCACCCAGGGAATACCGTGCGTGAGGCCGCAAAGTGATATGATGTGTTACATGCTAGATCGATGTGGCTTAGGATCGGGGTCCTGACAACCTGGAAGCCAACTAAAAAGATGTGATGGTGGCGAAGCAGCCTGCCTCCCACCAGGCTCTCAGGTCCTAGATGATCATGCTCACCACTCCAGCCGGATGTCTAGCTTGTATTGCTTCCAATTTGGTTAAATTGCATCTTCTTAGCTTACACATTATACCTTTGAATATGACATGCCTTTCTGTTTTTGGCACATACTAGTACATCTGTGTATTAACCATGTTCTTACATCAAACTAATGTTCTTGTGTATCCCTCATCAATCACTTATGACGAGGCAGGAAGGCAAGGGGACTACTCCTCATTTAAAGAATGCAGCGTCAGCCTCCCGACATGATTCTCAAGAAACAAAAATGCTAGATGAAGATAGTGAACGTAGGTCTGTAGTTGATTACAGCATTTCCCCTACACTAGCATCGGAGGTGCTTGCTCTAACTTGGCAGTGTGATATGTGGTTGCATGTTGCATATGGTGTCTAGATTGTAATTCTTCCGATCTGGTTAAACTGCATGTGCTAGTCTTCTTAGCTTATACATTATACATGTTAATGTGACATGCCTTCCTGTATTTAGTACATAGTACATCTGTCTATTAAGCATGTCCTTACATAAAACTATTTTTTTTGTATCCCGCATCAATCAACATGACGAGACACCTTTAGTATATGCAGTGCGATATTAGTTGCATCTTTCATATGATTTATAGCATGCGCTACTTCTAATTTGTTGAAATTCCATTTATGATGGGACGCTTTTAACTTGGCAGAGTCATATTAGTTGCATCTTTCATGTGGTGTCTAGCTTGCATTGCTTCTTATTTGCTGGAATGGTTTCTTCTTAGTTTACACAAACAGTTGTGAACATGCCATGCCGTCCTATTTTTCGTACATCTTCCATCCTGGTATCATGTGTTTGCCTTACATCAAAGTAGTGATTGTCAGTATCATGCATGAATGAGTTCTGAAGAGAGAATTTTATTACTTTTTCTTGTCGGTTTTACTTGACAATTCAAAATCAATAAAGCGGAAGGAAGTTAGCAAGGTAGCCAATAAAGGTGCTCCTTCCGAACGGAGGGCCTCTATAGTTTCTACTCCTCCACACCCCCAAGATGATTTCCAAGACAACACATGCATAGACACTCAACAAAGCTATGTTTATGATGAGCACGTCTCCCCTAGTGCAGCATCATCGGTTCTCCCTCTAACTTGGCACTGTTATATGTGGTTGCATGTTATGTGTGATGTCTAGCTTGTATTGCTTCTAATTTGTTGAATTCCATCTACTTACTTTACACAATATACTTGAATAAGACACGTGTTCCTGTTTCTAGAACATACAATATCTTTCTATCACACCATGTTCTTACATCAAATTACTACTGTTGTGTAACCTGCAACAATCACTTATCATAAGACACGTTTGACTTTGGAGTGTGATATAGGTTACATCTCACATTGTTTTCTAGCTTGTACTACTAATTTGTTGAAATGGCACTTATGACGAGATAGTTTTAACTTGGTAGAGTGATATTCATTGCATCTTTCATATGGTGTCTAGCTTTCATTGCTTCTAATTTGTTGAAATGCTTTCTCCTTAGTTTACACATCATAAGCTGTGAATATGCAATGGCACTAATGATGAGAGACCTCTAACATGGTAGTGTGATGTTGTTTGCATCTTGCATATGATTTATTTATTGTACTGCTTCACATTTGTTTAAACACCATTTATGATGAGACGCTGTTAACTTGGCAGAGCGATATTTGTAGCATCTTTCATATGGTGTCTACCTTCCATTGCATTGCTTCTAATTTGGTGAAATGTCTTCTTCTTAGTTTACACATCATAGTTCTGGTTATCTCTTCCGTCCTGTTTTTCATACATATTACATCCTCCTATCGTGTGGTTGTATAACATCAAAGTTTAGTTCATCTGCATCACGCATCAATTTGTTCTGAAGAACTAAATTGTTATTCATTTTTCTTGCTGGCTTGACTTAACATGGCACAGAGAAAGAGGAAGAAACACAGAATGGCAGGGAATGAGAAGCGGATGAATCCTGCAAATTCTGCTGGTACTGATGGTGCAATAGAAGGTCAAAGTCCAGCGGAAAATTCTACAAACACGGCATCCCATACTACACGAGTTGCAAAAAAAGCCAAACAGAAACAAATAGCTGCCACCAAACAAGTAGAGACAGCCCTAGTTCTTGCAACACCTACCACAGTACTACCAGCTGCACGACTTACTCATGCATCAACTGAGCTAGCAGCACGTTCCCAGGCTCCCTTGCCACCTGACACTACTTCCCAAGCACTCTTGACACAAGACGAGTTGGCAATATCAGATGAACCTTGTGAGCTTCAACAGCAAGAAGGTAGTTGCTGGAGTCAAGTTACAGTTGCATGCTTCTTTATATGTAGTCTCACAGTTTGATGTACGCTAACACTTCCTATGTTCATTGTTTGACTAGCACCTAGGCGCAAGAGGAAACAAACATCAAGGATAATGCTCGACAGGTTAACTAAATCTAGAGGAGGAAGAATGGAGATCCGTTTTGAGGCAGGTTTAAAAAGGCCAAGTGATGCTACAGAGTCAGCCAAGTTAGTATCAGAGGCAGCGGTTGCCGTTAGATGTCATGTACGTATCCTCCCAACATGGATTCAGTACAGGAATGACAAAGACGAAACCCAGTTCAACACCTTCCTCGACCATTTATCTGTAAGTATGTTTATGTATGGAAACTAGTAATATTGTCTTGCTCTGTCCAATACTTTCCAGGTTGCTGATAATGATACTCCCATAATTTTCAATAGATGAGGTTCAAGTTGGATAGCCAAGATGATGCAACCAGACAAGCTTGCACCCATGTTTTCAAGTATGCTCTGCGACAGTATCGGTATAACTTGAGGAAAACTCACTTTGAAGGCAAGGCTAACAGTGAACTTTCCCAAACATCTCCAGTGGAAAATATATCGAATGAAGACTGGAGGGGCCTTGTTAAACACTGGTCTGATCCGAAGTATCAGGTACATTATATATGTGATCAGATCACATGTTGAAGTCCTATTTACGCTTGTGCCACACAAATCTATCTTCATGTAGGTGAATTGTTCAAATAACAAGGACAGCCATATGAAAGTGAAATTCCAATAGACGACAGGATGTCGTAGCTATATTGCACACTACAAGGCTCTTGTAATTAGCTGTTGTTTCACTCTTTTTGCTGTACCATATTATCAGATCTATATTGACTTGTTCGAAATGAGGAGGAAAGCCCGCAAGGACCAAAAAGTACCTGAACCAAATGCTGTGGAAATCTTCAAGGACTGTCACACCAGCAAGAAGAAGGGCATGGCTACACTAGTCAAAGCCGCTATTGTAAGTCCTTAATCCTCATGCCTTTTAGCTACTACTTACTCTGACTTGTGCCTTGAACTACATGGTTTGCAGCCAATGTCTATTATTCTTTTCAATTTTATACACAATTGTCTTAGCGTATCATTGCACCTTACAAGGTTTAAAAGATAGGAGTGATGTTCCTTTGATCTTGACCCGTAATCTAGTTCCGTGTTGGACTTGCCCACACAATGTTACAATTGCATGTTGGTCTGTTCTCAGTTGTTTTGTGATATGAATGATGCCATAGTATGCTTACCGTATTATCAACTTCGTCTCTTTCTCCTTAGCCCTCAATACAATGTGAAGAAATAGACAATACATTAGCGATGGTACATGGTCATATGTTTGGAACCTGGTTTTATTATGTACTTTGCAATAAAATACAACTAATATTTTACATGGGTTCACCAGAATAAGTTCTGTATATAGACCAAAGCTATCTTGTTTGGTTTTGCTGCCTCCTTAATATCTTCTATTCTGGTACTACTAATGTAAAACCTCAACTTTTCAGTGAGCTATGGAAAAAATGGTGGAACCGCCACCTTCTGAAGGTGGCGAGGCAACTATAACCGCAATGTCAGCTCTTGCTGCAGTGGGTCAGTACATGTCCACTAATAGTGCCAAAAGCACGTTCCTGCGTAATACTGGGTTGGTTGTTAAGGCAATATCGTCCAAACTGCCTCATGATCAAGATATGCAAGCTCAAAGCAATGTTGTATTTGCGCTCCAGACACAAGCCCATTCCCTAACAGAGACCCTTTGTGAAACAAGGAGAAACATTGCTCAATGTCGTCAAGATATGCATGGTTTTGAAACCAGACTATCAGACATTTGCTATGTTGTTCAGGAGCCTAGGGGAAATGAAGGCGAGGGTTATGGTGCTCCATCGGACAATACAGCATGAAAACGTAACAGTCAGGTCAAATGAACTGAGCTTCTAAACTTCTGGTGGTGCATTTATCTGCTAGACTATTATGTTTTATGCCAACCTTCCTTTTGTTATATAGTTGTAATTTGTTTTGGTGCGATACAAAATTTATTCTTAACGTGCAGCCACCGGCTGAAGAAAACAACAAGCCATTTTTGTATAGTGTAGGGTGTTCCCTATATTTGCACTGGTGGCGATCTTTGATGCCGAGTGGATGTAATCTGTGCAATCGCCATAATAACCTAGTGTTAGTTTCGGCCTTATTTATTCCCTATTCTTCTTTTTCCCTAGTTTGCTAGTGGCGGCAACTACCATGGGACATATACAGGCCGTAGGATCCATGGGTCTCCTACGGGCCGTCGATAAACGGGCCTGTAATCGGTGGGCCTCGGGCCGTCGGATAAATGGGTCTACATGGGTCGTAATCGGTCGTAATTGGTAACAGGCCGTTAACAGGCCGTACGACAGCAAAGGCTTAATTCTGTCACACGCATAACGGGTCGTTAATGGGCCAGAATATAGGACGGAATGGAAATGTCGCAATGGGTTAATGGGCCAGAAACGGGCCTACTCTTTCCATGGGCCGAATTTGGCCCATTAGGGTAACAGGCCAGTAACGGGCCGACTCTTGCTATGGGCCGAATTTGGCCCATTAGGGGAACAGGCCAATAATGGGCTGACTCTTGCCATGGGCCGAATTTGGCCCATTAGGGGAACAGGCCAGTAACGGGCCGGGAGTAATCGAGGGCCGAAAATGAGCCCAAGAACGTATGGGCCGTTGAGGGAGTCCCGGATTAGGGGGTCTCCGGACAGCCGGACTATATCCTTTGGCCGGACTATTGGGCTATGAAGATACAAGATTGAAGACTTCGTCTCGTGTCCGGATGGGACTCTACTTGGCGTGGAAGGCAAGCTAGGCAATATGGAGATGGATATCTCCTCCTTTGTAACCGACCTTGTGTAACCCTAACCCTCTTCGGTGTCTATATAAATCGGAGGGGTTTAGTCCGTAGGACGACATACAATCATACCATAGGCTAGCTTCTAGGGTTTAGCCTCTGTGTTCTCATGGTAGATCTACTCTTGTACTACCCATATCATCAATATTAATCAAGCAGGACGTAGGGTTTTACCTCCATCAAGAGGGCCCGAACCTGGGTAAAACATTGTGTCCCTGCCTCTTGTTACCATCCGGCCTAGACGCACAGTTCGGGACCCCCTACACGAGATATGCCGGTTTTGACACCGACATTGGTCCTTTCATTGAGAGTTCCTCTGTGTCATCGCCATTAGGCTTGATGGCTCCTACTATCATCGATAGCGATGCAGTCTAGGGTGAGACTTTTCTCCCCAGACAGATCTTCGTGTTCGGCGGCTTTGCACTGCGAGCCAATTCGCTTGGCCATCTACAGCAGATCGAAAGTTACGCTGCTGGCCACAAGGTCAGGTTTGGAAGTTTAAACTACAGGGCCGATGTCCGCGGATACTTGATCTTCGACGGATTCAAGCCTCTGCCTTGTGCGCCACGCGGTCACGATGAGTACGATTTAGCTCTACCATCGGACAGTTCAGGAGATCGCACCGGCAGCCGCTCCGACCCTCGATTCGGAGCCAGTTGCGCCTTCCGCGGATGGGTGGATGGACCCCGCCACGGAGGCCTTACCCTCAGCGGCGATCAAGCCGAACATTGACGGATTTCACCTCACTCGAGTCCTTATGGATGGCGGCAGCAGCCTGAACCTGCTTTATCAGGACACAGTGCGTAAAATGGGTATAGACCCCTCAAGGATCAAACCCACAAAAACGACCTTTAAAGGCGTCATTCCAGGTGTAGTGGCCCATTACACAGGCTCGGATCCTCGGATAACTTCCGAAGAGAAGAGTTAATCTTCGATATAGTCCCATTCCGCAGTGGTTATCACGCGCTGCTTGGGCGAACCGCATTTGCTAGATTCAATGAGGTACCGCATTATGCATACCTCAAGCTCAAGATGCCAGGACCTCGCGGAGTTATTACAGTCCATGGAAACACAGAGCGCTCTCTCCGAACAGAGGAGCACACCGCGGCCCTGGCAGCAGAAGCGCAAAGCAGCCTCTCAAGGCAATCAACCAGTTCGGCGCTTCAAAGCCCGGACACCTTCAAGCGCGCTCGGAGCAATCGGCAAATAGACTGCCTGGCGCGATCTGAGCTCGCGTAGCAATAAGGCGGCCACCCCAATCCTAGCCCAACGGCGAAACTTGTGCCACGTGTACATAATTACGCATTAAAAATACCATGGGCACAGGTGGGGAGGCGGGCACAACTGCGGCACGCCCCAAGACGCGTCTGAAACCGCACTAGGGGCTTCCTGTTTGGTTATTTTTCTCTTTTTTCAAGACCTTAATCTCTGGAAACACTGTCCGGCAGCACTATTGCCGAACACATGATGGAGCAACCAAGAACCAGACAGCTACGTCATACCATGGAATTCCCAGGTGGATTACAGTAACGAGCGAAATATTCGATTTAATATCATTCCTCAGCTTGCCCTTGGAAGGGACATAGTCCTACTCTTTGCTTATCGCACTATCTGTATCACTGTGCTTTAACGCAATTTTTTGAATAAACAATGCATGACATTACGACTATTATTGCATTCTTGTTATATATATGTGTGTGTGTGTGTGTGTGTGTGTGTGTGTTCATTAATGACGCCTTGCAACCGCACACTTTGGTATGGCCAATACACCAGGGGCTTACGTACCCCACAATACGGTGTGAAAAGTCCGAACACTTTCACAAGTGCGGCACCCTGAACTTATAGCATTATATGCATCAGCTCCGAATCATGTCTTTGGTCAAATGTTGGGTTTGCTCGGCTCCTATGTTTTGGTACCTTACGTTCCGCTCTATTAGCTAAGGTAGCGCTAGGAGAACTACTGCGATTGTGCCCCGGTTCTGCTGGGTTCAGCACCTCAGTAGAGAAAGCTAAAACTGACTGTCATGATAAGGCGAGAGACTGGTCGCTGTTCGGCGAGGTTTTCGAGTCCCTAAAGACTTATGTCGCTTAGAGCGAGGGGCCAACCCTGTCCGGCTTAAAGGCGTGTATCGCACCCCGAATTCGGCCTTCTGAATACCAGGGGCTTCGCCGAAATTTAAAATTATAGAATTCTATGGCTAAGTGAAAGTGATAAAGCATTATTAGTCTGGTTGCCTTGTTCCCTATGCGGAGCACCTCCCTCGAAGGACCCAAACATGGGAACAAGAGTGCTCAGGTTTATCCCGAACACCCCAGCACTCGTGGCATGGGGGCAGAAGCCGAGGACTAGCCATCTCTCAGATTGGATAAATAGCCAAACGGAAGGCAATATTTTAAATTCAAACAAGCGTTGCATAGCGCATATGAAAGAAGTTTTCATAAATACAGGATAAAACGGGCAAGTCTCACTCAAATATTACATATTTTGAACACTCGTCCGCTATGGGACGGGCACCCGGCAGAACACCCCCGTAGTACATCTCGGGGTGGTGGTGCTCCTTGCCCTTCGGTGGCCCCTCCTTGATCAGCTTCACGGCGTCTAGCTTGACCCACTCCAATTTCACACGGGCGAAAGCCCGGTGTGCACCTTCAAAGTAGACAGATCGCTTGACGACCTCCAGCCGCGGGCAGGCATCCACAAGCCGCCTCATCAGGCCGAAGAAGCTGTTCGGAAGGGCGTCGCCAGGCCACAGCCAGACTATAAAGCCCTTCATGGCCTGATCGGCCGCCTTATGTAGCTCGACCATCTGCTTCAGCTGGTCGCTCATTGGCACCGGGTGTTCGGCCTCAGTATACTGAGACCAGAACAGCTTCTCTGTTGAGCTTCCATCCTTGGCCTGGTAAAATTGTGCGGCATCGTAATCACTGCGGGGCAAATCTGCGAATGCTCCTGGAGAGCTCCGGATTCGGGTAAGTAATCGGTAATTTACTTTTACATGCTTGCTTTGCATATAGAAAGCCTTACCCGTCGCTATCTTCTTCATCACGTCGATCTCCTGGAGGGCCTTTTGGGCTTCGGCCTTGGCACTTTTTGCGCTCTCGAGGGCCACGGCCATCTCAGACTCCCGCGTCTTTGACTCAAGCTCCAACACATCGGGCTTCGCCACGAGAGCCTGGAGCTCATGCTGCACCTCGCCCACCCGAGCCTCGTGCTTCTCTCGCTCGGTGCGCTCCTTGGCCGCTTTATCTTCGGCCTCGGACATCGCTTGCTTTAGGGTCGCCACTTTGGTCACGACCCCTGGCAAATTCATGATAATCCTGTCATTTTGCAATCGCATTCTTTTTATACATATCTATAGACAGGGTATTACTTACCCTTGTTCTCCTCGAGCTGCCTCTTGGCAAGGCCGAGCTCTTTGTTGGACCCCTCGAGGTCCTGCTTCAGTACGGCAACCTCCGCAGCCAGTGCGCCGGACGCCAGCAGTGAGGCCTGCATACGCATATTGACATACGTATATTAGACTCCTGCGATATTATTTGATCCTCTGTTCAGCTTTCCTTTGTGAACACCGAACAAAGCATCAGGGGCTACTATCTATGCGGTAATATTTTTCCTATATTTTAAAAAACACATACCTCAAAGCCTGTTAGAAGGCTGGCACAGGCTTCAGTCAATCCGCTCTTGGGGGACTGAACCTTCTGGGCCAACGCACTCATAATAGTACGGTGCTCCTCGTCGATGGAAGCGCTACGAAGCGCTTCTAGCAGATTGTCCGGCGCCTCTGGATGAACAGAGGTCACCGGCACAGGCGTCTTGCCCCTCTTGGAAGGAGGCCGCCTGCCTGACCCCGGAACCACTGGAGGTTCCGGTGCGGTGTTCGGCTGAGGGCCAAACTCGGAGCTCTCAGGGGCCCCGTCCACTCGGCTCCCGGAGTCCGGATGGTCGCCTTGAGGCGCCTCCGGGACTGTCTCCCCTCGACCCGGTGCCTCTTGAGACAGCACCTCGGCGTCGTCAGTAGGATGAGGGGAGGTGGCGGTCGGGACTAGATCGCTATCCATGTCCGACGAGCCTAGGGAGCCGTCCAATGATACATCGATACTGGCTCGTGGCGGCCTGCATAATTATGTTCGGCGTTAGGGAAAGCAGTGCGACAAAGGAATGCTATGAGTTACTCTGGTATCCGAATACTTACGATCTCCCCAGGGGCTTGGCCCTAGGTAACCACTCGTCTTTGCCTTCATTGGCGGTGGTGCAACTGTCCGGAAGGAGAGTCCTTCCCTTCTTGGACCCTTCACCCCCCAGTTGGGGCGGCCTTCCTTTTCTTATCTCCCCTAGCTGGAGGGGAGCATCTTCTTCTTCTTCCTCGTCTTCGGGGAAGGAGTGCGCCGCAGAGTCATCGGACGGAGAGTCTAACGACGCCTGGCGTCGGGAACTCTTTCGGGCTCCCTTGGCCTTCTTGGTCTTCTCTGACACCGTATAAGGAGCCAGAGTCAGCATCTTCGCCAGAAGAGCGTCCGCTGGGCCTTCGGGCAAAGGAGCCAGACAGTCAATCTGTCCGTCTGTCTCCTGCCAGTCCTGTCAAAGGTACGGGAGTTTAGATCCCGCATGGAGTTAATCTATAAAAGATAAGTATCCTGTGAAAGGGAAAGCAGCTTACCGCACTGGCTTGGCACTTCGCGCTGAATCCGCGATCCTCAGTAATGGGAGGAGGGACCTCGGCGCTTTTGAACAGCACCCTCCAGGCATCTTCGTGAGTTGCGTCGAAGAGCCTGTTCAGAGTTCGGTGCTGCGCGGGGTCGAACTCCCACAAGTTGAAGTCCCGTTGTTGGCACGGGAGGATCCGGCGGTGGAGCATGACCTGGACTACGTTGACGAGTTTGAGCTTCTTGCTCACCATGTTTTGAATACATGTTTGGAGCCCGGTCAGCTCTCCCGAACTACCCCAGGACAGGCCCTTCTCTTTCCAGGAGGTAAGCCGCATGGGGATGCCAGATCGGAATTCGGGGGCCGCTACCCATGCAAGGTCACGTGACTCGGTGATGTAGAACCACCCCGATTGCCACCCCTTTATGGTTTCCACAAAGGAGCCCTCAAGCCATGTAACGTTGGGCATCTTGCCCACCATGGCGCCTCCGCACTCCGCCTGGCGGCCGCCCACAACCTTCGGCTTGACATTGAAGGTCTTCAACCATAAGCCGAAGTGGGCCTTGATGCGGAGGAAGGCCTCACACACGACGATAAACGCCGAGATATTGAGGATGAAATTCGGGGCCAGATCGTGGAAATCGAGGCCGTAGTAGAACATGAGCCCCCGGACGAATGGGTGGAGAGGGAATCCCAGCCCGCGGAGGAAATGGGTAAGGAACACTACCCTCTCATGGGGCCCGGGGGTGCGGATGAGCTGCCCCTCATCTGGGAGCCGGTGCGCGATGTCGTCGGGCAGGTATCCGGCTCTCCTCAGCTTCTTGATGTCTCCCTCCATGATGGAGGAGACCATCCACCTGCCTCCCGCTCCGGACATGGTGGGGGAAGGTTGAGGTGGGAAGTGCGGACTTGTGCGCTAGAGCTCGACTGTGCGAAAATGGATGAGCAAAGGAGGAAGAATGCGTGGATGAAAAGGTGAATCCTTATCCCTTTATATGGGCGGATGAAACTAAGCGTCCCTACTAGCCTGGTAAAACTAGCTCGTCCCCCAAGTGCCGTAATCGATGGTGCGGTTGGGTTACCCACACCCGTATTGATGAGAATCCCGTGATAAGGGGACACGATCTCTATTTTGACAAGACGTGTCAAAAAACTACCTCGTGTTATGTACGGGGCTAGTTAAAGGAAACGGATCGAATAATCACCGGGCCATGACATAACGGCATGCTACCAAAACAAGTCAGCAAATTAGATTTGCGAAAATATTATTCTCTCTATGGTGGTATGTGGAACTTATTTTGTAGGGTCGGACACTATCCTTGTATTCAAATTCTTCCGTGGTGTATTCGGAGGAGGAACCCGCCTTGCAATGCCGAAGACAATACTGCGCGCCGAACTCATCGTCATTGAAGCCTGGTTCAGGGGCTACTGAGGGAGTCCCGGATTAGGGGGTCTCCGGACAGCCGGACTATATCCTTTGGCCGGACTGTTGGGCTATGAAGATACAAGATTGAAGACTTCGTCTCGTTTCCGGATGGGACTCTACTTGGCGTGGAAGGCAAGCTAGGCAATACAGATATGGATATCTCCTCCTTTGTAACCGACCTTGTGTAACCCTAACCCTCCATGGTGTCTATATAAACCGGAGGGATTTAGTCCGTAGGTCACAACAACCACAACATACAATCATACCATAGGCTAGCTTCTAGGGTTTAGCCTCTCTGATCTCGTGGTAGATCTACTCTTGTACTACCCATATCATCAATATTAATCAAGTAGGACGTAGGGTTTTACCTCCATCAAGAGGGACCGAACCTAGATAAAACATAGTGTCCCCTGCCTCCTGTTACCATCCGGCCTAGACGCACTGTTCGGGACCCCCTACCCGAGATCTGCCGGTTTTGACACCGACAGCCGCCAATAGGCCGAAAGCTAACACGGGCTGGAAACGACCCATGTAAATCACGGGCCGTTAACGGGTATAAAGAAAATTACTGTTCATTATGGTCTAGAGTCACCGTGGGCCTTTACCTAGGCCGGCCTAGTATGGCACACGAAAATCTTGTGGGCCTTTACCTGGGCCGGCCCATTATGGCCCGCGAAATCTTGTGGGCCTTTAGCTGGGCCAGACCATTATGGTCCGCAAAATCTCGTGGGCCTTTAGCTGGGCCGGCCCATTATGGTCCGCAAAATCTTGTGGGCCTTTAGTTGGGCTGACCCATTTAAACTTGTTGGGCCGTGCCATGTGTCGACGTATCATAGGCGCCTTCTGTCCAGTGAGTGGATGACATCTGTCCCGACAATGAGCCGACACGTGTTTCCTCTAGCCAATGATGATTTTACACGTCGAAAATCCCCATTGGTCGGGGCTGTTAATGGGTTATCGGATCCAAAACCCGACCCGATAGCTTAACGGTGTTTCGTTACGGTGGATGCCACGTGTCGGTCACCCTTGACGAAAGAACTTCTGTGACGCGCGATTTATCGTCATGGAAGTGGACACTTCCATGATGATAATTTTGGTAATGTCATGGAACACTTCTACGACAGCACAGGTATGACTATCTTGATTCTATCATAAATTTGTCATGGATGTACATGCATGACAAAAAAGCGACCTACTGTGACAAACATGTATCATCACGGAAGTGTATTTTTTTTGTAGTGAAGCCAAGTTCTATAATGAAAATTCCCAGTAGTATATGAAAGTGACAAAACAAGAGACTCTCTATCATGAGGATTATGGTGCTACTTTGAAGAACAAGTGTGGCAAAGGATAGTAGCATTGTCCCTTCTCTCTTTTTCTCTCATTCATTTTTTGGGCCTTCTCTTTTTTATGGCCTTTCTCTTTTCTTTTTTTTGGGCTTCTCTTTTTTGTATGGCCTTCCCCCTTTTTTTTATTCCTCACTTGGGACAATGCTCTAGAAAATGATGATCATCACACTACTATTTATTTACAACTCAATGATTACAACTCGATACTAGAACAAAGTAGGACTCTATATGAATGCCTCCGGTGATGTACCGGGATATGCAATGAATCAAGAGTGACATGTATGAAAGAATTATGAATGGTGGCTTTGCCAAAAATACTATGTCAACTACATGATCATGCTAAGCAATATGACAATAATGAATGTGTCATGATAAACGGAATGGTGGAAAGTTGCATGGCAATATATCTCGGAATGGCTATGGAAATGCCATAATAGGTAGGTATGGTGGCTGTTTTGAGGAAGATATAAGGAGGTTTATGTGTGAAAGAGCGTATCATATCACGGGGTTTGGATACACCGGCAAAGTTTGCACCAACTCTCAATGTGGCAAAGGGCAATGCACGGTACCGAAGAGGCTAGCAATGATGGAAGGGTGAGAGTGCGTATAATCCATGGACTCAACATTAGTCATAAAGAACTCACATACTTATTGCAAAAATCTACAAGTCATCAAAAACCAAGCACTACGCGCATGCTCCTAGGGGGATAGATTGGTAGGAAAAGACCATCGCTCGTCCCCGACCGCCACTCATAAGGAAGACAATCAAATAACACCTCATGTTTCAAATTTGTTACACAACGTTTACCATACGTGCATGATACGAGACTTGAAAACTTCAACACAAGCACTTCTAAAATTCACAACTACTCAACTAGCATGACTTTGATATTATTACCTCCATATCTCAAAACAATCATCCAGCATCAAACTTCTCTTAGTATTCAACACACTTATATGAAAGTTTTTCTATTCTTGGATGCCTAGCATATTAGGATTATTTAAGCAAATTACCATGCTATTTAAGACTCTCAAAATAATAAGTGAAGCATAAGAGTTCATCTATTTCTATAAAATAAAACCACCACCGTGCTCTAAAAGGATATAAGTGAAGCACTAGAGCAAATGACAAACTACTCCAAAAGATATAAGTGAAGATCAATGAGTAGTCGAATAATTATGCAACTATGTGAAGACTCTCTAACATTTAATAATTTCATATCTTGGTATTTTATTCAAACAGCAAGCAAAACATAAGTAAGTAAAATGACGCTCCAAGCAAAACACATATCATGTGGCGAATAAAAATATAGCTCCATGTAAAGTTACCGATGAACGGAAACGAAAGAGGGGATGCCTTCCGGGGCATCCCCAAGCTTAGGCTCTTGGTTGTCCTTGAATATTACCTTGGGGTGCCTTGAGCATCCCCAAGATTAGGCTCTTGCCACTCCTTATTCCATAGTCCATCGAATCTTTACCCAAAACTTGAAAACTTCACAACACAAAACTTAACAGAAAACTCATAAGCTCCATTAGTATAAGAAAAAACATCACCACTTAGATGCTGTAATGAACTCATTATTTATTTATATTGGTGTAATATCTACTGTATTCCATCTTATCTATGGTTCATACCCTCCGATACTACTCATAGATTCATCAAAATAAGCAAACAACACGATGAAAACAGAATCCGTCAAAAACAGAACAGTCTGTAGTAACCTGGATCAAACGTATACTTCTGGAACCCCAAAAATTCAAAAAAAATTGCTGGACCTGAGGAATTTATCTATTAATCATCTTAAAAAATAATTAACTAAATATCACTCTCCAAATAGAAATGGCAACAATTCTCGTGAGCGCTAAAGTTTCTGTTTTTTTACAGCATGGTCAACAAGACTTTCCCCAAGTCTTCCCAAAGGTTCTACTTGGCACAAACACTAATTAAAAGCATAAAAACACATATAAACGGAGGCTAGATAAATTATTTATTACTAAACAGGAACAAAAAGCAAGGAACAAAAATGAAGTTGGGTTGCCTCCCAACAAGCACTATCGTTTAATGCCCCTAGCTAGGCATGATGATTTCAATGATGCTCACATAAAAGATAAGAATTGAAACATAAAGAGAGCATCATGAAGAATATGACTAGCACATTTAAGTCTAACCCACTTCCTATGCATAGGGATTTTGTGGGCAAACAACTTGTGGGAACAAGAATCAACTTGCATAGGAAGGTAAAGCAAGCATAACTTCAAAATTTTAAGCACATAGGGAGGAAACTTGATATTATTGCAATTCCTACAAGCATATATTACTCCCTCATAATAATTTTCAGTAGCATCATGAATGAATTCAACAATATAACCATCACCTAAAGCATTCTTTTCATGATCTACAAGCATATAAATTTTTTTACTCTCCACACAAGCAAAATTCTTCTCATGAATAATAGTGGGAGCAAACTCAACAAAATAATTATCATGTGAGGCATAATACAATTGAAAACTAAAATCATGATGACAAGTTTCATGGATATCATTATTCTTTATAGCATACAAGTCATCACAATAATCATCATAGATAGCAACTTTGTTCTCATAATCAATTGGAACCTCTTCCGGAATAGTGGATTCATCACAAAATAAAGTCATGACCTCTCCAAATCCACTTTCATCAATATAATCATCATAAATAGGAGGCATGCTTTCATCATAATAAATCTAATCATCAAAACTTGGGGTACAAAAAATATCATCTTCATCAAACATAGCTTCCCCAAGCTTGTGGCTTTGCATATCATTAGCATCATGGATATTCAAGGAATTCATACTAACAACATTGCAATCATGCTCATCATTCAAATAATTAGTGCCAAACATTCTAATGCATTCTGCTTCTAGCACTTGAGCACAATTATCGGAATCCTTATTTTCATGATAGATATTAAAAAGATGAAGCATATGAGGTAACCTCAATTCCATTTTTTTATAGTTTTCTTTTATAAACTAAACTAGTGATAAAACAAGAAACTAAAAGACTCGATTGCAAGATCTAAAGATATACCTTCAAGCACTCACCTCCCCAGCAACAGAGCCAGAAAAGAGCTTGATGTCTACTACACAACCTTCTTCTTTTAGACGTTGTTGGGCCTCCAATTACAGAGGTTTGTAGGACAGTAGCAAATTTCCCTCAACTAGATGACCTAAGGTTTATCAATCTGTAGGAGGCGTAGGATGAAGATGGTCTCTCTCAAACAACCCTGCAACCAAATAACAAAGAGTCTCTTGTGTCCCCAACACACCCAATACAATGGTAAATTGTATAGGTGCACTAGTTAGGCGAAGAGATGGTGATACAAGTGGTATATGGATGGTAGATAAAGGTATTTGTAATCTGAAAATATAAAAACAGCAAGGTAACTAATGATAAAAGTGAGCGTAAACGGTATTGCAATGCTAGGAAACAAGGCCTAGGGTTCATACGTTCACTAGTGCAAGTCCTCTCAACAGTAATGACAAAATTGAATCACATAACTATCCATCAACATGCAACAAAGAGTCACTCCAAAGCCACTAATAGCGGAGAGCAAACGAAGAGATTATGGTAGGGTACGAAACCACCTCAAAGTTATTCTTTCCAATCAATCCGTTGGGCTATTCCTATAAGTGTCACAAACAGCCCTAGAGTTCGTACTAGAATAACACCTTAAGACACAAATCAACCAAAACCCTAATGTCACCTAGATACTCCAATGTCACCTCAAGCATCCGTGGGTAAGATTATACGATATGCATCACACAATCTCAGATTCATTTATTCAACCAACACATAGAACCTCAAAGAGTGCCCCCAAAGTTTCTACCAGAGAGTCAAGACGAAAATGTGTGCCAACCCTTATGCATAGCTTCATGGGTGGAACCCGCAAGTTGATCACCAAAACATACATCAAGTGGATCAATAGAATACTCCATTGTCACCATGGGTATCCCACACAAGACATACATCAAGTGTTCTCAAATCCTTAAAGACTCAATCCGATAAGATAACTTCAAAGGGAAAACTCATTCCATTACAAGAGAGTAGAGGGGGAGAAACATCATAAGATCCAACTATAATAGCAAAGCTCACGATACATGAAGATCGTGCCAAATCAAGAACACGAGAGAGAGAGAGAGAGAGATCAAACACATAGCTACTGGTACATACCCTCAGCCCCGACGGAGAACTACTCCCTCCTCGTCATGGAGAGCACCGGGATGATGAAGATGGCCACCGGAGAAGGATTCCCCCTCCGGCAGGGTGCCTAAACGGGTCTAGATTGGCTTTCGGTGGCTACGGAGGCTTCTGGTAGCGGAACTCCCGATCTATTGTGCTCCTCGATCGTTTTAGGGTATATGGAGATATATAGGCGGAAGAAGTACGTCAGGGGTGCCACGAGGGGCCCACGAGGGTGGAGGGCGCGCCCCCTACCTCCTGGCTTCCTCAAAGCTTCCTTGACGTGGACTCCAAGTCTCCCGGGTTGCTTTCCTTATAAAAATAAGTTTCGTGAAGTTTCAGGTCAATTGGACTCCATTTGATTTTCCTTTTCTGCGATACTCTAAAACAAGGAAAAAACAGAAACTGGCACTGGGCTCCGGGTTAATAGGTTAGTCCGAAAAATTATATAAAAGTGTATAATAAAGCCCATAAACATCCAAAACAGTAGATAATATAGCATGGAGCAATCAAAAATTATAGATACGTTCGAGACGTATCAGGAACCGCGCTCTTGCCTTCTTCACTCGAATTAGAGGAAAAAGGGGATATGCAGCAGTAACAACTTTTCTTTCAATAGTAAGCAAGAAATGCAAATAAGAGAAGGGTAGAAGAAGCGATCCGCACATTTCCTTATTTCACAACGGATTTGACTCGTTAGAGAAATCATTTCTTTGGTATGCTACATTCTTTGAAGAAATAGTAGGTTCTTGTTAAGACTTAGAGGAAGTGATTTCTGGGAACTAGCAGGCCAAGCCAATCAACAAGGAAAGCCTGTCAAGCAAGGAAGCCATCAAGCAAACCTTTAATAAGCATCTCTAGCTTAGTCACTTCTCTATAGAAAGAAAAAACCTGCAGTCAAGACTAGTCACGTTAGTGAAACAAGTGATTCGCTGACATTCAATTCAAATAGAAAGTGTAGTCACAGCTACGACAAGTTGCTCTAAGAGGAAGGAGTTGACTTACTTTCAATTCCTAATACAGCAAGAGCGGCGTTACCAGTACATAGTGGATCTATGATAGTGATGTATGGACCACACCAACCTCTCTTTCTAGCCGTAATCTATAAGAAAGGAAGAAATATCATGGCATGTGAAAGCAATAAATCGCCCATGTTTCGACTTTTCGGGAATATATTGGCAGATGAATTAGTCGTTGTTGTTCTTGTTTATTTACTCCCCTTAGTAATCCCTATACCGGTCATGTTTCTTGGATTATTTACAAGCGGCATTCAAGCTCTTATTTTTGCAACATTAGCCGCAGCCTATATAGGTGAATCCATGGAGGGTCATCATTGAATTGACTCTGCAAGCCACTCCTTGTTTATTACTCCACTTTTTCACTCTCTCATTCTTAGTTAACAATTTCATTCTATTGAATCTGTGGTACTTTGAGTTTTGAACAATAGTTATAATTTATTATTAAGCGATCCCCTGATACAAAAAGGCGAGAGCGGCATAATTGTTAGTTAGGGGTAAGAGGGGATGGGCCCGTATAGAAAGTCAATCCTTCTTTTTCCAGTGGATCGTGTAACCCGCGTGCTGTCCAAGTCAACCACTGAATTTCCTGTAATTCATAGCGCCTAACAGAACGTAGCAGCAAGGGACAACCCACCCATACAGACAGCCTGCGGGGACTTGACTAAGCCTCGTGCTCGTCCAAGGAGGGAGTTTGCTTTACCCAACTCCCATTTTTGATAACATGGCAAAAACCTGCTCCTAATGATCCATCATCAATCTGCTTCACCAGTCAACCCGAAGCTGCCATTTCCAGAACGGTTTGTGAAGTCAACTGAAGACAAGCAGATTGCAAAGTTTCTGGATATGATGACAGACATGCAGATTACCACTCCCATCCTTGATGGTGTTATAGTGCTATTGTTTTGCATGTTAATTTATTGCCATTGGTTCAATGAGGCAATGTTTTGCATATTGTCCATCATGAATTTGATGCTACTGTCAAAGTAATATGCAAATGTATTTCTATCCTTTCTCACTAAGCTAATGAAGGTTTCACCTTGTTCCTACTTGTGCAAACAGGAATCATGTTGTGCCAATCGTACATCTTAGTAGAACTGCACAAGAGAATACAATGAATTCTATCCCAGCCAGTGCTTTAACTCTGCTGGAAGTTCTTGATAATCTTTCGATATAATCTCACCACTGGAAAACAAGAGTGATTTCAACCATACATTTGAAGTGCACAAAAATATATACTACTGAGTGATTCCAGTGAGGGCTTTATCATCTCTTATGGGACTACTTGAATAAGCTTTTTGCTTAGGTTGGTATCGGCCTAAGGCCTTCATCCATACTAGTTTGCTATCATCTCTATTTGTATCGTGCTACTATGTTGCTACTGTCATGAGAAACTCCTTTATCTTTGCACGTTAAAGTTTTGCAACCTATGATACATGGCAATGCTTTGAGTGTTGAGCTAATTGGCACTGATTAAATAAACTAATACCTCTCTTTAAGCAAGATTACTATGTTGCTAACTTTACCCATTAAGATAATGAGCGTGCTTCTATTTGTTAGTGTATGTTTCATCAACTAGTCCCACTATTACAGTAATCTCACTCTCTCAATATATGTGCAAATAGGGATGCTCGATTTTGGTGGAACTGCACAAAAACTTGGGGTGCTTCATTGCCTCGACTGCTTCCTTCCTTACCTGCCAATCGCTTATCTCATCTTTCTTCCTTCCTTTCCTGTCAGTCGCTTATCTCGACTTCCAGTCAAAGGAAATAGTAATTGATATGCTACCTCATAGAGGTTGGTACCGGTCTTTATCCTGATTATTGTTCTTGTCATATGTATTGGTAATTTGGTATTGTGCTACTGTTTGCCGATTTCATAAAGGAGTAACTTGGAGCCTGAAGTCGTAGGAAAATGATTACATTGGGCGATTTCACTAGAACTGCACAAAAAGATCAGATGGACAGATACTTATGCTGGTGTTATGTACTCCAAAGTTCACTCAGACAAGCATAGATGTTGACAAGAAGAAGTGCCTATATTCATTCGAGTATCAACCGGTGTCAACCAGTTGTCAAACTCCAAGTATTAGGAGAGTGAACGCCAAAAACATTACTTGGCGCATAGCCCAGAAAAACGTTGTCCAATATTTGGTCCCAACTTATGCCTTTTGGTTTCGACACATATGGTAGCCAACTGTATGGCATGGAGTCTGAAGATGCCGGACAAGTTGGTTGACGCGTATATTCATCTGGCACTTAATCAGTCTGCATGCCAGGGATGCTCCATTTTAGTTGAACTCCACAAAAAAGTTGGGTGGTTCATTTTATCGACCACCTCATTTCTTGTCTGCAATGTAGATTTTTGGCAAGCTACATGACCAAGATGAGCTACTAACTAGTTGGATGAAATTAGTGGCCAAGTTTCTCAAACCTCCCTCGGCATTGAGGCCACTATCTCGAGGATAAACCTACAAGAAAAGTTTGGATTGTTTGTGCTTCCTCTTATGTACTCTATAGTTTACTCGTACAAGCATTAATTTTAGCAAGAAGTACCTCCGACTGAACACCATTTACCAGTCTGTACCCAAGGTAATTTAAAGTTTGTCCATGGATCATATTGGTTGTGATCTCGATCATTTGGATGCATAAACATACTGAACATGTGTATATCTAAATCTTTTTGTAATTATCTATGAATATTGTCTTGTGATGTATCAATCATTTGGATGCATAGACATGCTGAACTTGTGTATATATGAATCTTAAGAGTTTTTGTTTGTGAATGTTGGCTATGAATATGAACATGTCCTGTGAACCTGAGTTTGATATGAATGTTTACCTTTTCTGTTGTACTTGTGTGTGAACTTGTTAGTATGTCTACTGTGGGATTTGGTGATGTGTGGGTGTCAACGACACACCTTCTTCCAGAGAAGAATTGCACCTTCTTGTTAGAGTAGCAAGAGCACATCAGCTCTTTTTTATCTTTTTGCTCTGTCTTCCCCCTCCCCCACTCAACCATTGTCGTAATGTTTTCAGCCTCAAAACAAACATACTACTGCTTTGTTTTGGGGGCTTCATGAAAAATCGAGTGCTGCTTTCTGTAGGTTGGCTCGCCCAGCAAATGGGCTGTTGGTCCACCACGGACTGGGAGGCTAAAATTACAAGTTGTATGGTGCAGAGGCAAGTAAATCATCAGGCACTTTTCAAACATGTAGGTGCAGAATCGTTTCAGTCTACTTGTCGCAGACGTGATGCCTATATACATGATCATGCCTAGATATTCTCATAACTATGCGATTTTCTATCAATTGCTCGACATTAATTCGTTCACCCACCATAGAACTTGCTATCTTGAGAGAAGCCACTAGTGAAACCTATGGCCCCGGGTCTATCTTCCATCATATTATTTTCCTATCAATTTGCTATTTATATTTTGCAATCTTTATTTTCCAATCTATACAACAAAAATACCAAAAATATTTATGTTATTATCTCTATCGGATCTTACTTTCATAAGTGACTGTGAAGGGATTGACAACCCCTTTATCGCGTTGGTTGCGAGGTTCTTGTTTGTTTGTGCAGGTACTAGGGGACTTGTGTGTTACCTCCTACTGGATTGATACCTTGGTTCTCAAAACTGAGTGAAATACTTACGCTACTGTGCTGCATCACCCTGTTGCCGGGGAGGTTTACACCAAGTCAATTCAAGCTTTGATCTCCCACCAACGTGCGGATTTCTGGCGCCGATACCAAGTACCCATCACAAACTCTTATCCCTCGCATTACATTATTTTCCATTTGCCTCTTGTTTTCCTCTCCCCCACTTCACCCTTGCCTTTTATTCGCCCTCTTTTTCGTTCGCTCTTCTTCTTTCTTTTTGTGTGCCCGTTCTTTGTGCAATTTGCTGCTATCATGTCTAGAATTGGAGAGGTTATCGTTGGTAAGGATAGTGGTAATAACATGGAAAATGTTGATGCATTTGATTATTCTCATGAAGAACCTACTATTTTGCGCAAAAAAAGTTTCCGATTAGTAGTGGTAATATTTGGGAAAGGAGTTATTCAAGATTTCTTTACTAGTGCCGGTGCTTTACCCACTATGGGAGGGTCTATTCTTCCTACAACTAGTAGCTTTGCGGATGCTATATCTTTTCTCATAGTTGAATTTGAAAGACAATTTATTCATATGCACCCTTGCATCCAAAGGATTTTTCTAGAATTTCCCAATATTGAGCATTCTTCTGTTAAGCGAGCAGCTACTATCTTTTTAGCTCATGAGTTCAGATCTATAATAAGAGAAGCCAATGAAATTTTTGCGCATTATAGGGTGGATTCCAGTCGTCCTCCTATAGAAGCAATCCTTTTTTATCAAGAAGACATAATGCGCTTACGATCTTTAGATCATGTTGCTTTTAATGAAAACCTTAAAAAAAAGGGTCCTACCGACGTTCTAGTTGACAGGATTTCTGAACTTAACAATAATTTTGCTATCTAGAACAATGGGTTAGGTTTTCCCCTTGAACAAAAGCTCATGACTTTTTGCCAAAAGAATGCTTATAATGATGAATTGGTTGTGCAATATGAGGGGCCAAAAGAGGAATCAATACCTCCCGAGCTTGATCTTGGGGACTTTTGTCCCATTAAATTTAGCCCTTTTGATCACTTTTTCTTCCACAAAGAAAACTTGCCGCTGAACGTAGGGAGTATGAGATGAGTTTTCACAATTTGCCTTATCATTATCATGGCAATACCTAGATCTATTCTTGTTTTCATGCCTAGCTACGGGCGTTAAACGATAACGCTTGTTGGGAGGCAACCCAATTTTATTTTTGTTTCTTGTTTTTTGTTCCTGTTTAGTAATAAATGATTCATCTAGCTTATGCTTAGATGTGGTTTTATGCTTTTAATTCGTGTTTGTGCCAAGTAGAACCTTTGGGAAGACTTGGGGGAAGTTTATGTGATCTTGCTGTAAAAAACAGAAACTTTAGCACTCACGAGATTTCCTTCCATTTTTTACTGGAGAGTGCGATTAGGTTGATTTTTTCATATGATTAATAGACAAATTTCCTCACGTCCACCAATTTATTTCAGAATTTTTGGGCTTACATAAGTATTCGAAACCTACAGATTACTACAGACTTTTCTGTTTTTGACAGATTCTGTTTTTCGTGTGTTGTTTGCTTATTTAGATGAATCTATGGCTAGTATCGGGGGTATGAACCATAGAGAAGTTGGAATACAGTAGGTTTAACACCAATATAAATAAAGAATGAGTTCATTATAGTACCTTGAAGTGGTGGTTTGTTTTCTTATACTAATGGAGCTCATGAGATTTTCTGTTGAGTTTTGTGTTGTGAAGTTTTCAAGTTTTGGGTAAAGATCTGATGGATTTTGGAACAAGGAGTGGCAAGAGCCTAAGCTTGGGGATGCCCAAGGCACCCCAATGTAAAATTCAAGGACAACCAAAAGCCTAAGCTTGGGGATGCCCCGGAAGGCATCCCCTCTTTCGTCTTCGTCCATCGGTAACTTTACTTGAGGCTATATTTTTATTCACCACATGATATGTGTTTTTCTTGGAATGTCTTGTATGATTTGAGTCTTTGCTTTTTAGTTTACCACAATCGTACTTGCTGTACACACCTTTTGGAGGGACACACATGAATCGGAATTTATTAGAATACTCTATGTGCTTCACTTATATCTTTTGAGCTAGATAATTTTGCTCTAGTGCTTCACTTATATCTTTTAAGAGCACGGTGGTGGTTCTATTTTATAGAAATTATTGATCTCTCATGCTTCACTTATATCATTTTGAGAGTCTTTTAGAACAGCATGGTAATTTGCTTTGACTATAAAATTAGTCCTAATATGATAGCCATCCAAGATGGGTATAATAAAGCCTATCATAAAAAGTGCATTGAATACTATGAGAAGTTTGATACTTGATGATTGTTTTCAGATATGCAGATGGTGATATTAGAGTCATGCTAGTTGAGTGGTTTTGAATTTGAGAAATACTTGTTCTAAAGTTTGTGATTTTCATAGCATGCACGTATGGTGAACCGTTATGTAAAGAAGTCGGAGCATGATTTATTTATTGATTGTCTTCCTTATGAGTGGCGGTCGGGGACGACCAATGGTCTTTTCCTACCAATCTATCCTCCTAGGAGCATGCGTGTAGTACTTTGTTTCAATAACTAATAGATTTTTGCAATAAGTATGTGAGTTATTTATGACTAATGTTGAGTCCATGGATTATACGCACTCTCACCCTTCCACCATTGCTAGCCTCTCTAGTACTACGCAACTTTCGCCGGTACCATAAACCCACCATATACCTTCCTCAAAACAGCCACCATACCTACCTATTATGGCATTTCCATAGCCATTTCGAGATATATTGTCATGCAACTTACCACCATTCCATTTATTATGACACGCTTCATCATTGTCATATTGCTTTACATGATCATGTAGTTGACATCGTATTTGTGGCAAAGCCACCGTTCATAATTCTTTCATACATGTCACTAATGAGTCATTGCACACCCCGGTACACTGCCGGAGGCATTCACATAGAGTCATATTTTGTTCTAAGTATCGAGTTGTAATTCTTGAGTTGTAAGTAAATAAAAGTGTGATGATCATCATTATTAGAGCATTGTCCCAAGTGAGGAAAGGATGATGGAGGCTATGATTCCCCCACAAGTCGGGATGAGACTCCGAACGAAAATAAAAAAAGCCATAAAAAAGGGAAAAGGTCCAAATAAAAAAATGAGAGAAAAAGAGAGAAGGGACAGTGTTACTATCCTTTTACCACACTTGTGCTTCAAAGTATCACCATGATCTTTATGATAGAGAGTCTCCTATGTTGTCAATTTCATATACTAGTGGGAATTTTACATTATAGAACTTGGCTTGTATATTCCAGTGATGGGCTTCCTGAAAATGCCCTAGGTCTTCATGAGCAAGCGAGTTGGATGCAAACCCACTTAGTGTCTTTTGTTGAGCTTTCATACACTTATAGCTCTAGTACATCCGTAGCATGGCAATCCCTACTCACTAACATTGATATCTATTGATGGGCATCTCCATAGACCGTTCATATGCCTAGTTGATGTGAGACTATCTTCTTCTTTTTTGTCTTCTCCACAACCACCATTCTATTCCACCTATAGTGCTATATCCATGGCTCACGCTCATGTATTGGGTGAAGATTGAAAAAGTTTGAGAACATCAAAAGTATGAAACAATTGCTTGGCTTGTCATCGGGGTTGTGCATGATTTAAATATTTTGTGTGGTGAAGATAGAGCATAGCCAGACTATATGATTTTGTAGGGATAACTTTCTTTGGCCATGTTATTTTGAGAAGAAATGGTTGCTTTGCTAGTTTGCTTGAAGTATTATTATTTTTATGTCAATATTAAACTTTTGTATTGAATCTTTCGAATCTGAACATTCATGCCACAATAAATAAAATCACATTGAGAATTATGCTAGGTAGCATTCCACATCAAAAATTCTGTTTTTATCATTTACCTACTCGAGGGCGAGCAGGAATTAAGCTTGGGGATGCTTGATACGTCTCCAACGTATCTATAATTTTTTATTGTTAGATGCTATTATATTATCTGTTTTAGATGTTTAATGGGCTTTAATATACCTTTTTATATTATTTTTAGGACTAACCTACTAACCAAAGGCCCAGTGCAAATTGTTGTTTTTGCGTATTTCAGTGTTTCCCAGAAAAGGGATATCAAACAGAATCCAAACGGAGAGTTATTTTTGGAACAAACGTGATCCAGGAGACTTGGAGTGGCCGTCAAGAAAGAAGCAAGGAGGCCACGAGGCAGGGGGCGCGCCCAGGGGGCAGGCACGCACCCACCCTCATGGGCCCCTCGCAGCTCCACCGACATACTTCTTCCTCCTATATATACCCATATACCTCGAAAACATCCAGGAGCACCACGAAACCCTACTTCCACCGCCGCAACCTTCTGTACCCGTGAGATCCCATCTTGGGGCCTTTTCCGATGCTCCGCTAGAGGGGGAATCAATCACGGAGGGCTTCTACATCAACACCATAGCCTCTCCGATGATGTGTGAGTAGTTTACCGCAAACCTTCAAGTCCATAGTTATTAGCTAGATGGCTTCTTCTCTCTCTTTGGATCTCAATACAAAGTTCTCCTCGATTCTCTTGGAGATCTATTTGATGTAATTCTTTTTGTGGTGTGTTTGTCGAGATCCGATGAATTATGGGTTTATGATCAAGATTATCTATGAACAATATTTGATTCTTCTCTGAAATCTCTTATGCATGATTTAATATCTTTGCAAGTCTCTTCGAATTATCAGTTTGATTCGGCCTACTAGATTGATCTTTTCTGGCAATGGGAGAAGTGCTTAGCTTTGGGTTCAATCTTGCAGTGTCCGTTCCCAGTGACAGCAGGGGCAGTGTCGGTGTCAAAACCGGCAGATCTCGGGTAGGGGGTCCCAAACTGTGCATCTAAGGCGGATGGTAACAGGAGGCAGGGGACATGATGTTTTACCCAGGTTCAGGCCCTCTTGATGGAGGTAAAACCCTACGTCCTGCTTGATTTATTCTCGATGATATGAGTATTACAAGAGTTGATCTACCACGAGATCGGAGAGGCTAAACCCTAGAAGCTAGCCTATGGTATGATTGTATGTTGTCCCATCCGGACACCGGAGGGGGCTAGGGTTACACAAGGTCGATTACAAAGGAGGAGATATCCATATCCGTACTGCCTAGCTTGCCTTCCACGCCAAGTAGAGTCCCATCCGGACACGAGACGAAGTCTTCAATCTTGTATCTTCATAGTCCAACAGTCCGGCCAAAGGATATAGTCCGGCTATCCGGAGACCCCCTAATCCAGGACTCCCTCAGTAGCCCCTGAACCAGGCTTCAATGATGATGAGTTCGGTGTGCATTGTTGTCTTCGGCATTGCAAGGCGGGTTCCTCTCCAATTTTTGAGTGTTCGTAAGCAGTGTCCGACTTCATAAATGTTGAACCTCTTGGCTTCTGTGCCCAATAAGGGCTATCTCCCACGCGTCGAATGAATACGAGGCGCCAGGGCATTTTTACATTCGCCCCCCTAGCCAGATAAATAAATTGTCTATTAAAGGGATGGGGATTCTTAGATCCGATCCATACCATCCTCCCCAAGCGAGAATCCATCAGAGTGCGTTTTGGAAAGATCCATTCCAGCATGGCCGACCTCCGCAGCTCCTCCTCCCGCCCCCGTATCCCTAAGCCCGGTGATTGGGAGAGGTGTTCAGTCCCACACAGTCGATTAGTCGAACTACAGACTAAGGGATTTCTCCCTCCGGTGTACATGGTGCCCGTCTGAGCCGGGCTCACCACCTATAATGGCGGGGAGCAAGCGGAGAGCTTCCCTAGCCCCTCTACATGGGAGGAGGTATGCCTTGTCCCCTATATATTGAGGGGACTCGGATTTCCGATTCATCCGTTCCTCCGCGGGCTCCTGGAGTTTTACGGCCTCCAACTGCATAATTTCACCCCTGCTTCCATCTTACACATCACCGGCTATGTTGCCCTCTGCGAGTTGTTCCTGGGCTGCGAGGCTCACTTCGAGCTATAGAAAAGGCTATTTTGCCTCGTCCCTCGCACACAGAGGGGGTCACTTTATCAAGTGGGCGGAGCCAAAATATGGCGCATCGTCGGTACCGGATACCTGTCCAGTACCCCGAAGAAGTCGTCCGAAGACTGGCCTTCGGAATGGTTTTATATGGAGGACGTTCCCCTTCTGGACCCTGTTCGGCGGGGTCTTCCTGAGTTCAGCAATGCTCCTCTGAAGAAACGCCGAAGTT
Source organism: Triticum aestivum (assembly GCF_018294505.1). NCBI lineage: Eukaryota > Viridiplantae > Streptophyta > Magnoliopsida > Poales > Poaceae > Triticum > Triticum aestivum. The sequence continues at coordinate 68,122,445 of NC_057806.1, read as the reverse complement.
GGCCCCCACGGAGCCCCTAGGTGGAAGACAATGGAGAAGTCCTCTACCTGATAAACCGGATAAAAGCACTGGCTCAATCAGGATTGTCAGTAATCGAAGTTATGTCGATTTGCATAATGCCGCGAGTGCAACCACTTCAATATCGTGGGCACCCCTTGTGGTGTTTTAACGGGCGGAATGATGCCACCCGCTGCGGCCGTAAGGGTCCGGACAATGCTGCCGCTTTAGCAAAAATTCTGTCCGAATTGTTCAAGGGAGAGGAAGAGGAGTTCATACGCATCAAGCCACGGGATGAATTCTCCATGTTCAATCTCCAAGCTGGGTAAGTTATATCTCCTTACTCCCATTTTCCCGCATTCTTTGTCGTAAGTATTCACCTTGCCACTTTGCGGCAGGAACTGCGAAAAGCCATAAAGGAGGTCAGCAGCCCTTCTCCACAACCAGATCAGGACCCTGACCGGGCCCTTGACTCCGGACTTGAAGAAGATCCGGTTATATTCGTGGAGCTGATAGACCGGCAGTTCTATCAGTTAAGCTGCGATGATGCCATGGTGGCCATTACGACCGACTATCCCGGACTGCTTCCTGCATCGCACGTAAGAAAACCAACAAATCCCAACTCCAAAAACTAGGATCCCCTATTAGACACTTCACCTACCATATACATATGGCATTTTTACAGGGAAGGCATTCGAGACGCCCTGCCGAACCCGCGACAACTTGCCAACAAGAGGCACCGAGGCTGGGCAGGCCAAAAAGGAAGGCGGTCAGGACGGAGACGCCGGCGTAAAGGTATAATAGAAACCCCGCTCCGTGGTTGTCGTCTTTCTCGAAATGTAACGACGCTCGTGTTTCTTTAACAGAAAAATGCTCGCCGGAATATGTCCGGCGATGTTGCTAATCATGTTTCCACCAGTCGGGCGCCAGGACCGGACATAGAGGCGGAAGCCGATATGGGGCGGGCGCCGGATAATCCCCCTACAGAGGATGCGGATAGATTATCCGCTACAAACTCAGAAGTGGAAAGCGCCATGAATCATAGGCGCCGTCGGGCCGTACTCCATGACGCTTGTTTCTCACCAGAGGCATTTGATGCCTTCAATTCTGGAGAGGCGAACCTCTGTGCTTCTCAAGATGGTCTAGCCAGAGCCACAGATCAGTATGTAAAGGATGTACGGGTGAGTAAATCTGACGATTTATATGTATCAGTAGCCCCTGAGACTTGAAACAGTTAGTAGAACTGATTTAAGGATCATCTTTACTGTGCAAGTTCTTAAACATAAGAATACTAGGCTGTCACAGGAGCTGGAGGAATGCAAGACCCAACTGCGGGCCGCTGTTGCCGCATTGATGGAACCAAAAAAGTCTCCCACTGGTAACATTTACTTTAAAGAATGATGGTTACAATATAGTGTGCGGCGTGGCTGCAGATCTAACAATAGATGTTGCAGATGAATCCGGAGAAAATCCGGAGGACCAGCATGTCGTGCGATAGCTAGAGGCTGGCAAACGCGTGCTGACTGAGGTTAGGCGGGAGAAAAACAATCTCCAAGACGCCAATATCAAGCTGAGCGTGGAACTAAAAGACGTTCGAGCCCAGCTTGGAGACTTCGAGAAGGAGAATAAGCGGCTTCGACGCGGCATTTTCAGTAAGTGCTTGAACGAATCCTTTTGAAGGAGTTCGGCGAAGAAGCCGACTAACAGCGTTATGTCTATAGGTATGCTGACGGGTCGTCCCGTGGAGGAAATGCCTGGGTCTGCGGGTGATCTTCTATCCGAGCTCTCACAACTGCATGAACAAGTTCGGCAGGTGACGCAAGGTGTTGCCCAGGCCTTATGGCCATCCGTTTCCTTACCAGAAGGCGTTGCAGAGCTTACGGAGAAGCTCAAGGGAGCATGCTGGCACTTCCGATTATGGAAGATATCAGCCTACCATCAAGGTGCCAGGGAAGCCTGGGCCATGGTGAAGACGCGGTATACCAAGGCTGACCCCAAATCACATGGCCGAGGTCAGACCTGTGGGGCCCGACGGGAAAGAGATTCCCGTTAGCTTAGTTTATGGGCAAGTAGAATTAGCCGCAAAGTATTCCCAATAGGATAGTAGGCTAGACCTCCTGTTGGATGGTATAGAAGAGGAATTTAGTTAGTCTGCATGACTATGTAATTAAAGTGACATGTATAATGCCTTCTAGCCGGATTGTAGATCATTTGTCATGGCGGACCTTTTCGCTTCAACCTCAGGACCCGATAGTCCGGAGTGTATCCGAATACCCGCTCAGTTATATAAGAACTGGGGTATGTGTGGAGACCAGGCGTAGGGGTCATTAGTGCTTGAACAGACAAGTGCCCAACTAGTTATGTTATATTACATGGGTAGTAAGAAACATCTTCCAGTGAGAATAGTTCCGTTAAGGGTTCCTTTCCCTGGGTACGCATGCCCTAAAGTGCATGTCCGGACTGCGATAGGAAACACAGGAAAAACATCTGGGGGCACATGGAAAATAAATAAAAATCATCTTTTGTTCACCGACCGAATATTCCCTTAAGAACGCTAGCTTTCGGCTTCACCCAGTCTGAGGTACACATCCGGCTGACCTGGCAGTAACAATTGCAGAGGTGCTCCCCTTATGCCCTAGCCGAATTAACGGGAACGTAGGGCATAAATACAAGAGCCAGGCAACCCAGCTTGGCCAAAACTTAAGTCATATCGATTCATATAATGGCGAAAAAAGGTACATGCAAAAGTATAACACATGTGCGGGGCATGAGGCCCAAATAAATAATTAAGCTTCTGTGAAAGAAGCCCCCAGGTATGATGAGCGTGGCTAGCGCATCTATAATGTGCAAGCGAGGCACAAGTTGGCCCTTGAAGGCCTGGAGAAAGAATAAAAGAAAGAAAGAAAGAAAAACAAAACAGATAATGTATATGCAAAAAATGGACAGAGGAAGGGGACGAACATAGAGTCCGGTGCTAGGCGTAGAATCTTCGGAGCCTGGCCGCGTTCCATGGGTTCGGCTCGAGTCGATTAGTTGATGCATCCCACAGTCGGTACACTCCACCGGTCAGGACTTGGTCAATAATGAAGGGACCTTCCCATTTGGGCTCGAGCTTCTTCTTTTTCTTATCCGGCAGGCATAGAACTAGTTCGACAACGTTATAAGTTTTGGCCCGTACTTCTCTGCTTTGGTATCTGCGAGCCTGTTGCTGATAAAATGCGGAACGGGCTTTTGCTACATCGCGCTCCTCCTCCAGGGTGTCTAGACTGTCCTGCCGATCGAGCTCGGCTTCTCTTTCTTTGTACATGTGCACTTGAGGTGAGTCATGAATTATTCACAAGGGCAAGACTGCCTCTGCGCCATACACCATAAAGAAGTGTGTATATCTGGTACTACGATTCGGCGTGGTCCGCAGCCCCCAGAGTACGGAGTCGAGCTCCTCTACCTAGTGCGTGTTAGACTCTGTTAAGGAACGCACTAATCTGGGTTTAATACCGCTCATTATAAGACCGTTTGCTCGCTCAACTTGGCCATTGGTTTGTGGGTGATAGACTGAAGCATAATCAAGCTTGATGCCCATTTTGCTGCACCAGAGTTTTACCTCATCGACCATGAAGTTCGTGCCGTTGTCAGTGATGATGCTGTGGGGGACGCCATAACGGTGTACGACCCCGGATATGAAGTCTATCACCGGTCCGGATTCGGCTGTTTTAATAGGTTTGGCCTGTATCCATTTGGTGAATTTATCCACCATGACCAGTAAGTATTTTTTCTTGTGGGTTCCCCCTTTAAGGGGTCCAACCATGTCAAGCCCCCATACCGCGAAGGGCCACGTAATGGGGATTGTTTGGAGGGCGGTGGGTGGCATGTGGCTTTGATTTGCAAAGAGCTGGCAACCGGCGCAACGTTAGACCAAGTCATGTGCATCTGCCCGGGCCGTTGGCCAATAGAATCCTGTATGGAAGGCCTTGCTTACAAGAGCCCGGGCCGCGGCGTGGTGACCGCCGAGTCTGGCGCGAATTTCTGCCAAAAGGTTCCGCCCTTCCTCTTCGGAGATGCATCTTTGAAGGACTCCGGTAGTGCTTTTTTGTATAATTCTCCCTCATGGACCCTGTAAGGCTTGGATCGCCGCACTATGCAGCATGCCTCATTTTGGTCCTCTGGAAGTTCCTGTCTAGTTAGGTAGGCCAGGAATGGTTCTGTCCACAGGGCAATGATGGCCATTATTACGTGGGCTGAAGGTGTTATTTCGGTGGCGGAGCCTCCGATTGTGTCAGAGTGTTCGGTATCGGGTATTTTGGCCGGGTCCGGACTATTGTTACCGGTGTCCCCTTCCCATACTACGGATGGCTTGAATAGCCTCTCCAAAAATATGTTGGGGGGGGACCGCATCGCGTTTTGCGCTGATGCGGGTGAGGATATCCGCCGCCTGATTGTTTTCCCGAGCCACATGGTGAAATTCGAGCCCCTCGAACCGAGCTGACATTTTTAGGACGACGTCTCGATAGGCCGCCATTTTCGGATCCTTGGCGTCAAAGTCTCCATTTATTTGGGATATTGCGAGGTTTGAATCCCCACGCACCTCCAGGCGTTGAATGCCCATGGAGACTGCCATCCGAAGACCATGCAACAGAGCATCGTATTCGGCTGCGTTGTTGGAGTCTGTATACAATATTTGCAGTACGTACTGATCGGTATCTCTGGTTGGGCACATCAGGATGACGCCAGCCCCTAGACCAGCCAGCGTTTTAGAACCGTCTAAGTGCATGACCCAATTGGAGTATGCGCCGTACTCTTTAGGGAGTTCGGCCTCCGTCCATTCGGCGACAAAGTCGGCCAATACTTGCGACTTAGTGGCTCACCGAGGTTTGTATGTTATGTCGAACGGGAGGAGCTCAATGGCCCATTTGGCAATCCGGCCCATAGCGTCGCGGTTGTTTGTAATATCATTAGGTGGCATTTCCAAGGCTACTGTAATCGAACACTCTTGAAAGTAGTGTCGCAGCTTCCGGGATGCCATGAATACCGCATAAGCTATCTTTTGATAATGTGGGTACCGTGATTTGCATGGAGTGAGGACAATGGATACATAGTATACCGGTTTTGAAGAGGGAATTTATGTCCGTCAGCTTCTCGTTCGACGATGAGCACTGCACTTACAACTTGATGAGTTGCCGCAATATACAACAGCATTTGTTCACCGATGTTTGGCGTGGCCAGGATTGGGTTGGTTGCCAAAATGGCTTTTATTTCTTCCAATCCGGCTGTGGCAGCGTCCGTCCACTCGAAGTGTTCGGTGCGCCGAAGGAGGCGATAAAGCCTTTTCTCCTAAGTGGGAGATAAAGCGGCTGAGAGCCGCCACACATCCAGTCAGTTTCTGGATTTGTTTGAGGTCCGTTGGCTATGGCATAGCCAACTGTGACAGAGCTCGGATTTTGGCCGGATTAGCTTCAATCCCTCTAATGGAGACAATGAAGCCCAGGAGCTTTCCTATTGGTACGCCAAAAACGCATTTTTCCGGATTGAGCTTGATGTCGTATGTTCGGAGGTTGTCGAATGTGAGCCTCAAGTCATCTATTAGAGAGTCGATGTGTTTGGTTTTAACGACCACATCATCTATGTATGCCTCTACTGTTTTGCCGATCTGTTTCTCCAGACAAGTCTGGATCATGCGCTGATATGTTGCGCCGGCGTTTTTGAGCCCGAAAGGCATTGTGTTGAAACAGAAGGGGTCGTATGGTGTTATAAATGCCGTTGCGGCTTGATCGGGCTCCGCCATCTTAATTTGGTGGTAGCCGGAGTATGCGTCGAGGAAACACAATGACTCGTGTCCTGCGGCAGCTTCAATAATTTGATCAATGCGGGGGTGGGGGAAGGGATCCTTGGGGCAAGCCTTGTTGAGGTCCTTGAAATCGACGCATAGGCGCCAGGATTTGTCCTTCTTTGGTACCATCACCAGGTTTGCTAGCCAGTCCAGGTGTTTTATCTCTCTGATGAATCCGGCCTCCAATAACTTGGCTAGTTCCTCTCCCATGGCATGTCTCTTAGGTTCATAGAAACACCGAAGAGCCTGCTTGACCGGCTTGAATCCCTTTAGGATATTGAGACTATGCTCGGCCAGCCTACGTGGGATTCCTGGCATGTCTGAGGGGTGCCAAGCGAATATGTCCCAATTCTCACGCAGGAAATCTCGTAGTGCAGCGTCCGCGGCGGGGTTTAACTGTGCCTCGATGGAGGCTGTTTTTGTAGGTTCCGTTGGGTGGACTTGAAATTTGACTATTTCATCCGCTGGTTTGAAAGAGGTGGACTTGGATCTCTTCTCAAGTATTACGTCGTCCCTGTCCACCTTGGAGCGTAGCGCCGTTAATTCCTCGGCCAAAAGGGCCTCAGATAATGCCTCGAGGGCCAATGCGGCTGTTTTGTTTTCGGCGCGGAGTGCTGTGTCCAGATCACTAGCGAGGGTGATGATTCCGTTGGGCCCGGGCATTTTGAGCTTCATGTACCCATAATGGGCTATGGCTTGGAAGATCGTGAATGCCTCCCGCCCTAAAAGGGCGTGATATCCACTACTGAACGGGGCCACTTGGAATGTAATTTCTTCGGACCTATAGTTCTCCGGCATGCCGAATACCACATCTAGTGTGATTTTCCCAACACAGTGTGCTTCCCGGGTGGGGATGATTCCTCTGAAGTTTGTGCTGCTTTGCTCAACACGGTTCCAGTCTATTTCCATTTTTTGAAGAGTTTCCTCGTAGATGAGGTTTAATCCACTGCCGCCGTCCATGAGTACTTTGGTGAGTCGAAAGCCATCCACAATTGGACTGAGGACCAGTGCAGCTGGTGCTCGGGCCGTTCGGAATTTAGGTTCGTCACTGGCATTGAAGGTAATAGCCATGTCACTCCATGGATTCATTGCTGCCACATGGCAGATTTCGGCGAGGCTGCGGAGTGTTCGCTTGCGCCTATTGTTAGATGCGAAGGTTTCGAAAACTGTTAATACCGTATTGTTATCTGGGGGATGGTGCTCTGTGGTATTCGGGATAAGAAGATCCTCACCACTTTTGGCCACCTGCTGGAGTATCCAACATGCTCTAAGGCTGTGTGTTGGTATGGTATCCGATGTACCATGAATTTTGCAGGGTCCGTTAAGCCATCCCACCAGTATGGTTCCATGCCCTGTAGAGGGTTTTTGTTTCTTTGCAACTAGCTCGGGTGTCTTATGATAGTGCACCCTTTTACTTCGGACTGGGTGTATATTCGGAGCCGGATTATCCCAAAATTTCGTTTCGGTTTTCCAGGTACTTTACATCACACAGTACTTTCGTACTATGGACGCCAAGTCAGCGAAGCGTGATATGTCACGGCGGCTAAAGGCATTAAGGATTCCCTTGTCCGTGCAATTATTGCAGAAAAGTGAGATTGCATCTTCCTTGCGACAGTCCTTAACCTTGTTCATCACAAGGAGGAATCTGGCCAATAATGATGTACTCTTTCATGGGGCTCTTGCCAGATGTGGGAAAGATCGTTTATGTCTGGGTGGGTGGGTGGATTTGAGTCTGAACCCCTACACGATCTGAGACCCAGGGGCTGAGGAGTTTCCAATCTTGGAAGTTCGGGTTCCGGAGTGCTGCCCGATAAGTCTGGCCCGCTTCCTGATTCTAGGTTCAGGGCTTGGGTGATGTCCTCCCGTAAGCGGGTATCCGGCTTGGAGAGCTCAGGAATCCGGACATAGTTAGTCCTCAAAATAGAGGAAGAATTGCCGATGGAGAGTTAATATCCCTTTGATCGGGTTTAAGCCCAATCCGATCATAGTCCGTAGCGACTCCCAAGGCGGCGATGCGATCCAAGAGTTCGTTTAGGGAAGAGAGCTCTATTGAATCCATCTGCTCGGCGAATTCCGAGCCGACGTGGAGGCTGTTTTTGATGACCCGAGAAGTCATCGTCGGTGCAGCGGACGAACAGGCAATCATGATGAAACTGCCTAGTCGGAGAGTTTGGCCGACAGCCAGAGCTCCCGCGGCGGTAATGTTGTTTTTAACAACGAGATGAGGCATCCTTCCTTACGGCAATGTCACAGAGGAACTCTCAATGAAAGCACCAATGTCGGTGTCAAAACCGGCGGATCTCGGGTAGGGGGTCCCGAACTTTGCGTCTAAGGTGGATGGTAACAGGAGGCAGGGGACACGATGTTTTACCCAGGTTTGGGCCCTCTTGATGGAGGTAAAACCCTACGTCCTGCTTGATTTATTCTTTATGATATGAGTATTACAAGAGTTGATCTACCACGAGATCGGAGAGGCTAAACCCTAGAAGCTAGCCTATGGTATGATTGTATGTTGTCCTACGGACTATAACCCTCCGGTTTATATAGACACTGGAGGGGGCTAGGCTTACACAAGGTCGTTTACAAAGGAGGAGATATCCATATCCGTACTGCCTAGCTTGCCTTCCACGCCAAGTAGAGTCCCATCCGGACATGAGAAGAAGTCTTCAATCTTGTATCTTCATAGTCCAACAGTCCGGCCAAAGGATATAGTCCGGCTGTCCGGAGACCCCCTAATCCAGGACTCCCTCAGGCAGCAAGGCACGTATTGTATTATTGCCATCGAGGATAAAAAGATGGGGTTTATGTCATATTGCTTGAGTTTATCCCTCTACATCATGTCATCTTGCCTAATGCATTACTCTGTTCTTATGAACTTAATACTCTAGATGCATGCTGGATAGCAGCCGATGTGTGGAGTAATAGTAGTAGATGCAGAATCGTTTCGGTCTACTTGTCGCGGACATGATGCCTATATACATGATCATGCCTAGATATTCGCATAACGATGCGCTTTTCTATCAATTGCTCGACAGTAATTCGTTCACCCACCGTAGAACTTGCTATCTTGATAGAAGCCACTAGTGAAACCTATGGCCCTTGGGTCTATCTTCCATCATATTATTTTCCTATCAATTTGCTATTTCTATTTTGCAATCTTTATTTTCCAATCTATAAAACAAAAATACCAAAAATATTTATCTTATTATCTCTATCAGATCTCACTTTCGTAAGTGACCGTGAAGGGATTGACAACCCCTTTATCGCGTTGGTTGCGAGGTTCTTGTTTGTTTGTGCAGGTACTAGGGGACTTGTGTGTTACCTCCTACTGGATTGATACATTGGTTCTCAAAAATGAGGGAAATACTTACGCTACTGTGCTGCATCACTCTTTCCTCTTCAAGGGAAAACCAATGCAAGCTCAAGAGGTAGCAGTGATGTCCCTGCGTTGCCCCTTCGGGCCGTAGTACCGCAGCCCTCAGTCCCCGCCGCTCTGAGGCTGTCCGCTCCATGTCATCCCCGTGGTTGCACCGACCCTCACGATGTCGTTGCGTTGCCCCATGGGGGCCGTAGAAAGCGTGGCACGCGGTCCCTGCCGCCGCCCTGAGGTCTTCCCCGCCATCGCCTTGACCCACGCGCTGCCGCTGCGTCGCCCCTATGGGCCATAGCACCGCGGCACGTTGTCCACTTCGTCGCTCACATGCGTCAACTTTTGCGTGGTATGTGTCGCAACGTCTTCCTGGTCGTGGGAATGCCACCATCCGCGTTGGTCTTCGTCATGCTGTCGGGTTCTTCCTCACCTACTTCGAGCACCACCTGAAGGAAATATGCGCTAGAGGCAATAATAAATTTATTATTTATTTCCTTATATCATGATAAATGTTTATTATTCATACTATAATTGTATTAACCGGAAACATGATACATGTGTGAATACATAGACCAACAGAGTGTCACTAGTATGCCTCTACTTGACTAGCTCGTTAATCAAAGATGGTTATGTTTCCTAACCATAGACATGAGTTGTCATTTGATAAACGGGATCACATCATTAGGAGAATGATGTGATCGACTTGACCCATTCCTCTAGCTTAGCACTTTATCGTTTTTAGTTCGCGGATGATGTGCGCGACATTAAAGTCGATGAGCTCGGTGCGGTAGTTCTTGTGTTCCCAAAAGGTGACAGGGAGACGGACCTACCCTATCAGTGTGGTGGAACCGTCGGTCACTCCCGAGAAATGCTTGGTAGGCTGAAGCTGCTCATATGGCACTTGGAGGTTGTCGAACGTGTTGACGGACAGGACGTTGAGCCCTGCGCCGCCATCGGTGAGGGTCTTGGTAACTTGCACGTTGCTGATGACTGGTGAACAAACCATCAGGAGGGCGCCAGTGGCGGCTGCGCACTTGAGCTGATCTGCCAAGCTGAAGGTGATGGCGCATTGGGACCACCTGGGCGGGCGCGTGGCCTCGAGGTTGGGGAGGACTGCATTCACCTCACGAGCGAACTGTTTGAAGCAACGTTGCGAGGCTAGGGCCTGTGCGCCGCCCAAGATGCAAGCGATTGCACGTGGCTCCTGGAAGCCCCCAGCCCCTTCATCTTGATGGTGATCGTCATTCCTTCTTGGTGGTGGCGGCAGCGGGGGAAGACCGGCGTTGCCCTGAGGGCGATCCTCACGAGGCTGGTCCCACCAGGCGCCCTCGTGAGGATGATCTTGCCAGCGGTCCTCATGAGGCCTGTCGCGCCACTCCTCACGCGGGCCACGGTTGTCCCAGCGTTCGCCTCCACGTCCTCCTCCTTGGCCGCAGCCCCAGTCGCTGCGCTCGGGGCGTCGACCGAAGCGTCCTTTGCGAATGGCTTTGAGTTCTTGACAGTCACTGGTGTTGTGGGTGTTTAGGTTGTGGACTACGCGGAATGGTCGGCTGTTCTTGGACGACTCGGGCTGGTCTCTGCCTCGCTTGGTGTCCGGCTCCACTGCGAGCACGGCTGCTTCCTTGCGCTTCACGTCCTTGGCCTTGGCCTTCTTCTCCTATGCGCCCGCAGCTGGCAGCTGGAGGAGGGAAAGGCGCCCCTCCTTAGCCCTTGCGCACTTGGTCGCCAGGTCGCACAGCTCCTGAGATGTGCACATCTCCTCATGGATAGCGAGCTCCTCCTTCATCTTGATGTCGCGAACGTCATTAGAGAACGCGGAGATGATGGCCTCATCCGTAACCTTGGGGATCTTGAGGCGAGTGTTGTTGAAGCACTGGATGTACTTCTGGAGGGTCTCTCCCGGTTGTTGCTTGATGCGGCGCGGGTCACCCGCAGCCGGCGGGCGGTCGCGGGTGCTCTGGAAGTTGGCGACGAAGCGGTCGCGCATCTCGTCCCAGGAGGAGATTGAGCCTTGCGGCAGGTTCAGGAGCCAGGAGCGGGCACCATCCTTGAGAGCCATAGGAAACTAGTTCGCCATGACTTTCTTGTGGCCGTTGGCCGCTTCGATGCTCAGCTCGTAGACCTGCGGGAACTCCGTGGGGTCGGGGGTGCCGTTGTAGAGAGAAGGAAGATCTGGCTTGAACTTGCCCGACAAGGCGACGCTACGCAGCTCGGGGGTGAAGGCGCGGCAGCCAGTCGTGGTCGCCGGGGCCCATCTCGGAGGTGGAGCTTGGACTTGATGAGGCCCGCGCACCGCCACCGCGGGTAGCACACGATCTTGGTGAGGCGGCGCGGGGAGCGCAGGTGCAGCTTCTCACGGCTGAGGAATCTCTTGGCAGCTTCTCTCTTTGCGCGTGGGCACCGGGCGTGGCGGATCGCGCCGTGGGGCCGCGCGTCTTGGCGCCAAGGCACCATCTTGGGGCAGAGGAGGTGGAGGCGCTCCATGAGCCACGTCGCCCGTGGCTGGAGGAGGACAAGGCAGAGAGGGGCATGGCGCCGGGGAGCCCCCTGCGGCGCGGACAAGCTCGGTGACGCAGTCGAGCCAGTCCTCGTAGAGGTCGTCGATCGGGCGGTAGCGCAGGAGCTCGTTCACCATGAGGATCACGGCCTGCGCGTCCATGGGAGCGCGACGTGCGTGGAATGAGGAACCGGCCGGGTCAGCGATGGGGTGGCGGTGCAGCCGTCCTGCCACGCCGACGGGTGCAGCGAGGACGCTTGTTACTCGTTCCCCACTGGGCCGGTGGCGGCGTTGGCGACATGCGACGGGGAACGATGAGGTGGCTCGCCGACGGGAGCCGTCTGAGAAACGCGGGCAGTGAGGGCAGCCCGGCGCTCAGCTCGAGCGCGGCGAGCGTCCGCCATAGAGACGATGGAGCGGCGGAGCGACGGAGCGACGGGGCGCCGATCGACGGAAGGGAAGCTTCGGCGCACCCCTACCTGGCGCGCCAAATGTCGGATCACAGGTTCCGGCAAATCCTTGAGGTTCGAACTCTCGGGTTCGCGCGAAGTTCTTTCCCTCCTACCGATCTACGCCCTAGCTCGCTAAGGTCTGACGGACGAACTCGACGCACTCGCAACATAGAGACACAAGGTTTATAATAGTCCGGGCCACCGATGTGGTGTAATACCCTACTCCAGTGCGGTGGTGGTGGATTGCCTCTTGGGTTGATGATGAACAGTACAATGGGAAGAACAGCCTCCTGAGGTTGAGGTGTTCTTGTGCTTGGTGTGCTAAGGGCTGGCCTTTGATCAAATCGGATGAGATCAGATCCTCCCTTTGGTGGTGGCTAGTCCTACTTATAGAGGCCCTGGTCCTCTCCCCAAATATTGAGCGGGAAGGGAGCCAACAACGGCGGCCAATTCGAAAGGGGGCAGCTAGTACAAGCTATCCTGACAAAAGGTGGTCTTCGCCTACCAAAGGTTCTGGTGGTGACGCCGTCCTGGGCTCCATGGTGACCTCCGTCCTGCCGTCCTTCTGGTCTTGGTCTCGTTGCACCGATATGGAAACCTTTACCTGATGCCTCGGTACTCCATGCATGCGCTTGCCTCCTTAGCACCAAAGAGGAAACAAGGACGCTACGCGCGTTGGCGCCCGCCTGGTGTCGATCGTCATGGCTCACGTCACGAGAGCCTCGCGAGGTTCGCCCCGCCTTGATATCTCCGCTCCTCGCGAGGCAGATCTGGTGAGGCCGTTCCTTAGGAGGTCTTGCATCGTCCGCCTCGCGAGGCTTGGCCCCTCGCGAAGGTCTTGAATGCCTTGTTGATGATGATGGGCCATACAGACCTGCCAGCACAGCCACGCCATGGGCCGTAGGCAGGCAAGTCTGGGGACCCCCGTTCCCAGAACGCCGACAGTAGCCCCCGGGCCCAAGGCGCGCTCGGGCTTGTCTTCAAGGCGAGGCCAAAGGATCAAGCGTCGAGCGCCACAGGCCCCAAAAGCCTGCGGCCTTGGTTGATGCGCGGCGGTTGATTGGTCATGGGCGTCTCCGCTTCCCCACGCTGCCTCGGCAACTGCCCGACTCAACAAGTCCCTGCGACATGCAAGGAAAATCATCATTACCTATGATCGTGGGAGATGTTGGTTGGCCTTCTTCCACTATAAATGGGGAGGGGGCGGAGCCCCCGTCGCCCATCTCTTCTTGGTTCATTTGCTTCTTCCTCCTTGCTCCGCTGCTAACAGCAATGGCGCCCATCCGAAGGTTCTCCGCCGAAGAGAAAGGAAAGGCCCCCGGCGATGATCCAGAGCCGCTTCCGCCGAAGAAGAGGTCGGTTCACCGTCACGACGAAGCGGCGATGAAGGTGGTGACGAGGCCCTGGTGCGAGCGGCTTCCTCCAGGGTATCCGCTACCCTTGTACGCCAGAGCCGAGGGCTCAGGAGGGCGGAGCGATGAGCGGCGCCACCCGCGCCGCGACCGTGGTCGCCGCGCCGCGGGGACACACGCCATCGCCCCAGGGGTCCATGTCGCAGACTCGTTGCATGAGTTCGTGTTGTGGGCAGCGATGCCACCAAGCACCTGGATACGCCTCCCACCATTCTTCGCCGCCAAGGGGCATTCGCGAACTTTGGCTGCAGCATGCTGACTGAAACACCCCAGCAACCGGAGCGGAGATTGGAACCGTTGCCTCTGGGAAGATCTTCATGACCCAAGGCTGGGGTGAGATTGCCCGGGTCTGCCGTGCGGAGGGTGCCCTCATGAGCCACTTCGAGTACGACGGCGCCTCCGTGTTGTTCTTCAAGGTCTTCGACGAGGAAGGCCGCCGCCTGGAGTGCTGCCTTGAAGGAGGTCACCAGGACGACATTGTGGCGGGCGCGGGGCCCTCCACTGGTCTTGCCTGCAGCTCCTCCAGCAGTAGCGGTGACTCGTGGTAGTCCAGCGACTCTCCTGAGCCCTTGAAGTCTCCGGAGACGAGCGACGACAGCTACGTGCCGCGAAGCTCCCGCCGAGACTGGAGCAGGGTCGCGGCGTCCAGCCGCCGCCGTTGATCTGTATGGGGTCCGCGCCGGCCTCTCGTGGCCCACTATTGATGATGGCGTCTGCCATGGGAGGGTGGCGATAGGATTCCTCTTAGTTCTCATTCTGGTTCCCTGCGAAGAATCATGAAGTACCCCGTGGGGGCGTGTAAAGGGTCTGTAATATCTTTTGCGTATATATGGTCCTTGTTATGGAATTGTGTGGGTGCATATCCTGCCAAGGCTCGACCTCCCCTTTCCAATCCTACAGTGGCTTGATGCTCTACGCTGACAGGTCTCGGTCCCCAGGCAGGCTGCAGCCGTCGCTGGTATGCCAGGTCGCGATGTCGTGGTCAAGGCCAGGAGGTGAGCGGCCCGAGGTCCAGTAAGAGCTCCTGAGGCACGATGCTCAGGAGGACCCCTTTAGCACTCATGCGGCTGCCTTTTAATGGGAAAGGAAGAGAGTATCGCCACAGCAGTGCAGCGGAAGGAGGAAGGCCCGCACCGGCTCAGTCTCCCCTTTCTATCCTCGTGACGGCTTGGTGCTCTACGCTGACAGGTCCTGGTCCCCAGGCAGGCTGCAGCCGTCGCTGGTATGCTAGGTCGCGATGCCGTGGTCAAGGCCATGAGGTGAGAGGCCCGAAGTCCGGTAAGAGCTCCCAAGGCGCGATGCTCACGAGGTCCCCCTTAGCGCCCAGGCAACTCTGAAGAGGCAAGAAAGGGAGGCGACATTGCCACAACGGAGCCGCTGCGAAGGTCTCGTGTCGTGGCGATAGGTGGGTTCCGTGTGTGAACTTATCCGGTTTGTCTGGAGTCTACTCCTCGTGGCACGCCCGGGCTTGTGCGTTGGTCGCTGTAGCGTAGCCATGCCAGGCCCGTGCGGGTTTCCCCCTCCCCTCCATGCTCTTCTTGGTGCTTTGCGTCCTCAGGTCCCGGCCCTCGAGCGAGCTCAGCCGCCGCTGGTATGCCAGGTCGCGATGCCGTGGTCAAGGACAGGGGGTGAGGGCTGGAGAGCCAGTGAGAGCTCCTGAGACGCGATGCTCAGAAGCCCCCCTTTTAACCGCGCAAGCGAATCGCATGAGAGAAGAAGGACAGTCCGTTGTACCACCCGCCATGATCCTCAGGAAGCCCATGCAAGTTAACGCGAAGAATGGCGCCAGACCGTTGGTTTGCTTCTAGAGCGGGCGAGGGGACTCCCTACTGCGGAGAGCCCTTGGGGCGTGTACAGCCCCACCCTGACACGTGGCTGGCATGGTAGGGTTTAGCGAGGTGTGCCTAGGCACTCGCGAGCTAGCGCGGGACTCACGAGGTCCTACCTCAAGGCGGGTTGCGCCTGGTCTCGGCCCTTGTTTATTGTCTTGGTCCTGCGAGATGGCCAGACAACGCAAAAGGGGCCCTGAAGAAGGGTGCTGGCGCGCGGCCCCCGTAGTGGGCAACAATCAAGCAAGTGATAGCCATAGGTAGGTTAAGCATGGAAGGCAAATCAGCTTGGGTAAATGCTGAAAGATGCGTGCCACCGGGTCAGGCCCGAGCGGCTTGGGGGTGATGCAGCCCGAGGGGCACCCCCAACAGGGTAAACTAAAGGCATAAGCAAAAGAGATACATGCCACAGGGATGGACCCACGCGGCCTGGGAATAATGCAGCCCGAGGGGCGCTCCCAGCTAAATGAACTTGGAAAATGTCATCTGGTTTTGTCGACGAAGGGGAGTTGGTGCAGGTGAAGGCACGCGGCGAAGGGTTCGTTCCTCACGAGCCACCGGGGCCCTGAGCCTCGGGAGGCTATGGGGGCTCAGGTGGTTCCCTGAGAACCATCTCCATCTCTGCCAGGACGACCTGGTGCCTGGCCTCCTAAGCCGCTAGGACACGTTGCAGGTTGTGCTGATAGGCTGACGACACGCTCGGCAAGCCGAAGGGCATGCGAACTCCCTTGTGATGTTGGCAAGGTCTGAGGCCCTCCAGAAGAGAGCCCCCGAGCCCTGCCTGAGGAGGGTGCTGGGTGCGCCTTCCTATGCGATGGAGGGAGGCACCCTTGGAGCGGGCGCTGATCCTGACGAGGTTCCAGCTGCGACGACACCCTCCTGGGGTTCGGCATGGTGCAGCTTCTTCTTCTTCTTAGGGATGGCCCTGGGAGGATCCTCGCTCTTGCTGTTGGGGTCATTGATTGCGGCAGCTTGGAAGGCGCGCTCGAGGGAGCACACTGCATCCTGCTCTTCGCACGGGACCGTGATGATTCCGCCACTTCCTGGCATCTTCAGGACAATGTAACCGTGGTGTGTCACCACCATGAACTTGGCCAGGACCGGGTACTCGAGAATGGCGTTGTATGGTAGACGGATGTGCGCGACATCAAAGTCGATGAGCTCAGTGCGGTACTTCTTGCGTTCCCCAAAGGTGACAGGGAGGCGGACCTGCCCTATCGGTGTGGTGGAACCGTCGGTCACTCCCGAGAAAGGCTTGGTAGGCTGAAGCTGCTCATATGGCACTTGGAGGTTGTCGAACGTGTCGACGGACAGGACGTTGAGCCCTGCGCCACCGTCGATGAGGGTCTTGGTAACTTGCACGTTGCTGATGACTGGTGAACAAAGCAACAGGAGGGCGCTAGCAGCGGCTGCGCACTTGAGCTGATTTGCCGAGCTGAAGGTGATGGCGCACTGGGACCACCTAAGCGGGCGCGTGGCCTCGAGCTTGGGGAGGACTGCATTCACCTCACAAGCAAACTGTTTGAAGCTACGCTGCGAGGCTGGGGCCTGTGCGCCGCCCAAGATGCAGGCGATTGCGCGCGGCTCCTGGAAGCCCCCAGCCCCTTCGTCTTGATGGTGGTCATCATTCCTTCTTGGTGGTTGCGGCAGCGGGGGAAGACCGGCGTTGCCCTGAGGGCGACCGTCACAAGACTGGTTCCTCCAGGTGCCCTCGCGAGGATGATCCTGCCAGCGGTCCTCATGAGGCATGTCGCGCTACTCCTGGCGCGGGCCACGGTCGTCCCAGCATCCGCATCCACGCCCCCCTCCTCTGCCATAGCCCCGGTCGCTGCGCTTGGGGCGTCGACCGAAGCGTCATTCGCGAATGGCTCTGGGTTCTTGACAGTCACTGGTGTTGTGGGTGTTCAGGTTGTGAAGGCGTAGAATGGTTGGCTGTTCTTGGATGACTCAGGCTGGTCTCTGCTGAGGGAGTCCTGGATTAGGGGGTCCTCGGACAGCCAGGCTATATACTTTGGCCGGACTGTTGGACTATGAAGATACAAGATTGAAGACTTCGTCCCGTGTCCGGGTGGGACTCTCTTTTGCGTGGAAATCAAGCTTGGCAATTCAGATATGTAGATCTCCTCTCTTGTAACCGAATCTGCATAACCCTAGCCCCCTCCGGTGTCTATATAGACTGGAGGGTTTAGTCCGTAGGACAAGAACAATCATAATCATAGGCTAGCTTCTAGGGTTTAGCCTCTATGATCTCGTGGTAGATCAACTCTTGTAATGTTCATATCATCAAGATCAATCAAGCAGGAAATAGGGTATTACCTCCATCGTGAGGGCCCGAACCTGGGTAAACATTGTGTCCCCCGCCTCCTGTTACCACCAGCCTTAGACGCATAGTTCGGAACCCCCTACCCGAGATCCGCTGGTTTTGACACCGACATTGGTGCTTTCATTGAGAGTTCTACTGTGCTGTCACGATAAAGGCTTGATGGATCCTTCGATCATCGGCAAGGATGCGATCCAGGGTGAGGTTTTTCTCCCCGGACAGATCTTCGTATTCGAAAGCTTCATACTACGGGCCAACTCGCTTGGCCATCTAGAGCAGATCGAGAGCTACGCCCCTGGCCATCAGGTCAGGTTTGGAAGCTTGAACTATACTGCTGACATCCACGAAGACTTGATCTTCGACGGATTCGAACCCGTGTCAGGTGCGCCGCACAGTCACGAAGAGCATGACTTAGCTCTGCCATCGGACGGTGCTCGGGAGATCACACCTATTGCGGCTCCGGCCCTCAATCCGGAGCAGATCGTGTCGTCCGAGGACAGGTGGTTAGACCCCGCCACGGAAGCCGAACACTCAGCGGCAATAGAGCCAAATACTGACTTCACCTCCCATGATACCTGTGTTGCCGGACCCTCGGATTCGTCCCCGGCCACAGGCTCCGAACCGCCTGCGTCCATGCCTATCCAATCTGATTGGGCACCGATCGTGGAGTTTACCTTCGCAGATATTTTTTAGCACTCGCCCTTTGGCGATGTGCTAGATTCATTGAGGTCTCTCTCCTTGTTAGGAGACCTTCGACCGAACTATGTCCGGCTCTAGTGGGAAGCGGACGACGGAGGAATTCGTTCCCCACCCACCACCCACTTAATAGCCACTGTTGACGACTTAACCGACATGCTTGATTTCGACTCCGAAGACATCGACGGTATGGATGACGATGCTGGAGAAGAACAGGAACCACCGCCCATAGGGTGCTGGACAGCCACCTCATCATATGATATATACATGGTGGACACCCCCAAAGAAAGCAATGACAATAAGGCAACGGAGGACAATCCCCTTGACAAGCAATCTAAGCACCGGCGTCATCGACACCACTCTAAGCCCCGCCATAGCAAAAGCACCGATACTGGCACAAGAGACAATAATGCTGTGAATAGTGTCAAAGACGAAGACAATCCCCTCCAGCCAGGCTTCGAGCGGGAGGATGGGCATACGAGCCCCAAGGAACAGGCGACAGACGGAGAATCAGGGGATGACAATTACATGCCCCTCTCCGAAGACGAAGTGAGCCTCGGCGACGAAGAATTCATCGTGCCTGAGGATCCCGTCGAGCAGGAGCGCTTCAAGTGCCGGCTTATAGCCACAGCAAAAAGCCTGAAGAAAAAGCAGCAGCAGCTTCAAGCTGATCAAGATCTGCTAGCGGATAGATGGACCGAGGTCCTAGCAGCCGAGGAACACGAACCCGAGCACCCAACCAAAAGTTACCTGAAGCGCAGGTTGCTACCCCAACTCGAGGAGGAAGAATTAAAGCCTACATTACCAGCGTATGATGCGGCTGATCGGCCACCTTGTGGCCGAGACAAACCGGCATATCAGCCCGAAGTCCAGCCCGCACCCTGTCGCCAGTCAAATAAAAACACCAAGGCCCGGGGCTACACGCAGGACCTGCGAGACGTATTGGAAAACAAAGCAGGACATACAAGATCGATCTACGGATCACGGGGGCGCGCCCCAACGCGTGACGACGACCGTCACGCCGGATATACTAAAAGCACATCCGGCCGGGCCGAATACAGCAGAGAAGACTCGTACGAACTGCATCATGATATAGCCTGGCATGGAGGCACCGCACACCCCCTATGCTTCACCAACGAAGTAATGGATCACGAATTCCTAGAAGGGTTTAAACCCGTAAACATTGAATCATATGATGGTACAATAGACCCCGCGGTATGGATTGAAGATTTCCTCCTCCACATCCACATGGCCCGCGGTGACGATCTACATGCCATCAAGTACCTCCCACTAAAACTCAAGGGACCGGCTCGGCATTGGCTGAATAGCCTGCCGGCAAACTCCATTGGCAGTTGGGAGAACTTGGAAGACGCCTTCCTTGACAACTTCCAGGGCACTTATGTGCGCCCACCGAATCCTGATGACTTGAGTCACATAACCCAATGGCCCGGGATGTCAGCCAGGAAATTCTGGACTCGGTTCCTAACTAAAAAGAACCAAATTGTCGACTGTCCGAATGCCGAGGCCTTAGCGGAATTTAAACATAACATCTTCGACGAGTGCCTCACCTGACACCTCGGCCAAGAGAAGCCGAAGTCCATGGCAGCCCTCACGACACTCATGACCCACTTCTGTGCAGGCGAGGACAGCTCGCTGGCTCACAGCAACAACACATCAAAGAATCCTGGCAATTGAGATGCCAAAGATAGCAACGGCAAGACATGTCGCAACAGACACAAGTGCCGCAACAACGATGACAACACCGAAGACACGGCAGTCAATGCCAGATTCAGTGGCTCTAAATCCGGTCAGCGGAAAAAGGCGTTCAAAAGAAGCAATCCGGGCCCGTCCACTTTGGACTGCATACTCGATCGCTCATGCCAAATTCACGGCACCCCAGGAACACCAGCCAATCATACCAATAGAGAATGCTAGGTCTTCAAACAAGCCGGTAGGTTAGGTGCCGAAAATAAAGAGAAGGGGTCTCAAAGCGATGATAGCGACGAGGAGCCCAGATCACCGAACACAGGCGGGCAAAAGAAATTTCCCCCGCAAATCCAAACGGTGAACGTGGTAAACGCCACCCACACTCCCAACCCGGACCGGATGCGCACCCTTAGGTATGCCGACTTAACGGAACCAGTCGTCCCAGAATATAAACTAGGTCCGATCACCTTCAACCCCACGGTTCGTCCGGTTAACACCAATCAGGGAAATTCAACCGCACTAGTCCTCGACCCAATAATTGACGGGTTCCACCTCACACGAGTCCTTATGGACGGAGGCAGCAGTCTAAACCTGCTTTACCAGTACACAGTGCGCAAGATGGGCATCAATCATTCGGTGATCAAGCCCACTAAAGCCACCATTAGAGGTATTATACAAGGTGTGGAGGCCAGCTGTGCAGGCTCCATCGCCCTTGAGGTAGTCTTCGGATCACCGGACAATTGCCGTGCCGAAGAGTTAATCTTCGACATTGTCCCCTTTCGCAGTGATTATCAGGCACTGCTCGGACGAATCGCGTTCACTTGATTCAATGAGGAATAATATACTCTCTATGGTGGTATGTGGAATTTACTTTGCAGAGCCGGACACGATCCTTGTGTTCAAAATCTTCTCTGGAGTATTCAGAGAAGGAACCCGCCTTGCAATGCCAAAGACAATCTGCGCGTCGGACTCATCGTCATTGAAGCCTGGTTCAGGGGCTACTGAGGGAGTCCTGGATTAGGGGGTCCTCGGACAGCCGGACTATATACTTTGGCCGGACTGTTGGACTATGAAGATACAAGATTGAAGACTTCGTCCCGTGTCCGGGTGGGACTCACTTTTGCGAGGAAAGCAAGCTTGGCAATTCGGATATGTTGATCTCCTCCCTTGTAACCGACTCTGTGTAACCCTAGCCCCCTGCGGTGTCTATATAAACCGGGGGGTTTAGTCCGTAGGACAAGAACAATCATAATCATAGGCTAGCTTCTAGGGTTTAGCCTCTATGATCTCGTGGTTGATCAACTCTTGTAATATTCATATCATCAAGATCAATCAAGCAGGAAGTAGGGTATTATCTCCATCATGAGGGCCCGAACCTGGGTAAACATTGTGTCCCCCGCCTCCTGTTACCATCAGCCTTAGACGCACAGTTCGGGACCCCCTACCCGAGATCCGCCGGTTTTGACACCGACATCTGCCTCGCTTGGTGTCCGGCTCGGCTGCGAGCACGGCTCCTTCCTTGCGCTTCATGCCCTTGGCCTTGGCCTTCTTCGCCTATGCAACCGCAGCTGGCAGCTCGAGGAGGGAAATGCGCCCCTCCTCAGCCCTTGCGCACTTGGTCGCCAGGTTGAATAGCTCCTGAGATGTGCACAGCTCCTCGTGGATAGCGAGCTCCTCATTCATCTTGATGTTGCGAACGCTGTCAGAGAACGCGGAGATGATGGCCTCATCCGTAACCTTGGGGATCTTGAGGCGAGTGTTGTTGAAGCGTTGGATGTACTTATGTAGGGTCTCCCCCGGTTGTTGCTTGATGCGGCGCGGGTCACCCGCGGCCGGCGGGCGGTCGCGGGTGCCCTGGAAGTTGGCGATGAAGCAGTCGCACATCTCATACCAGGAGGAGATTGAGCCTTGGGGCAGTTTCAGGAGCCAGGAGCGGGCACCATCCTTGAGAGCCATAGGAAACAAGTTCGCCATGACTTTCTCGTCGCCGTTGGCCGCTTCGATGCTCAGCTCATAGAGCTGCAGGAACTCCGCGGGGTCAGGGGTGCCGTCGTAGTGAGGAGGCAGATCCGGCTTGAACTTGCCCGGCCAGGCGAAGTTGCGCAGCTCGGGGGTGAAGGCGCGGCAGCCAGCCGTGGTCACCGTGGCCTGTCTCGGAGGTGGAGCTTGGACTTGATGAGGCCCGTGCGCCACCACCACGGGTAGCGCACGGGCTTGGTGAGGCGGCGCGGGGAGCGCAGGTGTAGCTTCTCGCGACCGAGGAATCTCTTGGCAGCTTCCCTCTTCACGCGCGGGCACCGGACATGGCGGATCGCGCCGTGGGGCCGCGCGCGTTGGTGCCAAGGCACCGTCTTGGGGCATAGGTGGTGGAGGCGCTCCATGAGCCACATCACACATGGCTGGAGGAGGGCGAGGCAGAGAGAGGGATGGCGCTGGGGAGCCCCATGCGGCGTGGATGAGCTCGGCGACGCGGTCGTGCCAGTCCTCGTAGAAGTCGTTGATCGGGCGGTAGCGCAGGAGCTCGTTTGCCATGAGGAGCGCGGCCTGCGCGTCCATGGGAGCGCGACATGCGTGGGACGAGGAACCGGCCGGGGTCAGCGATGGGGTGGCGGTGCGGCCGTCCTGCCGCACCGATGGGTGCAGCGAGGACGCTTGCTGCTCGTTCCCAGCCGGGCCGGTGGCGGTGTTGGCGGCAGGCGACAGGGAAGGATGAGGTGGCTCGCCAACGGGAGCCGTCTGAGCAACGCAGGCAGTGAGGGCAGCCCGGCACTCAGCTCGAGCGCGGCGAGCGTCCGCCATAGAGACGGCAGAGCGGCGGAGCGACAGAGCGCCGATCGACGGAAGGGAAGCATCGGCGCACCCCTACCTGGCGCGCCAAATGTCGGATCACGGGTTTTGGCAAACCCTTGAGGTTCGAATTCTGGGGTGCGCGCGAAGTTCTTTCCCTCCTACCGATCTACGCCCTAGCTCGCTAAGGTCTCATGGACGAACTCGACGCACTCGCAACACAAAAACACAAGGTTTATACTGGTTCGGGCCACCGATGTAGTGTAATACCCTAGTCCAGTGCGGTGGTGGTGGATTGCCTCTTAGGCTGATGATGAACAATACAAGGGGAAGAACAGCCTCCTGAGGTTGAGGTGTTCTTGTGCTTGGTGTGCTAAGGGTTGGCCTTTCATTAGATCAGATGAGATCAGAATCTCCCTTTGGTCGTGGCTAGTCCAACTTATATAGGCCCTGGTCCTCACCCCAAATATTGAGCGGGAAGGGAGCCAACAACGGCGGCCAATTCGAAAGGGGATGGCTAGTACAAGTTATCCTGACAAAAGGTGGTCTTCGCCTGCCAAAGGTTCTGGTGATGACGCCATCCTGGGCTCCATGGTGACATCCATCCTGACGTCCTTCTGGTCTTGGTATCGTTGCACCGATATGGAAACCTTTGCCTGATGCCTCGGTACTCTGCGCATGCGCCTGCCTCCTTCGCACCAAAGAGGAAACAAGGACTCTGCGCGCGCTGGCGCCCGCCTGGTGTCGATCGTCATGGCTCACATCACGAGAGCCTCGCGAGGTTCGCCCTGCCTTGATATCTCCGCTCCTCGTGAGGCAGCTTGGTGAGGCCGCTCCTAAAGTGGTCTTGCATCGTCCGCCTCGCGAGGCTTGGCCCCTCGCGACAGTCTTGAATGCCTTGTTGATGATGATGGGCCGTACAGACCTGCCAGCACAGCCACGCCATGGGCCGCATGCAGGCAAGTCTGGGGACCCCCGTTCCCAGAATGTCGACATACTTGGACTAGGAAAGAGGGGGAAAACCTACTTGGAGTAGGATTGCCCCCCCCCTGGGCGCGCCTCTCCCCTTGGCCGGCCCTCTCCTCCCCCCCCTTTATATACAGGGGTGGGGGCACCCCAAAACACACACAAGTTGATCATTGATCCCTTAGCCGTGTGCGGTGCCCCCCTCCACCATAATCCACCTCGATCATATAGTAGCGGTGCTTAGGAGAAGCCCTACGTCGGTAGCAACATCATCACCATCAACACACCGTCGTGTTGACGGAACTCTCCCGTGAAGCTCTGCTGGATCGGAGTTCGTGGGACGTCATTGAGCTAAACGTGTGCTGAACTCGGAGGTGCCGCGCGTTTGGTACTTTGATCAGTCGGATCATGAAGATGCTCGACTACATCAACCGCATTCTCATAACGCTTCCAATTACGGTCTACGAGGGTACGTGGACGATACTCTTCCCTCTCGTTGCTATGCATCACCATGATCTTGCGTGTGCGTAGGATTTTTTTTGAAATTACTACGTTCCCCAACAGTGATATCAGAGCCAGGTTTTATGCGTAGATGTTATATGCACGGGTAGAACACAAGTGAGTTGTGGGCGATACAAGTCATACTGCTTACCAGCATGTCACACTTTTGTTCGGCGGTATTGTTGGATGAAGCGGCCCGTACCGACATTGCGCGTACGCTTACGCGAGACTGGTTTTACCGCCGTGCTTTGCACACAGGTGACTAGCGGGTGTCAGTTTATCCAACTTTAGTTGAATCGAGTGTGGCTACGCCCGGTCCTTGAGAAGGTTAAAACAACACTAACTTGACAAACTATCGTTGTGGTTTTGATGCGTAGGTAAGAACGGTTCTTGCTCAGCCCATAGCAGCCACGTAAAACTTGCAACAACAAAGTAGAGGACGTGTAACTTGTTTTTGCAGGGCATGTTGTGATGTGATATGGTCAAGACATGATCCTAAATTTTATTGTATGAGATGATCATGTTCTGTAACCAAGTTATCGGCAACTGGCAGGAGCCATATGGTTGTCGCTTTGTTGTATGCAATGCAATCGCCCTGTAATTGCTTTACTTTATCACTAAGCGGTAGCGATAGTCGTAGAAGAAATAGTTGGCGAGACGACAACGATGCTACGATGGAGATCAAGGTGTCGCGCCGGTTACGATGGTGAACATGACGGTGCTTTGGAGATGGAGATCACAAGCACAAGATGATGATGGCCATATCATATCACTTATATTGATTGCATGTGATGTTTATCTTTTATGCATCTTATTTTGCTTAGATCGATGGTAGCATTATAAGATGATCTCTCACTAAATTTCAAGGTACAAGTGTTCTCCCTGAGTATGCACCGTTGCGAAAGTTCGTCGTGCCGAGACACCACGTGATGATCGGGTGTGATAAGCTCTATGTTCACATACAACGGGTGCAAGCCAGTTTTGCACATGCGGAATACTCAGGTTAAACATGACGAGCCTTGAATATGCAGATATGACCTCGAAACATTGGAGACCAAAAGGTCGAGCGTGAATCATATAGTAGATATGATCAACATAGTGATGTTCACCATTGAAAACTACTCCATCTCACGTGATGATCGGACATGGTTTAGTTGATATGGATCACGTGATCACTTAGATGATTAGAGGGATGTATATCTAAGTGGGAGTTCCTTAATAATTTGATTAATTGAACTTTAATTTATCATGAACTTAGTACCTGATAGTATTTTGCATGTCTATGTTGTTGTAGATAGATGGCCCATGATGTTGTTCCATCGAATTTTAATGCGTTCCTTGAGAAGGCAAAGTTGAAAGATGATGGTAGCAATTACACGGACTGGGTCCGTAACTTGAGGATTATCCTCATTGCTGCACAGAAGAATTACATCCTGGAAGCACCGCTAGGTGCCAAACCTGCTATAGCAGCAACACTAGATGTTATGAACGTCTGGCAGAGCAAAGCTGATGACTACTCGATAGTTCAGTGTGCCATGCTTTACGGCTTAGAACCAGGACTTCAACGACATTTTGAACGTCATGGAGCATATGAGATGTTCCAGGAGTTGAAGTTAATATTTCAAGCAAATGCCTGGATTGAGAGATATGAAGTCTCCAATAAGTTCTACAACTGCAAGATGGAGGAGAATAATTCTGTCAGTGAGCATATACTCAGAATGTCTGGGTATAACAATCACTTAATTCAACTGGGAGTTAATCTTCTGGATGATAGTGTTATTGACATAATTCTTCAATCACTGCCACCAAGCTACAAGAGCTTCGTGATGAACTATAGCATGCAAGGGATGGATAAGACGATTCCCGAGCTCTTCGCAATGCTAAAGGCTGTGGAGGTAGAAATCAAGAAGGAGCATCAAGTGTTGATGGTCAACAAGACCACCAGTTTCAAGAAGAAGGGCAAAGGGAAGAAAAAGGGGAACTTCAAGAAGAACGGCAAACAAGTTGTTGTTCAGGAGAAGAAACCCAAGTCTGGACCCAAGCCTGACACTGAGTGCTTCTACTACAAGAAGATTGGTCATTGGAAGCAGAACTTCCCCAAGTATTTGGCGGATAAGAAGGATGGCAAGGTGAACAAAGGTATATGTGATATACAAGTTATTGATGTGTACCTTACTAATTCTCGCAGTAGTGCCTGGGTATTTGATACTGGTTCTGTTGCTAATATTTTCAACTCAAAACAGGGACTACAGATTAAGCGAAGATTGCCAAAGGACGAGGTGACGATGCGCGTGGGAAATGGTTCCATAGTCGATTTGATCGCGGTCGGCACGCTACCTCTACATCTACATTCGGGATTAGTATTAGACCTGAATAATTGTTATTTGGTGCCAGCGTTAAGCATGAACATTATATCTGGATCTTGTTTGATGCGAGACGCTTATGAAATTTAAATCGGAGAATAATGGTTGTTCTATTTATATGAGTAATATCTTTTATGGTCATGCACCCTTGAAAAGGAGGTCTATTCTTTTTGAATCTCGATAGTGGAGATACACATATTCATACTATTGAAGCTAAAATATGCAGAGTTGATAATGATAGTGCAACTTATTTGTGGCACTGCCATTTGGGTCATATTGATGTAAAGCGCATGAAGAAACTCCATTCTGATGGACTTTTGGAATCACTTGATTATGAATCACTTGGTACTTGCGAACCATGCCTCATGGGAAAGATGACTAAAACGTCATTCTCTCGAAGAATGGAGCGGGCAACAGATTAGTTGAAGATCATACATACTGATGTATGTGGTCCGATGAATGTTGAGGCTTGCGACGGATATCGTTATTTTCTCACCTTCACAGATGATTTGAGCAGATATGGGTATATCTACTTGATGAAACATAAGTCTGAAACATTTGAAAAGTTCAAAGAATTTCAGAGTGAAGTGGAAAATCACCGTAACAAGAAAATAAAGTTTCTATGATCTGATCGTGGAGGAGAATATTTGAGTTACGAGTTTAGTCTTCATTTGAAACAATCCTGAATAGTTTCGTAACTCACGCCACCTGGAACACCACGGCGTAATGGTGTGTCCAAACATTGTAATCGTACTTTACTAGATATGGTGCGATATATGATGTCTCTTATAGATTTACCGCTATCGTTTTGGGGTTATGCTTTAGAGACGGCTGCATTCACGTTAAATAGGGCACCATCTAAATCCGTTGAGACGACTCCTTATGAACTATGGTTTGGTAAGAAACCAAAGTTGTCGTTTCTTAAAGTTTGGGGCTGCGATGCTTATGTGAAAAAGCTTCAACCTGATAAGCTCGAACCCAAATCGAAGAAATGTATCTTCATAGGATACCCAAAAGAGACAGTTGGGTACACCTTCTATCACAGATCCGAAGGCAAGACTTTTGTTGCTAAGAATGGATCCTTTCTAGAGAAGGAGTTTCTCTCGAAAGAAGTGAGTGGGAGGAAAGTAGAACTTGATGAGGTAATTGTACCTGCTCCCTTATTGGAAAGTAGTTCATCACAGAAACCGGTTCCTGTGACATCTACACCAATTAGTGAGGAAGCTAATGATGATGGTCATGAAACTTCAAATCAAGTTACTACCGGACCTCGTAGGTCAACCAGAGTAAAATCCGCACCAGTGTGGTACGGTAATCCTATTCTGGAGGTCATTGTGACGCCCGGATAATTAGGCTACAGTAATCCCACATTAATGTCGCCACATCACCTCGGTTACTATTGCTAATCTCGTGTTAGTTAGAAACCGATTCTAATTCAAATCCAAAATCAAGCAAACAACAAAAGTTCTCAAATATTAAAACTAAATTGTTTGGGTTGTGACAAATAATGCATAGTTAATTATTGTGGAGAAACCACATTTTTATAATAGGTTTAAATGCACTTAAGTAATTAAAACAGTAGCTAAAACTATCAAATAAATGCCTTTTGAATATTATAAAATGCTAAACTATTTTGATCGGGGATAAAACTTTCTGTGAAAGTAGATGGAATTGTAACTCTATTTTAGGTATGGGTTTTACTTTTTGTAAAACTATAAATTATTAAATAAATAAAAGAAAGCAGAAAAGGAAAAAGTAAAAATAAGACAAAACAATAACAGGAAAAGAAAACGGAGGACCTAACCTACTGGGCCATTTGGCCCACCTAACTAAAACAGGCCCAGCCGCCCCTCCATAACCCCCTCACCTGTAACCCTAACTACGGGTCGCCTCACTCCTCCCCACAATCCCCACGTCTCTCTCCCCTTCTCCGATCCAGATCGGGGGGGTCGGGGGAACGAACCTCCCCATGGCGCCCCGACCCCGTCGACCATCCCCGCCACCTCGACGCCGCGCGGAAAGCCTCCGCCACGCCCACCTCGTCTTCGACCACGTCACTGCCTCGTTGTCCTCTTCATCGTCACGTCGTCCTCGTCGTCCACCCACACCCCGCTGCCTAAATCCCTACGGCCCCCGTGAGCTCACCCTCTCCTCTTCTCTCCTTCACACGCGCGCCCCTCGTCCTTGTTCGCTCACCGCGGCCCGCATCCCTGCCGGCCCCCGCGCCCTTCGCTCGCCGTTGAGGCCTCCGCCCCGGGCCGTGCCCTCCCCGCTCCGGCCAGCCACCTCCCTGTCGTGGTTCTAAGTCTGACAGTAGAATAGGGCGGTAGGAATGTAGAGGCAAGATCTCATCTATGGAGGAGTTGTACCCGCGGCGAGTTTTACGAGTTCAGGCCCTTCTCGGCGGAAGTAACAACCCTACGTCTCGGAGCCCGGAGGCAGTTGACTGGATTATATGCGTGTGAGTTATAGGGGGTGTGAACCCTTGTGCCTGTGGAGGGGGGTGGCTTATATAGAGTTCGCCAGACCCCTCCCGCCCTCGGTTACAAAGGGTTTAAGGTACATAAAGATGGGGACGTTAGTGGTAATGCCTGCAATAAAGATACATAATGACCATTAAAGCTATGACTTAATTCCCAACCGTTGCAGAGTGGAGTGGCTCTAGATCTTCTGGTAGTCGAGTGATTGTCCATACGGTCGAGTGTCTTCAAGACTGTCGAGTGGAACATAGCTTCATGGTCGAGTGGATGATGATTTTGTTTCAAATGCTTCTGGTTCTTTTAGAGATGTCCTTGGGTAGGGTACCCTAGGTACATAGCTTCATCATTAGCCCCCGAATGGATCAGGGTTTGAGCGAGGAAGGAGTTGAGAACACTTCCGACTCATTTTTCGTGCTATGAGTATATCTTGTACTGGATCAATGAACTGAGGTGACGACACCAACTTCTTTTTCAGTCGCGTTGATCCATTCTTAGTTTTTGTCGAGTGAATTTTTACTGAAGAGTTCCAAGTGATGATGTGGAGGATGTCTTCCATCTGACAAGTTGTTCTGCTGTCCGCGGATTTCGCGGGATTCAAATTTTGGGAAGCATGCCGAACGGGGGAGGCCACGGTAATCAGGACGGATTAGGCAGGTCGCCTCGACCCCGCGCCACCTTTTTGCCACGTATCGCGTGCATGACTGTTGCAGGATTTGATAAGATCGTCCGGGCCTACAAGTCAGTCACTCGGAAGTGTCCTTATAAAAGGCACCGGACCGGGCTTTTGAACAGTGCGCCCTCATTCTCCTTATTCTTCCTCGGATTTCTCCACTGCGCCTGCTTCCGCTCTCGGTGTCATAGCCCCGCTCGGACTCGATTCGCTGCCACGGGGAAGGAGAAGACGGTGGCGTTGGAGCATGCAAAGAAGGCAACGACGAAGGCGAAAGGAAAGAGGACCAGCCGGGGTGGATCCTCGTCAAGGTCCGGCCTACCGCCGGGCTGGATCTAGGGCGACTGGATCCGATCGACGATCAGCCAAGACGACATCGATGATCTGGTTGAGGGGGGACTGATCCCCCACGAATCGGCGCGGCTCCCGGGGAACGAGACCGAGCCGCGGCCGCAGGAGGGTGAGTGCGTTCTCCTCGCCACTCATGTCGATCGCGGGTTTTCTTTGCCTCCCCACCCTTTCTTTCGTGGTTTTTTGAACTTCTTCGGGGCCCAACTCCACCACTTTACTCCAAACAGCATCGTGTACCTTGCTGCCTTTGTGTCAATGTGCGAGAATTTCTTGGGTTGCCGACCACACTGGGGTCTCTTCAAGCACATATTCACATGTCGCTCCTAGACGGTCAAGAAGGCCAACCCGAGTGACGAGAGGACGCACATGATACAGATGTGCGGGGGCCTTGGAATTCAAATGAGGAACAAGAGCACCTTCCCAGCTATGATCCTTCCTGACTCGGTCCGGGGCTGTCAGTCGACTTGGTTTTACTGCAAGGATCAGCCGACCCCGGATCAGTCGACTAGACTTCCCCCCTTTTCCCTGGCTCGAGTGGAGAAGCCCTCCTCCTTGAGGGTGATACCGGAAGAGAAGGCGCAGGTGAAGGTGCTGGTCGAGCGGGTCGTCCAACTTGTCCACGATGGAGTGACTGGTATGGACCTGCTGGAGGTCTTTCTCAGTCGACGCATCCAACCACTCCACCCTGTGACCATCCGATGTGGATGTACTCGGCATTCGAGGATTCCACTTGGATCCACCCGGAGGACATCAGTGAGGACACGATGGAGAAGTGGCTGAGAGGAATCACCGGCAACAAAGATAATCCCCGGGGGTCCCAGAGGGTGAGTCCATTCGACCATTTGCGCCAGCCGGAACAGGTATGATTCTGCATTGTCGAGTGTCTTCTTGATTCACTATGTAACATCTTGTTGATGGTCAACTGTATTTCTTTTGTTCATTGTCTTTTCAGGCTCTTATTGATATGTACTCGATGCCCAGTGGAGTGTAGGAGAAAAATGTCGAGGAAGGGGCGAGCGGGGGCGAGAGTGGCGAGTGGCACTCGGATGCAGAGGAGGACGAGGAGAGTGACGACTCGAGTGATGAAGAAGAGGTCGACTCGCCTCCCCGCAGAGAGAGGAGGTTCAAGCTCGCTCACGACCCGGCGAGCACCCCTGACCTGGCTGCCGCACCGACTGGGTAATCTTTGAAGCGCCGTCGGACGTCTTCTCCGGTGCCGACTGAAAAGGTATCGAAACAGCTCAAGACTGCGTCGTCTCCTGCGCCAAAAGCATTGAAGGCCACATCCTCCAAACCACCGAAGGAATTGCCCAGAATCAAAGTGACCATCCCCACCATCTCCGGGTAATCATCTGACCCGATCTTTTGGTCGACTCGAGCAACAGAACATAACCGACTGAATGTTGATATTTGAAGTGCTCCTACATCTGGAACTTCTTCCTACCAATACTGAGACGAGGAAATGGAAGACGCGGTTACCTCCAACCCAGGTAAAACTCTCATGATCTTGTTCTTGATTATTTGGTCGATTAAATTCTGGCGATTCACATGGGGTCGACTGATTTATTTGCAGCCCCACAAAACGTCATCGAGCTTCCGGATGGTGATGAAGATGTGGCCCCTATGCCCAGAAAGAACAAAAAAGTAGCAGCTGGCAAGACGTCTCAGCAGGGACCGATGACAACACCAACCGTCCAGCAATCTGAAGACGCAGGTAGGACCTCTGTAACTTTTCCTGTCCCATTGTCGAGTGAGCGCCATGCACTGTTGATTGTACCGGTGTTTCCTTCAGTTGTCCAACTTCATGCTTTGGAGCTCCAAGCTGCCGCACCTGGGTCGTCTGCCCCCTTCTTCACCAACTACCATGTTCCGGAAAGTCAGTCGGACGCGGCTGCGGAGGCCATCCGTCAGGCTAACATGATGATGGAGCAGATGAAGACGGTGCACGAGAACAGCCAGGCTGCTTACGATGCCAACGCGGCTCTTCGGGCCAATGTCCAAGTAAGTAGGCTTTCGAATGACCTTGTTCTATTAGGATATGCTACCTGAAATATTTTCTTTCATACAATCTCTTATTGTTTGCATCGAATCTGTACACCCACTGGGTGTTTTGTTATCTTTAGCATTTGCGCTCTTCCACTCGGCCTGGGCGAGTGGGATCTGAACCGGTGGGGGCACGCTAAGTGCACCTACTGGGTGTAGTCCCCGAGACCACAGTCGACTGTGGGCAGTCGACTGGGGTCTGAGTACTTTTTACTTTATTTTCTTCCACTTGACCCGGCATGACCGGTCGAATGGGATCTGAACCAGTGGGGGCACGTCAAGTGCACCTACTGGGTGTAGTCCCCGAGACCGCGGTTGGCCGGGGTCTGAATAGTTCTTTTTTTTATTACTCGACCCGGGCTGACCGGTCGAGTGGGGTCTGAATCAGTGGGGGCACGCCAAGTGCACCCGCTGGGTGTAGTCCCCGAGACCGCGGTCGACTGTGGGCAGTCGTCTGGGGTCTGAGCAAACTTTTAAGTTTTATTCACTCGGAAGTAAATAATCTTTGATCTTGTCGATTGACATGTCTTTTGCCTTTTGTAGAAATCTTCTACTCTTATTGCCAAGTTCGCCGAATTTGAGGAGAAGTAGAGGCAACTCAACCTTGACTTGGAGTTGGCCCAACCAAAATTGAAGAAAGCTCAAGATGAAGTTGCTGGTATGGAAGGTAACTGCATGTCGACTGCTCACGTCGATCGTTCTTTAATGTATTTCTTCACTTTCTTGTTTGATCCAATTGCTTATTTTGCAGAGAAAATGAGGTTGGCTCTGGAGAAGAAGGACTCGGACCTTGCAGCCGCGCACAAGGAGGCTCAAGATAATACTGCCCTTGCAGACCAGAAGTTGGCTTCGATCGGAGTGCTGGAAGAAGAAGTAAGCAAGCTGAAGTCCTCTCTCAGTGCATCCAACCGAGAGGTAACTCGTCATAAGAAGGATAAGTTGGCTCTGAATGAGAAGCTGGAGTCCGCGGCTCGTAAGAGAAATGACATGGAAGCCTATCTGAGAACTCTTGCCAAGAAGCTCTATCTTATGCTGGAAGGTACCCCTTTTAATCCGACTGCTTTACTGCCTGCAAGTTAGTTCTGTCCAGTCGACTCACTAACTCTTTGACTGCAGAATTCTGCCAAAACTTCGACGAGGAGATAGGATGGATCGAGACGGGTTTGGACCCTATTGCTTCTCCAGTCGGCGACGAGGCTGCCATGAATGTGCTTCGAATGGAATCTCGTGTCGCCAGTGTGGCAAGTTACCTCGCTCGTCTGAAGGTGGAAGTTTCACGGATCGACTCATCACTCTGGCCAAGGGCGACGCTTCAAAATGACCTCGAGTCTCTGATGGCTTGCCTCAACGAGGTCCCTGGTCGAGTGCAAGAGTGGAAGAAGTCCTCTGCCTGGTGTGGTGCTGATGTGGCATTGTCCTTGGTAAGAGTCCACTGCAAGGAAGCCCGCGAAGATAAGCTAGCGGCGATCAAGGTCGCCAACACCAAAAGACATGACTTCCAGTCCTTTATGGAGACTTTCATCGCTGCTGCCACTCAGATCGCAGATGGAATCGACTTGGACGAATTTGTTGAACCTGCCAGCTCTCCTCCTGCCGAATGAACAAACTTTAAGATTTAAACCTATCTTAAATTTGCCTCGAAATGCCGAGTGGTTGCTGTAACCATTAAACTCCTTCGGGCTTGATGCTCGAATACTTTTGATCTGTCATCTGGAACATTAGGATTTATCCAAACTACCTTTGAATATGCTTGTGATTGCTTTTGGAATCTGCTCTTTATTTGGAATGACCTTCGTGTTTGAGATGCAGCCTTGAAATGGAAACTTCAATCGAACCACGCCTTGTCGTCCTTGCGGACAAGGATGGAGCGCACGTTGTATTTGTGGCGTAGCTCGAAGGAGAAGGTTGCAGTCGACCTGTGCCTGGTCGTCCTTGCGGACGAGGACAGAGCGCACATTGTATTTGTGGCGTAGCTCGGAGAAGAAGGTTGCAGTCGACCTGCGCCTCGCCGTCCTTGTGGACCAGGATGGAGCGCATGTTGTATTTGTGGCGTAGCTCGGAGAAGAAGGTCGCGGTCGATCTGCACCTCGTCGCCCTTGCAGGTAGGGATGGAGCACACGTTGTATTTGTGGCGCAGCTCCAAAGGAGAAGGTTGTAGTCGACATGGTTGGTCCACTAAGGACTGGTAGGAGCGGCTTCACTCATGTGCTTGTAGCAGCGCACGTTGTATTTGTGAGGCAGCTCTGAAGGAGAAGGTTGCAGTCATCCAGCACCTCGTCGTCCTTGCAAATAAGGGCGGATTTTAAACCTTAGGCGAGTACTGGACTGCAGCTAAGCCTCCAAGTGGGAGGATTTCTCACCACTCGGTAGGATTTTACAAACTTAGGCGAGTACTGGACTGCAGCTAAGCCCCCGAGTGGGAGGATTGCTCAGCACTCGGTAGGATTTTTTAAAACTTAGGTGACTACTGGACTGCAGCTAAGCCCCCGAGTGGGAGGGTTGCTCACCACTCGGTAGGATTTTTTAAACTTAGGCGAGTACTGGACTACAGCTAAGCCTACGAATGGGAGGGTTGCTCACCACTCGGTAGGATTTTTTAAACTTAGGCGAGTACTGGACTGCTGCTAAGCCTCCGAGTGGGAGGATTGCTC